>NC_142603.1:3867813-4510605 GCF_041222555.1 Hakea prostrata | reverse complement strand
ATAAGGATCTCCCTCTGCTTCTCCAAATGACTGCACTCAACAAATTTATATTATTTAGGCTCTTATTGACCAATATATTAAGAGAACCTATGACAAAAAAATTGATGGATAAAGTAGGGTACTACTTCATCCTCTCCACAGTGTATTTGCTTTCCATTTTCAATCTTTAATTGCAGAGAGCAAATCCAACTTTCCAAATTCTATGTGTGCACCCTGCAATCAAGACATTATATAAGAGGAAGGACCTTGTTGTCAACTAGGAAGGTGCAAATCAAACAGAGAGAAACGGTAGCATAAATTTAACACCAAACTCAATGTACAGCACCCTACAATGAAGGCATCATGCATTATAGGCTTAGAAGAAGAATTTGAAAAGCAGAGAAGGGAGAGGGATAGTAACATAACTGGATCACGCAAAGACACACACACACACACACAGAGATGTGAGAGGTGAGATGGAAATGACTTTTAGAGATGTAACAGCTCATCTCATCTCACATGCCTGCAATACTGATTGGTCTCAGCTGAAAGGAGATGAGGCTTTAACCATGATTATATACAAGGTTTAAAGTATTGAGTATCAGGAATGTATCAGTTAGGTGATTTTAAGAGACGTTTACGCTCGTATGATCGTATCATATCATATATAAGTATCAATAGGCGTGCAATTGAATGGAATGATCAAAATATGTAAGGGAAATGGTATATAATTTTAAAACAAAAACACTAACTAATAATAAACATTCTATCATGCACCTATTACTTTAACATGAATTATTTCATAACCACCAAGAAAACATGACAGCTCTTTATATCAGATTTTATTCATTATACTTATAAAAGATCTTATTCTAAACAGACACATTCATTCAAGTTCAGTGACAAGCAACAATGAACAGTTCAGCTGTGTTTTTTAATTCAAAACAGTAATTGAGCTTTAGGTTTTATTCCCCCTTCTGTAAGATGTAGTAACTAAACAATAATTTTTAGTAGATAGATGACACAAACTAGTTTTAAACAATCAATCCGAAGTTCTACCTCTGGAACCACATTACTCTTTGAAAGCCTAAATTCAAGATTCTGGAGACACTTCCTAGGTAATCAGCAAATGTAACTAGCCCAGCAAATTTATTCCCTTGTATGCTCTACCACCCTATACATGGATAAACCAATCACTATTGGTCCGATTGATTTTAGCCCACAGTTGGTTCTTTATTGGTCTATTACAGTCAAATATCCCTTTGCTATTGGTTTTCAAAAACCAGTAAACTGACTACCGATGGACTGAATCACAATAAAACTCAGAGATGGATAAACACTAGAAGCAGGAATTCGGGTTGATTCTACACATTTCCTGTAAAGAGTATTATAGCTGAACAAGTGCTTACTGATAAGAATTTCCTCCATATAAAATAAAAAAAATAAAGAGACCAATATCTAACCACCAAACGGTATTACTTATCTACCATCAAGCCATCGCATCCTAGTTCCTAGTCACGTTTGAAACCGCAAATCTCCAAACCAGATAACAAAAAATTACAACTGAAGCGACACAACTCAGATAATTATTACTAAAAATGCATAGATATATGACTGCGTTTTAAAATTTCACGTGAAGATCTCTGGGAGGAAAACCTGAAATAGGCTTCCTACGAGATAGTTGTAGCAGTCAAGCAGGGCAAGTGGAGGTGGGTTGCAGGAGGAGGAAGAAAAAGCAGAAGGGGGTCGGGCAAAGAAGAAGAACACAGAGGAGAAGAAAAGTAAGGAGGTTGAATTCCGCCTCTACAAAAAAAACCCTTGATTTTCCTTCTTTTAGTTTTTCCAAAAATTAACTTATCCTACGTTCCAATAGATCGACACAAAGTGTTACGTCCGGACGACACGAAAAACTGCGTGTAGGCGCCTGATGAAACGATACTACACGCTATACGTCTCTCTTTTTCCTCTTTTTTATTTTTCTTTTTTATTTTTTATTTAGTTTTAAAAAATATATATGGGTTCGACTCAAATCAATACATGTCGATACATAATAAACGGAATTTTATCAAGCCCATTTCTAACAAATAAATGGATCATTTATTTCTCTTTGTATGGAGACCACATGTCCATTAGTCACATCTAAAGATTGAAATAAGATTTTGAACATTTAAAAATATATATATATATATATATATATATTATATATATATTATTTTAATTTAATCCGAACTTTTGGATGTGAGTGATGGACGTGTGTCCTTCATCCAGAAGGAAACGGACAAGATAAAATCCCATTCATTACTTATTAACATGTGTCGATGCGGATTGAACCCATATATATTTTTTAAACCCTGATATATTTTATTTTCATCAAATGCAACTAAACATTTGACAAAGGAGATCATCCAAGTGAAAGGTTTTACTGAAACAAATGACAATGATCGTTGTCTAGGATTACCAATCTAGAGTGGAAGGACAAAATAAGCAATTATGAGTATATTGTGTCGTAGGTGAAAATTCAACTATCTTCCTGAAAGGTTAACTCTCTCTCTTTCGTTGGAAGAGTCACCTTAGCTAAGACATTGATCATGTCTATCCCTTACTATTCAATGCAGTCAGGCCTATATCGAAGGGCATTTTACAAGAAGTAGAACAAGCAACTCGAGCTTTCGTTTGGGGTTATAGCAGTGATCAAAAGAAAGCTCACATGGTTGCATTGGATAAACTTTGTAGATCTAAAGGAGGAATGGGGGTTTCGAAAAAGTGAATGGCGCTTTCGGGGAATATTTAGCCCGACAAGTCATTATGGGCGGGTAATGCCTAAAGTTAAATATGGTGGCAATAGAAGGAAATAGTCCTTTTAGGGGGTGCTATTGACTCCCCTCTATGGAGATCAATGTGCACAGTTGCCCCCACTGGTCTTGGAAAATTGCCATACAGATTGTTGAACAACCAATTTTTTTACGAAGAACAAGCTATTGTTGTATTGCACCAATCCCAAACACATGGAGAACTAAAGAAGTGTCAAAGTTTGTTTTAAATGGAAGGTACGTGGAAATGTATCTCATTCATCCCATATGGTTTTATATTTGCAAAAGAGGCGAATGGTTACAGTCTAACATATGTGGGGAGGGGAGCTTTGAAGTGGCACAAGGAATGGGCAACCAAGTTTGTTTATATTGTTAGTTGTATATGAGTATGGAGAAATAGGGACTTGCATGAGGATTTTAAAAGACCAGGGCACGCAGTGCAGCTTGCGGTTGACTATCATTCACTGTCCAAGAGGCTTGGAAATCGTGCATTTTTCATAAAATAAACCCCAGGAACTTTTAAGCGATTCCAAAGGTGGAAACCACCGGTAGAGGGCTCGTTCAAATGTAATATAGATTATGCATTACTTTAAAAGAGGGGTTTCACCTAGGTGGGAGGACTTCTAAGGGATTCTAATGGTGATTACAAAGGAGGTTTTACAAAGAGAAATTTTAGAATGCCCCTGTTCTAGAAGCCGAATTATAAGCTATCCTATAAGGCATTCAAGGCCACCATCAAGGTTTTCTACCACTCCTAGTTGAATCCGATTCATCAAAGGCCATAAGTTTCTCATCGCTCCAAGTGGTCAACTACAAGGGCATTGTGCTCAAGTGGTTATGAGCATCAAAAGTTTGATTGGAATCTTCAATCCCATGTGTTTCAAACATGCATTTAGAGAGGCAAACCAGGTTGTTGATTGGATGGCGAAGGAGCCGAGAGGTTCCCATGAATTCTTCGTTGTTCTTTCCGACCCCTAGAGGTAGACAAAGTGAATAGCACAAATTGAGCTCTATCTTGGATCTCCTAATCCCATTCTATACCCAAAAGAAATAATAATAATAATAATAAAATATATAAAAAAAAGAGAGAGAGACATAACCACGTGTCGTATCGTTTTCGGTTATGTCGTCTATACATAACACTTTGTGTGGATCTATTGGAATGTAGAATAAGTTAATTTTTGGAAAAAAATTCAACACTACCCTTGAGTTATCCCCTAAAGTTAATACCACTCCCTAAGTTATTCAAATTATTAATTATACCCTCCTATAGCGAAAAAAAATATATCAATAACACACTTTCTGGTTATAAAATCAAAGTTAATGTATGTAAACAAGTTACAATTTTCAAAATGGTAAATATCACTTACCTTCCCTCTTAGTTGACCAAATGACACTTGAACCCTCTCTTAGTTGGATAATATCACTTACTTCCCCCTCGGACCGATGCAATTTACAAACATCCTTGGGCTGAACTATCAATGAACCCCAAAGGCTAATTCATTTATACACTGGAGTGTGCAAATACCCACGTAAGAATGCTTGCTTCCTTGATGTCCAATTGCCTAATTCACCATTGAGTCATGGTGGGAACAGTCAACACTAAACTGATGGAACAAGCGAAATATTTGGGAAAAGCCCACTCTCCCTCTGTTCAGTTTTTGTTAAAGGCTGCAGATTGCCAACAGGAGTTTATAACTAGGCCTAATATATAACATATTGTGCTTGCACCAATTCATTTTAATACAGCCTCATAGGATTCTTCGGGATAGTTTCAAATATAGCAACTAGAGTTATTTGAAATTAGGAACTTCCAGGATATAGCAAGCCGGAGATCATGTCGGCCAAAACTGAAGTCAAAAACTCCTAAGGACAGTGATTGATTACCCAAAACATGACTTAATTTAGCATGGAAACAGAGTATGGTGAATAAAAATTCTGACTGATATCACTTGCTTTCTCACTAATATTAAGGCTGGAAAGAAAATAAGAGAAGAGTTAATATGAAATGCACCTAACACAGTAAGGAACTTGCTTCAGATAGTAACAAACTTTAGTTATGGAATTACACTTGACTTTATGGAGGGAAGAATACTCTTCACCAAGGGTGTACTTTCGTCGTTCCTCTAATTTAGAAACCATTGTAATTACTCTATCTGTTAGGTTTTATCTAAGTCAGCTCAAAAGGCAAAGTTACCTTCGATAAAGATCAACTTATAAAAACTTTACTGGCAAGAGAAAGAATTGGAGAATGCCTGCAAAACCGAGCAGCAACCTTTAAGGAATCAAAGAGAATATTGAGTAACACAAGGCGCTGCATGTCGGCCATGTCTTCACCAATAGAGAAAACCCAACAAGCTCTGCAATACTCTCTATCAATACCATGAACAGTCTCTCCCATCGCCCACACCTACCCCACATTCACTCACATTTAATTCCACACAGCTTTACATCTATGTAATGCCACAAATAATTTCCATAAACCTATCATCAGGTACACGAGTAACAACTAGACCTAAAACAAAAACAGCAGTTAAGAGCATTCACGAAATATAGAAAACCCAGTAGAACTACCACATCTGGAACAGCTTTAACTATCCCCAAGAGCCAAATATGTTTCACAGGCTCAAGGGAGGCAGCAAGCAAGCTAGCTAGTCTTGGAAGTTGAAACAAGTAATAGATAGACGACCCACCCAGAATTGTCTGTCATGGACTCTGGGGAAAGAAAAAGGGGTAAAAGAAAACAAGAAATAGAAAGATTGAAAGAATTGAGATTTCCAATGGCTAGGGTTTCACTCTCGGGGGTGATATTTAACCAACTCTCTTCCTTCTCCAATCCAACTTAAGGCCCCAGTTAGATAAAAAGCTTTTCTGCAACTCTACCATTTCCCTCAAGAAACTTAGCACAGCGGGATACAATCCCACCAATAACAAAATTGAGATTTAACCAACTCTCGCTTGCTTCTTCTATGCCTTACCATCGCTAACAACGCATTACATCCAGTCTTCTATTTACGTTTTGTCATTCTTCTCTTCTATATCTGTCATTCTCTCTTATTCCCGTTATTTTTACAGAGTCATTGAAATCTTATTCCCTTGGCTCGAGGTTACCTCGTTCGTCTCGCTCTACAAAACCCAGAGAGACACACATATACACACAAAAACAGATGAATTGCATGCGATGTTGTTGATGTTTTAGCTAGCTAATTTGGTGGATCGTATCACTGACAAAATGAAAACCCAACCATAACTAGCAACAACACAATGAAGAAATGAACACACACCTCAAGCAAATGCGAGAAGAAATGAACACACACACCTCAAGAAGAAAAAGAGAAGTAGCAGTAGCGAGAAGCCTTGAAGGAGAGCAAGTTTGAGCAGTCGCCGTTCAAACTTCAGAGTTGAGAAGAAGTGAGAGCTCGCGTTAGGGTTCGAGGCAGTTTGGGATGGGTTTTATAAAATAATGTGTTTTTACCGTTATACCTCCATCTTGATTTTAAAATTTCAAGTATGCCACCGCGTAAATGAAGATAATGCATTGTCCCCATTGTGGATTAAAAAGTCATTATGGATTTGGGATTTTTATTTGCAGCAGCAGCTAGCGGCTGCGATCGCGCCACGTGCGCAAATATGAGTCCAACGGCTGTAAATAAAAATGCGATGTAAGTGTAAATATAAATTTTTTTATTTTATAAAATCATAACTAATTTTATGAAATTTACAAAAAACAAATCCCTGAAATATCAGTTACGTTCACTCAAGCTCTGCTTGATTATATTTCTCTCTCAACCTTTCCTCTTTTACTCAATTTCTCAGAATGACATCAAAAAACAAGAATGGGAAATTTAAGATATAAAATCATGGGTTTGTGCTTGTTTGCATTCCAAGCTTCCATCTGAACAACCATTTTCACGGAACAGATTTTCATTTATCTCCACCAGTTGATTCCCTGTAGCTTTAGAAAGATCTAATTGGGACTTTATGGACGTCAAGTAACACTTTTTGCAAAGATATAAGCCAAATCCAGTGAAATCACAGAGAAATAGAAGAAAAAAAGTACCTTATTTGAAACCTGATTTTCTAGGTTATCCTTGTCACGAAATCTTTGACATTCAACGAGCTCAAATCTGAAACTGAAACTGCTATTCTTGAATTGACCCAAATGTGCGCTCGATCACTCAAATTTTATTTTCGTGCGTTTCTTCTTGTCTCTGTTTCAGCTGAAAGATTTGCCACTCACAGATGCTCTCAAAGCTAGAGCCAAGGAAATCATCTTCAAATCGAAATAAATAAAAAACGTCCTTTATTATTCATTTAGAATCTTCATTTTGTTCGATGTGTTTCTCGTAAACAGCAAGTGGACCGAGAAGAACGGAAGAGAGTAAGAAGAAAGAGGGAGAATTGAAAAGCCCTAAACGTTATCTCAATCGGGTGAACACCAGGGATTTTTTTTTTGTAATTTTCAAACAATTAGTTGGGATTTTATAAAATAAAAAATCTATATTTACACTTATATCCCCTCACTTTTATTCACAACCGTTGATTCACATTTGTACACGTGACAAGATCGCGCAGATTAGGAGAGTGCGCAGCAGCGGGCGATTGGCAAATAAAAATCCATGAATTTTGAAAGTTTTTCTATTATTTTAAATAAAAATCAAAATAAGAATAATAGATGTCAAATGATTTAAAACAATGAAAAAATCTTATAATAGAGACTGATAAAAGTTATCAAACACCATAATTCTTCTGTTAATTTTTTCCATTGAATTCTATTTATAGTGTTAATACCTTTTTAAAACTCCAAATTACCTGATTTGAAAATATGTTTTATAATATTACCCTCAATTAATATTACTGTTAAAACCTAAAATACTCTCAATTTTTTTTAATAGTTAAAACCCTAAAATTTCCTTTATTAATTTTATTAATAAATTCTACAATTCTCCTATGTTCTTTATCTATACATTTCTTTTTCATCATAATTAATCAAACAAATTTGAACGTCTTTCTTATGTTTTCTTTTCTTTGTTTCTTTATTTTTCTTTTTCTTTTTCTTTTATTCATTCGTAATAAAGAGCTGCATTTAAATTAAATGACATAGTATTTGTGGGTCTTGAAATAAAATTAATTAAGAGTAATTTAATGTTTTAACTACTAAGATAATTAAAAATATTTTGAGACTTTCATAATAATATTACTTGAGGATAATTTGAAATTTAAACTAAAATATCTTTTTAGTTTAAGGTAATTTAGGATTTTAGAACAATATTTAACAGTAAAGTTAAAACTTAACTGAAAAAAAAAAAAAGGGGAGTATTTGATAACTTTGCTAGTTAAGAAGATAAGTGATATTATTCAACTAAAAGAGGTCCAAGTGTCATTTGATCCACTAAGAGGGGAGGCAAGTGATATTTACCCTTTTCAAAAAGATATAATACCTTTGAATGAAAAATCTTATACTTAACTCGTATTCTTCTACTTTTTGCAATCACTCATCTTCTTTAATTATTATATTTATATAGTTTATATTTTTGCATTAAATTTTTTTAAAATATTTTATTCTTTGCTGTCACCTTCCCTTATAACTATGAGAGGGTAGTATTTAAAATGAATAAATAAAAAATAATTTAGACTAATTTTTAATAGAGTTCTTATTGATAAATTAGACATAACTCAAGTCCCTCAGGGGTGTGCATTAATATTAGTGGCAACTCATGAGGTGTCTCCTCCTCCATGAGTTATGCTTGCTGCTTCTATATAATTATATTTCAATAAAATTAAAAAAATTAAAAATAAAACTCAAGGCAACCCTAAAAATTTTCATTAAACATTGATTGTTTGCTAGATAAAAAAAGCCAGAAAAATAAACATGTGGGACTGAGACATACCTGTAGTAGAGTGGGAGAATTAAAAAAATAAAAATATTTTGCAGAAAAGTTATAAATATGAGTTAGCATATTCCACTAAATTTGTGACTTTGAAAGATGGTGGAATTTTTTCCCACTCCACTTGAATTCTTTCAAACAAATGAATGCTTATCTTTTTAATTTGTGACATGTATCATTTTCTTGTTCAGCTTATATCGTGTCGTAGCCCTGCCGCTGCGATTCACTTACGTCTTGACCGATATTAAATGATATTACCCATTTACCCCCACACAGCCACACTTGCCTTGATTAGAATAACCACGTGTCGGCAAAAAGATCGCTACGGCATGCGAGCGTAGCGTAACTAGTGGCAAGTTTGTACCAAAAATAGACTTGACTGGTGGCTAATCAAACAAGAAACCCAATTAGAGAACGAAACAAGAATCCATCTTTCCGGAACGTTCCCCACACGGAGTAACAAGACCAGAGCAGGGAACACTCAACACTAACAAAATCTCTTTTCCGCCCTTTCTCTAGTTTCGTTGTACTTCACGGAATGACATGAATTGTTGAACGGTCAAGAGAAGCTGCATCAAAATTGAAGGATCACAATAAAAAACGCCACTGCAACTCTGCTAACAGTAATCAATTTTGAAGTTTCCATCCGTTTTCTGGCGGAATTTGGTTTCCTGTTTGTTGCATTCTCTGTCACATATATTTTTCTTGAAACAGTGTAACTAAAAATTCCAGTTTACAGACTTATCTCTTACTAGGATTTCTTTCTTAAGAACTGGAAAATGAGGTAGGGTTTGTTGATTGTTCAAACTTCATCGTCACATCTTGTGATCGTAATTCCTTGCTTACATCCGCTAACTCTGGTTTTGAGCTCAGTGAATTTCGTAATATGGAGAAGCAGGGATCAGTGTTGGGGTTTAGTCTAGGGTTTCTGTTGCTTTCGTTTTGGGTTTCTTTTATATCTCGGGCGACGGCAAGGTTCGTGGTGGAGAAGAACAGCTTAACTGTGTCATCGCCGGATAGTATTAAAGGTAGTTATGACAGCTCCATCGGAAACTTTGGAATACCCCAATATGGAGGAAGCATGGCCGGGGCGGTTGTGTATCCGAAGCAGAACATGAAGGGTTGTAAAGATTTTGACGACTTTGGCATATCTTTCAAGCCAAAAGCTGGAGCTCTCCCAACATTTGTTCTGGTCGACCGAGGAGGTATTACTTGATTCTGAATTCTGAATTTTGGACTCTGAAAAATGAAGTGGGGATGGATGGAACTTGTTAGTACTTTCTATTAATGCCAAATGTATTCATTTATTTGCTTAGAAAGTTACATTGAGATTTTTGGTGGAATCTGTATCTTCATAAGTCATGTGTGATGTATTCATCGACTGTACTTTGTCTGCTTTAACACTTGCAACCAGTTGTATTTTAAGCACTAGCATGTATAGAGTGGCGTGGAGTGGACTGTTCTAAATGGATGAAGTTCCCATATTGAAACATGTTATGTAATTGGACTCAGTTGCTCCACAGATCTTGGGGCTAATGATATTGCACTCTCTTTTTTAACCTTCTGCATTTCCCTGTTTGTTTGGCGTAGATAAATGCAGCTCACTTCATGTATTCCATCCATTCTTAGTGGCTATGAGGAGAGGAGAGGGAGAGAAGGGAGGGGTTTTGAATTTGCATATGCTTTTGCTAGATCCACCTGATATCAATTCTTCTTTCCTGTACATAGACAACCAATGCAGGATTGTTATATATTTGCAATCAAACAACTTTTCTCTAAAAGATTTGCAACTTAACACAACCTGACTGACCTTTTATATGAAACTGCTTCATAGGCTATTCAGAAGAGGTATATATGGTTTTTCTACAACTTTGAACCAGAGAAAAATATGGTTGATAAAAAAAAAAAAAGATTTTGAAAGAGAGTAGAGTAGGATTGATCAAATTTCCAAGTTCAGGTTTGGGGTTGATCATCCATAAGTAAGACAAGGTGACATACTGACCTGGGCTATGTTATTTGATTTTTGCCTGGTGAGGATTGATAGTTGGGGGAATGTTAAGTCCAGCTATAGGTTAGAGTTAATTGTTGTCATGAGGAACAGGTTTTAATAGGTTGTAGTAAAATCTGGAATCTGAACTGATCTGCCATTTTGCTTGTTTGTTATGTGAGCCAACTAACTGACTAGACACTTTACATAGATAAATTTCTGGTTTTGCTCTCAGTTTGTCGGACTGTGCACAAGTGTGTTGATATTTTCATAGATTTAACGATTGTTGTTATTGTATCTGTTCTTGATGTAAATCCAGGTTTAGGGTTAATCTTCCAGGATCTTCTAGAAGGGAACCAACACTCAACTGGGGTTTCTTGGTGTTTTGGCTAGGATTTAAAGTGGTCTCCAAGGCTGCTGGAGTGCTAAAGTAAGTCTGAAACTTAAGGGAATTCAAAACTCAGAATTCAAAATTTGGATTTTTAGGTCAACCTAGGGTTTCAGTTGGGCTGGGTGATGGATTAGGGGTTGCTGCCTCCAATATTCAGAAGTAGTAGAACTGCTAGTCTGCAGATTAGAAACGGTTTCAGAGAAGGGAATTAAGTTTGGAAAGTTTTAGGGTTTTCTGGAAGTTTGAAAAAAAAATTCTGTAACTGCTCTGCAAGGAAGATGAAATGCAGAAACTTTTCTGCTCCAAAACTAGGGTTTTTATGGTGAAACTGAGATTAGATTCTTGTTCAACAGGCTTTTGGGCGATCCTATAGAAGGTATAATGTTGCGTTTTGGGCCTGGAACGAGGGAGTCCTAGTTGGGGTGGGATATGAAAACATGGGAAGAAGGAGATAGAGATGGCTTCTAGGGTTTGGCAAAGGAGCTGTAATGATGGGGGAAGGGTCTGTACTTACTTGTATGTGGAGAAGGATGACTTTGACTGTTGTTTGAATGCTGTAAACAGTGAGTAAATGTCTAGAAAGTTGAAGAAACAAAACACCAAGCCAACCACAGGTTCTCCTCCAAGGATCCCCGCGGCTTCCCAAGTCAATATTCAAACTCTATTTCAATCAATTAATCCAATCTGAAAAAACTTACATTAGAATAGCCTATAACAAAGAATTCAAACTCATATTGGGTCACCCCGACTGTTAGGTCCCATCACAACTTAACTTAGACTTTGAAAATGTATCTAATTACTACGTGATCTCAGCCCTCAGATCTAAGATCTCACTTCAGTCATCTAATGCTAATTATATAACTTCATATTACAAACAAACTAGACCCAAAAAGGAGATAACTCTTCCTAATTTAACACAACTCTATGACTCATTCCAATTGAAACATCAAAAGAAATGACTTAATTTCACACTTCTAAATAAACTGAACTACTGGATTTTGGGCTTCCTTATAGCTCGATCTAGGGGTAAGAATTGACCATTCTACCCTTGGGATGGATTTGGCCTCCTTGATTCATCGTTGAGCTTGGGCCCATTATTATTATTATTTTTTTTTTGGGGGGGGGGGGGGGGGGGGGTTTTCCAACCCTGGATACATCAACTGCTTTTAGTTACTTGTACTATCAAATGTCAACTCTTGTATTAATGAAGTTGCATTTAATGGACTGGAACACTTCATATTCCTGTACAGATTGCTTTTTTGCCTTAAAGGTTTGGAATGCACAGAAAGCTGGGGCTGCTGCAGTGCTTGTAGCAGATGATATAGAAGAACCACTGATAACGATGGATACACCCCAAGAGGATGGGGCATCTTCAAAGTATGTTGAAAACATAACAATTCCATCTGCCCTTATTGATAAAGACTTCGGTGAAAAATTGAAGAAGGCAATCAGGGTTGGGGATATGGTCAATGTGAACCTCGACTGGAGAGAAGCTGTTCCACATCCAGATGACCGTGTGGAGTATGAGTTATGGACCAATAGCAATGATGAATGTGGGACAAAATGTGATATGCTGATGGAGTTTTTAAAGGATTTCAAGGGTGCAGCACAGATTCTTGAAAAAGGTGGATATACACAGTTCACGCCCCATTATATAACCTGGTACTGTCCTCGAGCATTCACTGTAAGCAAACAATGCAGATCCCAGTGCATAAATCATGGAAGATATTGCGCGCCTGACCCTGAGCAGGATTTCAGTCAAGGTTATGAAGGGAAAGATGTTGTTATTGAAAATTTGAGGCAATTATGTGTTTTCAAAGTGGCAAGTGAGAGCAAAAAGCCTTGGGTTTGGTGGGATTATGTAACTGATTTTCAAATAAGATGTCCAATGAAGGAAAAGAAGTACAACAACAAATGTGCTGATGCTGTTATCAAATCTCTAGGTAGATTTGTTGCTGCTAACCTAGATCTAAGATTAGTTCATCATTAAATACAAGTTAACATAAAGTTCGCATTTGGACAGGTCTTGATGGTAGAAAGATTGAGAACTGTATGGGAGACCCCAATGCTGACTCTAAAAATCCTGTGTTAGAAGAAGAGCAGGAAGCCCAAGTAGGTGGCTCCACCTCCTTTATGTAAATGCTTTTGTTCCATATTTCAGTGAATTTGAATGCCTAATCTATAGAACATCCTTTGGAACTGTTATTTGAACTATAACATGATAAGAAAACTTCTATAGGTTGGGAAAGGATCAAGAGGTGATGTGACCATACTACCTACCCTTGTTGTTAACAATCGACAGTATCGAGGTTAGTATTGGAAGCTTTCCCTTTTTTCTGTAATAATTTCTGGCATACTTCTCATTCTATAATATGTTGAAACAGGGAAGTTACAGAAAGCTGCTGTTTTGAAGGCTATTTGTTCTGGTTTTGAGGAAACTACTGATCCAGCTGTGTGCTTGAGTGGTGGTGAGAATTATTAATAACTCAAAGAGTCAATTTTGGAATTGTGATTCCTCAGGTTGTTTGCTTACTTGTGAGTTGTGACTATCCTCTCATTGGATCTTCTTGCAGATATAGAGACGAATGAGTGTTTAGATAATAATGGTGGTTGCTGGCAAGATAAATCACTTAATGCTACTGCCTGCAAGGTTTTAACTTCAGCCATGTAGATTGATATGTTCAGCTGTTTCTCTCCCTGTTAATAGTTGCATTGTTTTCATAGGATACATTCCGAGGAAAAGTGTGTGAGTGTCCCCTGATTAATGGTGTTCAGTTCAAGGGAGATGGTTATAGTACTTGCAAAGGTAAATTTGTATAACCCTCTGTTGTGAATTTGATTGTACCTCGTTTTTAATGTTCTATAAAGAGTTATTGTTGTCTCCTAGGGTCTTGGTTAATTTCTCCTCCTGAGATTGCTATGGGCCTGGGTTCCCGACCGTGCCCCCCCCTCGCGGCCCCCCCTTGGGGGTTCATTCATCCTCCCCCCCCCCCCCCCACCAAAAAAAAAAAAAAAAAGCTATATATATTTACATGGGATAAAATGTGCTTGTTTTCTGTTGCAGTTTCTTCTGGTTGAATTCCTATTGCATATAGTTTGTTTCCTTGTTGCATCTTGTGACCTTTTACTATGTTATTAGTTATTACATACGAGTCCCCCCCCTCCTCTTTCTTTCCTTGTGTGCCTTGCAGCAAGTGGACCTGGATGGTGCAAAATAAATAACGGGGGTTGTTGGCAGAAAACTAAAGATGGTCACACTTTCTCAGCTTGCGTGGTTGGTGATTCTTCAATTGTTTCCTCTTTAGTGGTTGGATTTTGATGAGTATTTTAATTATTTCCCTCTTTCAACATCAGGATAGCAAGGAAAATAAATGCGAGTGTCCCCCTGGATTTAGAGGAGATGGAGTAAAAAATTGTGAAGGTAAGAATGCTCACAGACCGGCATTTCTGTTCTAGATTATTGGTAAAGGAAGGGGCATAAAGAGAAAAAGAAATGATGGGGGTGTTAAGTCAATATCCTATGCCAGGTTCAATCTGCCTAAATACATATTGTACATACATTAGAAATTGTGCAAGGGAAATAATTGCTATGGTTTTCCAATTATGCTTCTCTAGGGCTAGGCGGTGCCTGGGTTAACCACTTGGAAGTGTGCTCTTTTTTTATTATGGACTGAGATGTATTAGTGTATCTACTTCAATTCTAGCATGAATTATAAGTGCAACTTTTAACTACAATTGCTCTGATCTCCTGTATTGATAGATATTGATGAGTGCAAAGAGAAAAAGGCTTGCCAATGCCCTGAATGCACGTGTACCAATACGTGGGGCAGCTATGACTGCTCTTGTAGTGGAGACCTCTTGTACATGAAGGAGCATGACACTTGCATAAGTGAGTTTTTCTTTTTTACCCGAAGTTTTGTCATTTGGTAGACATGAGCAGGTACTTCTATTATTTGTAGGGTGCTTTTCTTGATTTCATTGCACGGTTCATCTTCAGGTAAGCAGGCAACTGAAGCAAGGAGTACGTGGGCTGCTGTTTGGGCCATTGTTATAGGCTTGATCATGGCTGCTGGTGGAGCTTATCTTGTTTACAAATATAGACTGAGAGTAAGTTTGTTCCTTATGTTCACAAATATAGATGAATAGATTGTGTAACTTCAAAAGGGCTATGGGCTTACTATGATAGCCATGTATTTGATTATTGCAACTGGTGTGTTGAGCCTAGTCTTGTTATGTGAGGTTGCTAATATCTGATCTTTGTGTCTTTCCAGTCATACATGGACTCAGAGATTAGAGCTATAATGGCACAGTATATGCCACTGGACAATCAAACGGAAGTCCCAAATCATGTCAGTGAAGATCGTGCATGAACACAGGATCCTTGCTGTTGAACTTCCATGCATCCTCAACCAGTGCAGAAATATAGTTTGCGTTGCTTTCAATCGCTTGAAGTATCTCCAGAGAGCGGGGCCTCAAGATTTTGTAAATTTATGGTGGATTCGTAAGAGGTTTGAGCACACAAGCTTAGCCCCCTTGGTGCAAGATGAGTGGGGGAAATTTAAAGTAGGTTGGATTGATGGAGAGACTAGAAGACGGACTATAATTCTTGGAATCACTGTTCTTGTCATGACTCAGGTTCTGGATGTTATCTAAGAACTGTTGATGTAATTTCCGTAGTGTTAATTGGTTGATGCGGCCTAAATTCTCTCACTAAATGGCCCACTCCACTGTATTATCATTTTTAATTGGTAAATGTATGGTTTTTGGGACCTAGATGTTAAAGATATGGTGATCATATGATGTCTATACGAGTTGGTGATCATATGATGTCTATCTGATACAGTTGCTCTTCAAGATTACCAATAGTCATGGAACATATTAGTTTTAGCCAGCAGAAATTTCATGCACAGCTGCATAGGAAGTTAGCATGAGAAGGGGAATATCGAAACTTTTCATCCTAATCAAATCAGAAAACAACTCATCAGAAAAGTTCAATGAGTTCTGATCTAATATTCTAATGTAGCATGAGGGCAAGGCATTGAAATAGCTTGTGTAGAAAAACTGTCCCTCTGGACTTTGCTTTTGCAAAAGTCTCAGGCACAAGATTTGCCCTTTTTTATATTAACTCACTTGAATAGATGTAGAGTTTAATGCCAAATCATGTGAAGTTTTTCATCTTGGTATACATGATTACTTGCTTGTGTTCTTTCTCATGTTTGTGCAGTCTTCCCAGCATTTCGTTGTTTAAGAACTCAAACAAATAGAGAAGGTTATCCGGTCACTGACTCACATGAAGCCCAGAGGCATCTTCTATCGCTTTTCGTCATCCAATGGCCTGAAATTGTGATTCTTTTTCACTTGAACAATGTGTTATCTCTCCTATTATCATCGAAGGTTGTTTAGTTGGTAATGCCTGATGCCTTTTAGTGAATAGTTCTTGTATTTGCCTCTCTCTCTAATGGTATACCTAATAGTCCCCACCCCATAATATCTAGCTACCAGTTCCAACATAAAAATAGGTTAACTCCTGCTCTTATCTGACCACATCAATCAAAATACCAAATATAAGATTGTTCCAGAGATTCATCTGTATCTTATCTGTTATAAACCCAATCTATTGCAATAAATTAGATCATGATTAAGTCATTGGGAAAATTTACTAGAGTTCTACACAACTTTTAAGATATTCTATTATAATATGAAGTCAATTGGTTCATTCGGAGATTGTGGGCATGACATGTTTTTAAATTCCTTTGTTGTCTGTTCACATTATTTTTTTTAGTATCATCGTTTGTTAATAGTTCTCATCAGTTCATTGAACATTAGTCAGCTTATTTGTCCCATAGAAAAACCTTTAACAAAAAAAAAAATAATAATAATAATAATAATTTTTAAGTACTTCTGTTGTTCTCATTTTAACCATGTTTTGCCAACTGCAGAGATGAGAAAATTTAAAGAAATAATTGTTCCCGTAAACTAAGTTCTCATCTCCAGCAGTTTCAGTTCACATGGTGGGATGTTGGAAACAGAACCAAATGAGGGGAAAAAGACAGACTGAGAAAAGGGTTTCTGAATTACATATTTGGATGATCAACTCATTACAAGATATGAATTAACAAGTCTCTTTCCTCTGTTCTTTTCTGTTAAGTGTTAAATCTAACGAGCTGAAGTAGTAAATGGATTGACTTATTAACATCATAGTTATCCAGCAGCACCTTCTGCATGCCTTCCAAAGTTGTCATTATCATCATCATCTGGTTGTAGATAGCTTCAAGTCGAGCCCAATGTCCATTCCATTGTAAGCAATGGGAGCATACATCCATAGATCATCAGAGCTCAAGAGCTACAAAGATCCAAAGAGAAAATTGGGTAAAAAATAAAATTAGTTTACTTTCTCTAATGGATATATTTTGGTGTTGTGGGAACCTAAAAACTGAAAAGTAGATTACTTGCAAGTGTTCTTACCTTGATTTGGAGCTGCAAAAATTTGACATACTGTACAGCTTCTTCTAGCATTGTACTGATGTCTACCTGCAACATATATCCATTTAAGAGAGAATGAGTTGAAGAATAGATGATGCAATGTTGATCATTTAAAGAACAGTAATACAAGACCAGGTTTTCATGGCTTTAGTTTCTCACCTTTGTGCCATTAGGTACAAGATTTTGTAGGATTCTTAGTCGCTCGTTGATTCTTTCTCTTCGCTTCTGTAAATTGAGAGAAAGTAATGCCTTAGATTAAGATGATTATTCATTACGGATCATTTGAGTTTGTACTAGTTGTAAGAGTTGTTTACCCGAGCATAGAGGCTCTGGGGATCTGTGGCTGAACCCCTACTGGCTCTTGTTTTCCCTTTCATTATTATGTTTAGAGCTTCAGGACCTTTGGAGCTTGAAGTTGCACCTCCTCCATTTAGCTCCTGTGAAGCATTGGAGTCGTCTTCGGAGCAGTCACTGCTAGAAGTCTGCACGTTTGTACCAGCATTCTCTTCATCATCATTGCTGTTTAGGTTCAGCTTCTGGGTTTTCTTTGATTGCACATTTTTCTTAGTCTTTTGAACCTGTAATTTAAGTTACAAATACTCTATGAGAAAACATGAAAAAACAAAACTGTGCTAGGTTTCATGCGGAAATGTGGAGACTTGTGGGTATGTTGTCTGGCTCTTAAAGATGATCAAAAGAAATTACTGGCTATCATATGACACTTACTTCTCCTGTTGGAATCCGAGGCTTCTTCCTTGAGTATTCAGATTTTTCTTCTGGGTTGACATTGGGATCTGGCATCGCAGGTCTCCTCTTTACTTGCTGAATTTTCTTCTCGTGAAGAGAAATGGTGGCCGCGGCCTCTGGGGATCCACCAGACTCATGTGCACTGTCACTGCTCATGTCTTCATTCAAGCAAGCAATTTCTTCCCCTGAGTTATTCTCAGCAAAGAGCTGAATGGAGGGGTTAATCATAGTGAAATCCATGGACATGGAGCTGTTGCTACTGGTCGCCAAGGTTTGATTTGAATGGCTCAAATAGTAGTGGTGGCCATTGTGGTGGTGTGATGGTAGTAAGAGGCCACTACTGCCACTGCTATAACTCCCACTGCTATAGCTACTCCCTTGAGGGTAACAGATCAAACTGGAATTCACACCATCTGAACCATAGTATGTGCTCTCATCACTCCCAGTAGTATTGCCAGCGGCAGCATCATGACCCGGCCAAAGCGACGAAAGAGTACCTAAGCTCAAGGTCGATCCAGCTTCGTGATCATGGGGAATGGGGAAGGACCCAAGCAATTGTGCCATGAAATCTGACTCATCTGTGGAGAACATTCCACTGTAAGAACTCCATTCTCCCTCTGATAAACCTTCTACATGCTCCATTCTTGTTTATCTGATTTGGGTTTCAATAAAACAAATGGACTGGAGAGAAGTAAAGGTTTCTCCACTGGTTCTGTTTCTGTTATGCAGAGAACAGAGAGAGTATGTGTGTTATGCTGTTAAACAAGAAGCTCGATGTGTTGGATAATTAGCATCATGGAGCAGCCTTTTATACTCTGCAGCTTTGAAGAATGTTATCTGTACAGATTGAATTAAAAAAATAATTGAAGTTATTAAATTTTGATAATCTAATATTCTAACCAACTCAAAACTCCAGTTAACATCGAGGAGGTGGGTCCACTAACAACTCAGCAAAGACTAAATAATAAAACCCTTCAATGGTTTTAAAGGCCTGCCCCTGAAATGGTGCTGGGGTCCCCTTCTTATCAGTTATAGTTTTAATCTTTTAGTGTCAATGGAGATTAGAGAACAAAGAGAATTGAAGAAAACTGGGAGGTCAAATGACAATAATTGGAAAAACTGATTGTTATGATAAACTAATAATTGTTATGATTACTTCATCTCTTAATCTTAAGTTTACTGATAAAGAAAGATTGAAAGCGACCTTTATAGTTATTAGGAGAACGTGGGAAGGGGCATCTTGAGTATCTTAATCTGTAGGGAATTCTGAAATTCTTTTCTATTTGTTTAAGACTTGAAAGAATTAAAATAGAGAGACAGATGGAGAGGAATATAGAATGACATCAGAATGAACAGGTCGTGGGAATGGTAGTTGTATAAACACCATCTCTCAACTGAACCAGGCAGGGGATCTGCCGACCTCAGATTGTTGTTCCCTGCTACAAGATGCCATGGATAAATCTATTAAAAACAGATGAGCAACCCTTTTACAATTCAGGAGGTTTGATTAGTTTGATTTATCTCAAGCATATTGTCAGATCAGATAACAACAATAATAAGCTAGAATGTTAGAATGTGATTGTTATCCATCAACTCTAAAAATAAGTAAAAACAAGCTAGTTGGGTGCACCAATGGGTGCATGGGGGTTATCTCAATGAGGAGAAGAGAAATAGAAGTGTTGTGATCCCATTTGAACTCTTGGTTGAACTATGGTCAACCCTTGCTAGTCGGGCAAAACCCGTTCACATGAAGATTACGTCAGAGCGGGCTGGCATGTGTGATCGAGTAACCGCCTATGAGGCTTAAGATAGATTCAATGACAACACCACCCCGAGGGATGGGTTTTAGATCTCTGTGCTGAGTAGCTAGAGAGGAATGAGAGAGTGATCTCTGTGCGTAGTGAGTGCTAGCCAGCAATATGTAGGCAATGTGCCCAACCAAGACTATTAGTGGTAGAGGATCCAGACTCCAGTAGAACTATCATGACTTCAGGAAGACATTAGTGGGGGAAGCAATAGCAATGGGAGCAAAGTTAACTGTTATATAATGGAGATTGCCTTCACAAGTTCTCAATGAGTCTAACAATCTGGAGCTTGTAAATCTTTTGAAAGATAAAGGTAAAGCAATGCCTTCATGGAAAATAGTTAGCATATAGCATGGAGTGAGTGTTTCTTTCTCTTTTTTTCTTCCCATATAATAAAATGTAGTTGCTGACATTCCAATCCAGGAAACCATGTCAATGACGAGCAAGACAATTTGTCATTCTTGCAATTCATAGCTCTATGACTCTGTAACAAATGGGTGTATAAATCGATTTCATCATGTCTCTTTGACTCTTTCTTAGATGAACTCTCTCTTTACGAAAAACAAAAATAAGGACAAAACAATTGTCATTAGAATGCTTGAATGGGCAAGAAAAAAAAAAGTATTAGGTATTGTCGCACAAATATTAATAATGCATTTAGATATCAAGATAGCTGCTCCAAAGAAATATCTTCCATATTTGTTTGGGAAGTGTAGTCAGTAGCCCTAAAAAACGAGTGTGAATCATCTCCCGCATTACAACCACAAATTATGTGGGGCTCACAAGTATAAAATAATAAATATTTTAAAAAATAAATCTCATTATTCTAATCCTGTGGGCCCCCTTGTAATTTATGGTCAACAGTCATCGAGGAGCACAGTCGGAGAAGACAATCCGAATTCCCAAAAACTTGTGAAGAGAAAAAATTATCTTGTTATTCAAACTTTAGGCTGCGTTTGTTTGCTGAAATAAAGGTGGGGTGGGAAAAAAGGAGTGGGAAAATTCTTGAAAAGAGTGCAGATTTCTTACTTTTCCCTTAAATCCCAAAATAGTACATTGTTTGGTTGCTTGGGTGGGAAAGTGACAGACAAGTTTCTTTGAATCAAAGAAATTTGTCTGTTGATGTGGCAGTCCAACTTTTCCACCCTAAGCCATTTTAAAACCCGATATATTTCGTGGGCTTTGTAAGTTGGAAAAAGTAAAAAGCGAGACTCACCACTATCATTTTTCCACAAAACCCTTTCCTTTCATTTTCTTCTCTCTCACCCCACTATACATGAGACCCACATATTATTTTTTTTTCACCCTTTTTTTTTTCACCCCACTTTTACAAACAAACGCAGCCTTAATCTCAAAACCCTAAGGCTGCGTTTGTTTGCTGGAATAAAGGTGGGGTGGGAAAATTCTTGAAAAATGTGTAAATTTCTTACTTTTCCTTTAAATCCTAAAATGGTAGAGTGTTTGGTTGCTTGGGGTGAGAAAGTGGAAAACAAGGTTCTTTGAATCAAGGAACCTTGTCTGCTGATGTGGCAGTTCAACTTTCCCACCCCATGCTATTTTAAAACCCCACATATTTGGTGGAATTTTGTGGGAAAGTTGGGAAAAGTAAAAAAGTGGGACCCACCTGATCACTTTTCCACAAAACCCTTTCCTTTCCTTTTCTTCTCCCTCACCCCAATACATGTGGGACCCACATGTTTTTTTTTCCCACCCCTTTTTTCCCACCCCACCTTTGCAAACAAACGCAGCCTAAATTCTGCATGGAACTAAAAGCTGCAGGTGCAGAGAGAGCTCTGTGAAATCATGACAAAATCAAATATCAACTTAAATTTGGCCCAAACTCCAAGACATAACTCTCTCTCTCTGTCTGAAATTATGACTAAATCAAATCAAATATCAACTTAAATTTGGTCCAAACTCCATGTCGCAAATACTTGTATAATACACACAGGCGAACTGGAAATATTTCCAGCAACTCCGGCGATCCTCACGCTAAATCGTACGCGTGGATCAAAACATAAAAATATCACAATTAAATTACCAAAAAAGGAAAAGAGACAGAGAGATGATAATGGAAGCAAGGAAGGTCTTCTTCCTTTGAAGGGTCTTCTTCGATATATTTCAGCGCCGGCCATGGCACGATCCAGAAAGAGAATTGAATAAAAGAGAATAAAATCCAAAAGCTCTCCCAACAACACCCACGGCCGGCCATGCACCACAAGCCAGCTTTCTCTCTCACTTTTCTTCCCGTTTTCAGTTGAAACTTGTGAGCTGTTGTGTCTTTCTCTTGCCCATTCCGTTCAACGCATCTGAACAGTCATTCGATCTCATGGGTTTCTTTAGAAGGGAAAAAGAAAAATAACACTTTCAAATCTTGTAATAATCATGAATGGACCAGACATTCACGATACACGGGTGCATGATCATTGTTTCTCATAAAACAAGAAAACAAAAAAAAAAAGAAGCGATAATATCTTTTCTTTCTTTCTTCTTTCTTCTTCTTCTTCATTTGTTTTTAATATACCATCAGCCAAGATCAGACCCACCACCTCTCTACTCAAAGGTGTTGGTTTTACCAGCTGATCAACCCTGCAATAGTATCACAACTCGATTTGAATCTGTCATGACCAGTTCAACCATCTTCAATCAATTTTGATCACGCCAATCTCTCATAAGAGTCACTTTGCATTTGCTACTTTTAAGTATTATCTCTTTGTGTGTCTTTAGAGCCCAATTCAATGTATGGGTGCTTAGACTGAGCTAGCTTGGTACATATGAATACGTTAAAAAACTTAGATTCAACTTATTCTGTCAACTTCAAAACTTTTAATGCACTTAGCAATTATTTTCATTAGTAGCAGGAAAATTTGTACTAATTTGTAACATCAAACCATCTTTCATAAGAAAATTCACTGTAGTAGTTTCAGATCTTTTGACAATAAGGATAAAAGAAAATCTCTTCAGCACTGGGTGGTTGATGTTGATCAATTCTGGTCAACTGAAATATTTAATTTTCAAATTGATGTCATCAAGCCGTCATCTTTCATCTTAATTAAGGGGAATTAACCACTTCTTTGAGGCACTAAACTAGGTTTTTGGGAGGTCAATCAAGGGCATGTTCCTAAAAATGGGTCATGTGTGGTCCAACAATGTTCCATCTTCCTCTTTGAATAGGTTACATTGATCGGTATGAGGCTAAAATGGGTAATGATCATAGACTTAAGGTTATATTAATTATGATTAAGATTTAATTAAGTATAAAGTGTAGCATTACTTTTGTGACCAAGTGTAAACAAATCTTTCCAAGAAGAAATATAACAAATGAAAACCAGCATGATTTAGTACAAAACAGCATGTCTATAAGGTCTGTGATGTTCGAAGATCATAGATAATTAATACAATTATTATTGCTCTTTAAGAACTATTAATTAGCCATTATGTCCTAAATAACATATATACCCCCTAATAGAAAATAAGACTAACAAGTCAAACCATCTCTAAGGATATTCTGTCTTTCTTTCCTTTCCAAGGGATCCCTAGCTATATGGGACCTCAGACATAATTATACTCTCATGAAAATAGAAAAATTAAGAAGAGAAGTAGTTTAATTTTGTTGATAGTGATTCGATCTTCCCATTGTGCGGTCCTTCTAACTAAATAAATGTCTAATAAACTGAGTTAAACACTTCTTCATACTATAATAAACGTTTCGCCGGTGGCTTTCCACACTCCGAAGTCCAAACCGTCCTTTTCTCATTTTCTTTCTTTTTTTATTTTTAAGAGTAAGCATGATGTAATAATGAAAAATCAAAAATAAGTTTGTTTAGCCCCTTCAAAAAAACAAAAAAATTTGTAATGTAAATTTAAGTTTTCTTTGCAATGCAATATTTAAAAGAAAAGGAATGAGAAAAAAGAACATACTAAAAGAAGTGATATTAAGATTATATATGTGCCTTTCTCCCTTTTTTTTCCCATTATTTTCTTACATTCCAAACAGTCATGTGATAAAGTTTTTGATTTTTTGGTCAAGAGAATAGTGCTAGAATTCTTCAAATTATAAGATAATGGTGAATCTTTTTTATAAAAAATTGTTGATCCATTCTCCCTTTACCAACTACTTGACCAAGTCTTGTTTAAAAAATGTTGAGAATGATCAAATATCTTGATCTTTGCCAAGTGTGTTTTATGATACTTAGGGTTCAGAGTTCAAACATAGTGTGGCCCCCCAAATCATAGGTTAACCTCCATGAACCCCATCAAATGCTTCATTAAGAGAAAACAACTTAATTCATTAATTAAGATAAAAGATTATTACAGGGTTCTTATTGGGTTTTTTTCTTTCCTTCCCGGTAAGCAGGTTCTTATTGGATTAGAGTCATTGTCTTTTATTGTTTCAAGGAACAAGACTTGTGTACGGGAGATTTCCCTTATCGAGCTTGTCCTATAGGGAGACGGTCTTTGGTCATTTCGAATGGACATTTTCCTAATGATCATCCAACTGTAATTAATGCAAATCGTGCATGTAAGCCATTGTCGTGTTTTAGCAATAAAGGAAGTTGTTATCTTGTTTTTAAAATATTAAACATCTAAAATGGACCCAAAAAATATGAAATAAAAATATTTAAACTTTATAACTCATAAAAATATCATGACACAAATAATCATATAAACTAGAATTTTCTTGAACAATTCAACAAGAAATACCAATTTTGAGATGCCAGCTTACTAACATGGTTTATTCTAATAAAGAGTCCAAAATTTTGACTTTACCTGCTAACTACTAACTATTGGCTAAAGTCTCAAATGTCCAATAATAATTTGAGATAAAAAGATAAAAAAAGAAATACAGAAACCAGCTGTTTGGGTTTTTAAAAACTGATTTTGGTGGGATTGTTAGAAAAAATGGCTCTAATTGCAAATTTAATATTTCCTTCACCTAAACAGAAACTTAAAAACAACCATATCTATAGGGGGGGAGTTAAAAAGAAGAAGAAGAAATATTAAAATTCTTTTAATGATATTTGAATATCCATCTCACTTGTGGAACTACAACAAATTATATCTTAAAAACAGCAACATTCTTAAAATGTTTGGTTCTACTTCCACCAATCAATGATTATCGAGATTAACTTAATCAGGTATTATCATTTAAGTACGATTTATTGACTAAACAAGCCAATCAGTACAGTAGATTAAGGCCTTAATTAAGGAAGACTTACTAAATCTTGATGAAAATTTGTGAAACCCTAACTATTAATTTCTTCATTTTTGTGCAGTAAGGTAGGATTCCAGCAGTTCTGAGTAAGGTTTGAGATTGAGATCTGAGGTAAGATTATGAGTATCATTAGGAAAAGATTTGGTATGAAGTCCACTTGACATAGGTTTACACTAATTTTTCTAGTAAAAGATTTAAAGTTATTGTAAAGAACTGGTCATTATGCAAAATCTAGAAATGAAGTCACTAAGATTTGATAGTAATGATACATTTCCAGTTAGTGAGATCTTAGATTTCTATTCCCAATTAGAATACCTAATGATAAATTGACTAGCTTGGACATATATGTTATTGTGGATTAGTTTTGACTGATCTCTGGGTTTGTGTGGTTAAATAGATTGATGAAGGTATATATAATTGCATTGCTCTCCCATGCCAAACTATTAATAAGAACCCAAAATTTTTTTATATGGTTAATGCATATGAGCCACATTTTTGAGGAGAGAAAGTGTCAAGAAAGAAAGAGAATATAATGTAAATATACTTTTTTTATTTTTAACCCCCCTCCAAAAAAAAATAACAAATAATTTGATGATTATAAAAGAATTGAAATACCAAAGTTGTGAGAGATCTTAGTTATAGATTTAGTTTGAGGTAATCTTGACATAAGCATGACATTTGGATTAATTTTTTGTAAATATTGATTGGAAACTGTTGTCAAGAAGAACCAGTCATTCATGTAGATACCAAGAAAAGTGGAGAAAAAAATCTAGAAATAAAATTTAACAAGACTTTATAGTTTTGATCTACTACTAACTAATAAGATCTTATGGTTCTGTTAGCAATTAATGCCTTAGTGAATTAACATCTAATGATAAATAAAAATATATATCTACTAAGCAAAATTTCCATGCTTAATCTTATATCTAAATCAATTGACTAGTCTCTAGTCATTAATTGTTTCAAACAAGTTAGTAGCTTACCATCCCCTCTCTATATATTTTTTTAATTTTATTTATTATTTTTTTAGTACTTTGTCTTAGAATTTAGCTGGTAGTTTTGTAAATCATTTGATGGCCGGAGAACGATATCTTGTCTTTTGTCTCTTCCATTTGTGGTAAAGACACTAAAGAGGTCGTGGAGTCCTAAATCAAGCTACCTTACCTTATATCTTCATTATAGGGGTTATAAAGAATTTTTTTGAGGGCTACATTGTTATTATAATTATCTATCCATTTAGGGTTTCAATGATCTATACTTTTATGGCAAGATGATTTTCTCTAAAGTCTAAGGGAGAGGTGTGTTATGAGATGAGCAACACTAGCTTATTCAACCATGATAACAAGGTAGATCTCATATCTACATTGATCTAAGTAGTTTTGGTAAACAACATGAATACCTTAAACATATTGTGTGATTATTGTTTTTTACAATTTTCATCTCTCCAAGTATTATGGGAGCCAAACCAGAGGGAATCAGGAAATCTAAAGCATGGCTATTCATCCACTGCACTGTAGCATGTCTAGTTACAAAACCTAAACAATCTAAATGCTGATATTCTAAACAATCCTCTAAAATTTATGTTGGTGTTAATAAGACTTATTTGTCTATTAAATCTGATATTATTTTTGATTAATATGACACATAATCATAAAATAAATAGTTATATTCTAGTCTAAAGAAAAACTGTTACCATGATTATTTCTTCAATAGTGATTGTCGAGTTAATATTGATTATATCGTTGTTATCTCGGTACCAACTACATTTTGCCGCATAATAGTTCTTTGGAAACATTGGGATCTTGAGAATACATCAAAAATAATGAAATAATTATAAAATCTGAAATATAAAAACACCCATATTAATATCCATGGAAAAATAATTCATTAATAAAACAAATAGAATGTTCTTTTTCCCTTTGTATATATGCACCCTTTTAGTTGAGAAGTGATTTTCATTGACAAATATAATGGTTTTCTATACATTGACTTCTTAAATTCTTTATTATTACTATCTTCAGTAATCTATTAAATAAGTGGTTTACCATCTTAAATATTTACCTACATCTTAATTTTGTCTCATTTCTGGTAAAGAAATTCAAAAGTCAACCTTTTAAATCTGTGTGAGTCGAATTTCATATGCATTTTTCATTTTATTCTCATTATCTTATCTAGATGTATTAATTAAATGTTATTATATTGTAAAGAAACTAGGTTGTTACACATAAGAATTAATGAATATTTGTATTTTTACAACTAATGTATAAGATAAAGGAGCAAGTTTTCCACCGCCCACCAAAGTGCAGATTGTATCTTTTCATCAAAATTAATTTGATTTGAAGGTTGAAATACTAGAATAGCAAATGGCATTGTTAGTCTTCTATGAAAATCCAACTTTATAAATCTAATTGAAAGATTTGATTATGTTAAATAAGAAGTGAAGAGAAATTCCATCTAAAATAAATTAACCATTTTATTTTGTTGCTTTGCTTTGTTTGATTACCACTTGTATTTAGATCTGAAATTTATCGTTGTATATTCCGTAATTATATGTTAAGATTATTTTTGGTAATGAATTATATATTGGGCTTCTTACAGGTGACATTTACAAAATAGAGATACTTATTGTTTAAACCATAACATTAAAGCTTCTTCTCTACAAAATATATCAACCTAATTATTTGAGTATGACCTTAGATTTTATTGTATTATATTATTTTGGGAATCAAATAAATGCATCATTACACAAATCTCATATAATGAGAAGCAAAAAATAAATAAATTATAGTCATCTTAGTCCCTATAATTATCATGTCAATACCTTTAATGTCATTTTTTTTGGGTAGATCAATACCTTTAATATCTTGATTATTTGATGTGACATCTGCATGGTCAATTGATGGAAAATAAATATTTCCATTAATCCTTTGGTTAAGGAATTAGAACCCCAACCACTCCCATCTACTTCTAAATTCTTATGCTACCATTCTAGTATTGATATTTCTCTACAACTTATAAACCACTTAATTTGTAAAAGAATTAAAAAAAAAAAAAGTGTATATGAATCACATTAATTTATAAATCATTTGATTGTTTATTTTCAAAAAATTTGTTATAGAAAATAGTATTGTTCATGAAAATTGTCAAAATCATTTATCTATGCTAGATTAGAGGTTGCTTCCATAATTTGATTCTGATATATTGTTCATTTAGGATCTTGAAGTTCTTTTTGACATTAGTCAATTTTTTTATAATTTTAAATGTAATAATCTTCATTTTTTTTTGTTATTGTACATTGCATGTGTCTATATTTGATTTGTTGACAAATTTTTTTTATCTAATAAATATATTATAATCCAAAAGTCAACTTTTTTATCTATTCCACTTGTGGAACTTGAGATTCTTGTTAATTATTGTTCCCATTATTATAGCCTTGCCTAAACCCATGAGATGAATGTGGTCTACCAAATGAATGAATTAGGTTTGAGAAAACCTCAAGCATACTCTTTTAAGAACTTGTTATTTTGAGTATGTATAATAAAACAAAAGTCATAGACGAGCTTAGAGGGTTTGGAAAGAGCCTATAGAGTTTATTATGCGAATTAGGATTCCTCCAACTTCTTTTGTTGGGTAAGATGAAAAAAATGACATAAAAAATATAAGTATTTAACAATGGATGACAAAATGGATCTCACCATAGTCATTCAACAATGGACTATGGTGAGATCCATAAATGACTTGAAATCACATCAAATCAAAGGAAAAGGGTAAGAATTATATCAATTAAATTACTAATAACAATTAGAGCAAATTGCACTGACACTTCAAAATTGAGGCTTTAAAGCACTGGCACCCCACTTTTTGTTTGAAAAACACATAGGTTATCTATAAAAGGTTTTTATTCACTAGTAAGGGATATTGTAATTTATTTTAAAAGAAAAACAATTGGAATTGCTATTTTCATTAAATCAGCATTGCCTTGGTAATAATTAAGGGTGTAAATGGGTAACCGAAATCTACATCCAAATTCGCATCCGCATTAGTTTAGGGGTGTTCGAATCCGTCCGATTACTAATAGGATGCAGATATTGTATACTCATTTCTTACCGATTATTATCGGTTCGATAAAACTATCTTGATTAAGTTACTTATTTAGATTTATTTTTCTTATTTTTATAATTTTTTATCTGTGATATGTAATTATTTTTCTAGATTTTTTATTAAAATAGCTACCAAAGTTACTAATTTCTTAAATTTCAAGCATAGCCTTCACAAATAAAATGATAAAGATATAAATAGGTACTTTAAAATTTATATACAATCTGTATTCATGCACATTTAGAAGAATCTACTTAAGAAAATGACTATCCGATTATCATCCAAATCCGACTGAATCCGTCTAGAAACCATTAGGATATTATTTGTCCATCCAAATATAATAGGATGCGGTTATGGTAATACCACTATCCAATCCGAATCCGTCCGTTTACATCCTAGTAATAATGGTGTAAGTATAAAACCATCATTTTAATTTTATTTGTACTCCTTCCACTTAACGTATTTTCAGACATTGGTCAACCCTTTTTGACCATGTATAATCTTCGCATTTTATTATATTTTGACTTCTCTATTGTTTCTAATGATCTGTTTTTTTTTATTCAATTAATAAATGGATTTCCCCCCCCCCCCCTAAACCTCTCTTAAATTAAAAAGAAAAGTCAAATCTCCTAACCAATGGAAGTGGAATACCCTCTATGTCTTAATATTTTTCTTTTATACACATTCTTACCTAAAAAGTATATTTTATACATAATTGATATGATCAAGAAATTCCATTTTTATTGTTTATTGTTTTAGATATTAATGCATAAATCCTATCAACCATGTACAAAATAATTTATTGAGCATACTTAATTATGTTTGTGGTCCACTAAAAGAGTTTATTCTTCTATCAAAAGGGGAAAAAAAAAAATCAGAGAAATTTATTATAAAAGAAAAAAAATGTACGAAATAATTCCACTGTTTCTTTTTACTTGAAATAAAAAAAAATTTAGTCGGTCAGTCAATCAAACCAATTTTTCTTAATAATTTTTTGATGGATTCTATATGTTTTGAAAGTTGATGCCATTATAGTTGTGTAAGAGATAACCCCATATTTACCAACTACTACTTTGAGTAGGAGTAATTTTGAGGAAGAAAAAAAAATAAAAAATTTTAATATATCAAAACAAAATTCATTTTTGGTTCTAAGGTGTGCAATGTATATTAAAAAAATAGAGTAAAAAATACATAGACAATACAAGATTTTACATGACTCACTCTAAGGCTACCTCAATGGCCAAACATATGTAGTGTTTCACTGTGAGTAAGAAGAAGAAGATTACAATCTGGCTGATTTTTCAACATTCTTCTCGAATCTGTTAAGAGATTATAAATAATTACAAGTTAAAAGCCCCCACTTCAGCCAATGATGGGTTAGTCGAGCGGTTAAAAACTCAGACTCTTGGGAAGATCTTGGATTCGCACCCATCCGGTGGCATTTCGTTTCCAGTATTAAAAAAAGCACCAGTACCTAAAAAAAAAAACCCCCCACTCCAACGAGGTATTAAAAAGATCAAAATGCCCCGATATCCCAAAAAGAAACACAAGACCTTCAAGTAGTTTTTTTTTTTTTTGCCCGAAGACCTCCAAATATTTAGGGGCCTATAACCAGCCGTTTGGAAAGATTTGAAATTCTAAGGAGACCTATGTGTACTCGGCAATGGACAAAATTTGATACAGTACCAATTTCCATGCCAACCATATACATTCTGATACCGTGTACTAGAATCATTTTTCTATCTTCTTTTACAATATAATAATATCGACAAACCTTGCAGAATGTTAGATAGTGATATGTTTATCTTTCACTACATGTGATGATGAAATATGAAAATCAAATGTCAGATATAATTATTTTTTGGGTATAGACTACAAAGCCGATATGAAAGTTGATGCATGAATAAGTACAACAATCAATTACCTTATGCCCAAATAAACGCGTGGACTACATAAAAACCAATGAGCTTAAAGCCTTAAACAACCTAACACATGAACAGGAAAATGTGTTCCCCAAATGCTAGCAATTTCTAAAGAGAGTTGAGAGTTGACGTGATGATTGTAGTTGACATGGGAAACCTGCACAGAAATAATTTGGTACCATTATTGTTGGATTATATGAAATGTCGACCATAGTACTTATCACCCAAAAAGAAAATGTGCAATAGTACTTTGTGAGTTGTAACTGGAGTTCAATCATTTGGGGAATATTGTACGAAGGTATCACATTCGCTGGCAAGTTTGTCTTCAGGTAGTAGTCAATCTCTGGATTTGTTGTATTAGAAGATGGTTTGAACTTTGAACTTTGAACCTCAACGCATTTGTCTTTTCTTTCATGTCCTTTACACACAAAAAGAAGAACAGTAGTTAGTGACAGGGCATAATCTGTTAATGTTACATAAGAACTCATGATCGTTTAAAATGATGTGGCAAATTTTGACTGTCCAATATTCCAGTAGTCAGAGATTTCCAAATGTCTGTTTTGCCGCTTGACAGATTCCATTTCAGCCCAGAAATTTTGGGGTCCACATAAGTTGGGCCCAACCCAATGACTGGGTAATTCATTCACTTCAGGGCTTAAGATGCCCATGTTGGAGACTAGAGGCTCAAACAAGCCTTAAAGCAGGCTTACCCAACCAACAAACGAAAAGGAAAAACCAGGTATATCCATAACATAGGAAAACAAATATGGCAGGACCTTTTTTTATTTATCTATTCTATTCTGTTCAAAAAATCACAGATCTACTGATAACATTGGAAGTAGAAAAGTGAATTCTCAAATATGGATCAGCAGACTTCAGCTTGGATTTTTCTTGTTTTTGGGGGGCAGGGGTTGGTTTAAGGAGCTGACTTCCAACTCCAGTGAAAATAAGCAACCTCAGAGTCTGGGTGATACTTTGAATGCTCCAAGTTCCAACCTCAGATTTTCACCGTGTGGAATCATCTTCTAGGGTAAGGCTAAAGAATTAGTGAGCACAGGAATATCCCCAGAAGGCACATTTCAAAGAATCTGGACTAGGGGAGACTTGGTGAAAAGCATAATCCAGTGGTCTGAAGTTCCCAATTTCCTGAGGCTAATCAAATCCATGCGCTCAAACAGGTGAAAGTTTTTTTACTTTTCTTTGTTGGTAGAACAGGTTTAAGTTTGAAAGGAGCAAAAACAGATAAGGCCTGGTAAGTGTATATGAATTTATGTGAGAAATATTCACTGCTACAGTTTCTAAAAGATAATAAATACATGCTAGAGGACCAAAGGAGAAACAAGATATCCCACCGAGCAATTTCTTTAATTAGGTAATAGCACATGAAAATGGAACATGACTGACCAACATGAGCTTTTGCTATCGCCTACAAAAAATTCTCCTACAAGTCTGTGGACTACACCAGCGAGTAAAATCAGGCCAGGAGGAAAAAGCCCAATACCAGTACATGAACAAGACTTCATCAACCCAAACCTGGACAAGCTCAAACAATAATCATTGCTCCTCTTCATAAGGTTGCCTTGAACCAAGACTTTGTTGTGCTAATCTATAATACAATATGCCCATCGTTGCCATACATGCCCTGCCAACAACAATGCAGAAGTAATATCATTAGCTGCTGAATTTGTTATTTTTCACTGTGGATGCACGTCAGGAGTAAAGTCCACAAATTTGCATCCTTACAGGACTGAATTTGAGAGAGGTAATGAATCCAAAGAAGAAGTGTAGGTAAAGGTTGCCCTCTCTATCCACACCCATAAAGGAAAGGAACTATGTGTGAGATGACCGGATTGGATGATCACCAACATCCAATCAACCACTTCAGTTAGGCACTCAGTAAAATATCTATTCTCTGTTATTTTGATCTCTGAGGACCGGTAGCAACAATCCAATGAAAGGACTAGCCCCAGAACATCTTTAAGATCATGACATGAACCAATCAGATGATTGGTCCCAAAAAAAAAAAAATCCTGCATGTGGCCAATATGAACTAGAGGCATGGGAAGCAATTATTGCAATCCTCTTCCTGCTGCTTATCCAGTCATTCCGATTCAAATTCTTGTTATCACATTTTTTATGGCAACATTGCTTCAGAACTATGGTCATATCAGATAGCTCATATGGAATGTTAACCTCTCTACTTGACAGAAAAAGACGCACAGATGAGAGAATTAAGGAAAGAGAAGGGCACAATACATGATTGCCAGAACAAGGAGGATTCTTCTGGGATCCATCCTAGAAGGTCGTTGATGACGTGAACGACCTTCCGGAACATCATCTGAATTCGGTACATCTTTCCGGGGAGGTGCAGTTACCGGCAGGCTAGGCAGTGCAGTTAGACCAGAAAGGCTGCAATGGTCTAAGAAACTTATGATGGATAGGACCTGCAATAGAAAATCCCATCAATATTTTCAAGTTTAGAAGATCCAGTGACTCTAAAAAGTGGAATTGCCAAGAAGTTGCCCAGAGCACACATCTTTATAGGGGTAGGCATTTTTCCAGACTCATCAGAGAATAAGGGTTTACATAAACAATAAATATTCACTGGAAGTACGAGTGACAATCCACTCACCCCTTCGAGAGTATTTCCTCCCAGTCCCATCCTCATCATCAGAATAGAATGCAGTTCCTGAATTTTGCCTCTCAGCATGATAAGCACCCTTTCTTGTAGTAGCTCCAGGCTGCTTTTGTAATCATAAGGACTACATCAGATACAAGAATACCTAGGTTTGCTTGTACATAGAAAAGATAGACATTTCAAATAGAGAGTTCAACAAGGAGACAATAATAAATACATGAGTATCTGAAGGAATCATTACATATGTGATGTTTACTACAAATGTGCGCTTACACCAGCAGGGCTTCCAGTTTTCATGAAGTTGGGATCATGACCAGATTTGATTTGGCTTCCCACTGGACTCAGACCATTTACCTCCACAAAGTCATTAGAAACTCTGGGAATGCTTGTTCCAGTCATCCCTGAAGATGGTACACTTGGGTGACTTAGGGGATCTGACAAGTCTGGATTATTTTTCCCTTTGCCCTCAGTTGCTGAAACAAGTGGATCTGAAGCAAAAGCAGGAGGAGGAATCCTGGAATCAGATGCTGGCATTGAAAAAGGATGATTTCCAAACAGATTTTTTTCCAGACCAGTCTGCATAGCATTGAAACTTAAATCTTTTTAGAAAGTAATAGTGCCATATTTCTTTAAGAAACTATAAAGTGCGTAAGTTACATAGAAATATCAGTAAATATGAAATCAGCCTTGCAGGATTGAATATAAGCTTTCCTGGGACAAAAAATGGAATCACAACTCCAAATTTCTTCAAAACAAATAGCCACCCCATAGTTAGAGCGTTAACGTCTTCAATCATTCTAAAGAGCTAACTTCACTTCCTTCCAAATACCCCCAACAAAAAAACATAAGGTAGGATCTTCCAGACTATTCTACCTTTCCCAGCAAAAGGATAAACCCTAAACAAATGCAAAAACACAATTTACAAAATAGAACATAAATCCCCCCTTATCCTACTATTGTGGAACAAATACTGTGTACTTTCTTCGCCTTCATGCATCACAACATACAAAATGTATACAATGGCTCCTTATGTGTCAAAAGTCACCACCTTAGCAAACACTAAATCCACATAAAAGTATTCACTCGCTCCAAATGTTGTAACAAGCAAGAGAAAGTATTCTCAGCAGCAATAATCAACAGGTTGTCGACTTCACCAATAATCTCAACCAAGGAACGAAAGTTCGTTCATATCGCCCGGTAGCGAACCGTGCAATATGGATATATCTCGCCGAAATATCGACAAGATATGACATCCGTGGTTCGCTGGTTACCGACTTACTGAAAAAGTAATTATAAAGTATAAATTATATTATAAAAAAAAAAGTGATTGATGTGATGTACTGCCCAGCTCTACACTTGTGAAAAATCTTCTATATTCCCCATTAATTATTCATGTAAAGTGGGTAAGCGTCCATTCATCCCTCATCAATCACCATTAAATGCTTTGAAGGTTGTACCACGTGGGTGGTGAACAAATCTCAACAAAAATGTTTGGGGTTTTTTGTTTTTTAAAAGTCACTTAAGAGTCTCAGACCGTGAGACGGTCAAGACTTAAAGACTCATTTTCATTTTTTCTTCTTTCTTCTCCCTGAGTTGCAGAGTTGCAGAGGTCCGTTTCCAACGATATGCGTCGAAGGCTGAAGCCATCGTTATGGACGATGACGACCACCATCTCCGGCGATTGTGAACTCAACAAGCTCTTCTCTCTCCTCTCACCTCTTCTCTCTCTGAAATGCTAAAGTGATGTTGTTCAATCTCTGTATTGTTGTTTCTCTACAAATTTGGTAAGGTTTAGTTTGATTCGAGGATTGGAACGATAGCCGGAGATACCGGTGGGGGTGTTTTTGGGGTGGGGTTTTTTGTGGTTTCGCGGGGGTTTTTGGTTTTTTTTTGGCGGAGGTATCGTTTCGCCGTTCACCGAAACTGCCGAAACAACAAATTACATCCTCCAACACCAACCCCCCCCCCACACACACAACCCCAAAAAAATAATAATAATAAATAAATAAATTTACATGCTTAAACGTTTATATGATTCAAAAACCTTTTGGTTTAAAGAGGGTTTGATGTAGATCATAAACCCCAAGATCACCCCAGCTGAAGGATGCAACTGCTGTGAGACAGTGAGAGGCAGCCTGGTTTTATGACATGGCAAGTTTTTTTTGCTTTGATGGAGCATCACATAAGACAGCCCCACTCCAAATATAAGCATGAACGAAGAAGAAAAAGACTAAAACACTGTTCATGTCTCATGAACAGTTGTCATTAGTCATATATGCCTTATTTAGGAATGATCCTGTGGGCACATCAAATGGAGAAAGATTCTATCCTCATGCTGCCATGGTTTACTTTATAATTTCAGTTCTAGAAAGTATATTTCATTCCACTAGGCACCTCCAAAGTTCAGTTTGTTACTACTTAGGGAGTTACTATTTTAATGTGTACAGGGAGCTTCTAATTTAGTTGCTTAGCTTTATTTACTAGGTTTGATTTTCTTAAGTTTCTATTTTGAGATTTTCTATTTTATAAAGTTTTGGCCTAGCAATAAGTAGGTTCTTTTTCATTGCAATAATAAAAAACAGAACCTGGGAGAGATACAAACTGCAGGCCATGTTGCCATTGCTTATGGAGTAATCCATATTCAACAGCTGTGATGGCTGGGGAGAGAGATACAGGGCTGAGAGCCCAACCCCCTTACCCCTTTCATCTTCTTGTTCTTTTTTCATGCTCTTATATACCATGTAAACAGAAACAAAGGGCAATAAAAGCATCAGTTTATTCAATTTGTTTATCAATTGTGGCGATCCTGGCTGCTATCAATCTCCCACTGGTTTCCCTAGTTCAAGGACAACTTCTCCAATAGGACTTCACAAGATTCTACCGTGGACCAACATCAACTCCTGCTAACTAGAAAGTCATCATAAGGAAAAACATGGTGGACTATGGGGTATCAGTCACAAAGTACAGGAGATGGGGAGGAAATCTCTCAATAAGAAACAAATCTCCTTCAATCTGTTCAATTCAAATTTTGTATTCTATTACAGTCTATTTAAAGGAAATAAAACACAAATCCTAGTTGAAACAAATCCAAAATAGAGTCCAAACCAAAGTCTGAAAAACTCTCATATAGGATTACTAAAACAAATAGAAGAGTAGAATTAAAACTGAAAAAATTTATTGACATAAGTCCAACTCTTGTTGGACCAAACCCCATTGGACAGTTCTTTTTGGGTTTGGACCAGAACCAATTGAACCAGTCTGATACTGCATCACTTTACCAACTATCGATCTGCTTCGGCTCTCATGACCTGTTCTCTGATGAAAACATTTATTGTTGTAATCTACATGAGTTGCTGTGAATCATCAGAACAGTGATCTAATGTTGTGCCACACCACAGAAGATATCCGTTCTTGACTGATTCAGAATGTATTAATCCTACAATGCTGAGTCATGATCAGCTTGATGTCTGTGATACATTTGAAGATACTTTTTTCATCCAAGGGATGTCTGTGATATCTATGATTAGACCTGAGACTACTATAACCCTACAATAGCTACTAATATCAGATTTTAAGTGCAATTTTGCATTCTTAAATGAATGGCAGCATGACTATTATGCTTTTGAAAATATTGGAGTGCACTTTCTCTGCTAAGATTTATCAGGAACATTTTTTTTTGATGAATAAATAATTAAATTACCAAAAGCCAAAAGAGCACTTACAAAGGGAACGAGGGGGGGGGGGGGGGGGGAGAGTCCCAATGAAGAAGGGGACAAGAAAGAAGCTGAGAGACTACAAGAACTAACAATCAACCTATTTCTTAGAGAATCTACAACAGGGGGTGGGGAAGACCAAAGTCTTGAAGAAACATCAAACCAAATGGCATTCCAAATCATATCTCTAGAACGGGATTTGGATATCTATCCATCTTCGCATGTTACGCTCCCATCAAAGATGGTGAATAGTGGCAGCAAAGACAAGCTTACCCATAAGGTCACATATAGAGGTACCGGCAAAATTTCTCAAAATCCATTTCCAATCTTGTGCAAAGCCAAAAGAACGACCTGATCTGGACCAAATGGATGCAAGGGCAAGGGACCAAACAGAGCGGGAAATAGGGCAACTGAAAAAAAGATGGTCAATATCCTTTGAACTATTCCAACAGTTGGTACACTTAGGGTTGGCAGGGATGTGACGGCTAATGAGAAAAGCTTGGGTAGGCAGGGTAAGGCTAAGGGCTCTCCAAAGCGTCAGGGCATGGCGAGGGATGTAGCCTTCAAACAAGAGGGGACCAAGGTATAGGGGGAGTTGGGTTTCTCAGGAGGTTCCAAGCCAATGCAGTAGTAAAGGGGGTAGGGAGGGGGTGCAACCAAGTAATGCGGTCATCAATGAGGGGGAAACCGGGGGGGGGGGGGGGGGAGCTCCAAACCCGTGTGAGACTTGGGTGGGGGGATGGGGACCAAGACCCAGAGGAGATGAACGTGGAAAGGGGAGTGGATTTTGGGATACGGGTGTTATAAACGGTTCTAGAGCCAAGAAGAGTGTACAGGATACCCATCAGATGCCAGGGGTCAAGCCAAAAGGAGGTGGAGATACCAATTGAGACACTGATAGAAATGGCAGGGAGAGCACGACCACGGAGAATCAGGAGCTTCCTCCAAATCCAGGAGGGATTGGAGGGGGGGCGGGACAGTCCAAATCGAGTCAGTCTTGAGAAGGTAGGAATAGACCCAGGAAACCCAGATGGAATCATGTTTGGAGGCAATCTTCCAAATGAGTTTTATGAGACAAGCCATATTCATATCACGGATACGGCAAAAACCAAGACCACCCTCAGATTTGGGACGGCAAACGGATTTCCAGCTAATAGGATGAAAGAAGCGGGGAGACTCCTGGCCCTTCCAAAGGAAAGCACAGAAAATGGATTCCAGAGAATGGATGATAGATTTAGGCAGGGAAAAGATACCACACCAGTAGAGGTAGGAGGATTGGAGGACATAGCCGATAAACACCATTCTCCCAGCAAACGAAACAGCTTACTCTTCCAGAGTTGTAGCTTCTTCCGAATATGATCAAGCATGGGGGAGCAATGGTGGCGAGTGAGCCTACCAAGGATGAGGGGGAGACCGAGATAGGTCACAGGGAAGGAGCCTGGGCTGAATCCAGAGAGCACAAGGAGGGAGGCTCTAGAGGAATCAGAGATACCAGAGATAAAGATGGTGGATTTCTAAAAGTTGACTCTAAGTCCCGATAGGGATTCGAAGTGGGAGAGGATCGAGAGGATAGAAGAGATCGAGGAGTGGTCAGCCTTAGAGAAAATCATGAGGTCATCAGCAAAGGCGAGGTGGGTGAGCTTAAGGGAGCGACACTTGGGAATGGGAGAAATGAGAATCTGATCAGTTTTGGATTGAATGAGGCGGGAGAGCACTTCCAACTCTAAGGTGAAGAGGTAAGGGGATAGGGGACATCCTTGACGAATACCAATACGCGAGGCAGTGGTGAAGGTTTTTGTGGGCATCCTTCATCCTTTGAATCAAACCTATGGGGCCAGAAGGGCTCAGGGTTGTGGGCTCTGAGGGTATTCCAGGCAGAGGCAGTGGTGAAGGTTTTTGTGGGCAATGGAAGCCAAATGTGGAGGTCACTTGGAGAGTCAAACAGAGGGGGAGATTATCCCAAACCTATGTGAGAATAGGGAGAGGGGCGGGATTCCAGGATCTGTTTGTGATGAAGATGGACAGGGGGTGGATTTAGGGATGTGGGAGTCATAGACTGCTAGTGCTCGGGGGCCAAAGTGGTTAAAGAGAATGCCCATCGGATGCCACGGGTCAAGCCAAAAGGAAGTGGAGGAGCCAAAGGAGATAGAGGTAGAAATTGCCGAGATGGCGCAGGGGCGCAATAAGAGTATTTCCTCCAAACCTAAGAGGGGTTGGAGGGCAAGGGGACAGTCCAAAGGGAGTCAGACCGGAGAAGACAAGAATAAACCCATTTAACCCAGATGGAATCATGTTTGGAGGCAATTTTCCAGATGAGTTTGAGGAGGCAGGCGTTATTAACATCTATGATTTGGTGGATACCCAGGCCCCCTTCAGAGGTAGGGCGGCATATGGTTGACCAACTGGTCGGATGGATGAAGCGTGATGTTTCCTGCCCTTTCCAAAAGAAAGCATACAACAGGGATTTCATGACATGGACGATGGATTTGGGAATGGAGAAGATTCCGCACCAATAGAGATAGGAAGATCGAAAGACTAAGCGGATGAGGACCACTCTGCCAGCAAAAGACAGAAGCTTGCCATTATGTTATCTTGCCTACAAGGATGACATCTTTGTTTGTGGCTCTCTTCTTCCTTAAGCTATTACTCTCTGTTGCTTATATTCTTGTCAAAGATTTCTCTTACTGTAAAAGTGGTTTGTTTGCCTTCGGCCATCTTCTTTCTTAGGCTGTTATTCTCTACTGCTTGTAGTCTGTCAAAGATTTGCTTTATCATTGCTAATGTGGTTTCTTTGACATATGCCTAGATGTGGTCGACAGCCAGCCTGTATCACAATAATAACTCAGCTGTATCCCAACTCAATGGATCAGCTGCATGGATCCTTACTAGGACACAATAAATTCAAAAAATAAAAAAATACGTTAACAAGAACAAAGTAGAACATAGAAACCACAGCAATAAAACAGTCTACTATGAGGATCTTCATGATTAAATCAGATCTATTCTACTTCATACTATGAAGAAGACCTAAAGTATGAATGTTGTACCTCACCACCTCTCCTTGTGGCATTTTAGGCCTGCCCTAGCTTTGTGGTGCCTTTGATCTGAGATTCTAAATCCAGCCAACCTCCAAACTGGGAAATCCAGAATCAGATGACCATATTCAAACTCAGGAAACTTTCTCATAACCTACCTAATTCCATTCATCTAGCATTTCCTAGTAGTCCGTCAAAATTAAGTGCACATTGAGAGAACATTAGGACAAAGGATCAGACAAAACATCAATTTTAATGCTCAAAATAAGGACCACATATTCTGACATTAACATTTCAAAATGCACTAGACAATTGCATCCATAATTTTTCTAGCAATAAGATAACAAAAACGTCATATTAGTTCAAATCCATAATTTAACAAGGCGAGAAGCATCTACAAGTCTTAAATGATCTCGGGAACCATCAAGGACAATACCTGCAAGATAGCCTCCTTTAGTTTTGAATAAAGATGAGATCCAGTATCTTTGATCATTCTGGGAGGCCATATCTGCAACCAGAAAAAATTAAGAAAAGAATTGAATAATAAAAAAAAAAAAGTAACATAACACATGTAAAATTACAAAAAGCAACTCTATTCTGGACAATATGGGACAATCAGCTTATAATATAAGAAAGAAAGGAGTTAACTTCAAACAGGTACCCATAATTGTGAACTTAGTAATATCTATGTTCTAAGGATGTCAAGTGGTATGGTTTCAGTACGCTACAGATAATGTATACACCCAAAACCGAAACTGTACCATACTGTTATAAAATCATTACTGTATTGTCACGGTACAGTACGAATGCGGCATAAAAAGGGTATCTATATAAACGGTACATATACGGTATTAGACAGTACAGTATGATTGCAGTATAAAAATGGCGCAAAACAGTTGCCCATGGGACAATCTCATATGACACTTAAAATGGTTTCCTACAATACGGTTTTAGTATATACAGTCAGTGTCATACCAAAAACCTACTCTACAGTAACACAATACAAACCATTTTTAAAAACCACACCATACCACAATAAAAACCATAGAGCAAATTGCACTGGCACTCCAAAATAGAGACTTTAAAGCACTGACACCCCACTTTATGTTTAAAAAGCACTGACACCCCCATTCATTAAACACAGTAGTCCATTCGGTTAGTAAAACCGTTAACTCACTGTTAATTTTTTTTATTCCAAAAATGCCCTTATCAAAATCTGAAGAGAAAAAAACAAAACCATTAGATTGTTGACATGTATTCTATTCTTTTTTCTCATCGGCTCACCTCTGCTTCACCCTCTCCACCTACGGGGCAGCAGTTGCAGGACCATCAAGGATGGCCAAAACTGCCTCGAGCATAGTCACCCAGACAATTAGGACTATTTGTTTTGGAGGTGGAAACCCAAGCAATGCAGGTTGCCCAGGTTCGAACCTTCCATCTTCCTCTCCCTTGTTCGGAACAAACACGTTGCCTTCGGTGACTCCATGGCCAGGAATCAGTTGGAGTCTCTCACGTGCCTCGTCTCTTCGGCTTTCTCCCCGGATCTCGTGTATGGCAGCGGCGACGACAAGAAGTTCCGGCTTCAACATCTCAGTCTATTGGTCTCCGTTCCTCAGGGGATCGAAAAATCTGAGAATGGCTTTGATCACAACAAGCTTTACTTGGACACCGTGGAAGAATGATGGCTGTTGTCAGTGGGTCACTGGTTCCTCCACCGAGTTGTGTACTATTGGTCTCCGTTCCTCAGGGGATCGAGAAATCTGTGAAGGAGCTGTAGAAGCGCAAGGCCAAAAAAAAAATTCAGAAATGGAGAAACGCGCCGCCGACGCAGGCCACTGGGCTAGAGAGTGCACTCTCTCTGCAACAGATCCAAAATCAAACACTGATTCTCTCTCCAATTCAAACCCTAAAACTAATTTCTCCCGTCCATATTCCAAGACCGGTAATTTCCTGCCCAGACCACAAGAGACAGCTTCTGAAAAACCCAAGAAACTTCCAAGGACGAGACCCAAGAGGAAGCCCGTATGTCACATCCTAAATTCCCTCCCTCCATCTACAATAAAAAAAAAAAAAATCAAATTAAGCAAAAATGAAATAAGAATATCCATAACAAAATAGTTGCAGAAACCTAACTGGAACACGTAAAGTTTCATACGCTCGATTCTCCTTCACTTCAATTTCATCACTGATCTGAAAAACACAAGAAAGGAGAAAAAGAATAAATTAGGGGTAATTAAATAAAGCAAAAACTATTAGAAAGGGAAGAAACAAGAGAAGTCTTACAGAGGCTTGATGATGGTGATCGAAGGAGGTAGCATTATTGACCGGAGCAGGAGCGAGAACCCAAAGGATGGTAAGGAGGAGAAGAAGTGCGGCGGAGACGGCCGAGATAATCGGAGTCAGGCAGCGGATGCGTCGGTAACTCGAGCCGAAGGTGGAGAGGGTGAAGGATAGGAGAGAATATAACACGTGTCAATCATCTAATGGTCTTTTTTTTTCTCTTCCGATTTTGATAAGTGCATTTTTGAAATAAAAAAAATAAACAGTAAATTAATGATTTTACTAACCAAATGGACTACTATGTTTAATGAATGGGGTGTCAGTGCTTTAAAACCTGTATTTTGGGGTGCCAGTGCAATTTGCTCAAAACCATGCTATACCATTTTTGAAACTGATTGAAACAGTACTGGGAGTGGTCAGGGAAAGTTTTAGGGACAATGGAAAGGGGTTGGATCAAAAGTTGAAAGGTTTCTTGGATTTTTCTTGACTAGATCTTGGGCTATCTTTCTTGAATCTTTCTTTCTCTCCCCTTTTTCCTTTTCTTTTCTTTTTTTTTTTTTTTTTTTTTTTTTTTTTTGGTTTCTGTTTCTGTTTTCAAGACTTGTTGCAAGCCAAAAAAGGAGAGAGAAGCCAAAAGGGAAACAAAGGGGGAAGGGGGTGCCGCACCGTAGAAGGGAGGTGGGGGAGGGATTCAGGTGTGTGTAGGGAGGGGTTCTAGGATGCTGGCAGGCGTGGGGGAGAGGGGATTAGGGCTGCGGTGGAAGGGTGTGGGGTTTCCTGGGTGCGCAAGAGAGAAGGGGTTGGGGGGCTGCGATGGGGGCTGGAGGTGGGGGAGGGCTCGGAGTTGCTGGAACTTACTTGCTGTGCTACTGGAGATGGAGATGGCTTGCCGGTTTGCTGAAGAATGATTGCTACAAGTTGAATCAAGACTTTGAAATCCGTCGTGGCCCTCTCAAGAGAACCACGACCTATTCCTCACAAGTTTTCTTCAATCGTTATTCATTGCAGACTAAATTTTACAATGACATACCGGCTTATTTTTAGCCTTACATCAAAAAATAAAAAATCTGACTTTAATTAGGAAATTCTATTTGTACTCAACTAAGACTTAAAAACCAACTTAACTAGGGTTTTCTTTATAATTTAGGATAACCCTTAGGCTGCGTTTGTTCTTGGAATAAAGGTGGGGTGGAAAAAAAGGGGTGAAAAAATTCTTGAAAAAAAATGTAGATTTTTTATTTTTTCTTTAAATCCCAAAATGATAAATTATTTGGTTGTTTGGGGTGGGAAAGTAGGAAACTTGTCTGCTGATGTGGCAGCCCAACTTTCCCACTCTATGCTATTTTAAAACCCCACATATTTGGTGAGACTTTGTAGAAAAGTTGGAAAAAGTAAAAAGTGGGACCCACTCCTATCACTTTTCCATAAAACCCTTTCCTTTCCTTTTCTTTTCCCTCACCCCACCACAACCACATAACTTAAAAGAATTATTCTTGAAATGAAAGACGTAATTATCTATAAAAGTCCTTTTAATAAAAGAAAGACTCCTTAGGACTCAAGAACTCAGCCACTAGTTTAAACTAAGATTTTAAAACAGAATTTGACTCAAAAAATTAAAACTAAAATTCTGAGAGTACTATTTAGCAGCTAATTAGTGCTGAAATTGATCAAAATGCCCCTATTAGGGATTCGGCCCGCCCTTGGGACCCACTCTAGGGTTTTGGCCGGGGGTTGACCCTTGAGTTCACATTAGTAGGATCCATAGAAAATTGGAATCTATTTATTTGATGTCATAACACACTAGTATAATCAGTAGAAAATTGGTCAAAACTGCTAAAAAAAATAAAAAATGGTCATAACATGATAGTACTTTTTTTTTTTTTTTTTTAACAAATAATAACTTATATTAAACTCTCTAGGCTAATGCTAGAGGAAAGGAAATTAGTGTTTACAAAACAAGGTGGGGGCTGCCACCAGATATGATTAAGCTGAAATTTCTTAGAGCCACGGGCTAAGAAATCAGCAAGATAGTTACAAGATCTATGGACAAAGCGAAAACTTATATCCACCAAACTAGAAGAGAGCCTCAGAATTTCCTAGACTAAGCCATGACTTGGCTAGTCTAGAGACTAGACCTGGCCATTTAAGGCCTTTACAGCTATGAGGCAATCTGAAAATATTACAACCTGATTAATATGCAAATTACATATAAGTAAGACAACGTCTCTAATTGCTTCTAATTCTGCTGCAAGTGCTGAAAAACCAAACCCAAAGGTAACCTTTGCAAGAACAAAATGCCCCGTAGGACTCCAAACAATGTTACTCCTCCCTGAATGCCTTGAAGACTTGTCCCACGAAGCATCTGAGAAAACCTTGAAACATGTTTGAGGTGATAAAAGATTTGTATCTGAAGCACTACTGTTGCTTGCCGTGATATCCACACTATCAATTGGACCCTGGATAGAAGGGTGTTCTTGCACCCATTGAATTTCGTTGAGTAACCTATTCATCCAAATCATAGTATTAGAAAGTGAAGCACTTTTACCATTAAATAAAAAATTCATTTCTTGCATACCAAATGACCCAACAAAGTATACTACTAATTGTATGCACATGTTCATAATGACCAGAATCTTTCAATTCTAAGAGGAGAAGCTCTCCAACAAGCTTTTGCAAACTCACAATGGAATAATGCATGAATAGTAGTTTCCACATGTGAAGCACGTATAAGACATAGAGGTGAAGGACTACTATTCCTAGAAAAAAGAGCTTATTGAGTTGCAATACCATTATGAGCTGCCTTCCATAAAAAGGTTTTGATTTTTGACAAAGATTTGATTTTTGGCAAAGATTTGATTTTCCAAAGTCTTCCCCAGTTCTCACCCCACACTCAGAAAAGTATTGACCTCCAAGATTATCTATTGTGACAAATAGATCTGAAGTTTTAACCTATTGCAACCTATTTAAACAAACTTTTTTCCAGCCCAGAAAATTCAAAACAACAGAAACCTCCGAAATAGTTTCCCCGAAAAATGCTAAAGATTTATTTAAAAAGAAAAAAGTAAAAAGTCTCTTTGCGGACTACAAACCCTTTTGTCATTGACATTAATCAGATCCAAATTTTATTATTATTTGCTTCATACCATACTTCATCGGTTAGCAAATCAATTAGCATTGCTTGAACAGAGAGAGTGAGAAGAAAGAAAAACTAAGGTAATTTTCATCTGGACCCCCTGAGGTTTGGTCCAAGTCACTTTTAGTCCAGTTTAAGTTTTCTTTTGCATATGGCTCCCCTATAGTTTCAATAAATGATTAAATAAGGACAAGTTAAACAGAAACTGTTAATTTAATTAAATTTGTGACAAAAATACCCTCATTTGGAATTTTTTATTTTTTATTTGTGCTTCGTCCGTGGGACTCCCACGCTTCTTCTTCACAGCATCGAATTTTCAAGCGAGAAGGGAAACCCTAACAGCAATAACTTAACTCTAATCATTCTGAATTCAGTTCGGATAGGGATAATCTAGTTGATGAAGTTTCTTAAGCATATACATTTCAAATCACAACCTCTCAAACCCTAAAAAACATCAAAATGGAAGTCATGAGGAACAAATTTCAAATTTCAAATTTCAATTCGATTCTGATCTAAGAAAAAAAATTCAAAATGATGAATCCACGATCCAAGAAAAACAAAACAAGAGAATGAAGCAAAAAAAAGAGCCAAAAAAAAAAAAAAAATTTGACTTTTTCTATCTAACTGTAGAGGAACTTCAACTTGAATCCATCTAAAATAAAAGAAAGAAAAAAAAGAAGAAAAAAGACCATCAAACAAAGTCAGAAACTGAAAAAAAAAATTGAAAATTATAAATGGGTATATTCATGTATTCAATAATCTCCCACAACAAAAGAATGAAGCAAAATATCCACTTCCAAGAAAAATAGCAACTGATCCAAGCTTGAAACATGAGAATGATCCAAGCTTGAAACATGAGAAAGGTAACACTTTTGAAGAGCGGTTACCCGGTTACAGACAGAGACCAGCAATAGTAGCAAAAGAAGAGTAAGTCGTCCTCATTTTCTTTTTTGTGCATTCTCATAAGGATCACAGATATGGTTTTGATCTCCAAATGTGGCTCACTCTCAGATCTTCTTCTTCGACGGCGATGTATTCCGATTCTGACCGATATCTGTAAAAAGGGAATCGATGACTATTTATTATTTATTTATTTTACGGTATTTATTTTAGTATATTAAAATTAAAATTAAAATAAATAAATCCAAACGACACAAGGGTATTTTTGTCACAAAATTTATTAAACTAACAGTTTCTGGTAATTTTGTCCTTATTTAATTATTTTTGAAACCATAGGAGAACCATATGCAAAAGAAATCTTAAATTGGACTAAAAGTGACTTAGACCAAATCTCAGGGTCCAGATGAAAATTACCCAAGAAACTATAATTTCTACGTAAATGGATAGTACTACAAAGAGGACACATGTATCCAGCCAGTGCGGTGTGCTGACTGCTGAGGGAAGCTTTTGATATGAGATACCAAGCAACTCGTATGCATCACATCTGAAATGAACAGGGAGGAAACATAAGTAACGCATGATGGAACACAGCTCAACAGGATGCTATGAGGAATTGAGTGAATGGGATTGATCACATACGCAAGCAAAGCAACCCAATCTAGCAGTTTGAGTGTCTGTTCTGTTCATCTTCAAGCACAGCCTTACAAAGGCAGCATGTGGGAGGCCAATCATACTCTCCATCTATCACCCAGTCAGAATAAGTACGGACCTAATAAAAATGATAAATCAATACAGCCATATACCAGAGAATTAGGATAAAAAAACGGAAAGATCTAGCAAAATCCAGCAATCCAGAGCCAATCGCGTTCAATGAGGTTTCATTGATCTCCTGGGGTTCTCTATCTGCACCGGCCTTCCTCAAAGATTTGCTCTCTAACCCGTTTCCACCTTCTTGCCGAACAAGTTTTCGCCAAAGCGCAAGTACATTATCCCTTTCGGTTGACAGAATGTTCATAATTGTCTCCATGCCAGACTAGACACCTTTCGGAAAACAAGAAATGGCCGAACATTCTACGAATCAGGGTATCACATTCACCGCACATTATTTCAAGACATGATTGAACACTGTGCATGGATTGAAGAGTTGAGCCTCTCATATAAGCTGAACGACGATCCCTATAATTTGTTCCAACAAAATCAGCAATCAACCGATATACCTTCTTCATTTGTTCAGCATCACAAGGAGTTTCTGGTGCGTCTATTCTTGTGACATGAGTGACCCATAAGTTCATCAGCAACCAGTGCGCATTGGCAAAGTATTTCTTGCGATTGGCAAGGTACTTCTTGCCCATAGGTTTATCGTTGATAGGCATTTATCAACCCTGAGGAGAAACTTGAAGAGTTCATCGATAGGAGGACAAGCAAGTGTCTCCAAAGCCAAATTCAAATAAAATTCTTAAAACCCTATCGCAGAAAACGCCATTCTCTATTTGCTTCACTCCGTGTTTCTTGACTCTTAGTTTTCCTCCCTTTTTTTTTTAACCTCATACGTTCATAACAAACTAAGAGTCAATAAACACCGAGTGAAACAAAGAAAGAATGGCGTTTTCTGCAATAGAGTTTTAAGAATTTTATCTGAAATTGACTGTGAAGACAATTTGCTTGTCTTCGTTTGAACTCTTCAAGATTCTCCAGAAGGGTGATAAATGTCTAGCAACGATCAATCCATGGCAGTTGCAAGAAGTACTTCGCCAATTGAAGGCTGGTGGCTGATGAACTTATGGGTCACTCCGTCATCCCTCTTTGAAGCCATTCCTAACCTTGATCCACATCTGGCAATCAATCCATGCGAAATCAGAATTAAAACTTGCAATAAGAAGAGATTAAGTAACATCCAACAAAAGAATGCCATAAGAATACATGAAACAATAATATTTTATCCGAAATAAAAAGAAGAGTTTAGTACCGAAAAGGGTTTCCTTCACAAGACTTCTAATCTGAAAAAACAATGCATCGGTAACTCTTCCATTTTGCAAGTCAAATAACTAATAATCCAAAACTTCCTATTATACATTAGTTTTTTAATCTCAAATTAGATTTCGCATTTCGTATTTCAGAAAAATGGACCCTAAAAACTGTTGAGGTATTTGAGTCATACCTAACTTATGTTGAGGTACTCAAGTTATACCCAACTTATTATTGAGGTATTTGAGTCATACTCAACTTATATTCTAATATGAGCCATCAGATTAGTTACGATATAATGGTGTAATGGGCATTTGTAGAAGAGTCTAATTACCAATAGAACTCAGTATTTATTCTATAAATACTATCTGGAAACGACGGTCTGGATATTCCAATCTAAATACTCAGGATGTAATACTTTAAACCCTAACCCTAACAATCTTAAAGCATTACCTTTTCTTGAAAAATTTCAATTTAAAGTGAATAATTTTTTCGAACAAGTAAGTGGCTTCCTCAATTGATTTTATTTTGGAGAATAAAATTTCTTGATTCGAACGAACAAATGAAATCTCCCTCAATCGTTTTTTTTCTTTTGAATTAAATATTTGATTCGACGAGAAGTCATTGAAATCATTACTCGTTTTTTCTCCAAAGACTTTATCTTCAGAATAAGGATGGCTTCTTTTTTAAATTACATTAAATTGCATTAACTTTTGATTTCTGTTAACCCTCTGACCAGAGAAGGTAACATTGTCTAATATCTTTTTTTTTTTGGTAAAGCATTGTCTAATATCATCATTGGTTTTTCACTTTGAAAAAAAAAGTTAAAGATTGTTTAATAAAAAAAAACAATTTTTATAGGAAAGAAAGTGATGGCGTTCTCTTTTATTTTATGGCATTTGTGGAATACTTTGGTATTCCGTCACAAGGAGACTTCTTTCATTGTGGTTGTGTGGCAAACTCAAAAGGCTTAAATTCCATATAGCTGAGAGATGGTACAACAATTGAAGGCCAGCATTCTCTTAGTTTAAAAAATCAGATGGCCTTATTATTGTCTCAGCAGTAGGTGTCAACTAAGGGGAGCACAAATTCAATTAGTTTTTAAATAATATATTTATCATGAAATCTTTTATTTCAATCTGAGGTTTAAGTTTTTAAATAATATATTTTCATGATCTTATTGTTTATTCTTTCATAAATAGAAAATACTGATAATAGATTCTTGAATTGATGTTCTAAAATTAAGGTGACTATAGCTTGCTATTAATGTTTCAATCCGGGTCCAACAGAACATGATTAGATTTATTGAAATCTCTATTAATGTCTTTAGAGCTTGTTTGGTTATTTAAATCCAGAGATTCTAAATTCCTAGATTCATCAATAAAAAATTTATACCTATTTGGTTGTAAAGAATCTAGGGATTTCACATTTTTGCCTAAAAACTTAAATTAAGTTATTCTTGGGTACTGGGTGAAATCCATGGATTCCAATGTGTGTATAACTCTGGAACTCTATGAACTTTGATAGATTTGAAGCTAACCAAACAGTTTATTTTTTAAACCATTAATCCGTAGATTTGAAATCTATAGATTTAAAATCCCATTTTATTTCAAATCCTTGAATTCATCTACTTGAGTATCCTCTTAGAATTCAAACTCATTTTAAAAAAAATTTGAAAAAAAAAATACCTTGAATTGGAGAATTTTATGGAATTAGTTAATAAAGTGAAGATGTTACCATCCAATCCAAATCCAAATTCCGTATTAAATAATGAGAGACTTTTTTAATGTTGCAAGGATTGCTCACTCCATAACATTCCCATGACAGAATCAACAAATCATAACACGAGGGTGAAACTCAGTATTGTTAGGGATAATGGATGCACATGCACAACGACGAACAGAGAAGAAATTCGGCAAAACCCTGCATACATCCACCAGAAAGAAAAAAAGTTTCACTATTTCCAGAAAACTTCACACCACTCTCACACCCACAAAGTATTATCATTTACTTGTCCCCAATACTTATCCTCAAGATGGGTTCCCCAATCTCCTACAGGGATTGTTCCCCAATCTCCTACAGAGATTGATGTCACCACAGAGACTATTTATAGGAAAACCTAAAACCCGAATCCCAATGTAATTACAATTTTACCCCAGTACTAGTAATTGAGTCAAACCCTGTTTCAATTACAAATACAATCTAAAACCATAATTATATGTACCCACATAATACAAGACACCCAAATCCAACAATCTCTACCATGGCTTGAATTTTGCAAACCACCTTGAATAAAACCGTTGATGATGTCTCTCTGCAATTACCAGTCTCTGTGTATCCACCACACCTTACCGCATGACCCACATCCTCTCCAAGTAAATAGTGATAAGAAGTTTAACGTTAAAGGTTTAAAACTAACCCATACAAATAGTTTGAACCAGTAAAATTCAACGGAAGGGACAAAAAAATATTAGAAGCCATTACAACTAATTTCGCAGAAAGCAGAGAAGAAACTCAAGAACCAAAATGACAAATTCATTGATGATTAACTAAAGATTCATTGATCGTTTCCAAAGAGATGGTGATAAGAAGTTTAACGTTAAAGGTTTAAAACTAACCCATAATAACGTTAAAGAGATTTAAAGGTTCTGTTGTTGTTGGGTTTTTTTTATTATTTAATTTTATGTCATTTAAATGACAACCGGTGATAGAAGGTTAACAAAACTAATCCATAAATAAAAAATTAAAAATATTGTTCGACGATTTAGATTTAGTTTACAAAATCTGATGGTAGATATTTAGAAACGTTCAGCTAAGAGATTCACACGTCCGTTCAGCTACCTCCTTCCCTTACATTAAAGCCAAGAAAAAAAATTCAAAAAAACTTTTCTTCGATTCTTCCTCACGGTCGACACCGCCCTTTTTTTCTTTTTTTTTTTTTACCACGATCTTGAACAAGATCGCCTTCTTCTATTTTCTTTTTTTTTTTTTTTTTTTTTCAATCCTCGAGCCGATCCGCTCAAATCATAAGAAATAAAAAGATAAAAAAAACTTCACGATTCTAGATCTAAAATTGTACATTTGATCAATCCGTCCAAAGCCTTCTCAAACATCTATCCTCTCATTTCTAGATTTTTGCACACCTCCGGCGACGATCCACCGAACCGCGCTCTGATACCACATGTTATGGATAATGGATGCACAACCATGACCAGAGAAGAACACAAGCAAAACACACAAGGAAATTTAACGTTGTTCGGCAAAACCCTTCCTACGTCCACTAGAGAGAAAAAGGAGTTTCACTTTTTTCCGTTCCTCTCTCAAAGCAACCTCATCAAATAGATTTGCTAAATCAGATGAAGAAATTCTGGAGGAGAAGCTCAAATGTGTTACCTGTGTGCTACTTTTCTCTTTTTCACTCGTTCCCATCCATCAACCGAACCAGATCCTTTCTTAGCTTGAATCTAATTCTAATGAACGTATAAAAGGAACAAGTTGGTTTACGATCTTGATTGTATATCCACTCGTAGCAGGCAGTAGTGCAAATTCATCAAGTAACTTCTCTCCTGTGGATTCTGGACCTCTGTACGTTGTAGAGAAATATCAAATGATTAGACAATAATGATATCATCCTAAAGAATCTCCTGATTCACTAGACACCATAAAGAAATGGAGCAAAGATAGTACAAAATTAAATTATCATATGTTGGTTTTGACATTGTTAGTTGTGTCTTTTCTTCTTCATTAATGCTTCTTTTTAGAGCAAGATCACCTTATGTGATGCTCCATTGAACCAACAAAAACTTCAGACATCACTGGATTAGGCTACCTCTCATAGCAGTCACACACTCACACTGCACAACCTTGCTAGGCTGATTTCGTGACTTGTTTCTACAGGTGTATATGGGCTTATGATTTATATCAAGTATCCTAGTACAAGGCAGTTAAATATTTACGTTGTTAAAAAAAGATTAGTGAAAAAATCTGAACAAATAATGAAAAAAATATAACGGAAGATCTGTGTCTACAATAGAATAATGTGTCCAAGAGAACTTTGTGTTTAAATCATCAAAGAAATAAGCTACTTACCCCGTGTTTTCATTATACCTTGACCTAATTTGTTTCTGGTTTGACTGCCATTTCAGCTTTTAGATTATCAGGTTCAATCTTATCATCAGTGGTTTTGGCTTCATCAGCATTACGAAATGTGCCTTCGGGCTTCATTTGGCGGGAACTAGGATCTGTTAAAAAATCACCATTTCCATGTTGAATATCATCACCGGTGATCATCAATGTCTGGAAATACCTACTCGGTGCAAGATCCTGCAATCCAGAGCCATTCAATGAGGTTTCATTGGCCTCCTGAGGTTCTCTATCTGCACCAGCCTTAGTCAAATATTGGCTCTCTGTTGAATTTATCATAAACATTCACACAAAAACCCAAGAATTAACGTTATTTGGCATTCGATGTGAAGCCTACATCCATGGCAAGAAAACCCCAATCAACTTACTTCTGGGGTGAGGTTTAATTATCTTTAAATAGAAAAGAGTAAGAGTTCTACAAGAAATTAAATTCTAGTATGACTCCCCCTCTTTGCTAGTCTCCTTATAAAGTTGGGAGACTAGCAAGTTACATTCATAACACTCCCCCTCAAGTTGGATCGAAGACATCATTTGAGGTCAAATTGCTCAATGCAATTTGAAACAATCCCTTTGATAAAGCTTTGGTGAAGATATCTGCAAGCTGATTTTCACTTCTTACATAAGGAGTTTCTATAGTTCCCTCTTGAACCTTCTTACGAACAAAATGACAATCAACTTCAATGTGTTTAGTTCTTTCATGAAACACCGGATTAGAAGCAATGTGTGAAGCCGCTTGATTGTCGCAGAACAATTTCATGAATTTTTTAGAACTTCTCACCCCTAATTCTTGAAGTAGGGCACCAATCCAAAGTTCCAAACTAATTCACTAGCGGCAGATGCCATTGCTCTGTACTTTGCTTCTGCACTAGAACAAGCGACGTTTTATTTTTTACCTCTCCAAGAGACTAAATTTTCTCCTACGAATACACAAAAGCCAGTAGTTGATCTTCGATCAGTAGGATTGCCAGCCCAATTTGCATCGGCATATCCTTCAATGTTTGTGTGTCCATTCTTTTTCATGCAAATGCCCCTTCCTAGAGAAGACTTCAGATAACATAGTATATGATTAACCAATTCCATGTGCCATTTGGTAGGATTATGCATAAACTGACTGACATAGCTCACCGGATATGTAATGTCAGGTCTGTAATGGTCAAATAAATCAATTTTCCAACCAACCTTTGAAAACAATTATTATCTTGCAATAGAGAATCATTATTAGTAACCTTACAAGTGTAATCCATTGGTGTGTTAGCTGGTTTCACACTCAACTTGCCAGTTTCCTTCAACAAATCAATAACATATTTTCTTTGAGAGATGAATAATCATTTACTAAACCTTGCAACTTCAATTCCAATAAAGTATCGAAGTTGTCCCAAGTTCTTGATGTCAAAAGTCTTCTTCAAATATTCTTTGAGGGTATTGATTCCTTGATGATCATCTCCAGTAATTACAATATCATCCACATATACCAAAATTACTATTGTGCCAGTAGAGGCTTTCTTCACAAACATGGAGGAATCTGATCAACTTCTTGTGAATTCAAATCTAATAAGAGTTGTATTTAGCTTTTCATACCATTTTCGTGGTGATTGCTTGAGGCCGTATATTGCTTTCTTCAATTTATAAGCAAATCCATCTTGTTTTTCTAATGGATGGCATGGAGGAATTTCCATATAAATTTCTTATTGTAAGTCTCCCTGTAAAAATGCATTTTTTACATCCATTTGTAGAAGTGACCATCCATGATTAACGGCAACTGACATCAATACTCTTACAATATTCATTTTAACTACATGAGCAAATGTCTTTCTAGCATGGTACCTTTTGAAAACTAACCCCTACTCGATGTTAGCAAAAGAGATCATCGCCTTTCAGAAGAGAAGAAAACTGAATCCTCCACAACAAATAGTTTGAACCAGTAAAATTCAACGGAAGGGACGAAAAAATATTAGAAGCCATCACAACTAATTTCGCAGAAAGCAGAGAAGAAACTCAAGAACCAAAATGACAAATTCATCGATGATTAACCAAAGATTCATTGATCATTTCCAAAGAGATGGTGATAAAAAGTTTAACGTTAAATGTTTAAAACTAACCCATACAAATAGTTTGAACCAGTAAAATTCAACAGAAGGGACGAAAAAATATTAGAAGCCATCACAACTAATTTCGCAGAAGCGTAGAAGAAAACTCAAGAACCAAAATGACAAATTCATTGATGATTAACCAAAGATTCATTGATCGTTTCCAAAGAGATGGTGATAAGAAGTTTAACGTTAAAGGTTTAAAACTAACCTATACAAATAGTTTGAACTAGTAAAATTCAACGAAAGGGAAGAAAAAATATTAGAATCCATCACAACTAATTTCGTAGAAAACAGAGAAGAAACTCAAGAACCAAAATGACAAATTCATTGATGATTAACCAAAGATTCATTGATCGTTTACAAAGAGATAGTGATAAGAAGTTTAACGTTAAAGGTTTAAAACAAACCCATACAAATAGTTTGAACCAGTAAAATTCAACGGAAGGGACGAAAAAATATTAGAAGCCATCACAACTAATTTCGCAGAAAGCAGATAAGAAACTCAAGAACCAAAATGACAAATTCATTGATGATTAACTAAAGATTCATTGATCGTTTCCAAAGAGATGGTGATAAGAAGTTTAACGTTAAAGTTTTAAAACTAACCCATAATAACGTTAAAGAGATTTAAAGGTTCTGTTGTTGTTGAGTTTTTTTTTTTTTTTTAATTTAATTTAATGTCATTTAAATGACAACCGGTGATAGAAGGTTAACAAAACTAACCCATAAATAAAAAATTAAAAATATTGTTCGACGATTTAGATTTAGTTTACAAAATCTGATGGTAGATACTTAGAAACGTTCAGCTAAGAGATTCACACGTCCGTTCAGCTACCTCCTTCCCTTACATTAAAGCCAAGAAAAAAAATTCAAAAAAACTTTTCTTCGATTCTTCCTCACGGTCGACACCGCCCTTTCTTTCTTTTTTTTTTTTACCACGATCTTGAACAAGATCGCCTTCTTCTATTTTCTTTTTTTCTTTCTTTCTTTCTTTTTTTTTTCAATCCTCGAGCCGATCCGCTCAAATAAGAAATAAAAAGATAAAAAAAAATTTTACGATTCTAGATCTAAAATCGTACATTCGATCAATCCATCCAAAGCCTTCTCAAACATCTATCCTCTCATTTCTAGATTTTCGCACACCTCCGGCGACGATCCACCGAACCTCGCTTTGATACTACATGTTAGGGATAATGGATGCACAACCATGAACAGAGAAGAAAACAAGCAAAACACACAAGGAAATTTAACGTTGTTCGGCAAAACCCTGCCTACGTCCACCAGAGAGAGAAAGAGTTTCACTTTTTCCTCGATCCTCTCTCAAAGCAACCTCATTAAATAGATTTGCTAAATCAGATGAAGAAATTCTGGAGGAGAAGCTCAAATGTGTTACCTGTGTGCTACTTTTCTCTTTTTCACTCGTTCCCATCCATCAACCGAACCAGATCCATTCTTAGCTTGAATCTAATTCTAATGAACGTATAAAAGGAACAAGTTGGTTTACGATCTTGATTGTATATCCACTCGTAGCAGGCAGTAGTGCAAATTCATCAAGTAACTGTGTTGTTGGAAGCTTGGAGCTGTCAGAACTTCTCTCCTGTGGATTCTGGACCTCTGTACGTTGTGGAGAAATATCAAATGATTAGACAATAATGATATCATTCTAAAGAATCTCCTGATTCACTAGACACCATAAAGAAATGGAGCAAAGATAGTACAAAATTAAATTATCATATGTTGGTTTTGACATTGTTAGTTGTGTCTTTTCTTCTTCATTAATGCTTCTTTTTAGAGCAAGATCACCTTATGTGATGCTCCATTGAACCAACAAAAACTTCAGACATCACTGGATTAGGCTACCTCTCATAGCAGTCACACACTCACACTGCACAACCTTGCTAGGCTGATTTCGTGACTTGTTTCTACAGGTGTATATGGGCTTATGATTTACATCAAGTATCCTAGTACAAGGCAGTTAAATATTTACGTTGTTAAAAAAAGATTAGTGAAAGAATTTGAACAAATAATGAAAAAAATATAACGGAAGATCTGTGTCTACAATAGAATAATGTGTCCAAGAGAACTTTGTGTTTAAATCATCAAAGAAATAAGCTACTTACCCCGTGTTTTCTTTATACCTTGACCTGGTTTGTTTCTGGTTTGACTGCCATTTCAGCTTTTAGATTATCAGGTTCAATCTTATCATCAGTGGTTTTGGCTTCATCAGCATTACGAAATGTGCCTTCGGGCTTCATTTGGCGGGAACTAGGATCTGTTAAAAAATCACCATTTCCATGTTGAATATCATCACCGGTGATCATCAATGACTGGAAATACCTACTCGGTGCAAGATCCTGCAATCCAGAGCCATTCAATGAGGTTCCATTGGCCTCCTGAGGTTCTCTATCTGCACCAGCCTTAGTCAAATATTGGCTCTCTGTTGAATTTATCATAAACATTCACACAAAAACCCAAGAATTAACGTTATTTGGCATTCAATGTGAAGCCTACATCCATGGCAAGAAAACCCCAATCAACTTACTTCTGGGGTGAGGTTTAATTATTTTTAAATAGAAAAGAGTAAGAGTTCTACAAGAAATTAAATTATAGTATGACTCCCCCTCTTTGCTAGTCTCCTTATAAAGTTGGGAGACTAGCAAGTTACATTCATAACACTCCCCCTCAAGTTGGATCGAAGACATCATTTGAGGTCAAATTGCTCTGCAATTTGAAACAATCCCTTTGACAAAGCTTTGGTGAAGACATTTGCAAGCTGATTTTCACTTCTTACATAAGGAGTTTCTATAGTTCCATCATGAACCTTCTTACGAACAAAATGACAATCAACTTCAATGTGTTTAGTTCTTTCATGAAACACCGGATTAGAAGCAATGTGTGAAGCCGCTTGATTGTCGCAGAACAATTTCATGAATTTTTTAAAACTTCTCACCCCTAATTCTTGAAGTAGGGCACCAATCCAAATGAAACAACTAAATCGCATAACTAAAATTCCAACCAAGCTGCAACATGAAATCATAATCCTACCCATCAATCCAAAAATATACACTAATAGTTTTCATTGATGACTTATGAAACTGTCATCTAACTGTATATACAATAACTGTTTTTTGACTGAAAATTTAATAGCTGGCCTTAGCTGATGCCGTCCTTTAGAAACAGCAAAGGGCTCCATGGCAAACCAGTTTTCACAACCTCATGATAGAATGAACAAGGTAAACTGTAATTAACCAAAAGAAAACCATGACAACCATCACTACAATAAGGCAAATTACAAATTCTTCTTTAAATAGTTGCAAAGCTACCCTCTAAGGATACACTCAAGGTGCACCTCTAAACTCAAGGAAAAAAAGGTAATTTTTATCCGGATCCCTGAGGTTTGGTCTATGTTATTTTTAATAAAAAAAAAAAACTGAGATTTTGCATCTGCCTCCCCTGTACTATCGAAAAAATCAATTTATGGATTAATTATCACTTTTATGACTAATTTGCCTCTTTTTTTTTTTTAATTTAAAATTTTCACATACACCCCCACCTGCTATGAAACTTGTGACTGCCCTTTCAGTTTAAAAAATTACAGAAAAATCCTAAATTCAAATAAATTTTAAAATATGACCAAAATACCCTTATATGTTAAGATGACTCCAAGTACCCTTTAGCTTAAATCCTATATGTAACGTTTCTATCAACATATAGTTTTCCCCACCCGAGTAGAGATATATAAAGTTTTACCAACATTGGTATCAGAGCTAGGTTCATGCCTGTGGAAAAGTTTTACCAACATTGGTATCAGAGCTAGGTTCATGCTTAAGAAAAATATAAATCAGACCATGTCACCACCTAAGGAAAGTACTATTGCACAGTATCGTAGAGACTTTGAGTACAACTGTTCTCTGTTTGATGGGAAAAAACAAACTGTAACAAGAGAGAGAGAAATAAGGAGGTGGGTTTTTCTTTTTGAAACGGCTACCCACTTTGATTTCAATTACAATTATTGAATGACATTAAGAGAGGTGTAAAAATGACGACAAATGAACATGAGAAAGAAGGGGAAAATGTACATAAACTTTAGGGATTTCAAAACCCCAGGTTCCACTTGCTCAAAAATTGTTAGGAAAAAATACTTACCGACTATATTTTGTAAAGAATAAACTTAATATGAGAAGAACTTGAGTGGGCTACCACAGAAGAAGAAGAATAAGAAGGTACCTGGTGGCAGGTAGTATGCGACCAGGAATGTCGACGGAGAGTATAGTCCGGCTGAAGTGGCCAACGAGAGTGCAGTCACACGGGAGATTTTTTTCCTTCGGTTGTACGCTGGAGACTTTAGCAGTTGCGGAGAGTTTCAGCAGAGAGTAGAGAGAGTCGAGAGAGATGAGCATTGGGATGCTCACCATTTTGAGAGATGAGCAGATTTAGAACGATAACCCCAAGTTCCGTAAACGGTCTGATTCGTGCCCCGCATTTTGGGACAGAATTGCCCCCGTGTCCAAGAATTTATTTTTCAGGAAAGTTCATAGGGTTTTTTTGTTTTTAACCCCAAATAATAAAAATAAACCTATAAAATTATTTCATATGATTTTTTTTTTCTAATTGAGGATAATATTATCTTTGGCACTCGTAATTATAAAATAGCAAAATAGACATTAAACATTCAATCTTAGTGGTCGCTTAACACTATTAGAACAACTCAGAGAAGCAAAAATAATATCATAAAAAACAAGATCCTTTAAGTAATAAAACTATAATATAGGGGGACAATAGTACTTATCCCAAATTTCTAATATCTAGTCTTGCAATTATGGTGGTCAATTGAATTGGTTATTCATTTAGGACTTTCTATTATACACATGCATTGGAGGAATTTCATCCACTCCATTTCCTTGTAAATGCATGACATGTGTCCCAATATTACATCAAATAATTGAAATCTATTTATAAATCACATCAAAGAGTTGTGATTAAATTTAAAAACAAAAATGAAGTGACTTGTAATGGACCTCATACATTGACAAAAAAATGGATGGTGAATGGACCGGATATTAGTCCTGGACTTCTTTCATTTAACAAGTTGTGCATAGGACTCCGTGCCGTAGAGGGTTACAACTTACAAGTAGTTCTTCCCTTGCTTCCCATGAATATCTAACAACTCAACCTTGTTTAGAAGGGGTTAAGGGGTATCTAATTTATTTTTTTTTAAATGTCAGGAATTTCTTAGAATTTTACAATTTCCTTCGTACTAAGTGGTCTCTTAAACCTAGTTGACATAAGCTTGGCCCATTACATCGTTAATCATGAAATGCCAGAAAATAAAATAAAAACAACTGAAAGTAAAAATCACTTCTATGAGTGATGGTACTGGCATAATAGCAACTTAACTAGATTAATAAGGTAATATGATGCCTGCTTCTTGAAAAATTATATATGCCCTTGTTTGGGCTGCTCGTCAAACTGCCCTTCTGCAATGGCAGACATCAGCGATAATTCCGCTGCAAGCACGGAACCAGCAACAATGGTGGCCAACAGTTTTGCTTGTGATCCAATCAATATATCTTCCATCTCACGTTGCACACCTGTCACGCCTAGTAGCTTCAGACAAGCTGACTGAGATGCATGACTGGTCCCATTACCACCCACTGTTACCACCTGCAATGCAATAGATCACCACAATCGAAATGAATGAACAGTTTTTTTTTTTTTTTTTTTTTTTTTCTTATATATATATATATATATATATATATATATCATGATGTATGTAAATTGGGAGATACTAGCTAGGAAAGGGCAGATATACAATACCCCAATGGATGGCATTGTAACAGATACATGCAAATCTTTTCCGTCATTCACTGGTTCCATCATGGTAATACAAGTGGAGCTCTCTGCAATTTGGGCTGGATCTTGGCCAGTTGCTAGAAAGATGGCAGCAACAACGTTGGTGGCATGGGCATTGGCATTGGAACTGCCAGAAGCTCCGGTAACTGCCGAGCCAGCAAGATTTTCGAGTGTGTTGAGCTCCGCAAGGGCAGATACACTGGTTCTGAGGACCTTCCTCACCACATCTTCCTTGATAATGGCCTCACAGACTACAGATTTGCCACTACCTTCAATCCAGTTCACTGCAGCTGGCGTCTTCTCCGAAAAGAATATTCCTGCCCAGATTAGAAACCAAACCCAAAAAAAAAAAATAACTGAGTCAGTGAAAGTGAAGTGTCTGATCAGCAGCTCTTAATTTCTAATAAAAATAACAGAGGGGAGGGATAAGTATCTAACCGGAGGATCCAATTATATCCATGTCAGGGAAATCATTCTTCCGAAGATACTCGAGGACATTCTTGGCACCCAAGTTTGCAACGCCACTTCCCATCGAATCGCCAGTAAAGCAGTTAAATCTCACATACAGATTCTTGCCAGCCATCATACACTTAATACTTAGAAGCCTAATAAAAGGTCTGTATAGTCTGCAAGCAAGCAGTGAGATAGCAGCTAGGTTTAAATAAATTAATTCGGCAGGCAGATAGTAAAAACCCAAAAATCGAAAACTCACTCAGGGGTGAAAACGACCACCAATCGGTCGAAATTGAGAGGATTTTCCAGGTAGAACTTCAATTCTGCAGCTCTCAAGGCGGAGGCGAATCTGGCAACAAGAGTGCTAGTGATCCCATCATCTCTGAGCAATGCGCTGGAGGCACCACCAGATTCGTAAATGGCCTTACAACCCCTGTCGGTACTGGACACCACGCGCCCTTCAGTGATTGCCAAGGGCACCATATACTCCCTTCCATCGAGCAACAATGGACCAGCGAATCCCACAGGAATCTGGACATAACCCACAGGCATCTCACATGAGAACTTAACAGAATTATAATCAAAGCCATCGAAAGGCAAGCCACCAAGAGATCTCCCCGTCTTCCTCTGGAATGCTTCACGGTGTATTCTTGCGGCACGATTTTGATCGCGGCCGATCATATCTACGAGGTCGTAAGAGGGATGAATAACTCCATTAACCAAGAATTTGATCATCTTCTCGTCCTCTTCCTGAATCGCCAAAGGTACCACCTCCATTGTTGTTTAGGTTTCAATCACTACGTTTCAAAACAATGTATGTATTATATTCCCATCTTCTTGTATTAGATACTTAATATGCCGTTTCAAAATTCATGGAGACATGAGTTATAAAACTACAAGGTCTCTCGATCAATATCCCGTTAACAATTATTTGAATTCAAATTATTTTCAACTGTATATAAGTTTGAGTCCAGATAAAATTCATCTTAAGCGGTTGTTATGTTTGTGAAAAGAGTCATTTTAATTGATGAACTCTTATTTATTGAAGATCACCTCCTACATTTCTTAATTACAAATTACAATACAAATATATTTTAAATGAATAATTTGGTCAAATGAAATTTTGAATATTTAATAATATATTTTATTCAAAAACAATTCTTAACCCACGTTTATAGAAGGAGAATATATAGGAAGAAAAGATGTGAGAAAGAAGAGAGAGGAGAATTAATAGGAATTGAGGAGTTAGTTTCCATTAGAAATGGCATTTTGAATATTTAATAATAAATTTTTTATTTAAAAAATTTCCGTTAACCCACGTTTATAGAAGGAGAATAAATAGGAAGAAAAGATACGAGAGAGAGGAGAATAAATAGGAGGAGAATAAATAGGAAGAAAAGATACGAGAGAGAGGAGAATAAATAGGGATTGAGGATTTATTTTTTAAATAGGGATGATATTTATACCCATTATTTTACTTTTAAAATTTATTTTCAAATTTGGGGGGTCAAATAGTGATATTTCACATGTGAGGAGAAAAAAGTTGGAAAAATGAAGGAAATTAATATAAAAAATAAAAAAGCTAAGAAAATAATAAAAAAATTTACAAATCCGGGGCCATGGCTCCTCGGCCCCTTAGTGGGTCTGCTGAATTCAAATTCAAATTCAAATCCACTATAACTAACCTCTTTTTTTTTTTTTTTGGTAAAAAGGCGCTGATTAATATATTATAAATTAAAATAGTAAATTACATCCTATAATAGACATGCCCCCCTTTATTGTCGGCAACAATTTCTGTAAGACGTTGGGGTAAGGCATTGACTAAGAAGATATGTTCCATCTCCGATTCAGATGAAATAAAGCCAGCCAAAAAATCAGCGGCATTCACTTCACGCAAATGATGGACGAAAATACAATTTGTAAAGTCCCGTCGCAAATCCCTAGATTTTTCTAACAAATCACGCACAGTCCAAGGTGCAGCCTCTGGTTGATCCACTAGAGTGATCGCTTGTAAAGAATCACTTCGAAGCCATTAATTCCATTCGTAACATGCTGATACTGATACATCCTCCTGCAATTGCAAAGACATCATCTCCATTGGAATCACGACCCAACGTTCCATAACCTCCTTGATTCTCAACCACCGATCCATCACAATTTATTGCAAACCATCCTTCAGGAGGATGGATCCAAGTTAGACGTCGTTCAGACGAATTAACATAAGTGACAGAAATATCCCATCTACCAAAAAAATCCAGATTAAGAGGGGTGTTCTCCACTAGGCGATTAATCACTAGGCGATTAATCTGGCCAAGTTAGACGTCGTTCATTTTCTTTCTTTTACGGTGTGTCTGAGTTCATTCGGGCCAACTTGCGAGGGTTTCAATTGACAACAGCTCACATCTGATAAGTAAGTAAAAATTACAAATTTTAATGTTCTTGAGGCCTGGATCAGCAGTGGCAAACACAACCACAAGGACAACCATGCAACTGAAAATATTATATATAAACTCTTAAAAAGTCATTACAGAACTTTGCTCAATCTTAAATCCTTGTTCCACTAGAATTACTCAACTATGCATGTACCATTAATACTATCGATCTCTAAATTAAACGATCAAGTCTTGTCCGATCTGTCTCTTGTCTCATCATCCACTAAAATAGTTTAATCAGCAAACGGTTAACCAAGAAACCTCATTGTATGATTGACGCTAGATACCAAAAATTCATTCATTTTCAATTGCAGCAACCAACTCCCTTGTCGTAGTAACCTACAATTGATCTATTTTGCTACAACATATATACATAAATCCAAAGTTAAGTTCAGATTCCATATCTGATTCATGCATGTCATTCCTATACCTTGTTTACAGAACCCTTCAAATTTGATGCCAATATGACGACTACCTGAAAGTCTAAAATTGGCATTACCTATTTCTCCAGAGAAGAATGATTCAGCATTCGGATCCCACATTCTAACCCTCATTTTGGGCTGAATTTTAGTGAGCATAAGGAATCCTTACTCCCTCGGAGAGTTCGATGATCAAAACCTCACCCCCAAATTCCATCACTATCCCTCCAAACCTTAAATTCCAAATTTTACAAGCCCTAACCCTAATTTTCAGAATTTGAGTGAATCCCAATAGTATATAGCCTTTGATGGATACCTGAGGCAGACACATGGGATACCTTGGACATTCCCCCATGTACCGTCCTGTCAAGATGGTCCTACGAAGGCCAAGGCCCAGGCCCAGATCCAACCCCAAGACTAAGCCCAAGCCCGAGTCCAAGTTGTGAATTGGTTTCATTGTTGAACTGGGCTATGCTTTAAGGAGAATATTTGGGCTTCTCTGATCTCTCTTTCCTGTTACCCAGAAAAGCAATTTATTAATTTTGACATGCCGTGGCTTCTGGCTTCTTCTTTACTAGTAGAAAGAGAGGAAGAGATAAGCAGTTGACCCACAAAGGGTTTTGATAAATTTCAGTTGGTTGGTGCCGTCTGCAGGTGGCTGTGGTGGTGGAACGATGAGCAGGCGATGAGGAGGCGGAACACACAAAGGGTTTGGGAATTGGGTCGGTTCAGGGATTGATTTTGTAAATTTCAAAACTTTTAGATAAAATAATAATTTATTATATTTACATATATATGCCCCTCCTTTCTCTTTTACAACCGTTTGGTATACTTTGATTATGTGGCTAAATCTGAGCCGTCGGCAGCAGCTGCCAAATAAAAATCCCAGTGGGACTTGTAGTTCAGACACCAAACTGTTGGATCTCCTGGTCTGCATAGAACTATAGATCGCTAGCAATCGTGTTGATTGGGTTGTCATGCAATTTATGGATGGTCCCACTGACAGGTCATTCGAGAATGCATTGGCCATCTATCTAGAATCTCTTAACTACTTCATTTCTAGCAAGGAAGGGAAGGTGTAGATATGATTTTTGGAGAGAGCATGCGAGTCTAATCTTCACATACGTGAAAAACAAAAACATGTCAAAACTTACAGAGATGAATTTTGTATTGCGTCGATCGTTTTTCACCCTTATAATGACTGTGATGTTCCATTTTCACTCTATGGTTCAATCCTTCACATTTTCACTTAAGAGATGTTGATCATTAATAACTAAACAACCCTTTGATAATTACCTAAGATATTTTGCTATAACAAAAAAAACACTTTGAATATTCAAGGAAAGCATGTTACCAATGTAAAAGCATTACAAGACAATGACTTAACAGTTAACATGGAAGGCTACCCATGGTTTAAGGTATCAACATTGTATCACCCATATTTAGTACATTAGCAATACCAGTACCTAATTGATTGCAAGGTAAGAGGCAAGGGGTAGTAAAGTTCAAAATTTTATTTTTAGAGGAATATTAAGGATAAATTTATCTGATACCGTAAATACCCACCGATACCAAATCCAATACGATGTCCCTTTCCATGTCAATCAAATCTAGGGCTCCCATGGGGATTTGGGTTTTTTCTCCACATCCACTTCCATTGACAATCAGTAGGGCAATAGCTCATTATATATGCTAGGGACCTTTAGAGGTGAATCTGGATTCAAATCCTCTTCAACCAACCAACCAACCAAAGTACCTGTGCTCCCATCCTCCAACACTTACATAAAGCCCAACACAAGGCTTGCCATGTCAAGCAGGGCCCATCCACATTAAGCCTTTTGTGATGTGGGAAGATGGAGGCACAAGTAGGTTGGGTGAAAAAGATCTCCACTCTTGACTCTCCAGGAATATCGAGTGCATTCTTAATGGCTTTTAGGTTGTTTTCAGAAATGCCGGATGCATTCTCAATAGCGAATGTAACGAAAACCCCTGCTAACAGAAAATCAGACATCATGAATGGCCAAAGATTTTAAAGTTGAGGGAATGACAAACCACAAAACTGTGCCGCATGGAATGTTTTAGAGGCTTGCCATTTTTCCTAACGCGTAAATAAGATTGAACTTCTTACAAAAAGAAAAGTTAATGGAAAAATTGGATTCAAAATTTGGATGAAGTTTACCCTGCACCAGATATGGCTGCAAAGTGGATTGGCATGCCCATCCTCCTGCCACCTTCAAAAGCAACAAACAGAGCGATTTCTTTCACAAAGTTTGTAGGAAAAATGGCCTCATAAGAATTGTCATGTCGTACTAAGAGCCAAACCTACTCTGCTATGAGGAAGCGACACGTTACGAGGGATAAACAAAAAGACCAGTAAACCAGCAGATATTGCAAGACCAAGTCCAAAGATCTCTGAAAGCCACCCCCAATAACGACCATGTACAAGAGGAAAGATCAAGCCATATCTCCAAGCAACTTGTTTACTAAAAAGTGGTCAAGACCTTCCAAATGAAACAACTAAATCACATAACTGAGAAGCCATATGTTCACATTTGAAATTCAATACCCATATCAGCAAGCAAGATTTAATAATGGTTGGAAGATGCGAACAGCTTGTCCAAGAAATTCGTAGATGAATTCATCAATTCTTGCCTGATAGGGGGCAGAGGCTATGGAGGGTAACATTAGAGCTCTGATCTACCTACTGCAGGACATTAATCAAGTCACCTAGAATTCTGGTCATGGCTGGAAGGCAAAATAAAGAAAGGCTAACAGACCTGGAAAGGGCAGGTCATGCTCAATGCTCTTTGCTAGCAACAGAAAACCCATACATCAATTATGCAGTAGAGGTTTTGGATAAGGATGTTCTATAGACAATGTTGACGCAAGGAACCCGTCACCACATACAAAGTTACACAGGAGCAGTATACACTTTTGGCTTTGGTTTAACCTCAACTTCATTTACACTACGCACGAAGATGGCATCTGGTTCATGACTGCAAAAGGTAGAACAAGAATGAGTGCAAATGAACAGGTAATATAAAGGAAGAAACAGAAGAATATACGATAAATCATACGGAATATCTCCCTCCTCAAATGTGTAACTAGAGGCCACCGCTAATAAACGACCATCTTTGCTGAAGGATAACGCTGAAATGCTTGTAGGATATTTTGAGTACTGGGTAGAAAAGAAAATTTTAAATTTTTTTAGCGGATATGAATAATGTGTGATCCTAGATGAGTCCATAGAAAGGGAAGAAGGGAATACATACTGAACTATGTTGCCTATTTACCTGATATAGCCTTTTCTTATTGTTGCCATCCCACACATTTACATACCCATCACAACCACCAGTGGCAAAAGTACCATAGCTGCATAAGTGGATAAAAGGAACATGAGAAACTATAAAAAGAAAATACAAAAAAATCTAGGGACAACATTGCTAAGTCTGCAATCAAGGAAACCTTCGCCAGTGACAGGCAGCCAATTCTGACACTTGGCATACTGGTTTGGCCATTCTGATTAGTAGATCTGGACTATTCACTAATCATGTGTTTACTGCTCATCAGCTCCATCCCGACTGTTCGGCCCGTCAAATGTTGAACATTTTCTTCGAATTTATTGCAACCCAACATGCATTCACACCCCCACCCCCACCCCCCCCCCCACCCCAAAAAAAAAAAACTATGAACTTCCATTTCCTTTTTCCAAAGCTTTTACTCTACCATGTGGCAGCATTTGTCTGCATAAAAATTAGAAAGTGGCTGACATGGAGACTATCTCCACAAAGTTTGGCATCACCTAAGCCCATTACAGGTATAGGCAATCTTCCAGTACCACAACCCTTCTCCAGATCAAATATTAAAAGAATGATGATTTGATGGTAAGCCCTACTAATGACTGTACATCCGGGACCCTCAAGAGATCCTATTTCTGTTTCCTATGTTTAAATGGACAGATCAAAGAATACATATGGTCTATCACAGATCAATACCACAATCTTCCACCAAAAATATAAAAAAAAAAAAAAAAAGAAAGAAGAAAGGAAGACAACTACAGAGAGAAGGTAAATGCTTACACAGGATGGAATGCAATGGCATTGACCGGATAGACAATGTCTCTTCCAGCTTCTGACTTTCGATGGCATTTGAAAGCATATCTGCAAAAAGTTTATTTCGTCCCATAAACAAAGAGAATAAAAAGGGAGAAAAAGAAAAGATAATTAAAATACTGTAACACCATAAAAAGCGCACCAACATTGTAAAACTTGAGATATTTCCTGGACTGGGCATGCCGCCATGGGAATTAAAATTCTGACTATGAAGAGGCCATAACCATGGGGTGAGCATTAAAAGAAACATGGAAAATATTGGTATTGGTCCCAGGTTGTTAGATTGCTCACGTCCAATCCTACATCCCAGCCCAATATTTGACAACATGATTTCAGCACACATCTTTTGCTAGCATGGTCATTTTGGTATTTTCCTCATCAAGAGAGAGAAAGATAGATTTTGATTAGAGTGAACAGATCTGTGGATAACTTTGACTGGCCATACTTTTATGTATGATTGAAATGAGCTCAAAAGTCATCCTTGCCATGTGCAGTTTTGTGTGATATCAATGATCAAACGCAAGGTTCCTAGATGATAACAAAAAACAACACACAGAAGCTTGGGGAAGGTCGATGCAAACAAGTAAAAAGTGATGCAACATCCAAGTAAACACATGCTTCTGCATGGTGTAAGATCCAGCAAAGTAATTTTCCACAATATGGAGAACTTACTTTTTTGATTGACCAGCCTCAGAAAGATCAAAGAACTCCATTGCAACTCGGCCTTCCACAGAACTAAGAGCAAATCCTGCAAAAAGCATTTAAGGTTTAAGATAAGTATCCCATGCTAATAATATGAGCAAGATATGGACTTGACAACTGAATGAAAAGTCCTTCTGTGCTCCCAGAATTACAGGTTGCAACTTGCCACTATGGGTAGGTTGGGTTAATGGAGCATCATACAGTATGTCCACATCAACCCCCAGAATTTGATTTTCACTTCATAAACAAAGCCCAAACCAATTCTAAACCAATCACAAGCTGATCCTACCTGGCAGTGAACAATAAATATCAAAATTTGGCAACTGAATGAATTTCCTTATTAAACCTTGATTTCTTCCTTTATACCACAGCTATCTTCCACCAACACAGAAGTATGTTTAACTAAAACCGAAGTTTTTTCAGATTATTAAGTCTCAAGAGGGTCAAACATACGGCCTAAGGTTGAGAAGGAACTAATTAGATGAATGTGTGTTATTTGTGTATCTGCTTCAATCAGCCAAGCACACCATGAAGACATAAATGAAATAAATATAGCGTGATGGATTTAATTCAACATCCACTGGGTATTTGAAACTGATTATCAAATTCAAATTGAATAAGAATCAACTATCAAATTAACATAAACTCTAGATCCAACAAGGATTATAAAATCTGATATCTGCTCATTATTAAGGGGAAAAAGGAAGAGGAATTAATCACAAAACAAGTTAATCTAGGGTTCATTCAACAGTTGAACCCACATGAAGAAGACTTCTATAGAAACCAAGGGACTGCAGCCAAACAGACAACATAAAATGCATGAAAGAAGTCACAAAAAAAAAATTAACATTTCAAAAGTTCTTAGACTTCAGTACATGCCTGTTCCGTTGGGATAACAACGAACACATCTAGTTTGATATTTCAATGAAGACTCCCTCCTTTGCTCTGGTTGAGACATATTCCGCAGATCGTAGACATTTACATGCCTTCCTGCAGTTGCTACCACCAAACGGTTACTAAATAGGGAAAATGAATATACACGCTCAGGCTGGGGGTATGTCCCGACAAGAGTACGTTCTTGCCCACTAGCACCCCTTGGATCCCAACACTTCAGTGTTTTATCCCAACTACCAGTGATGACTTGTCCTGAAATCATGAAGATATAACCAAAAAAAAGGCTTAAGATTTGAGCTTTACAAGGAAATGAAAATCATGCTCATTTTTATACTCCTTAAAGAAGTAACACACAACAAGATCTAGACTTGTATTCTCCCAAAAAAAAGTCAAATTACAAGAATATAAAATGACAAATTCAAACAGCGCATAAAAGTGACAGAAAGATCTCAGCATTATACCATACAGATCCCACCATTCATCTAGTGCCACATAGAGGCATCTTATTGAACCAAATGCAATCAAGTTAATCACAATTGTAAATCTAAACTAGAATTGGTAAATTTCCAAGCACACAAAAAATCAAACGAGGATGCTTTCTGGAGCAAATAAAAATACTATATAAATGAAAACCACAAGCACAAAGAGAAGAGGAGAGGGGGTGAGGGATGGGGGACTGGTCACTGTAAATTATGAATAAGGCAAATCAGCTACTGTGTTCTCAAAAGTGGTCCTGGAGTTGAAACAATACTAGCAAGGTAAAAGTAGATAAATACACCCCAAACATTCTGTTCTATTATTTTCCCCGTTATCATTCATGCCAGATGAATGACATGGAGAGAAATGGTTATATGGTGCAAGTTTAATGGCAAGTCAATGGGGACTTAAGTTCTGTATCAGAACTGTACGAAATAACATGTTAAAAATCAAGGTGGCTATTCGCAGGCAAGCTATCTCTCTCCGTCTGGATCAAAAAACAAATTCTCGGCTTAGCAGCCAGGATAGACAGGACACCTGTCCCGGAATTTTGGTTGTCCTGTTCATATCAGGGCTGAGGCATATGCCAGGTGACAATGGAAAGCATAGGTAAGTGCTTCCACCCACCAATATAAAAAATTAATAAATAAATAAATAAATAAATAAAAAGAGGGAAAAGAAGTCAGCAATTCAATATGTAATTAATTTAATAGTCGATAACACTACTACTGTGAAAACATGCTTATTGGAGTGAAATATAGGGAAATTGAGAAAAGCAACAAAGGTAGCTAGAGTAAAAATGTTGAGCTCGCACCAGGACTATTCAAGATTAAATAGTTATGATAGTGTTTGCTACAACTTAGGTATGGCATCGGTGGGTGACAATATGTGAACAAGACATGTTAGCAATACAGTTATCCATCATAATGTAAAAAATAAAATAAATAAATAAATAATCTCCATGATACTAAGTTTTTTAAGTAAAATGATTAGAGGGATCCAAAGTCTTTGAACACAAACCAAAGAGTGACAGTTGAGGTTTTTTTCTTGTACGTATGCATATTTAGTAATTTAGGTAAAGGTTAACCAACCATTTAGCAATTTGGTTAAGGCATCAAGTTAAAAGTTAACCCCATCCTAATAAAGTAATAATGAACCGAACAAATCATGGTCAGGGATCAATGATGTAGGTGACCTGGTGGTCTTTGTAGCATTTTTATTTTCTAAAGTGCACAGCAAGAAGCAAACAGAAAGAAAAAAAAATATACAATGAAAAGGCAAGGCACCCTTTTATAATATAACTAATGAGCCAGTTCAATTTTGTATATGATAATTGGAGACACCTTGCCACTTCCCTTTATTGGGCAGAATTGCTACTTATTTACAAGAAATTCTTTCATGCAAATCCAAATGACCATTTGATTGATCGAATTCATGCTAATTTACTTGCTGGAGGCACCTTTAAACTTTGAAATCCAGAAACAAAAAAGAGCAACTTCCACTATTGAACTCTTCTAAATCAAATTACCATGTGATAAATGGAGCCTATCCTACATCAATTTGCCAGCAAAGTAATCCCTGGCAGTCTCTGAATCCTGATCAAGGTGCAGAACAAATATTTTGCAGCCCTCATGTGGCAGCCACACCCCCACCAATAGTCCATTTTGAATATTCAATAATCTATGTACAGAATTCAGTTGCCTGCCCACCAACCATACAATCCTTTTCTCAAGTGCAACAATGAAACACTCAATGCTGGACTGAGTACCTAAATTATCATAAAGGAATAAAGCCAAGATAACAGGGAACCAGATGATACCTCACTATTTATTAAAATACCAGCAATTCATAGGTTATTCTCACAATCAACACAGAAGATAATCAAACAAGAAAGGAATTTCTCACTCGATTCAAGGAAAACTGGATTTGTTCAAATTTCTCAATAATAGAAATAGTCAAATATTAGTTGCTATCTAATAGAAGGTCAACCAAATCAGATACAAAGAAACAACCTGTTGCATAAGAGTACTCCACACAACGCACAGGGGCGTCATGCCTTCCCAAAATATCCTCTTTGCCAGAGCTGAAAACATAGCTGAAATTGATATGACACATTTAGACATTAGCCTTGATATAGAACCAACCGCCACTTGCCTTCAAGAAAGAAAAATAGAATGAAGCAAACTAATAGAATATCTCAACCACTGGTGTATTTAGTAATTCACATTCATGATACTACAAACCACACAAAAAGTTGTGTAGGAGAGGATGCAAGAATCCTTGAATTAAGAATAACATCATGCACATCCTTCCAATTAGAACCCTATTATCGCATTGATGTGCAACGTTTATACCAATTTATGTGGCGATAACTAAGTCATGACCAGTGTCACATGGACAAAGGCATAGGGAATTGGAAACCAAACAAAAGTCATGCAGTCTTGAGATGACAGGCTTGAAGTTAGCTGGTAAAATTATTGAAATTTTAAAAGACCAGGTTAGCTTATGGATGTTATCTCTTAAAACCAACTGAAAAGGATATGAAACGTAACTGATTTATCATTTCCACCTTGGAAAATTGGTATAGGAGAAAATGGATCTTATAGAGTATATTAAGTCCATTCATGCCATATAAAGAAAGACAAAGCAACAAATGAGATATCGTGAGTACCAGCCAAGAGTACACAGGGTTTAGAGTAATGCACGTAGGACAAAAATACATTATGAATTTAAAAGAGTTCATGTGACCCTCATCATGATCATCACAATGTTTTGGGTGGGAAGGTGGATGTAATACAGCTGCATTACACAACAATCCATGGAGACACCTATATTGAATTTTAGAACGTCCCCTGTGAGGGCTAATCTGTAAATACACGTTCTGTTGGAAAGCTTATTTGACCCTTTATTTCTTTGGTTACCTTGGTTCAGTCCACTTTACCAGCGCCAATTTCTTTGATTGAACCACAGTATATAACCCAGTTTGTTGGGTCAGTTCTTCATTCACACGATAGGGTTTTTGGGGGGTTTTGTTTTGGGGTTTTTCCTCTTATTCTCCTCTGTGTTTCGGCGCTTGCTGTAGCGATGATTCATGGCTTCTCTTGCATGGTTTTGTAAGGTTTATGAACCTCAGGTAAAAGGTTCATGGTTTTGATTCATTGTACAGCAAGGTTTTGTAAGATTTGAGATAGTTCAATCCTGAGCCCCGGAGACATAGGCTGATTGACCAAACTCCATCAACAAATTGGTGCCTCTTTCTCTTCTCTTTTCTCTGGTTTTATGGTGTTCTTGCACTGAGGACCAATCATGGTTCCTAACATCCCCGAACTAGCAGTTGAAGATTCAGAGGGTTGAAATTAAGCTTTGGGTATAAAATAACACTCCCACTGATAAGGGTATCGATAAGAATAACCTTTTGCAATTAAATGTTTGAGTTAGATTAGGATACTAATTAGCTTTTAAGAGTTCCAGTTTAGGTTTATTTACTTAATTTAGTATAAGAAAGTAGTTAGAAATCTTTTTAGAGTCAAGTTTAGGATTTTTAAAAGGCTTTAAGATTTAAGATATTCAATACAATCGCCTCCCCTTCAATGGAAAATAATTTGGGTGCACAGAGGTTTTTTCCTTGAAACTGTGTTGCTGCTGAGCTTGGCATACAAGATTGGTATCTCAAGCCTGGTTTCTTCTTATTTCCCAGCAAAAACAGAAATAGCAATACTAAAAATCTTAAGCATCCCAAAACAAGGAAAGCATATTGTAGCATCTTCCAGCACCTGGAAATTCAAATACTGTACAAATTCGAAATGAATAAAATCAGGCAGTGCGAGGCATTTTCCTTACCGCCTGACAGTGCAATCTGCACTGGCGCTAAAGCCTGAGGAATCATCATGAAAGCAACAATCCAATACAGGGCCCCCATGCTTGAACTCTCCCATCAAGAGATTTGCGCTCGCGTCGTACAACCGAACGGTCTAAACAATCAAGAATATGAAATGCAAAACAAACATATAATTCAAAATAAAATCAGTGCCAGACGTGGATCCAAATGAACCAAACTCAAGGTGAAGAACTGAGTTATGATACAGAGCACTAACCTTGTCCCATGAAGAAACGAGGAGATGATCGCTGTGATTCGAGAAACGAAGGTTTGAGATGCCATCGGAAGGAGGATTAGGTAGCTCCTTTCCGGACACTGGAGGAAGGGAAGAACTCATGATATCTGGTTATAAATGCGTAAATATTTAGGGTTTCTCCAGGTGTGCGGAGAAACGAGGTGGCGAAGAAAGTAGAGCTGCAGAGTGAAAGTAGGAGGAACAACAAAAGGAAATTATGAGCATTGAATATTAGAGATTAAAGGGAAGTGGTGGGAACCAATTTGAAAACGCGAGAGCATCGGATTTCCCATCCAGCAACATCCAAAGGCGGAAAGATATGAATTTGAATACTCTCAAGTCTCAAACTTCAAAATGGGAACAGCGAAAAGAGTTCAGGTTTCCGTTTCCTCATTTTCGATAGGGGCAAAAGCGTCATTCCATCCATCTGATTGATGGTTAAACGATCCGCTCCAGAACCGTACCCAGCACGTAAGAATTTTAGATTTTTCCGACCCGTTTCTTTCTCCATTTTTTGTCTATTTAACAAAAGTCATTTTTGATGAAAACACAAAAAACATATGGTAGACTTGTTGTCGTGATAGAGAAAATCATTTCATAATCACTAGTATAATAATTTTTTATATACTGGGTGAAGAGATTCTTCATTCACCCATCTTCGACATTAATTCTGCCCAAGGCCCCAAACTAGTTCAACCTAAACGTGTCACGGGGGCGCGGGGGGGGCGGCGACAAGACTCCCCCCAACGGAACCCGTGTCTATCAACAACAAAATGTGAAGCATGAGTCATACTCAACGTAATTGTATAATGAATTGTAGAGTTTAATATTTCTCTTCATGAGCTGTGTATTTGTATTCTCTTTAAATGTTTACATTAGTTTATATGAATTTCCCAAACTTCTAGTTTTGGCCGCATACAGTTCGACATGTGCCAATCAAAAACTTTAGATTAAGTGATGTTTTAAGCCAAAATAATGCTCACATTGTATTTATTGGCCTCAAATTAAGCAACGCAACAAGATTCAAGCCAAAACGACCTTAAATACCGCTGAAACTGTGGGTCGAATTTTCATTGAAACTCCTGCCAAAAGTCGCCAACATATTGGCAAAATGTTGCCGTGTCGGTTGTGTCGCCAGTCACCAACATGGCGACACGACTCGAATATGTCGGACCTTGCTTACAAGACATTCAAAAAAAAAAAAAAGAAGAAGAAGAAGAAGAAAGAGAATTCAAAAGATTTTTATATCATCTTTAGCCACTTGCTAACCTCAGTGTGAGTTGAGATTTGTTATGTGTGGGGATAAAATCTTGAAAGCTAACCTGCCATGGGGAAATGGGTATTAACCTCCGAGGGGGTTGGAAATCCCAAATTCGCATGAATCTCAATCATCAGTTTCCATGCTCGCATAGAAACATTACAATGCATATCTTAATAAGTAAATATCACTGTTTACTCAAAAAAAAGAAGTAAATATCACTTAAATAGATCAACGACATAAGAATTAAACTTTCGCATGAATCTCAATCATCAATTTCCATGCTCGCATAGAAACATTACAATGCATATCCTTAATAAGTAAATATCACTTAAATAGATCAACGACATAAGAATTCAGCTTTCGCATGAATCTCAATCATCAGTTTCCATGCTCGCATAGAAACATTACAATGCATTATTCTTAATAAGTAAATATCACTTAAATAGATCAATGACATAAGAATTCAGCTTTCGCATGAATCTCAATCATCAATTTCCATGCTCGCATAAAAACATTACAATGCATATCCTTAATAAGTAAATATCACTTAAATAGATCAACGGCATAAGAATTCAGCTACAAATCATCCTCCCCTTCAAACAGCTTTTACAAGGACAAATAATGGCTTGTCTCCTAACCGTTCGCGACCCTGAAATGAATAAGATCAACATAAGTTGAATGCAATCAGCAAAACAAAACTGGATTCTACCCAAAAAAAAAAAAAAAGCAAAACAAAACTGGAAATATAGTTAATTGAAGGTTTACCAGGTTTACATGAACATCATGAACATCATGAACTAAACCCGATAATATGATAGGGTAGTTCTGAAGTAGACTTTGTCCAGGGGGTGTGAGAGGCTAAGTAGGAAACCACAGCAACTCCATGGAACCTGAACCTCTACAAGGGTAACCTTGTGTTGTTAGGAGGATTATGTTTCAGTAAAGTCTGTTTTCCCTAGGTCATTGGGGTCTATAGTTGCTGAACCATTTGGTTCCGTTATTGTAGCTGGTTATGCTGTGTTGTCTTATATAGAAAGACTATAAGATATGACACCATGCATGTTACCTATTAATTTTTACACAACTAGCAGATGCACTAACAAGGATCATACCTTCAGCTCCGGCAATTCAATTACACATGCACTCTCAACCACCTCTACTCCAACACGTTCTGCAAGTAAGTTAACATAAGAAAATTGGGGTAACAAGTGAATGACAGGCAAGAGATGAAAGAAATACTTCTCAGTTCAGTGTAGTTGAACCACATGCTAGCTTGATATTACAATTATATTTTTCCGAAGGAACAGAAGCCAGATAGAAGAATAATTACACAAGAAGGAATCTGACAAACAATGACCTGTGTTGTGCCATTCTGATAAAATGACAAAGCCACATCGTCAGAGATTCAAATGGTTATGTAGTTTATGAAGACTAGAATTCTTTCCCATAAGCTACAAAGCATTTAGGGATAGTTGGTCCATCTTTTGAAGTCCTAAAATGGACAAAAACAATGATAAAGTAATTTATGATGGCCACTATATGACCCTACAGGCAACACAAAGTGGAAAATGATTAATAACATGGAGTAGACTCGTTAGGGCACAGAAGTACAGGTAGACAGGGGACTTAAGGTGTATGACAACAAAAGACTGATACAACAGCAACAACTATATCTATATTCCAACTAAACAAGGTCAGCTACATGGATAATTTCATAATCATAAAAAGATGAAATAAGAGACAGTAAGTGATAAATGGAAAATGAAGCTGAAGAATAATAGTAAGAGAAAGAGGATAGCCCCAAGATGTCAACTAACGTGGATCTTCGTCCTACAGAAGGGTCTATCTTAGGTCATACTTGGTACAAGACCCAAACTATGCAGGTCATTCCTGCAGCTCATCAAAGCAGACTTGCTCATGTGAATAGAAATTATCCTGTAGCTGGGAACCAACCACATCATTCTGAGAAAGAAAATCAAGGAGGTGAGAGCAGCTTTTATGACTTCTTTCTCTGAGCCAAAGAATCAAAATTCAAAAGGGCTTTGATTTGATCTGGATCTACTTCTGTAATCCTTCATTAGACTGTAGAGCTAAACAGACGCTCAAACACTAGCCCATATAGGATACTTCTCTCAATCATTGTAACCTATAGACCTGCCAGGAACTTCTGTTCAAGCATGAGTCAAAAAGCATTTAGATTTAGCCACTGCTAAACTCCAACAACTTCAGCAACAGGGTATAATTGAGCCCACATTGTCTCAATGGCCTCTGAAATAATCTCATCCGACAAAGTATCTGAACAAGTTGATGGCAAAATGAGACAGTAATCAACTATGGCCACATAATCATGTCCTTGAAGATGACAAGTCCTCACCACCAACTTGCTCCACACCACCACTTCAAATCAGTACAGCAAATGTCTTTCCATGTTTTATTTGAAAGTAGATTTTGGGTCGGAATAGACTCATCATAGTGGCATAAGACAATTTTTTTGCATTGTAGGAGATTATTATTAATGGACTATTATGCCTTTCAGAGTCAAGAACACCCCATAAGTACCATAGAAATCTATGATGAAGATATTATCTCCCATAAAGTTCAACCCCTTGAGTACATTGACAGCATCCAACTTTTCTCAAACAACATTGATGCGCAGGCAACCCTAAACCCCCCTAGCACCCCTTGGTTTGGTTCAAAGGCTTCATTCCTCGTCATTCCCTTACCCTTTGGAGGGCCCTTAACCATGCTCTCGCTACCCAATCCTTCCTTATTAGCCACCACATCCCTACAAACCCCAATTGCATCCTCTATTGGAATGGTTTGGAGGACCATGAGCACCTATTCTTTTCTTGCCCATTCTCCAAATCTATCTGGAGAAAATCCCTATCTTCCATTTGGCCCCGTTCGAGGCGTTCTTTCGGATTTACCTGTGATTGGTCTTGGATTTTGAGAATCTTTTCAGGTACTTCCATCTGCGATCGGAAAGATAAGCTAGTATACTGTGCATCTAATCATCACCTTTTGTGGGAGCGCAACCTTCGGAGATGGACTTCCAAATCCCGCTCTATAGATAGGATTTGGAATACCATTTAGTTTTATGTTTCATCTAGATTGTTAGCTATTCCCCATCCCCCAATTGATGATACCCCAAGGAATAGGCTTATTGCTATCTCATGGGGTCTTAGTTCTTCGTTTTGGCCTTCCGCTTGAAGGTCTTGTTCTCTTGTTTCTGTAATATAATTATTTCTTCATCCAAAAAAAAACATTGATGTGCAGGCGGAACTTCTAGGCAACTTCATCAGATTGTCCAACATTATGGAATTGGCTTTCTGATACAAAGATGATCGTCAGATAGCCAACTCTAGCCGCATATAGCCAAATCTCTTCATAAGTTTTTAAATGGATTCACAAAAGATAAAGTTCAACAATTCCAATGAGTTGTCAACTAGATGGATATTACTATTCTGTTTGTCTTTTATTTCTGATGACAGTGCTGTGCTTTATTAATAAATCTTACTAGTGTGGCCGTTTTTTATTTGCTGATGATTGATTGCATATCTTTTCACATGTATGGTTGTAAAAAGTTTGGGCAAAAAGAGTCCATATCATTATTTTACTCTTACTTTGTAATCTACAAGATAGTGTTTACATATCTAAAACTTAATGCCTGAATTCTTATGAGTTCTTCCTTAATTTGGAATCACTCATCCTGAATATTATAAAGTAGCCAATAGGAAATCTGGAATGTCAGTGTGTGAAATATGAAATTGTACTCATGTCATGCATACAGTGAAGGAAATAGGTTGCGAGTCAGCGGAAAACAAAAACCACAGAATGGTCAGGCTGAGGAGTGACCATCTCTGAGTCTGACCAAATCCTTGCTAGTGATTCATTTAATAGGCCTTAAGGGTGACCTTACAGACTCAACTCTTAGTAAATTTTGGGTATTCCCACCACTGGCCAGAAGAAGAAGAAGTACCAAGGCCCATTAAACTAGCTCCAAATGGACCAGTCTACGAGAAGGGCCAAGAGAAAAAAAACTGAACACTGTGACAGCCCCATATTTGACTTAATGGGGATATCTCTAGAACATCAGTGAGTCTCAAGATTGAGTATTTTGGTTATTTTAAGTTTCCAATTTATTTGGTTTTTATTTTTAGTATCCCTGTTTTGTTTTAAGCTTTAGTAGCTTGTGGTCATCTTCTATTTCATTATCACTAGTTGTAAGGTTAGTACTTTCTACTTTTAATTTTGGGAAGTTTTCATTTCTTTTTACAGTTTGCCTAAACTGTTGCTGCTGCTTCCATGAAGCTTTAACTTGTTACTGCTACTACACTCTGAAGACCAAAATCAACCATTAACCACTGCAAGGATTGCTACTGCTGATCATCATCATCATCAGAGAAGGATTGAAACATCTCTACAGGGCCAATTTCCTGCCCAGTTCTCCAGCAACTTCGAGTTACAAGATCTGTGAACCTGAACTCTGTTTCAACTGATATTAGGAAGACAAAACCTGGATACCAAAGCACTCACTCAATCCCAATTGTGTCCTATTCCATTGGCTAGATCGCTTCATACTCAAAAACCTTCTAATTTCATTCCCACTCATATCTTCACTTCTGTCCATCAGACTCTCACCAAAGTCGCAGCAAAGCTCTTTCATACCAAACCATACAAACGAACCTCATTGGATGACCAAAATCACTGCTGATTGCAAGTTTTCTACAAACCTTCTAATTTGGTGCTGCTCCATATCTCCTGATTCCATCATCAGAATTGGATGGAATTTTCAGCAGTATCTCCAATCCATACAATGGCTTTCAATTCAAGTTTGGCTGCATTCACACAGCTAGTTTGGTTTAAAACCCTAACATCCTAATTTGGTTGGCAGGCTATTTGGGAATATCATCTAGTGTGACATTTATTTGGTATCAGAGCGAAGGCTGATGAGGAAAGTTAAACAATCCTTGCCACACTCTGCTGGTAACTACTGACTTTGCTCGGGCTCTTCACCAGTTAACCAAAGATATGGCATCATAAAGAAAAATATACTAGCAATAAAGGAAGAACTCCACGCAGCTAACAGTAGAAACGAAGAGTCGAAAGCAACTTCACAGAGTAGGGTAAAAATTAAAATTGTAAGTTGCTATCTTGTTTTCTCTGAGATTTAAAAGAGTATCAGTACAAAGAGATACTTCTTGCAGTTTAAATATACTTTTAGCAGGTATTTTGAATTTGCAATCACCTGATGTAGTAGTAAGATAATAACAACATAAATCAAATAATGGATTAACAGACAATTTGATTGAACGATATCACTAAATGAGTTTAGGAGGATGGGAGGGGGCGAGTAATACTTCCAAAAACCATACGAGCATGGTTTCTCATGATTACAAGGTTGTCCTATTTATAAAGCAAGCATTAAAGATTACCCAATAGCCTTATTGCTGCACAGAGGGTACCCCCAGTTGCAATGAGATCATCAATAACAAGGGCACGTTCCCCTGCCTGTACAGCTCCAACATGCATTTCCATTATGTCTGTTCCATACTCCAAGGAGTACTCTTCTGAAATAACCTCCCCTGATGAAAAATCAAAGATCATTAATATTTAACCAGAAGAGTTCCTATCAACACAAAATAATATCACCAGGAAGGGAAAAGCTCCATTTGTTAAACTTAAAATGCCATATGCACAATAAAAAATAAAGCAGGGGAAATTTCTTATTTCCCCATGTCTTTTAGCCTCTGGGCATAAAATGAAGGGCCCTGCCATGAAATTCTCATCACTGTTGCATTTTTGATCCCTAGAGGTTTCACATTGTAACATTCAGAACCTTGATTTTAAAAACAAAATAAGACAATAGGGTGCATCTCTCTCCAACACACAGTCAACATGTAAAACCAGGTAAGGATTCCATTCCACCCAATTGAATTACAGTCAAGCACAAAGAGGACAGTTTACACTGGGTTGCTTTCTTTCCATTTTCTCTTATTAAGGTTTTATTTTCAGCCTGCTTATGAATTTTTATTGGCACAGGACAAACAGCCACCAATTGAAACCCTAAAAGAGGCAGTAACTTCTAGAATGGCCAGAATGAAATATCAAATTGGGCCAGGTTTAGCACATTAATTGGATTGCAATGACCTAAGCTCAGTTAAAGTCTCTAATTCAAATAATAGGAACACCAAAACAATGTCCTTGTTCCACTAACTTCAAAAGCCAGAAAATTGATCCCATGTCTCAGCTAAGACATTTCCCATCCCCCCCCCCCCTCTTACCTAGGGGCAAACTCCCACAAGGAATCAATGGAGGGACAAGAAATTACTGCTGCAGCAAAGGATCAAAGGAATTTACAATGAAGTAAAGCCAAATATTCAGTCTGTGATACTGACTGAATAATTATACTGCAACATTTAAGCTTCTGTTGCCAAGAAATTCCTGAAGTTCTTACATATGGTCCAGCAGAAGGTCTCAAAATGACGTCTAACATCAGATATAATAACTCCTGGTGCTTTGCGTTTTTTTCCTAATTCTTTTTGTTGGCCAAAAATAATAATAATAATAATAAAAGCTACACAGAATTCTTTGCGCATTACAACATACATATTTGTGGTTTGATCCTATTAGGTGGGGAAAAAGATGTAAGCTACAACAAGAGAGAAATGGATGCAGCAAATATTACCAGGCAATTTATTGGGTTTTCTCAAAGGGACAAATTTTGCACCAATAGCCAAGGCGATAGGAGGCCCAAATATAAAACCCCTTGCTTCAACTCCTGTAATGGATCACCAATATCAAACATAAATAAACAAGACAACGAGTGGGTTTAACTTTTAGTTTAGAGCAATTTGAGTCCTATGAATTTCTATGAGATAGTCTAAGTTTGAGCAGCAGAGAAACGAAAACAGTTTAAATCAAAACAAGTGATACAACCAGCAACAACGGAGATGTTTTGGCCACGGTATCTCTCTACGAACAAATCAATGGTATCCTTAAATACCACTGGGTCAAGAAGCAGGGTCGTTATATCCTGGAATATGATTCCTGAAGAGACAAAACCACATAGAAAAGTTAAATCTAACCAATAGACAAAGCCCTTCACAGAATCTATCAAAATCGAATGGCATTTTAAGTCCGGTGAGCAACGATTACCTGGCTTGGGGAAGTTTGGGATGACCCGAATAGCAGAAGCAATTCTTGCAATGCGTTGAGCATTGGCATCTTCAGAAGCCATTTCACCTGTACTCTCGAATCGGTAAAGCAATAAGACAATCACTCACTTCAATTTGTTCTCTACAAATTAGAAGAATAAACCCCAGGAATTAGGTGCGTTCAAGTTCATGCACCCAGTCTTTTTCTCTTTTTCTCTCGCTCTCTCTCTCTCTCTCTGTTTTTTCTCCTTTGTTCTTTTGTTTTTTTTTTCCTCCTCTATCTTTTTTAGAAAACTCTGCTACAGTTACTCGCTTTTTCTGATTTCGAGAAAGATTCGCTTTTGAATTGCTTTACGCACGTGAGGCGGCTCTGCTACACTTACAGTCTGACCGGTAAGGGTTGAGAATGGAGATATTAGATATGTCGCCTCGAAGAGTTGAATCCATAATCTCTCCATTAAGATATGAGGTTCAATGAATAATCGAAATCAAATTTCGACCACCTTTTGAAGATCCAACGGTCATAGAATTCTGAGCATTAAATGCACAAATCGAAGCAAAATTATATTATTTTAGGACCTGTTTTGTTACGTGAAATCTCTGGATTCATGAATGTAAGATTTATATCTGTTTGGTTGTGAAAATATTTAGATTTATAAAATCTAGAGATTCATCTTTTTACACTAAAAATGTTAATATGTAGATTTATGTGTATGGGGTAAAATCTAGATATTTCATCCCTACTATAAAAATGTTAAACATTTGCGCATTTACAAAAATCACTAATGAATTCACATATTGATTCCACATAATCGGTTAACCAAACAGTTAATTTTATAAATGATGACTCCATAGATTTAAAATCTATAGATTTGAAATATCTAGATTCACGTAACCAAAGAGGCCCTTAGTGCATGTTTAGTTACATGAATCAGATATTTCAAATCTTTTTATCCATAAATTAAAATTTTATATCCATTTGATTGTGTGAATCTCTGGATTTATGAAATCTAGGGATTCACCTTTTTAGACTATTTGTAAATTTATGAGTATTAGGTGAAATCCAAATATTTCACCCCTCCTATAAAAACGCTAAACATTTGCGCATTCACAAAATCATGACGAATTTACAGATTTCATTCCAGTTAATTTTATTCCATAGATTTGAAATCTCCAAACTCAACTAAGCAAAGTGAGAATCCAATCGGTTCCCTCTTGGTATGCGGTAGAGGTGTGAAAATAACACAGAAGATAGATCCGAACTCATATTTATCCTCTTAAGCCTAATGTACTATATATCAATATATCATTAAAATGGTCGACTAAATCTTTATTCTCTTAAGTTTATATACCAACTAGTGTTACTATGTTTTATTTCATTTAAAAAAAGAAAAAATAAATAAAGAAAGACAGAAGAAAAAAATCTCGAGGGTGGCTCAGTTGGCAAAGACCAATGCTTCCACATAGGAGGTCAGAGTTCGAATACCCTCGGGGCTAGGGGTGAAGCCCCGCTTATATTGATGTGTTGCTTAGCTAACCGCACGACAATGAAAATTTGATATCCCTTTGATTTTAGAAACTAAATTTTCAATACCTGAATCTCTCTTTCTCAAATTAAATATTTTTTTAATTTAAATATCTCTCTTGCTTTGTTTTTTGTTATTTGTTTTTTTTTGATTTTATATTGTTTCACTTTCATTGAATCTTTTACCATTGAAATCATGTGTGATTTTTTTAATAAGACTTTCTTTTATATGAAAGAAAATATTCACGCACTGTTTGTTTGCTGAATCTAATGTGCGGTGGACAACAAATTTGAAAAAGTAAAATTTTTCATAAAATCCTAAAGTATGACTTATTTAATTTACTTGGGATTTACCAACAAAAAAAATAGTTTACTAGGGTCGAAAAATTGAGAGATAAATTTTCTTAATTTAAATAAGCTTGTCATGGCATGATAACTTTTCTATTCCATCAATTTTCAAAGTCATACTAAATAGTAAATAAATAGGATTTTATGAAAAAATTATAGAAAACAACAAAAGTGGAACTCACATTTGAAATTTTTTCATAAAATCAAATTTTTTCTTTATTGCTCTTCAACCCGCACTACATATGAGTTTTACATGTTTATTTTTTCTATCCCACCTTTGTAAACAAATGATGCCTTAAAACTTAAAAGTGTTATTCTATAAGTTTTTTTTTTTTTTCGTTAGCCCTTTAATTTACGTGTATTTTGTAAGGATAAAATTGTGATTATAAATAATTTATTTTTATTTTTTATGTGTGATGCTACATCTGAACATAATAAAATAAGTGAAGGTGGTAGATGAATGGCCGTGTGAATCTCTTAGCTGAACTTTTTTAAATATCTACCATCAGATTTGATAATTAAATCTAAATAGTCAAATAATATTCTTAATTTTTATCTTTTGGTTATGAGTTAGTTATGTTAACATTCTATCATCTGTTGTCATTTAAATGACATTCAAATTTTAAAATAAAATAAAAAAACAACAACAACAGAGCCTTTAATGTTAAACTTTTATCACGGTCTCTTCGAAATCGATCAATGAATCTTGGGTTAATCATCAATGAATTTGTCGTTTTGGTTATTGAGTTTCTTCCCTGATTCCTGCGAAATCGATTGTAATGGCTTCTAATATTTCTTCATCCCTTCCGCTGAAACTTACTGGTTCAAAACTTATTTGTTGTGGAGGATTCAATTTTATTCTCTTCTGGAAGGTGATGATCTCTTCTACTAACATTGGGTAGGGGTTGGTTTTCAAAAGGTATGAAATTTGTTCAAACTGAATCAATAACACGCTTGAAACATGCCATCACCGGAGATCCCTAGAAAACCTCATTTCCAAGAGGGCGGAAGGTTACTCGACTTTCTCCAGTAAGTTAAAAGAAAAAAAAAATTGGCGATAATCAATGATGAAAATTACCCGTAAGTAGTGGGAAAAATCTAAAACTTTAACGAACGGTTCAAACTTAATTCTATAGATTTAACGGTAAGATCTCAACAAGTGTTCAGTAAAGTCAATCTACACATTTGCTCAGTTACACTTTAGCCATAAAATACTACATAAATAAGATTCCCAGTGAATCTTTCGTGGGCCCACACACTATGTGTGGTGCAAAAACATCAGTGTTCCTTCGACAGAGAGATGATCTTGACTCTCGTTAATCCACTTCCCCATGTTAAATCCTGACTCCGCCCCTGATCAAGCCGGATACACTATCCTGTGCAGTCAGGAGACGCTCCAGTACTTGATCTTTATCCTCTAGAGCATGTCGTGGAACTTGCCACAATCATGCAACACTCCAAGGGTCGATCTTTATCCTTTCAGGTCGGTCTAATGCATCATTTGGTTTGACAGTCTGATGGACATTTATCCTCTCAATGAAGCATGGTGTGTACACTTCTACTACATAATTGTCTAATGCATCTTTATCTCCTTAAGTTGGATAGACCAGTTGTGGCAAAGATGGTTTGGTTGATCTTTAGCCTCTCAAGCCAGTTTAGAATATTTTTAATCTTATGTTAACACAATTAAGCAGAATCCTATTCAAAAATATTGTATAAGAAATCAATGGAGCAATTGTAATTCTGGGTTTGTCAGAAATGTAGTCTTGGATTTACCAAACAAAAAGCCATCGATGCTATGGAATCAATACCTTTTGTCAACTGCCCACCCTTTCTTACTAAACCATCGTTGAAATCTTATATATTTGGTCATGTTTGGATTAGGTTCTGAGTTAGAAAAGTATTATAACGGGAGAAAAATGGAGACAAACCTGAAACCTATAATCCTGTAAAATAATGCATGCCCAGTTTGTGAATTGCTTCGTCAAAATAAGAAATCAAAACGTACTCAACTTAATAGAGTTGGCAGGTCAATTTTCCACTTCTAGATGGTTGTTTGGAGCAACAGATTATAAGGATATTGCTTCAGAAATTTCTTTTTTATCCCAATAAACTTGAAGTCAGATTTAATCTTTTGAAATCAACTGATCAACGAAGTTGTTCTATATAAAATGATCCACTAGTCCATTTTGATAAAATTAGTTAGTAAATGGGTATCTAATGGATTAAACTAAGAGGAAAGGAGGGACCAAACCCATAAATGAAGTCATCATCTAACCATCTTTTTTAATATGAAATGAAGTTTCCTCCGCAGTGCCCGCTTAGGTTCAATCTCACTTGAAAGTCTTAAATTTCTCATCTATTTCACATGTCATTTCATAGTTCTTATAATATGTATGTGATATCTCTAATCATGTTAGGCTAATGCTGTTGATGTCATGGTGTCTATGTACCCACTCTTTGATAGATGTTGCATGAATTTTATTAAATCTTAATTGTTTAAAACATCGTTCAATTCATTTAACTTAAGGTTGATTTTATGTGCACACAGTATTTTGAGCGGTTAGAATTTAATATAACTCCAATTGTTATCCAACTAACAATAGACACCACCACATCAGCTGCACTAGCCTAGCAAAACCCGTCAACTATATATATTATCGAAAGTGGGAATTGATACGGGATGAATGTACCCGATTGGGGCTTCACCTAACCGAGTTTTAATCCAGCAGCATGGTCGGGTTCTTAGCTGACTGCACAACATATATAGAAGATTGACATATATGGAAGGCTCCACTCACGCTAGACCTATATAGTAACATCGCCGTGAATGGAAGGTCAATCCTAGGGATGATTAGGCTGAACAACCATCGGGGGAGTCTGTTTATACCAAAAAAGGTAACCCACATACTATTTAAACAAAGACTCACCCCTCTAGTAAGACACAAACATTTTCTTAAGAAATTCCTGTACGAGATCTTAATCTAATCATCGATTGACTTAGCCATCCGAGGCGGCTGTCGACATCCTAACCGGCCCGCGTCTAACTTTTCTTGTAGGATTCATCGACTTTGAACACGAGAAGGCATCATGATTGAAATAGGGAAAAGATGTCTCTCACTCTATATGGTTAGTTGCAGGGGATGTGCTTATAACACAGTATTCCCCTCTGTAGGTAAATCTAAAGAGACGATGTGCTCATGATGAGAAATTAAAAAATATAGTGAGTTGCTAAGTTGGGGTTTACCGATTTAGTCAACCATGGTAGTCTCCTTCGCCGCCTTAATGACTTCGCTGGCATTTCCATCCATTGACGGTGGACCATACGCGCTCTCTTCGCTGCCCAAGTTGCCGACGGTGACTTCTCATATGGAAACTTTTTTAACCCCCAACTCCCACGGCAACCTTCGCCGACTTACACGTTACAACCCGACCCGAATCCAGTGATCGCGACAGAAATCTGTAACCTAACCCAGGCTGCTTTGATGAAGAGGAGAAGAGATTCTTTTTTTAACGTCGGTGAGACACGTCACACTTCACACCGTGTGTATGCGTTGTCAACAGATCAATGGCCCAGATCCGTCGCTTCCAGCACGCTATATTTTGGTTCCAAAGGTTTGATGGAACACGTGTAGCTTAACGCTGCCTTTCTGTATGTATTGCTTCACTTTCTAGTTTCTAGAGTGACCAACCAAGAACGACTCGGTTACGTGACAATCCTTGAGTGACGAGAACGTGACTAGGCAAACACCAAGCTAGCTGAGAAGGAAATTACTTAGCGCACGAGGAAAAATACTGGAGTAGACTAGGGGTAGTTAGTGGCGGCAACCAAACGCAGCGACTCAGTAAACACACTGTTAAATACTTAAAGACCGAGTTGGCAAGTGGTGTCGAGTTTGACTTTTCAAGGAGAGAGGAAGGAAGTTGAGAAGTTGGAAGAAGTCGTTCACTCACTCCAGTCTCTCCAGTCTAGTCCAGTGAATCTAGTCTACTCTACCCATCAAGTCTTTGATTTTTATTAAATTATTTGATTAATTTAATTAATAATTCCAACTATCTACCACGCTTTCTCAACATCCAAAAGGCATCATCCACGGTTCAGCTTGACCGGTTTCACTTCCACCAGCTCAAAAAATTCAAGCGTAAGCAACGACGCTGCCCACACCTTTATTTCCTATGACTCCTCACGCAACTTCCGCCTCACTCCCTCTCTTCTACCTTCACTCCCTTATAAATCTCCGTCTTCACACTTGAAATTCTCATAACCAAAACTTAGTTGAAGCTTCTCCGGACCTAAAACCCACTCCTTCATCAATCTCTCATTTCTTGCTCTCTTTCTTGAGTTTCAGTAGTTGCAGAAGCTATTAATTTCAGTTTGATTTGAAGAAGAAGAAGAAAAGATGGCACTAGAAGCTCTGAATTCCCCAAGAACAGCACCTACATCGTTCCACTATGACGACATGGATCTGCACTGCCTTGAGCCATGGGCAAAGGGCAAACGCTCCAAGCGTTCCCGTCTCGATCATCCAGCCTCTGAGGAGGAGTATCTCGCTATCTGTCTCGTCATGCTTGCTCGTGGTGGAGCAAAAGGAACAGACTCTGTAGCCCCGACGGCCAAGTCGCACCTACCTACTCCGCCGATGCCGGCTTCGCAGCCACCAACGTTGAAGCTTAACTACAAGTGTGCCGTTTGCAACAAGGCCTTCCCTTCTTACCAGGCCCTGGGAGGACACAAAGCCAGCCACAGAAAACTAAACAGTGCCGCCGCCGCCGAAGAGCACTCTTCTTGCTCTGCTTCCACCATCACCACCTCCTCAACGACCTCTGCTGCCAATTTGAACTCCACAAGTGTCGGCGGCGGCAGCAGGACCCATGAATGCTCTGTTTGTCACAAAACCTTCCCCACGGGACAGGCCTTGGGTGGACACAAGCGCTGCCACTATAATGGAAATAACAGTGGCGTGACGACATCGTTTTCTGATGGCCCAACTTCTTCCAGCCAGAGCCACCGTGAATTCGACCTCAACTTGCCAGCCTTGCCTGAATCTTGGACCGGTTTTAGCTCCTCCGGTGGGCGAAAATTTCAGAATTTTGGTGAAGAAGAGGTGGAGAGTCCTCTCCCCCAGAAAAAACCTCGATTGTTCATGACAGAAGTCGCCCCTCAAGATCCACAGAATTAGAATTAAACCCTTTTGTGTCTTTGGAGATGATTTTCTTTTTTCCCAAATCTTTGTTAGATTCGATTATCATCTGTGTACAGTAAAATTTTCATTCATTCTTTGTGAGAGTTTTTGTAGAATTTAGAGATTGAGATATTGTAATCCCTCTCTCTTATCAAATTAAATAGATATGTACTGTATGAAAATCGAAGCTAATCAACCTCTGTTATTCAAATTCACTTCAATTTAAACTTGGGTTTTTTCTTTTCTATACAAAAGAACTCTCTGACTTCCATGATATATCACAGATTTCATTTGCCAGAGTAGCAGGATTAATGCAGCTGGGTCTGTGCTTGATCATGCTGGAATGACAGCTCAACTGTTTGCCCATGTGTTGTGAATCATGCGTTGTGCGCGTGGGGCAGTGGCTACTCTGTTTTAGATTTTGTAAATCACTGAAACCGGATGAGGTGCCAAAATCTTTTCTTGTTTCTTTGTTTGGAGTGAAGAAGAGAATAGGTGATAGGTCCTCTAATGTTTGGTAGATGACAAGTGGCCTTTCGGTTTCCTCTCTTTTGATTTTCTGGGTCGACGCGTCTCGCACTTCGTGGTCCAGAGTCTAGGCAGACAAAATACCGTTTTGGCTAATGCATGAATCATAAGAAGGTCGATGAAGTAGCCAACAAGGAGAGGTGGGAAAATGCATGAACACTCTAAGGTGGTGGAGAAGATGAATACGATAATGGCTGTGTCAGCTTCTCAGCCAACAGCGTGGAAGGTGTGTTAGAGAAAGAGGAAAGGGTAGTGGCCATTAACCCTTCACACTCGGTGTGCTGTAACTGTTTTTTTCTTCTTTCTGAGACAAGAAAGATGGATGAGGTTGGCACTGTTGTTGCAGACTAATAGGACACACGTGTTGGCGTTTGTTGTTTCAAACTCACCTTCTAAAGTGTCAATCTGTGACCAGAATCCATAATTGACACGGTTTCTCCACTATAAGGGCCTGTTTGGTTACATGAATCCAGAGATTTCAAATCTCCGGATTCATGAATCTGAGAATTATACCCGTTTGGTTGTAAAAATCTCTAGATTCATGAAATCTATAGATTCACCTTTTTACACTAAAAACGTGAATCTATAGATTTATGGGTGAGGGATGAAATCCAGAGATTTCAAAAAAGATATATATTTGCAAAATTCACAAAAATCACGTCGATCAAATAGTTTTTTAGGATGAATCCACATATTTCATTCCACAACCAAACATCTAATTTTATAAATTATAACTCCATAGATTTGAAATCTATAGATTTGAAATTTCTAGAAATTTGAAATCTCTAGACTCATGTAACCAAACAGGCCCTAAGGAATCGGGAACTTACATCTAAAATGGAGGCGAATAAATAACTAGGATTGGGACGGGAGGACTGACCCACATGCTGAGAGACCATATGCGTATGACGGTCAAGCGAAAATTTAGACCGTTGAATCAAAACATTTTGGTTAATATTTCGATTCCGACATACCAAGATTTACCATTTAATGTGCAGACTAAAGCAAGGTTCTTCTTTTAGGGCCTAGTTTGCTCGCATTAGCTGCACTTGAGCATCAAGATTATCCTGTTACTAATCAAAGGTTGAAAGAAAACTGATAACTCTCACCAATTAGCAACCAAGAAAGACCTAAGAGTTGTTCTTTCAAGAAATCATTTATTTTGGGGCTTCTTCATATATTATGCAATTATTTTATAAACAACAACACTAGAGTTTGCTTTGGAATTTTGGAAGGTGAATTGGAATATTCTTTTGTTCGTAATAATAATTCGGGTCTTTGTTAATTGTCACTTTTCACTTGGAGATTGATTGCCATTTTCATGCAACTCAGTGAATGATATGTATTTTTTGTCTTGCTTGGACTGTGAAAGGATTGTTGTTCTGTTCATTTCTGACATGGAAATGTATCATCCATTTCTTTATAAATAAGCCATACGTGTCCAAGGTTAGATCTAAGGGTTGAAATAGATTTGAAAGATGATTTTTTTTTTATTTCAATTTAATCTCAACCCTTAGATATAACTTTTGACACATGTTGCTTATTTATAGAAATAAGGATGTTCCATTTCCATGTTAGAAGTGGATAGAATAAAACTCCAATTGTGAGGATAACACAACTAGAGAGGTGGGCTTCATTTGGGCCTTGGCCCAAACCGAGGTGGACTTACAGTAGATGTATCTTTGATGGGCAATGCTATTATTATGATATCAATTGTGTTTTTGTTCGTTTGGTAGTTGGTTAGGCCCAACAACAATGGGAAGATGAGCTTGGTAGGCTTTCAAAGGGCCCATCCTTTGCTTAGTTTTCAAAAAAGAACCCAACCAAACGAAACAAAATAAAAAAATGGTGTTTTTTTTTTTGTACAAAGGGGCTTATTAAGCTGGGAGATGAGATTATTAATATGCCTCAATAAGAGTCTAACAACTTTGAGTTGATTTCAATTTAATCTTTACTAAGAGGTGTTGGTTTCACCACTAGAACAGCTTTGCGTTGGCAAAAAAAAATAGTGTTTATGAATGGTGATAAATAGACTAGAGGATATTACTAGCCCTAAGGGTGTCAATTTGGTTAAAAAACCGTTAAACCGTACCGTACCGAACCGTACCGAACCGTTCCGAATTCGGTACGGTACGGTTACGATATAAGGTGTCTAGCCCTAGCAATCTCTACAACACAGGGCACACTTCTGCATTGATAAGATGGAAACAGGGAGTCAAGATAGTAATATCCACTATCTTGGAGCTAGTTTCATTTAACGCTTGTGTTAGGTTTGTCACTTTGTCATGAGAGCTAAATTTCATGGACAAATAGTGGTTGGCAGCCAATGTCGAGTCTTTTATCCAAAAAGTTGATAAATTTGCTAAGATAATAACATAATACAATCATAAGAAGTACAAGATCAAAAGGACTTGAGGACCCCTCGTGCCCCCATTGGCTTTGCCGAGATTCTATTTCACCGATAGCATGGTAATGTTTAATATCAAATTACATGATGCTATACGTGCCTAGTGGAGCCCACTTAAGTATACGAATGTTAGAGTTGGTCTAATATTGAATAGATTAAAAAATTTGACTCAACTTGTTCAAGCTGCTTCCAAGGGTATACCACTTTTTTTTGGTAGGATCCAAGGGTATACCACATTAGTCATGCATGTATTGTATCAAACAAGTACTTTTTTATTTAAATTTTTTTTTTTTTTTTAATCTTCTCGAAGTTAGAATATACTTAATTGCAAGGGAAAATGAAAATAAATCAAAGTTGGAGAGCGGTTCATGGTTCAGATTAGTGCATGGACCACTAAAGTGTTACGTTAATTCATGGAAGAACATCGGAGAAAAAATGGGGGATCTTGTACGTAAAAAGTGAGAAAAATTGATTGAACATAGAAAAAGCAAAATAAAGAAGAGAATACGGATTCTATTTTTAGCTTTTCGTGTTGGTCGAGATGATTCCTCGATCCAGTGAGACATGAAAGATTGAAAGGTGGAGAAGGAAGAAGGAAATTAAACATGAATAGAAGCACAGAAACTAATTTGTGTTGGATTCCATCTAATGGGTAGGAGGCTTTACCACTTGGAGTCACAGTGGGTTCTGGCCTTCTGGGTTGGATTGAGGTGTGGGGGTGGTGTTTTAGAGTTGGAGAAGCTGTGTTTGTCGTCGTTGGAAAAGACGAAAGAAACTGATAAAAGTATTTCCCTTTTGTTGACTGTTCTACATCATACATGCAAAAGCAACTGCGCTTTTAATATTTGATGATATGCGTGTGTAAGATTGTGTGTTTGATGCTTCTCTTTTATCAGTTTTAAAGGTGTTACCCAGATTGTGTGTTGTGAAACGGCGATACCAGGAATCTGCTTTCATGATTCATCTCTTTCTTTCTCTTTTATAAAAGGAAAGGTATTGAGGGAGTGATGGAAGAAAAGAAAATGACCCCCGCGAGCCCACATCAGCTCAGATTCTTTTGTTGTTTTCGTTTTCAAGAGCACATTGTGGGCATCACCATCTGAACATGGCATAGCAGAGCCATCATTTGTCGCGTGGCTTATGAATAAAAGGTAACAGAGTAATTGAGAAATTGAGAAAGAACCCTAACAAAACTGATTTGAGAAGAACCATTACAGAGCTAGTAACCTACAAAATCTACAAAACAAACAAGCGGCGCCAACCCAACTCAATAATCACTCTAGAGTGCTTGCAGACTTTTGACACTTCCACTGCGTCTGGTCACATCTTTGTTTGGTGGCCAATCCAATTGGGCACACCAACTGTTTGTGGAATTACCCATTCCAAATCTCATTTTGCGTCGCTTCATGCATGTGAGATTGGGGTTGTGGGCCGTGTGGATCCCATGAGGTTATGTACTTTGGGTGGATATTAAAAGGGCTTAACAACACTGTATCATCATTGGGCTTTGGTACTTGACCCACCCTTGGAAAGGACGAACCATTTAAAAATTGGAAGCAAAGGCTGCTTCTTGCATGCAAGAATCATTGCAACAGTTGGACCACCACAAGGCTCCAACATCCTGCAAATAGTACAATTAGGGTTTTCTCTGGTTTCACTAATCCCTCTTTGGTTTAGTTTCACTCCTTCAAAGACCCAGAACTGACCCAGCTTGCTGTGACCAGTTTTGGACCAAGACCAGCCGTCACCATGCAAGATTAGTTTCTTCTTGGCAAGGCCAGACTAAATGCCAAAAGCCAAGCTCATCAAGAGCTGAAGATCACCTACCTCAATCTATGGCCTATAAACATATACAGATTTGGATGGTTCTACTCGTCTCCACCTCAATGTGTCTACCCCATCTGGGTGGAGCCGTGGAGGGTTGTGAAAGGTCGAATTCATCTCTCATATTACCTTTCATTTTAATGGTGAAAAGCAATATGAAAGAAAGAGAAGTCATACCATTTCATGCCAAGAAGTATGACTAATCCTCTCTTATACAAAAAGCATGGCCAATAATTGAGCTCTATATTAAAAATAAAACAAATAAAAAACTAAAGCTGAAAAAAAAGAAAGGAAGTTTGGTTTCCAGTCTTTCTCATTTGGTGGGCTTTGGTTTCACAAAAAAAAAAAAAAAAAAAGGTGACTCACAATCCTTATAATTTGTCTAAAATACTTTTCTTCTAATAATCAATTAGAAAAGTTTACAAGGAAGACTAGCTAGCTAGTTTTGGGAGAGAGAAGGTCTCCAGTGCACATAGTACTATTGAAATTAAGTAAAATGGAATTGAGAATGAACAAAGTGTCAATTTGGAGAGTTGTTGTCCCCTATGTTGTAACTTGGTATTTTGATAGTGAGCTGTAAGTAGGACTTCTATGAGGGCTTTCTTTGTTCTGGAATAATTTATGAATAGATTTCAGTCTTTAATCACAAGAAGGAAGTCTTAAAGCAGTTCATGTGAGTATCTTGTACTATAAGGTTTGAAAATAAGATCCTCTTTGTCTAGTATTGTAAGATTGTCCCCCACAAGTTGATGTCTCCATCTGTTATTCTAACATGATTACATGATCCACAAGAGAATCACAGAATAAGCTCTAACAGCTCAATAGGATCTCATCAACTAAGTTTTAGGGATTGTTCCAGTAGGTTTCTGGAAGATGATGAAGCAAGTCTACTAAGAAGAAAGAAGCAAACCCAAGTGGGCAGAAGGAGAACAGTTCCACATGTAGTGGTGAGTCAAAGCTGATGAAGCTGGCAAAAAACACAAGCGACATGAAAGTAGCATGACATCTTTTTATTCTTACAAGTGGGAAATTTGTGTACCTGACTAAGCTTTGGCTGGGCTTTTACTCTTTAAAGAGGAGTAATTTAGATTCTCAAGGTTCATCAGTTCAGACATGTAGGTCCCTCTCAGCTTCTGTCAAGGCGACATGTCTTGTAGTTCCACACTTTATTTTTTCCACTTTAGGTACTATCAGTTCTTTGTGCCTGTGATACTGTTTTGAGATCTTGGAAGTTGGAAGGACCACAAATGTGGTGGATGCAAATATGGCCCTGCTAGGCCCACCACCTTCTGCAGTTTCATTTCTTATCATCTTGCTCTCTTTCCTGAACCAAAGAAGCAATAGCAATAACAAAGCCAACTCCATGCATTGGCCATAGAGAGGGTCTTCAGTTCAGAGACAGCCATAGCTTCTCCTCTTGCTCTTGACTAACAACAGATCTGAATCTTGTTAGCCCATATGATTTCTTCAAGGTTCTCCAAGTGGGTATAGTCAGCACCACGTGTGCAAAATCTATCTTTCAACTTTGGTAAGAGTGATGGGAGAGACAGTGTTTGGAAAAAGTAATATATTAAAAACCATAAGCACTGATCATTTACAGAGATTTGTGCCATTCTAGAATCCTAAGCCAGGGAGGAACGGTGGGTATATGATAAAACCAAAGTTTATTTTCTGGCTTGCTACAAATGAGGCAAGGAGGCAGCTTTAGCAGCATTAGCTCACAAATCCACACTGGTTTTCTTGGCATCTGACAGTCGTAGAACACAAGATTGGATCATGAGCCAAAGCCCAGAAGAGGCTATTTGTAATGGAGATTCCAAAATTTTTTCTCCATTAGCTGGGAGAGAAATCTGTTCATGATTGAAAAATGGGTTCAGGATATTTTTTGGAATCAATCCATAGATTGTGTATTTTAATACAGATTAGGGTATGGAGAGCCAGATTAACAGGAATATTACAGGATCCTACTCCATCATTTAACTAATTAATTAGTCACTAATTAACTAAAATCACATGGATCCTATTGCATCATTTTTTGAGGAATAGTCTTGGTCTGGCAGTCAATCCATCCATGATCCATCTAAATATTTATTCGATATCCAAAACCCCTGTACAGTAATCTAATAATATCCTATTAATCTTTTATTAAGAATAAATATATATGAATTAGTATCTAATCAAGATTTGTGCAAGTATATGTTTACATATCCATCCAAAAACTAAGACATCTCAATTTTTATATCCTATGGCCTTCTTCGCCCATTTTTTGTAAAGATCAAGCAAGACCTGATTCTGGGTGAAGCAATAGTTAGATTATGAGCAAAGGATTTCCTCGAGTTCTGGGTGTCGTGTCAAAATACAATTTTGGTTGAACCGGCACTGAAATCATCCATCCAATTTCCATCAAATTGAACCAGTTCTGGTCTTTTTTTGGGTTAAACCTGAACCAAACTGTTCTGATCCCGGGTCAAGACCTATATAAGATTTCAGGTAATAGGGATACTTTAAAAATATCCAGTGACAAATCTATTCAGTTTTTTTTTTTTTTTGGGTGTTGAATTTCTTTGGACAACATGTGAAATATATATTAAAAAAATGGGTTGGGTTGGACACCATTATTATCAAAGTACGAGACCAAGGAGAATGGATGGATGGGTCGTTTTCGGGTATGTAGGGGTATTTTAGTAATACATTAAAATAGGGTGTTTTGACACGTGGATAGCAAATCTACACTCTACGTTTATTACGTTTTTTTTTTTTTTTTTTTTTAAATGGTAGAAGCCTGGAAGGAGACTTGAAATAGTTAAAGAGAAGGCTCAGCTGCTCGAGGGAGCAAACATTTCAAGAAAGCTTCTAGTGTCAGATTGAGATTGGCGTACATCCCCAGAGAGTGAGAGAAGTTGTGTTCAGGGTTTCCATCTTCTTCTACCTTTCATCTTTCATGGGTTAACTGCGTAAGCTTAATTCAGCGAAGATCCTGCTTCAATCTTCATGGTCCACACTCTATAGTGAAGATTCTGGACTACTTTCTAAGAGAGTTTTATTTATTAATCGAATTAACAAGGTAAAAAGAAAATGGAGATTCTCCAATTGATAAATTAATTTCATTTTTCTGCATTTGAGAGATTTTGGGTGCCTGGGTGGGGTTTATTTTCTTCATTAAAGCTTAGATTTTGGTGGGGAAGGTGGTGCTGATTCTAAGGAGATTGGGAACATTCTCAGCTTGGCTTTTTGTGCAGTTCCTGTTGATGGATTGGATGACAAAGTGTTAAACAGCTCATCCTTTTCTCTCTTTATAATTTTCTGAGGTCGTAGGATGGATGGGGCTGTATCTATGTCGAGAGCCCTCGACTCTGTAGGGCGGCATTTTGGTCCAGAATCTATAAGTATAATGTTGGTTTTATTTTCAGGGCTCTGCTTTCTTTCCTAATCTGCGTTAGCATTTAGCAGAGTCAAGAGTGAGGAGGGAGGAGTGAGGAAAGACGCTCGGTGAGAGGTGTATCAGGTGGGTATGCATGCCATCCTGTTGAGAAACTGAGTTTGGTCTCTGGAATTTTCTCCTCAATCACTTGTTCATCGTCTTTTTAGGCCTTTTCTAGCTTCTGTTTTCTTCATCTGAGGTGGGTTTTTCTTTGATTTTCTATCTTTTAAGCTTTGGAGTTCTAGTTCTTATATTTGAGCTGTTGACCAGTGTTTTTTAAGTGGGAGTGTAGTGTTCCGTCTGATACAAGGGGTTTGCTTTGACCTAATTTTTTTTTTTCTCTGACTTAATACGAATCTTGGAAGTTTGAGTGGAAAAAAGTAATAGTGATTGTGTATTATATATGCTACCCAGTAGTGTGAGCTCTGAATTTGTTCTATATTTATACAAATACTGATACCAAGATGATGTTTTAGTTGTAGGCCTTTAGCGGTGGAGCAATGGTGAAACGTGAGTGCAAAAAAAATAAAAGGAATGTGGACTGTGGAGTGGATTTCCAGGGTTTGGAACTTGAAGCATTCCAGATCAGATGAGATCCTGATGGTGTGATCTGTTACTGTTGCTGTTGTCGTTGCTGCTGCTGTTACTGCTTTAAGTTGGGTTTTTTAAAAGAAAAAAATAAAGCACAGTAAAAGGAGCAGAGGCATAAACAAATAAAAAGAGTGGTGGTGTCAGGTCTGTGCTCTTATGGGTGTCTCTGTTGTTAGAGTTCTTTAGTGTTGAGGGACTTTTGGCGATGTCTCCTGGGCGAAACGTGGACGCCCGGGCTCCGTGGACTCTGCCGTCGGCCAAGGAAACAAGCTCTGCTCTGGGTCTATTGACGAGAAATCCATCTTAAAAAATTAGAAACCCTTATTTACTCATCTTTCTTTCTAGTCTTATTAGTATTACTCCTTCCTTGGTTCCTGTGAAAGATTCGGTTCTTCTCATACCATATATTCTTCCTTTCATATATCCCATTTTCCTTCCCTTGATGTGAAGACCTTAAAGTGGGTCACATTCGGAGTTCGTAATCTCTGTTCCTTTCTTTTGTTTTTTGCTTTTCTGCTCCTTTGATATACTTTTATTTTCCCAGCTTCTGGTTCTGGTCTTCCGCTACTTGTCTCCATTTGCGTTCTTGGGCATGCTTTATTGTGGAAGGAGATCTGCAGTGGCGGTAGGGTGAGGGAACCTCAGTTTAGTTTTAAAGCTGAGAGAGGATTGTTTTAGTTATCTCAGAGGAGAAGTTGCATCAGATCCTTTTGTTTGCCAAAATGAAGTTCATGAAACTAGGATCAAAGCCAGATTCATTTCAGTCTGACGGAAATAATGTTCGGTAAGAAACTTGGAGCTTTCCCATTCTATCTTTCATATAATTTTGTTGGTTTATTTTTTAGTGATTTGGTGGTGATATATTTATTTCTGATATATCACCATTCTCATTTTGTAATACAGTTCTTTGCATGTCGACTTGTTGCTGTATTGATGCATGTATACCAGTAGCTATCTTTTTAGTTTGTTTATGCTAAGTTTTCTGAATTTTTTTTTTCGGTTTAGTGGAGCAATCGAGCTCATGAAGCTCCTTTTCCATAAACAACTTCGAGTCGGTGGGCCTGTGGTTGTTTTTTTCACCTGGCAGATCAATTCTTCGTGCTTGAAATTATATTCTTTAAGCATGTAATGAAAATGATGTCACAGTAAGTGATTTCTCTGTTATTTTCAAATACTTGGACGTTGGCTTTGGTGGGGTCACTCTGGAGATTTTCAGATGTCATAAATGAAACGTTTTGTGTTATTTGCCTTGATCTTTTGAAAACTGGGAGGAGAAATTTGCTCTTGAACCCACCTTTCTTTTTAGTGTTTACTTCCCAAGGGGTACTGATAGTGGTGTAAAACAATTTTTTTTTTTTTGGTAATAGTGGTGTACACAAATTTCCTCTTTATTTAAGTCACCCTTTTGTCTTGTACAAATTCAAATAAACAGATCTGTAGCTCGTTAGAAAACTTGTCTTGTTTCCATGCTTTGTAGCCCTTGGCAGCCATGATCTCTGCATCTTGGTATTTTGATTCTGTGTTTATAAAGTCTAAAAGCTTAGTGGCTCCGTGGCGTAAGTCTTGTGAGTGGAGCTATGTGTTTTGGAATTGGTGACATACTGTCATGTGCCAGACATGGGTTGGCCAATAGACGTGTGCTGGAAATGTTTGAGAGACCATTGTTGTGGCTAATTGAAGTGGCTGGATTTGGGCTGAGTCGAGGTTTTGGACTTGATGTTTATAGGTAAGAACTGGAAAATTAATTTTCTAGATGATTGCAGACTGATGTGAGTGGGTGGAGCAAATGAAATGAAATATGAATAATGGACTTGGGTAGAAGAAAAGAAGAGGAGATAGATTGATTTTATGGACATTTACACTTTATGATTTAAGTCATCTTGTTTTCTTGGAGATATCATGCGAATCAAAACCAGCAGCTGTGAAGATTTTTCTTTTGTTATGACCAACAACAAGCCTCGTATCCCTACTAAATGGGGTCGGCTACATTTATCCTAGCTTTTCAGTTAGCTCATTTTGAGGCCTTGCTAGATACAAGGCCTAAGCCATACATATCATTTTTTAGCACTTCTCCTAAAGTTACTTTTGGTCGGTCCCTAGCTCTTCTAATTCCTTGATCTGGATTAAATAACTTCTTTGTACAAGGGGACTTAAAGGCCCCCATTGGACGTGACTGTACCACTTCAATTAACCTTTTTTTTATTGGTGGTAGGACTAACACTACTTTAAGAGGACTGATATCCTTCTATTAGGAAGGGGTCGAATTTAATCAAAGCAGATTGACTATGTACCCGCTGATCCAGGGTTGGGACTATGGCTAGCAAAACCAAACTAAAATTGTTGAGAAGGGAAAAACGTGATGTTCATCATATATTGATTGTGAGCTATGGTATCTGATCAAACATCTGATTTAGTGCTGGGGTCAATCCTTTTAGAGGAAAGAAGCTAACCTATGCTCTGTGGTGTACATTTTAAAGAGTGATGGTAGGATTTGAAACTTCTATTATTAAGATACTAATAGATGGAGGGGATAGGGCAGGGGACCCTGCATGCAGGAGAGGCAGAAGTAGAAGCAGGGGTGTGCTGATCTATGCTCTGTGGTGTACATTTTAAAGAGTGATGGTATGATTTGAAATTTTTATTATTATTAAGAATTTAGATATTAGTAGATGGAGGGGATAGGGCAGGGGACACTACATGCAGGAGAGGCAGAGGGAGAAGCAGGGGTGTTTCAGGTTTCCTGGGGTGGGCGAGGGAGCAGAGGGTGTGGCAGGGACTTTGATGCAGTGTGGGGAAGGAAGACAAATGGGAGGTGGGATGGCGTTTGGGTTGGGGGGGGGGGGCAGACTGGCAGTGGTGGTGGGTGTAAAATTGGAAATATAAAAAAGTACCTCAAACAGGATATTCCAAAAGTTAGGTATCCTAAGTGCTGTTAAGTAACGCATTTGAATTAGAATTTCAAACATGAAATTACTTCCTATTAACTCAAGTTCAGTTCCAAATTTGAACTCTTCTCTCAACAATCTCCCAATTGTTTTGTATCCCTTCTTTGGAATTGAAATTTCAATGTGATATTACTTCTCATTAACTCAGATTCAAATTCGTCTCATTCTTGTCCTCCTTTCATAGGAAACTATGTTATTAATATAAAGCAAAGATCTCAACAATCTCATTGAGAATACAATCAAATGTGGTTCTTTGCAAGTGTATGGTCATTTTAAATTTAATTAACTCCCTAATTTATGATAGACTTCCAAAGTTGAATGTGAATTCATTGAGAGGTTTTGGTAATTTCATGGTTGATGCCCAAAAGAACTTGACATTGCCCAACCCTCTGCCTCTCTGTTGTTGATTCATATTCTTCTTCTTTATTACTATTGTTATCTTTTTGTTATTTTTCTATTATTCTCCGTCGGTGGGCAAGCCTTGATGCAATGGTTTAGTTGTGCACTTGTGCTACACAATGTTGCAACATTAGAAACAACCTGTCCTGCAAGCCTAGAGGGTCCATATGCTTTCTTTGGATAAAATTGATAGCTAATTTAGAACCACCTCTACTCACATCTGCCAGGAGGAGAATCTGAACACTGAGCAAATTAGGTGAATGAAGAAATCTTGAACGACGGTTTTGTTTTTATCATGGTTGTCAAAGTGTTTGTGTAGGCCCATTTTTGGGTCAAGGCGACCTGGTGTCGCTTTGGTTTTCATTGCCCTCTATTGCCTTGCCTCACCTTGTCGCCTTGACAACCATGGTTTTTAGAACAATTTAGTAATCTACAACATAGAGATCTGAAAACCCCTGGAATTGGGTCTTGGCCTTCCATGAGATTTGCTTATTTCACTTCAATAAATGAATTAATGCCACTCCATATATATCAGCAACCATTTATGCTTTGGAGAAAATCAGGTTGTTTAGGTTTAATATTTGATAATTGAAGGGAGGGAGAAATAGAGGGGAGGACAATAATTTCTGTAAGTCTAGATTAGTTATGGGAAACATGGTTAAAGGGGGAGAAAAAGGGAAAAGTCGGAAGTAAAATATGCACGTGTGTGAAAATTCTATGCGTATGGTAAAGATATAACATCTGTGTTTGCTTTAGAAGCTGTAGATGCTTTCCTAAACCTGGCCATTAATATGTGGAGGTTACTTGGCCATGAAATGACTCGATAAAGTTCTGACCGATTCTCAATGTTTGTGTGAACTAATGACCTATCCTTTTTTTTTAAATTAATGGTTAGTAGTTCATCTTTAGCTGACTGCTGATCCCATGTTGTTGGCATAAGGCTGAGTTGAGCTGAGTTGGTTAATGGTTCATCTTTTCTTATTAAGAGCTCATTAAGTTTTAATACCCGACTATTTATTGTGGAGAGGGAAACAAGCAGGCAAATCTCATGGAAATTATTTACTAGCCTGAACTGCTCCTAGAGTCTGTAAGGTGGCGGGTGATTATTATTGATGCTGGATTGACTGATCAATTAACCACTGGTCAGCCACATTGATATGAATGAATGGAAGAGTGCTGGGGATGTGGAAGATTTTCCTTAATCATTATCTTTTCTCCTTTCTTGACCAGGGGAGCAGAACAGATATTGGCTGACTGCAATTAGTAGTATCAACGATGCTTTTGACTTAGCAAATTATCGTAAATATTCACCAGCATGGCTGGTGAGGCAATTTTTTCCATAATAGTCAGCTTATGGTGTATTGAGCACCCTGATATAATTTGCTTACATCTTACTGCTGAGGTCATATGGTTGATTTCTCCCAAGGATACCATGGTTGAGCTTTAAGCAAGGATGTGAAAATGCCTTGTCAGATACTTTATGGATGACAAATTTCATTGACAAGTCCATGTTCTTCCTTCAATAGAACTCCAGTGCTCACCTTTTTTGTTGTGCCTAAATCCTCACACTTATTTGGGTTTGTTTTTTAGAATGTATTCATTGTCCGATCATTCCCCCCCCCCCCCCCCTGAAACATGGTCTGAAGAATTTCCTATTTGCAGGTATGTGGTGGCTGAATTGGTGTCTGACATTACAGTTAACGTTGGTGATGCGAAGTTTTATCTGCACAAGGTATGAGGGTTTTATAGCATGGATGACACATTTACTATGTAAGTAGAAGGTTGAGGATAGATTTGATCCTCCAAAGCACCAATCTAACAATTCTTGTGGTGCTAGTTTTAAAACCATTTGGGTTGTGCAGATTTTTGTATAGAAGTTGGGTCTGTTTATGGTAAGTTTGAGGATTTGGCCTAAACTTCTATGGATCCACTGACTGTTGGTTTCATCAACACATCTTACTTGCAAGAATATTTTCAAGTAAATAATTTTATAAACTAGATGAATTTGTATTAAATATATAAACTGTTGGGCATTACAACAAACGATAAACTGATCCAGATATGGGTATTTAGGGTACAATGGACATTCAAGGTATGATAGCATGTGAATAATAACTCAGTATCCCAACATTGACTGAAAATTTTTGGTGTTTTGACCCAATTTTTTCTTTTAAAAAATCCGAGCATAGCAGCACTTCTCATGTCCATATGCTATAGGTGCTCTTATGAAAAAGTGTTTTACAAGCTAACAAGATGATTAATGGTAAACCATATCAGGTTTATAAAAAATATATGTAGTGTGTTTGTGTGTTTTAATTGCATGGCCTATGATACTAATCTATCATGAGCTTGTTTCTCCCCTGTAGTTTCCCCTGTTGTCCAAGAGTGCCCGTTTGCAGAGGTTAGTCTCAGCTGCAGATGAAGAAGGCAATGATGAAATCCACATACCTGACATTCCTGGAGGCCCTTCTGCATTTGAGATTTGTGCCAAATTTTGTTATGGTATGACTGTTACCCTAAATGCCTACAATGTGGTTGCTGCCCGTTGTGCAGCAGAGTATCTGGAGATGCATGAGACCGTTGAGAAAGGGAATCTCATTTATAAGATTGAAGTCTTCCTCAACTCCAGCATCTTCCGTAGCTGGAAAGACTCCATAATAGCTCTTCAGACAATGAAAGTTCTGCCTACATGGTGCGAGGAACTCAAGCTGATGAGCCACTGTGTTGACTCCATAGCTACGAAGGCCTCTATTGACCCTTCCAAAGTAGAGTGGTCTTATACCTACAATCGTAAAAAGCTTCCATCGGAGAATGGGATGGAACCACAGTGGAATGGTGTGAGGAAGCATCAGACGGTGCCTAAGGACTGGTGGGTCGAGGACCTTTGTGAGCTTGAAATTGATTTCTATAAACGTGTTATAGTGACTATCAAAACTAAAGGAAGAATGCCAGGTGATGTTTTAGGGGAAGCCCTGAAAGCATATGCATTGAGAAGGTTGCCAGGTTTCAGCAAGGGTATAATCCAGGGCGGTGATGTAATCAAGAACAGGAAGTTGGTGGAGACCATTATTTGGTTGTTGCCCACAGAGAAGGGCAGTGTTCCTTGTAGTTTCTTAATCAATCTGCTAAAAGCAACAATTCTGCTGGATTCTGGTGAAATGGGAAGAAGTGAACTCGTGAAAAGAATAGGCTGGCAGTTAAATGAGGCTTCTTTAGTGGATCTTTTGATTCAGGCTCCAGCTGGGGAAACTATGATGTACGATGTTGACATAGTAAAATGCATGGTGGAAGGATTTGTGATGCAGGAGAAGAGTGCTCAAACTGACCTATCGGTGGCTGACGAGCTTCAGGAGATTCGAAGCCCAGGACATGTATCAGATACTTCTAAGTTGACAGTAGCAAAGCTGGTTGATGGCTACCTTGCTGAAGTTTCACGTGATCCAAATCTTCCTCTGTCAAAGTTTGTTGAACTTGCGGAACTGGTATCAAGATTCTCAAGGCCAGCACATGATGGACTTTATCGTGCCATTGACACATATCTCAAGGTAAATGACTAGGATTTTGGGCTTTGGCTTTCTAGCAATATTGAATTTTAAAGAGCTTCTGTGTGTGTGTGACTCATGATGGATCTATACTTCTCAATTGAAATGTTCAGAAAAAAATTGCCTTCTTTCTTGCTTGGCCTTTTAGGCTTTTTAAAGATTTACAAAATATAGGCTCTACTAAGTGAGGTTGGCGGAAGAGATATGAAGCCAAAATCTGAGTATCAGATGCTAATTGGTAAAATGAAGGTCCTACATGATATGAGACTTCAGAGCACTGACCAACCTCATCTGAGAAATATTTGCCTAGGATAAAATAATAAAAATAATTACGATAGCTGGATCCCCTAAGAGTGCCTAGCCCTCATCCCCCTGTATTTGTGCCTATGAACATTACAGAAAGGGAAAGATACATCTTTACATGGTCCATAATAGAAAGTATGCTAGTGCATTGCCTGCCTTCCACTAAACACATACACGATGCTTGTACTTGCATATTCATAGTCCAGGGGGGTGCTGACTTGCCTTACATACTAATTCTGTACTTGGTGCAGGAACATCCGGGGATAAGCAAGAGTGAGAGGAAGAGGATATGCAGGCTGATGGATTGCAAGAAGCTGTCTGTGGACGCGTGTATGCATGCGGTGCAAAATGAGAGGCTTCCCTTGCGGGTAGTGGTGCAAGTCCTGTTTTTTGAACAGGTCAGAGCTGCAACATCATCTGCTGGTGGTGGAACCACATCTGACCTTCCTGGGAGTGTCCGGGCTTTGCTCCCACAGGAGAATGGTGGATCTCATGGGAGCTCCAGGTCTGCAACAACTAACACAGAGGAAGATTGGGATGCTGTCCCAACTGCTGAAGAGCTGAAGGCCCTAAAGGGAGAGCTTGCATCCTTGAGGTTGGGGGCTGGAAGTGGAGGCAGTGATAGAAATGGAAGTGAGGATGCCAAAACAAGTATAGACAAAGCTGCAGCTAGTAAGGTGAAAGGTTTACTTATGTCAAAGAAAATATTCAGCAAACTATGGTCGAATAAATGGGGACAAGCTGAGAATAGCAGCTCTGATACATCTGATAGTCCTGGTTCTGCCCACCCTGAAGATAACAAGTCTACACCTTCCAGAAATAGGAGGCATTCAGTCTCTTAATACAGCCATAAGAGAGATTTTGATGTGGGGGAAAGAGGGTGGGTTGACCTTTCTTCCTCCCTTTGACATTAGGAAGCTAGAAATACTGACATCTTCCGGGTTGACACAGGTAGGAAAGGTGTACTGGGAATCTTGAGCTTGAGAAAGTAGATGGATTTAGGAGAATGAAAATGAATGCAGGTAAGACAATCTCATTCACTTCACCAAATATGTAGCTCCTGCTCTTACTCAATGTTTCTCTTTTTATCTTTTTGGTCTTTCTCCTTATTCTTTCCTCTCTTGGGGAAAAAAATGTATGGGTTTGAGGAACCCAGTTTGTTGTATCATAAGCGAAAAGGAAATGCTAAACTTTCTGGTTTCCATGATTTTTGGTTGCATTGCATGTAGTTCTGTACAGACGCAGTAGAACTGTAGAAGAGAGCCTTGTGTAGTCAAAGAGTCCTGAATCTGAATGGAGACTATCTAGGTAAGAATTTAACCTGTGTAACTCAAGCCATCAATTGTCATGATGTCATCAGTTGAATGAGGGAGAGAATGATAAGACAATTAAGAAACACCCAATGTTAGTGGAGAATTTTCTCTCCAGAGTGAGAATGGTGTTTTTAGAATTTGACAGAAAGCTGAATTGAAACTCTGGAATTGCTAATTTAGTGGGAGAAAAGTAGAACTGAAGTGAATGCTAGACTTGGGTCTTTTCATTCAGGCCCAGTTTGAGCCAAAAATCTCTAGGGTCGTCTCTTAGTGGATGTAAGAACTGGCCCAAGCCTGGGCTGTTGCTTTTTGGTTTTATGGGTCAAATGGAGGCCCATCATAGGACAGACTGACTTTTTTGATGGGCTTCTTTGGTTGAGTTAGCTGCACTGTAGACCATGCCTCAGAGCATCTCTATCTCACAAGTCACACCTACACATGGAAGATGGAACTTTTTCTGGTAGAACAAACAAGTATGGCTGCACGTAAAGGCATGGTTGCGGTATTGCCGTGGCCACGCGGGTGCCGGCTCACCGGTTCCTGTAAATAGTCGCCAACAAAGGAGACTCTAGAGTCCTGTAGGTCCATTTTGAATCTGGGAGGTTTAGGTAGAAGCAAAATTGGTGAGATCAGAACCTTTTCTTAAGTGGGTTTAGGCGAAGTTGTCTACCTAAAATCAGCTTTTCTCCTACCCTACCTGACCATGTTGGGCCTTAGGCCGACATGGCCCAGTTATCAACCTGAACCCTATCTCTGAAGTGTTGCTGCACCAAGCATCACAAGCATCACTCTCAGGAGGATAGAAGACATATAAATGAGTCAACGTGGGTTTCTCCAAATTTAACTAAACTAAATCATACCCAGAGAGAACTAATTCATCACCTTTCAAGCAACACTGCAACTCAATCCACTAGTGCTATCCAACAAAGAAACCTTTAATCTGCCAACACCTTGTTTTGCCCAGCTTTTTAGGCCCCTGTTGACATGAATAGACAACCAAACTAAACAAACATAACAAGAGAGACAGAGAGATAAGGAATGGAAGAGCCAACCATGTTTGACCAGAACAGTGTTGTTTATTTCTTTCCAAGAACCTAAGCCACGCAGAGCCCCATGTTTTCAGCTCAACCAGTTGAAAGAAACAGTTGCAGAACATCTTGTGTTCAAGACAGCAAAAGTGGAGGTACAGAGAATAGTAGTAAGGTACGAAAGGAACTAAAGTGGAGGTACAGAGACAAGTAAGGTAACTTCAACTTTATCATCTTCATACGTATAAACACCAATGTGAAAGGTCACCGAAGCCAGAGAAATCGCAAGTAAAGGCGATACAGTTTTCTCCTTTTTCCACATTTCCTGCAGATGGAAGCTTTTCTGTGTTCTTGCTTAGCAGACACAACCCAGGTCCTAAGTTCCAACTATGATCCACCAAAGCTTTTCTTTGTACTTGTGTTGCGCATGAAACCTTCCAACCAAACTTTCTCTTGAACTTAACTAAAAATATTAAGTAAGAAAATGACCTAATCCTTAGCTAAGTGCCTAACTAAAGTTGAGTGGAAGAGTGAGATGTGTTTGGTTGATTAGAAAATCATCCAATCTAAATTTCCTCCCACTTAGTCTCCTTAGGAAACTGTGCAGAAAGATCTCCTCTCCTTTCCCAATTTATATAATGTCGCCTCATTTCTCACCCACAAGAGGAGGACAAAATGATGGGTTGTCGTCTCTTTCTTTCCTTCAATCAAATCTTCTAAAAGAAAACCATAAAGATTTGGCATAAATTCTCATGACACAATCTTTCTTTATTTCATGAAATGACATATATAATCAAAGATTAGGCAAAAGAGATTAAGAACAGGATGATTGAGTCTTGTCAGTTATTTATTTTTTAAGGTAAAAGATGAACTAAATGACATAATCAGCTTCAGGATTATGGGAGCATCTGGTGATATACACGAAATGTATGCTAATATATAAAGGGTATTTGACCCATTAGTGCCTGAATGACATAGCTAAGAGAATATCTAATTCTTAAAGGAGGGAAGAAGTGGAAAAACTGTTCCTGGAACTTGAGGAGGAAGAGGTCAGAGGAATCAATCAGGAATTTTCTTAGATTGGACAAAAATTCAGGTCATTTTCCACAAAGACACAATGGGTAAAGAAATGAAGCTTATATCATCATTCTTTTCTGTAAGGAACTACAAAGAAGAAAATACATACAAGCAATGCGTCTACATGGGTTCTTTCCATCACTTTTAAGACCAAATCCTCGGAAAAATCACACAATAAAATTAAAGAAATTTTCTTTTTTGCGTACAGAAACAGAAACACGCTAGATTTTTACATGAGAAACCGTCAAAGATGAGAAAACCCATGACCGTCAACAATCCATTAATTTAAATTGTCAAAAATTAGTTGAGACAGAGGAGAGTTACGTATCAAAATCATAATCCTAAATATTATTGACATTATAAATCTCCGTGAGTTCTGTTCCTTGTGAAAGGCTACCATTTCCTACTACTCCCGACAATTACACAAAATCAGACCCACATACATTGCAATCACTGCTCTCTGCCTTTTATGATCTAACCAGACTAGAACCACCCATCTCTTATTTTCTAGTGCAATCGACATTGAAAAGCAGCTCTCTTTTCCCAAATCTTTAAGTGCAAAAGTGCTTAGCCACCCACGAGACTGCGAAAGGCCATACCACAATCCATTTGATAAAAATGTTTATCATCATCTTCACATGGACCACTTTTAAACTCAAAACAACGTATGGACATTAAAATGAAAGATTTTGGAATCAAAAGCTCAGGTTTGGAAATGGAAAGAGATTTATCATCTTTCTTCCTGTGGGTATTAAACAAGCTTATCATCAATTGCTCCATTCCATGTATTTTCTCAACTCCATTGCAGCAAATTACAAATTACAAGAATTTGAAAACATTACTTGAAGGAGTCAAATCCATAAGATTTCAATGAGAAAGACATATGATTCTTTTCTATCAAGGAACGAGTAAAAGATTACAAACAAATATTGATAGTAAAGGTCGATTTATGAATAAGAATCAAATCATATTTTCCAAGACCCGTCTGTATCATAATCGAGAAAATCTTACTGTAATCTTATATTTTTGTTTCTTTTGTCCTTAGAAATTGTTCTTCTCATGATAAGAAAGCATTGAGGGGGTTTCAAAATAAATTACACTAATTTATGGTGTTTATATGAATTCATAAATCATCCTCTGATCTATTATGAAACAAGATGGCAAAAGAGGGATGTAGAAAATTCCGATCTATTATACAAAATTACATATACATCCTCTCTCTTTCTCTTTGTGCCCGTAAACCCCAGGGCAAAGGAAACAAAATTAAAAATAAATAATAATAAATAAATAAATACAACGAACCATGTAAGTGCAAAAAAAAAACATGTATGGCCCATGATCATGGTTCGACCGGTCAAGATTTAGACCTCTCTAGGATCCACAAAGATGGACCGACCAGGTGGGGATTTGGTCCAATCCCCAATTGGCCCATCGCCATAATCTTCCCCAAGTCGCTTCATGCACCAAAGATCTTCATCGCACGATAATCGCTTCCAATGTGGGATCCCGGCCTTCATTGGTTCTCTGCTTGACACCTCCGCCACGACAAGTCCACTCCCTTTTTCCTTAGCCAAGTTATGTGCGAACCGGCACAATGCCTTCATTAGCCGCACCGAATCCAAACCATCTCCACCCAACCCGTACAAGAAATGAAACCCAAACGGACCAAACAGCTCCGGAACCGACGGTATACGGAGCCAGGGCAAAGCCCGGTCCACCACCCGGGTCGTCTTGGCAAGCCCACGTACGACCGGAGACGCTCCTTTTACTTCCATTGTAAACACTTCTTTGCTGTTCCAGATGCTGAGAACCGCCCAAGACTCAGGCGGGTCGGATAGGAAAACTTCAGACCCGGGCCAAGAAGAGGAGTAACTGGAAGGTACGGCAATGAAGGTTCCGAGATTGAGATTATTGTGGAGGATGGAATCGATGTCTCTGGGGAAAAACTCGGTGGTGGAGAATCGGCGGCGGTAGAGTGACTCGGCGTCGGAAGCGGAGAGATGGAAGATACGAACTCGTCTCGGAATGGTGACTCGGTGAGCGAAAACGGGTTGAACGAGAATGCTTGGGGTGCGAAACTTGGCATAACCGCATCGGTGGGTGAAGAGATTCACCGACGCTTCGTTATCCTTTTCAGTTGCCATGTACGAATACTCTGCTCCTTTCTCTCTGAACCACTCTTCCATTCGACTCACCAGCTTCTTCCCAATTCCCATTCTCCTGTAAAAAAAATTCCAGTTTCACCACAAAATGTTAAATAACTTCCATGAATACAGTAATCAATCCTATAGTGGGGTATGTGTATCGAGGAGAGAGAAGGAGACCTGTGAGAAGGGGAGACACGAAGTCCTAAGATGTAGGCGAGCTTAGTGTATACAGGAACGTTAATTCCACCATTTCTGGAAAGCTTTTTTCCACACGTAACGGTCTTGATGCAACCCCTTATCATCCCAACAATCTCTCTCTGCTCTGCGTTTTTACCCACCATTTCTGCTACCTGTTCAGGTAAATTTAAATTAAGAACCCAAAAAAGAGATTGCAGAGGAGAAGATGGAACAAAAGAAGAAGAGAAAAGTTGGAACCTACCAACATGAGAAAAGCAGGGGAATGGCGAACCCTGCAAATGGGGTCACCAAGCGAGTCTGTAAAAATCGAAACTTTGCCACTTGGGCCTGCTTCACACTTTCTCTCTATCTCTGCAACTTGAAGACTGTCCTTCACAGGGTCGAACTCTCTCAGCACTATTACTCTTTCCATCTCTCTCTGTATAGACAAAACTTAGAGAGGGAAGGGTTGAGTAGAACAGTGTCTCAAAACACAAAGTGGCATAAATGGCTGACCCCTGTTTAAATAGACGATGATCTCACGAAGAAGAAGACTAGAAAGGAAACAATCTTCTTCTTCTTCTTTTTTTTATATTTTTATTTTATCGCCTATTCACATGTCCATCAATCAAAAGCTCTTATAGAGAGCCTCTCAAGCTTCTTCTCTCTGTTTTTACCGATTCTTATATCCAGAAATAGAGAAACATAAACGACAGAAACTCCTCTCTCGTTCGTTCTCTTGGGATTTCATTCGTTTTGCTCATTAGTGAGATCCTTCCGTAAATTATAACTACATTTATTAAATAATGTAATTTTAAAAAGTTATTTTTAATTTTCTGTGTCTAGTTTCTAGTATAGCCCCTGAGTTTCTTCGAGTTATTAGTTTATGTAGAGGTTTAAAAGGAATTTCACATAAATAATGGCGGCTATGGCTGCGCGGTTTCAGAGTTCCACTTTGGATTTCGTGGTTGTAATCATTTTATTATTTAACGGATGGGGAGGGTAATCATGAATCATGATGATGATGATCTTCTCCATTAATAATTGGTACCGACTTTCTCTTTGCAACTTCGCATGTACATGATGATGATGAGTGTTATGTATCCCAATCTCACATTCCCACATTCCCACCTCGTCATATGCATGATGTACCCATGCATCATTACCCCATAATGAGTCATCTTCTGCATACGTGGCGGTTTACCCACACTGTCGACATCAATCAAAGGCGGTCCGACCAGGTTTTTCCGGTTCCGATGGAGCTGTTGACGCGTGTCAAATTAGTGCAGAAGAGTGGAGTCAGAAATCACTAAAAACAAGAGAAGTGGGGAGGTGGAGTGAGGTAACCGTTTCGATAATGATTGGTCGCCCATGAGGAGAGCACACGTCACGAAATTTAAATTTGATAGATAATTAATTGCAAAACATTTTTAATTATCTAGAAATGTTTATTCAACTTTATTCCTTTTTTTTTAATTATTAATTATTGAATCATAATAAATATCTGAATATAATTTACAAATATTTAGAATGTATTTTGGCCAACTGCATAAATTTTTTTTAATTCTTCCCACAGAGTTGAGAACCTTTGACATAATTAACTAATTATTATCAAAGGAAAAAAAGACAAACATGAGTATCTAACAACAAAATCTTAAAGATTAGGCATGTAGTGACATGTCTTCCTTGTATGGTTGTTTGTTTTCATTCAAGAGAGTCACATATAATAACAATCTGCTTAGGTAGAAAGTGTTGTATTCTATGATTGTTTGGTCAAATTTCACTTGTGGTTGGTAAAAAAAATTGTATTTCTTTGATTAAGTTTTTTGAGTCTTGTGCGATGTAATAGACATTAAGGTAATTAGGTCATTTTATATAAAAAGATGGACCTATAACTATCTGGTGATTCGTGAAATTTTCTCTTGAGAGCCGCCCATGAAGATAATCTTATTTTCAAGTTTGCTTGCAATATAATAATTAATAATGGTAATTTGCGAGAGTCTTCTTTTATATGGCTAAAAGGCCTATGTGAAAAATATAACATTTTCATTTGTTTCACGTGGAAATAAAAGACTTGGAGATACAGTCATCGACAGGTGTTTAATCATATCACTCACCTCTCATGATCAAGATCAAATCTAACTAATTTTCATTGGACTTGATGATGAATGAACCAAAAGCAATTAGGTTCCATCCGATCCAAAAAAATAAGGTGTGAGTTAATGGACATGAGTGTTTGTCTTCATGCAAAACATACGAAAGATGCAATGTTCTTCCCATGTTTAAGGTGAAAAGACCCAACTTTGGAATCTAATGAGAAAAAATATATAAAATAAAATAAATGAATGTCAATGAAGATAGAACTATAAATAAGTACAAGGCGGTGGCACACGTGTGAAAAAAGACAAGTTGGCAAGAATGGAAGGTGGTGGGAGTTCCACGGATACTACTGTGGCTTGTTTGGTTCAACTAAACCAACCCAAAACACTGAGGATTGACTCTCTCCTCTCACTTCCACATCGAAAACTTCGATTGATAAAACAATTCTCCCCAAACTAACATTTTAGGCATTTATCATGATATCACTCATATGTAAGCTACCTTTTAAGTCTTGTGGTTTTCATTATACTGCAGGAGTTGTTGACCCTGTGATAGATTTCTTGGCAAAGTCAACCTTTTCGATTGAGTCTCCGATTAATTGACCTATTCCCAGGCTCACTTGCAGTACCATATAATAAACAAATTTCATGAAGAAAGACAAAGAAGGGACACATAATAATGAAGTCATAAGAAATATATATATATATGAGAAACAACAACCAAATTTGAAGGAGAGAATCAAGCAAGTATATGATCAGAAGATGCTTATGTTGACTCTTATGATAACTTTAACTCAGGTTCGTTTCATACGGATTTTCAACCAAAAAATAATAATAATAAAAGGAGGAAAAAAGAAATCATCAAAACTTCTCTAAAGTGGACTTAGTTTTATACTTTCTTTTGTTAATCATAACCTGTTTCATAGGATACTTAACCCAAAGAGAGAACAAAGAAGGAGATGATGGGCAAAGGAAATAAAAAACTAGGCTTCTTAGAAGCGATCATCTGATTTGTGGAGATAATGTCTTCTGTTCCACATGGAGATTTAATTAAGGTTTGATTAATTAAATGAGAAATCTCACTAGCCAAGAATATTGCTGCCACCACCTCCATCATAATATTATTGTCGGTGTTGAAGGAGTGAATGCTAGGACTTCCTGGGCACCTTATACATTCTGTGACAAGTTTAGGTAAACAGAACCGATCGATGTACACCTACCCTAGAAGGCTAGGAGTCCCTTTCATGGATACTGGGTTCAACCAGACAAAATGTTGTAATCGTACTTGGTTGATTCTATTATTAAAGTGGTGCAATTGATCTAATTGCAGATTTTAAAATCTGAAGAAGTTGAATCTTCTGTGAAGGGAAGGGACAAAGAAAGATCCGGAAAGTGTGCCAACAGTTACAGACAAAAGCTTTTGAGATCGACATTAATGGTGTCAAGGCAATCTCCTTTTTGGGTTAATTCTCTCTTTCTGGAGCTCTCTCCCCATTAGGCAATGAAAGAATGCCTTTTAATTCCCCAATGAGAAATTTTTATACTGTTTTTGTCCTGATTAGATAACAGTGGATTGGTGCGAAACACAACAAGCAATCCACTCATGTGATATTTATCAAAATTGGGAAGATGATATGAGAATCCAGCATGTACCCACAGCTATCTCACTAATCTTGTCTTGATCCAAGGCGGCTAACAGTCATATTCCATGGTAATGGAGTTATATGTTGCTCCCCATTAACATTAAACTACTACTTACATAAAATTTGGAGACCAGCAGAAGCTAGTGGGTTTGAATAATTTGACTCCCATTTCTCCTCTTTCAAATTCACCCATTTGCTATTTTTATTAGTTGGTCCCAACAATTCAATTTTTCTGTGGAAAGAGAAGAGTGAAATGGGTGTTGCACTCATTAGAGCCTTGGAGAAAATGGGATTTGATGTGGCTCGAGGAATACATTATTGCCCAGGTTCTGTAACTCTTTTTGACGTGTTTATTGGTGAATGTAGCTCAGGTGTTCACAATAATATTCTCATATCCAGTGACACCATCAAACATCAATAAAACGTTATTGGTAATAAAGGGCTGCTAAGGTATGGAGTTTGAACTTTTATAGGAAGAACCAAAGATTGCTATGTACATGTACCAGAGTACTTAGAGTATAAAAGTACAGTTTCGCTTAGTTGTATTTGCTGGGACTTTCCAAATTAAGGTATGTGACCACCTGCAGTTGTTGGCCCTGTGAAATATTATCATCTAGAGAGAAAGGATAAGATGCTCACCACCTGTTTGTGTCTGGTCCTTTATTGGAACACAGCTTTGGAGCTCGCCTTGAAGAAGAATTATGGCAGGTGATGGACAAAGTTGAGATTTGTAGAAATTCCTTGGGGTTTTAAAAGAAAAGGATGGGGAGATGTATCTGGGTTTGGATTATTGAAAGCTGATATGAACAAGTGAATGAAGATGAAAGGAGCTGTCGTCACTTCATGGTTATCATTTTGGTTTCCTTAGGGGACTAAGGGACCATATGTGACTGGTCATCAGTAATGCCGGACACAATACTATTTATCCCAGCTGATGAAATGTCTCCTTGTGGTGAATCCAGAATTAGCCCATGCCAAATTCAAAAACCCTATTCTTTCTATGTTCAATCCATCCCAAGAACTGAAAGCAGGCAGAACTGGCAGTATGGCTTCACTGTAAATGCATACATGAATCAAGTACCTAGCTCCCAGGCAGCCCCAGTACCCATGCATAAACGCATGGCTTGTATTCATCTCTCCTTGATTATTTTTGACTGTTCTATAGACTTTTCTCCACGTCTCACCATCCAAAAGACCCGTCCAGATAAAGCTCACGACTGAAATAAAAAAATTAAGTTAGACAAGAGTATTTTTTTTATTTTTGTTTTTGGTAACCCAAATAATGATGCAAGAGTGGGGATTTTGCAAGCATTAGCCCTATGAATTGCCAGCACAAACATTGACCCTGTCAGCATTGTTGCCCTACTAGAGACCTAGTATAGTCCATAGAAGCCGGTAGTGATCCCATACCCAAGGTCAAAGAGCACACAACTGCTCAATATGAGAAATAGAAGAGTAGAGGAGATTCAAACCTAAGACATGAAAGCTACCACCAAACTGCATGAGACTGAGTTTATAAGCACTAGACCACCACCCCCAACGAAAATCACTGTGATCATAATATCATGTGCTCATCATCATCAACATATTTCAGATCAGTACCATGCTCGTGACCTGAGTTCATAGGGTTCATGGTCTTCCTAACCACTTCCATCTTCTCTCAGTTACTATCAAAAAAAATATTTATGCCAACAAATACCACACAGATTGACTTTTTAAAGTTAAAAGGAACTAAAGAATCTCAAATTGTTAGGGTTCCATCCGCTTTAACAAAATTCAGGTAAGAGATGATAAGGGGGGAGACTTATAGAAGCAAGCATGCCTGGTACAATATCATTTCGCTTTCTACATTCTTGTCTCTTTCAATTCATGGGTCAACTGCTTATCTCTTCCTTTCTTTCTGCTTTTACAGTTCTACTGCTATAAGAAGCCTCTGCATGTCAAAATAAATTGCTTTCTGAGTAACAGAAAGGGAAAGCCCAGTTCAACATTAATGAAACCAAATCACAAGTTGGGCTCCGGCTTGGGCTTGGATCTGGGCTTGGGCCTTCACCTTCGTAGGATCATCTTGACAGGACGGTACATGGGGGAATGTCCAAGGTATCCATCAAAGGCTATTATTCACTCAAATTCTGAAAATTAGGGTTAGGGTTTGTAAAATTTGGAATTTAAGGTCTCGAGGGCTAGTAAGGATTATGCTCACTAAAATTCAGTCCAAAATGAGGGTTAGAATGTGGGATCCGAAATCTGAATCTTCCCTGGAGAAATAGGTAATGCCAATTCTAGAGTTTCAGGTAGTCATCTTGGCATCAAATTTGAAGAGTTCTGAAAACCAGGTATAGGAATGACATGAATCAGATATAGAAGAACTTAACTTTGGATTTATGTTTTAGCAAGATAGATCAATTGTAGGTTACGAAATGGGGGCTGCTGTGGATTGAAATTGAATGAATTTTGGGTGTCTAGCGTCAATCATACAATGAGGTTTTTGGGTTAACACTTTGACTGATTAAATCATTTTAGTGGATGAGACAAAAGCAGGATTAATGTTAAGTTTGAATTATAGAGATTTGCATTTGAACAAAAATGTTTTGATTAAACTTAAACAAAATTACAGACCCAATCAAATCTAAAACCCCATGACGTAGAAGCTCGATTGTGCTCCTTCCGCAGTGGTAAAACGGTAGAAGATGGGTGAAAGAATTCTCCACTTAAGGGTTGGATACTATGAGTAAGAGGGAAGGGATAATAATGTTAATTTACCACACATAAGAACAAATACTTCATTTTCTTTAATTTATACCAAGGCAAAAAGGCATCTTGCCTATCAAATCAACCTTCCACCCAAGAGATATTCCCAAGTGCCAATCTCTTCAAGGAGATGTTTCCAGACAGAACAGCTGATATAATGTAAATTGGAGATACTAGGAAAGGTCAGGTACCTCAATTGTTCCTACTTAATACATACAACATCAATGGATGGCATTGTCACTGATACCTGCAAATCCTTTCCATGCATCATTCACTGTTTCCATCCTGGTAATACAATTGGAGCTCTCCACATTCTGGGTTGGATCTTGGCCAGTTGCTAGAAAGATGGCAGTAACAACGTTGCTGCCTGCTGGCTTGGGCGTTGGAACCACCTAAAGCACCAGCAACTGCCAAACCAACAAGATTTTTGATTGTTTTGAGCTTCCCAAGGGCAGATACACTGGTTCCGATCGAGGAATCCCGATCTTCTCCACCTCTTGATAATGGCCTCACCACAAACATCAGATGGGTCCCACTGATCTGTCAATCCAGTTCACTGCTAGCTGCTGTGCTCTCCGTTGTCCGATGAAATTTCCGGACCCAAATCGAGGACCTCCCTCACCACCTCTTCCTTATAATGGCCTCACACGCACAGTGAACGGGCCAGGTACCTTCAAGCCAATTGTTCAGAATATTAAGTACAAATGGATATTGTGATCAATTGGTCTTTTTATATTTGTAATTTAAAATGTCACTCACTTTGGTGAAAGTTACACTTTGGAACCAAGTGCCACTTTAGTCCGGGGGAGAACGACAGCAAGAATGTTAATTATAATTCATTAACTAAAATTGGAAAACAAACTACGAAATCAGCCTAATATGTTAAAATGACTAAAGTGACCCCTAAATGAAAGGCGTCTAATCCACTAACGTTTAAAATCTTGGTTGGATTATTGGACCATGATCATTTTAAGAAAATCCTTCTAAAAAAAGGGAGCATTACTGACAGATAGAAACATCCTTTCCCCAACTTGACCACAATGTCAAAACCAGTACTGTGCATTATTTGGAAACATTTACTAGATCCTGTTGGCAGATTAAGTCTTGAGTCCCCTGGATTGAAACTGGCTGAGTTTCTATTTCAGTTTAAGGTAGCTCAGCTTAATTGCCATAGGGACAATGTGGACTATCCCGCCTATCATGAAAAACCAAACAATCATGGTGCCAAGAACTATGTGACCGTAGCTCTGGAAAAGCAACATCCATTGTAAGGCTACCTTGCATTTCAGTTTGTTAAATGTTTTTCGAGACTACTATGTTCAGTTCGTTAGCTTAAATTTCATATTTTATATTTTCTGGTCAATTTTTATCTTGGAAAGGTTTGGCCAAAATATCAATAGGTATGGGAATGCCGGGACATAGAGAATAAGCTAACAGGTACAAGGAAGACATTTGAGCATCTCCTAAGGTATTTCTTAATCAGATTTTAGCAAATTTATTTGATGATTTTAAGATTTGACTTCTGTAATTATTTAGACTAAAAGTGTTTTCATTTGCTGATTCTGTTATGGGAATGTTATGAAGTGAGCAGTCCTTACAATTAAAAAAAGAGCAAATTAGCAATAATAGTGATAATTAGTCCTCAAATGCTTTATTTCTAGCACAGGGGAGGCAAATGCAATATCTCAGTTTTTTTTTATTAAAAATAACATAGACCAAACCTCAGGGATCCAGATGAAAATTACCCTTTTTTTCCTAAGTTAAGAGGTGCACCTCGAGTGTATCCTTAGAGGGTAGCTTTGCAACTATTTAATGTATTGCAGACTTTTGCCTCTTAACTCTAAGAAGATTATTTCATACTGTCATACTATGAGTTATTTAATCCATGTCAACTGCGTAACTCTTTCAGGTTAGTGTTTTTATTGTTGGCAACATAGCAAATACGGAGATGGGGTAATGTATGTTTAGGTGGAATATGTTTTAAGTTACTCTTTTAGGAGCCCTTTTCGATGAACGCATTGATTTGCAATCGACACAGATGTAGGACGTACTCTTTAGGCGGAGAAGATGTTTATTAATTGAAGAAATCTACCCAAAAAATAAAATTGAAGAAAATACGTGGAACAACATCATTTCGCTTTCTACAACATTCCATGGCCATTCTTGTCTCTTTCAAGTTCATGGGTCAACTGCTTATCTCTTCCTCTCTTTCTACTTCTTCTGCCATAAGAAGCCACTGTCAAAATAATTGAGAAAATAGACAGCCTTCAACAGAGATTGAGAAGCCCAAGTTTTCTTGTTTTCTAGTTGAGCAAAAGCCCAGTTCAACAACTCTCTACCGCTATTTCACCCAGATTAAGTTCTGCGCTCTATTACTTCACCATCTCACATGCCAAAGAGGGATAACAACGAGGGTTCAGGCCCAACAGATCATGCATTGCATGAATCCAGAAAAAAGCGTCAACAGAGCAATACAGACAACCGCGATTCCTTGGGCATACAAACAGAGCATAAGAAATAGAGACTTAGATCACAATATGATAGCATCACCCATGCCCACCGAAGACACTCGCAATTTTAATTGAAATTCATGGCCTATCTAAAACATTTTTAGGGACACATTGGATACATTTGTCAGAGGCAACCAGTTATTATTATAATTATTGATTACTAATATGAAGATTGAAGTTCTGGCTACCGTGAATCAGACAAAACACATTCAGCAAGAAAAGCTAAGCTGATGATAATCGCATGTTGGATCACAACAATTCATGGAACATGGAGGAAAGGAAGTAATTCTTAGTGAAAAGTGAACCCAAATACAAGGTGGCAATGTTTATTGACCACTGAACAGCACAGATTTTCCATTCAAAAGTTACTAAATTATAAGGCAATCCTTGCCAAAGCTGGAAATAATGACAATAATTATAATAATTATAACACATTTGAACAAAAAATAAGACACAAAAACACACACACACACACACCATTCCTGATCAGAATGTGGATCAAACCAACTTCAAATCAGGAAGTAGAACTCACGCTATTGGGTACGATTCCTGCAGCTCTCTGCGTTCCTCACAGGAAGAAAATAAGGATGGGCCTGCATAATATAAAAATGTGAACCACCCCGAATAAAGAATAATTTAATTCAAGTACAAAGAGCATATAAAACATCAGGACATATCCTATGTGGTTGCCTCGGGTATCTATTGAAGGACTACTATTTTGCACCGGGACGCCACAGTAATCTAAGAGAAATTACACAACCAAGATTTGGTAGAACTTGAGAAACGGTTGCTTTTCATGACCAGGTGCACATTACATTTTCTTTGGGCTGGGTTTGGAGATATTCTACTCTTGATCTGGTCTAATTATCATTAGCAACGTGTACATGGTATCACAGCTTATAAAAACAGTCACTGAAAAAGAAAATGGATAAAGATGCTACCATTGCTTCTTTTGCGGTTGGTCTTTCCTGGTGGTCATATCGCAGCAACTTGTCAAGAAAATCAATTGCCTACATACACCGAAATATAAGCAGAAAAAAGGAATAAGCTACGGATGACTCAAATACAATAAGCAAATCTCAAGTTTGTAATCCGCATAGATAGGATTCATTAGAACCTCTGGAACAGCTAAATGTTGATTATCAGCATTAATAAACTTCGTCCAAGGCTTCCTGCTGTGTCTGAAACAAGAAAAATTTTCTATTTCAGAAAGCAAATAGAAAAGGCTTTCCCTAATTCTAAAGAAATGAAGTTGATAGTGTTGTAAAGGGCTTCATGATTAACAACCTTCCAACAAGGGCCTCAAGGTGTGGGTCCAACTCCAATCGGTATTTGTTCAGATATGCATTTAATTCATCAGTCCCAAGTACCTGCAAGTAACAATCACCCAGGATGTGGGGAAAAGGAAATGGTACTCTAACAAATGTCCTGCCTTCCCTTGTGCCAAAAGTGTTAAGTCATAACAAGCACCGCTAGTGCAGAGCTAGGCCTATAGAGAAACGGGGAACAATATCTTCTTCTAAAAAGAATAATGTAAACTACACAGTTACAGTAGCAACTAGACACATAGATCAGCTAATCAGTGGCTTTTCAGTGGCTTTTAACAACTACCAGCCATTTCTTTCAAGCAAACACCCAAACCAGAGATATTTTGTTACAAGAAATTACATATGTTGAAGATATCTATATTTCTCCAATTATGTTGCTGTGGCTTTTAACAAGTACTAATTAGAAGGTGGATGAAAGAGGCACTGAGATCATCTAATAGTAGCACATACCTTGGCTATTTTGACAAGTTGATCATAATTATCATGCCCGTAGAAAAATGGCTCCTTACGGAATATCTGCCAGGCACAAGTATTTATGAGGTTCATAAGACAACATATTCTTGAACAAAGTATGAAAACTTGGAACCACCACACACTGTTCCTGTCATGGATTAACATGCAGGCAGACCAAGATTCACTGATTTGAGAGGCCACCGAGTAGATCTTTCATCCTATAGATTAGCCTACGATCCTTACCATGGGATATATAAGCTTCTTTGTGGACTGTTTCAACCGGTCCACAAGAGAAACCCCTATTTAAGGAAGCTAAAATAAAATATAAGCAGACCACACTTAGGGGTGAGGCATATGATCAACTTGGCGCAACAGGATGCCTATAGATTGGAGGTCCAATCCAAGCTTCCATATGTGCACAACAAAGACCAGCCAATGAGGTTGGATTACTTCTTATGCAAAAGTACCACTTCCGCAATGTAGAAGTATGTGAACTCACCATTCCAGCAAACATACAACCAAGGCTCCACAAGTCCAGAGAATAGTCATAGTCTTGTAAGTCTACTAGAAGTTCCGGGCCTTTAAAATATCTGCCAAAAAAAGGAGAGATGAAACTGCATCTAGAGAGAGCGCAAAACAAGGCTAAAAATCTGAAGAATGTGGGAATGGCCGAATCAGTAAAGACAAGGTTCTATCAAGCTCGAACTTGTACCTACATCCTCCAACAGTCAAACTAAAATGACAAGTTCAGTAATCCAAGTGCCAAAACCCAAATATTATAAATCTGCTCGAATAAGGATAATACCCATACCCAAGCAATAATAACAAAAACAATCTGTTCACCTTTTACATTGCATGCATTTTATCTCTAAAAAAGATGATCTTCCCGATCTCTATGATGTTTTTTAACAAAGAGCTACACCATCCTTCAATGTATAGAAGAGCGTAACAAAGCGATCTCTTAATTGGAATAAATGAGGTCAGGAAAATGGCCACAGGGTTGAGATTCCCCTAATCACAGCACAAAGCCAGGCCAGACAAAGCATCAATATTACAAACCCTGCACCCCTCCTCTTCTCTCTCACCTACAAATGGTCCATTAGTCTTATGCCACTATGATTATGTTGACGTAAAATTTCCACAAATCTGGCTGAAAATTAAAGATGATACATTTTGTTGTACAAGCCAGGAGATAAATTCCAACAATATCCTAACAGAATTTTATTCTAAGATGAACAACCATTTTCCCAAACCTCTTTGCATAACTGAGAGTTGGGGATGATGCTCATATCCTTATAAACCCAAATGGTCCACAATCAGATTTCTTTTTGTTTTAGCATTGCTGTCAACATGAAATAAAATAGAAACCACCAGCCTAGGCACCTGATGACAAAAACAAGTTCAGGAGAGAGAAGGTTCAGGGATCCAATCCAAGTTTCAGAAAAATCTTTGATGTCTCCCAGATGATGGATATTACAGAGAGCACCAAAAGGAAACTAGGAATAAAACAGAAGACAGAGAAAATGAATGAACTTCACACTTAAAAACTCTAAACCCTAACTGTTCAAGCAAAAACATTCACCTCAAAGTTGTCTAGTCAGCCTTCTGGTATTGCCTAGCAACACTGTATTGGTGTTGCCATAGTACCAAACTCCCCTCCCCACCCCCACCAGATGGCAGAGAACCTCAGGTCACTTAGATGCAGTGGCAACAATGCACCTCATAGACCGTTCAGTTCAAATTTATACCCAGCCTTGAAACTACAGAAAATAATAGATTCTAATCTGTCACCTTTAGTCCCGCATGATCAATTTTTAAACCAAAATTTGTTACTAAGTGGTGGGTTGGTTCATGGTGACTTCAGAAATTAAAAAGAGAATACCAGGAGAAAAAAGGGGAATAGTTCCAATATCAATTAATGCATAGTTACAGACAAACCTTGAAGCAACCCGAACATTGTACTCTTTTCCTGGATGATAGAACTCTGCAAGCCCCCAATCTATAAGACGAAGCTTACGCTGTTCATGATCAATCATAACATTGTGGGGCTTCACATCGCGGTGCATAATACCTTGTGAATGGCAATATTCTAGCGCCTATGCAAACATCCAAAAAACTTTCAGTGATCAAACAAACTAAAAATTAGAAATTGGGGGGGCGGGGGGGAATACATTCTGAGAAGAAGACAATGGCAATCACAGAGAAAGGGAAGGTAACAAAGACAAATGAAAACAACAAATTACAAATAAGTAACTTCTCATAGTATCACAGTTTTGCATGTCAAAACAACAACAACAACAACAATAAGCCTTGTCCCAACTAAATGGGGTCAGCTACATGGATTCTTGCCCTCCAATCAATTCTGTTAGAGACAAATACAAGGCCTAAGCTATATATATCCTTTCTCACCACTTCTCCTAAGGTTATCTTAGGTAATGGATTCTTGCCCTCCAATCAATTATGTTCCAGGCTTTTAAATAAAAGGCTAAGTCAAAAAGTATATCCGGTTTCAATCAAACGGTCAAAATCTCCATTGAAACAACCTGCAACAATTTCAACAGGTTTCGCCCTTTGAGTTTTGACCCCCAAAGCATTTTTTGATATATTTTGTGATTTCAACCTCTATTTCGCCCCAAATCAATAACTCATCTGTCAAAAGTTGTCTAAACTTGGGGGAAGGGTGTTGGAAATTTGTCGAAACTTGGGGGGAAAAGTTCACACAAGGGATATCTACATTACCTATAGAAACATAGTGTCTCAGTTCATGGATAACTTCATAGGCAAAATGTCATGGCCAGCTTTAATCTAGTACTCAAATTACTACTACAAGCAGGGGATATTGTAGTTGCTAGATGGCCATTGTATTTTGTTGACTTGTTATACATGTAGTCATTCTATCGAACAATTCATGTAGGCTGATGATTCTATGCATGTGCAATACAACTTGTACTTCTTAGAACCAGTCATTTGTTAGTATACTAGAATGATAACTTTTTAGTGGGTTTTTTGGGCAAACTACTAATTCCATTGTGTTTATTATGCTTTAAATAGGTAAAAGGCAAGAAATCAAATGAAATGGAGGCCATATAAGCCCCAAAACCTAGGGTAGAAACCTTGCTCGTTTCGGTCCAAAACCTGGAAATTTCAGTTTCTTGCTAGGTCAAAATCGACCTTGAAATCGAAGCTGCGATCCTTTGTTCAGAGTATTTTATTCCAAAAATTTTTATTTAAAAGGTACATAGAGAATTGATCTAACATATTCTAGAGAAAACAAGGTGGCTTGTAAATAAGTGGACATGATCAAAAATATGCATTTGACCACCAAAAACATGAGGGGGTCAAGGAAGTGAATCCCACTCACTATTGGATCAGCCTTAAGTCCTTATCAATTTGTGCTTATCATAAATGAGTTAAACCAAAGGCATACAAGATGGGGTTCCACAGTGTGTGCTTTTACTAGAATATACTATTTTCGTGGATGAGACTAATTCAAAGGTCATGCCGTTATGCCATGTTGAACTTATGAAAATCAACATGGGAATCAAAAGATCTTCAAATAAATAAAACAACAATAAAATATATTGAGCCAAGTTATTACAGTTAATGAGGTGATAATTACTAAGGACCAGCAAATTCCACAAAGTGATTACTTTAGATATCTAGATTCAATCATAAATAAAGAAGGTGATTTAGAAGATGATGTTGCCAAAAGGATTAAAATATAATGGATGAAACGGAAAGGTGCATCTAGAGTATTGTGTGATCGGTGTATCCCTTTAAAGCTTAATGAAAAGCTACATAGGGCTGTCATTTGACCGGCTATGATGTATGGTGTGTTGTTGAGCAGTGTCACATAGATAAACCAAGTGTGAAAGAGTCAAGGACGTTGAGATGAAGATAAAGCAAAACTTGGAAGGATAAAGTAAGAAATAATCACATAAGAGCTGAGCTGGGGTCGCTGCAATTCTTGGTAAGCTACACAAAAATCGTTTAAGGTCGCACAACCATGTTGAACAAAGGCCTTTGGATGCCCATTACAAAGGAGTGATCTGATTCAGATTTAAGACATTGAAAGTCCTAGAGCATGTCAAGATTAGACATGGGGAGAAGTGGTGACAAACAACATGCATAGCTTAGGCCCTATACCAAGTATGACTTCTAGCATAACTGATAGAGGAGGAAGGATCCATGTTTTTATCCCATTGCGTTGAAATAAGGCTTTAAAAATCATTTCATAGATAGATGCTCCATCTTAAAAGGGACTATCACTAATTGCAAATGAATGCATTAACTCGAGATAAATGTAAAACCTCATTTCTCAAATTGTGAAACCAAACTCTTTCTTCCTTAAAAATTAATGATATGTTAATTCTCAACCATCAAAGGAGAAGCAGTTCAACATGTCAACAGTTGTCAAGGTGTCGGTGTCACCTAGGCAGGCATTGGAATCATAGGTGTACACAGCTCCAATTCCTTGTTGGTGTCACCTTGTGTCCAGGCCTTGCCAACACCTTGGGTCACCTATACTCCGTGACAACATTGCAAGATATAAAATAGAGAATATGATGTGAAGTGTAATCTTCATCATCTTTCACTCAAAAATTAATCTATAAGGACTAAGATGATGAACTTGCCTTCAACAGCTCATAGATGTAATATCGAGTATCATAGTCCGTCAATGTCGGATAAAGCACTTTAAAATCTGTATTATTCACATATTCAAATATAAGGCTAGGAGTCTTTGACTGCTGATCTCTGACAATATCCAGCAATTTAACGACATTGGGCCCTCCACACAGATTCTGCAGTATTTTAATCTCCCTTCTGATCTGCATTATCAAAGGATGAAGGTGAGCTTAAAAATTCCCAAAGAAGGCTAAGACAAGTGTACCGTGCACTAAAAATAGAGATAATCAGATGCATAAATATTACAGGCATACATGATTGCATGAAGGCAGTCATATAACAAACAATACAGAAGAAACCAAACACATGGTTCTGAAGATCAGTATTGGATCATCAATTTTACCTGATACAGAACCGTATAGCCTGAATCCATTGAAATTTTGGATGGCGGATTGCTGATCTACATTATTTTAATATGTACTAAATTGCTAAATATAGTAATGAATTATCAGGTATCTAGACTACAATATCAATTTGAAACCTTGGGAAAGCATGTATTACCATAATCAAATTGAAACATCAACAAAAAAGGAAGCAGCAGCTAAAATTATACAAACTATCAGTTTAAAATCAAGCGGAGAATGACCTTAGGATAAAGAAAACTGTAAGGTTCTGTTTGTTTGATAGATAAAGAGGGTGGGAAACTAGTGAGGATTGAGCTCTACATATTGAGGCTTGGGTTGAACCCGAACTATCTCAAATAGGCATACAGTCATCGACTGCCTCAAGCAAAAGAATCCCCAAACAAAGGACAAGGATGGAGGGCACCAATACACGGATCAATCCGCTGAAACTCGATTTCGGATCTGAACCATGCTTACTTTGAATCACAGATGTGAAATTTAAAATTCAAAAGTAGCTAGGATTTTTGTTAGGGTTTGGGAAGGGCTAGGGTTGGCTGTATTGCTGGACTGATCTGAGAATACTACTGTTCTGTAATTTCAGAAGCTTTCTCAGAAGGTTTCTCACCCTATCTAACCTAGTAATCACACATGTGGTAGTTCGAAAGAATCAAGTACAAGTTTCCACCTGCTTTTACCTTCCCCAGTTTTTCCATCAAACAAACAGGGCCAAAGTGATTCAGGGAACTTTTAAGAAGCCTTCACAGATATGACCACCAGAGTCAGCATTTGAGGATTGTTCATATTTATGATTTACTTACAGGAGAAAATTTCATTGAACTTACTTTAAGTGATGCAACCTTACTCAAATAAGGCTTAGTCTTCCAAGTCTCTAGGGCTAGACTAGCTTCCTTCAATAGCCTCTTCTCAACGGCGGCGGAGGAAGCCAGCCGACTAATAGACTGAATAGGGTGGTTTTTGTTCTGTTGTGATTGCTTCTTTATTAGTGTAATCGTAAAACATTTAAATGCCATATCATTAAGTTAATATATCTCGGAAGGATCCCATAAAAATAAATAAACAAATAACGAACTACTAAGAACGAAACAAGAAATAAAATTTTTCTTACAATCTCTATCAAGCAGCGATGTAGAGGCCTAAAGAACTGAGCACACTGAAGGATGCACAGGCCTCACCTTTTTCTTCTTCACCGGTTTGAGGATCTTTATGACACAACGTTCATCATTGGTGGTATTGGCACCTTCAAATACCTCGCTGTATTTTCCCCTTCCCACCTTCCTCACTACTTCATAGTCGTCTTGGTCCCTGCAAAGAAATAAATAGATAAATAAATGATCAATCAATCAATTCCAATCAAAATTAAAAGAAAAGCAAAATGTGTTCGAGGTATTCTTTTGCTCCTCTCTTTTTTGGTTCAGCTGATGAAATTAATGAGAGATTACAGAAAGTAGTACCCCCACTGGACGGTAAGAGTCTCGTAATCCCAGTATTCCTTAGGACGGAGTACGTTAACGTCGGCATGAACCCTAGCCTTCGAAGCGGCTCCGGGCCGGCGGATGGATTTTCCGATCTTCTGAGCCAGCTTTGCTGCTTAAGAAGAAGAAGAAAGGCGGTGGCGCAATGATCGTTCTTCCTCTGCGTATGCGAGCGGATACTTGCAGGAAATCCTTGAGATGCTTAAAGGAGATGGTGCCCTTGAGGTCCTTACCGGTAGAAGAAGATGAAGACGTAAAGAACAACCTGGAAAAGTTGTCGAGATGAAAACAGAGACTGAATGATATTTCTGAATCAGTTGGAGAGGCCTTATGGCCATGAAACACAGGAAAAACTCGCACCTGCGAAAATGTTACGAAAAAGGAAGGAAACACCAACTCCTTCCCGGTAGTCGGGTACCCTTCTCCTTTTCCTTTTCCTTTTCCGTTTTTTCTTTTTTTCTTTTTTCTTTTTTCTTTTTATCCAGATTTCGTTTCGCTCTTGTTTTTATTTTTAGACGATTTTTCCTTGTTTTGAATTTTAAGTATTGTGGAGGCTTTTATTTTTTTTCTATTTTTTGTAAAGATGGAAATGGGATGCCCCGGTTAACCCGATTGCCCGGTCCACTTATAAAGTCCATTTTAGGAATTCCTACATTACATTGTGATCCGCCACGTTTGACTGTCGGGTTCACCTGTTACACTTCTACGGTGTTTTCGGTGCCTTAAGGAGTAAGGCAAAAATAAAAGGGCCAAACAGATGGCTACGAAAAAGAAACAAAAATATTATAATATTATTTTTTCATATAAATTATTAGTATATAATATACCATTGACAAAAGTAGGGGATAGCAGTTGGATTTTGATTTTAATATTATGAAAATTTTAGCAATACCCTCATGACAATTGGGAAATAACATAGATACCCAAAACTTTGTCAAATTAGCAATGCCTTTTCCAAAATATTTCTTAGCTTTGTACAATAGTGAAATTCTGTTAAGTTTTTTTTTATTCTTTTTAGAAAAATATATTTCCTTATATATAGATAATTTTATAGTTCTTAAATTGTCTTAATCTATTAGAAGTCAAAGCAACCTCATAAAATAGATTTGCTAACTGATAAATAAATTATACAGGAAAAGTTCAATTGTATTACTTGTTTGCTATGTTTATCTTTTTCCTTTGTTCCCATGCATCAACAGAAGCAAATACGTTCTCAGCTTTAACCCCTACAAGAAACAAAATATAGAATCACCATTTTCATTTTGAGTATATGTGATCATTTGGGAAGACTTAACCAGTGCAAGATTCAAATTAAATATCCTTATCTAGCTCAGTTAAATCACCTAAGAGGATGAAAATAAAGTAAACTATAAAACGTTTAACAAGAAATGTTGGAACATGTCAAGAGTTAACGCCTGCCATGCAAGAATATTGAGTCTCTATGCACAAGAAGCATCAGCAATAACCTAGATCGACTTCTTTAATGCTAACTTCAAGGATCTGATAAATTCTTGTCAAACAAAAAGAAATCAAGTATTGAATATCTCTAAGTATCTCTAGTTCTTTATGTTAAGTTTATCCTATGCAATATTTGGGTTTGGATGAAAGGAAAAATTCATGGGTTTAGTTCAATTTTGAAGCGGAAGACAAATTTTGGCCTTCAGATGTAATATAGCAAAAAGAAGACAACAAATTAGTTCAAGCACCAAATACTTGCTTTCCCACAAAAAAAAAAAGAAAAGTAAAAGGAAAAAGTTTTATGGAAATCCTGTCTGTACATGTCCATTAGAGACTCTACTTGTGCCATGTGGAATTGTGATGTGGCAATTTTGATGATTGGCTATCTAGAGATTAGTTAGATTGGCCACTGGCCAAATTTCACACTGGATTCAATCACATATGTGACTGTAACACAGTTCAGGAAAACCAGCATTGCAGAGGAATGAAAGAAGAGGAAGAAGGGGGGAAAAGAATGAGAGAGGGAGATTGTGCTAGTGTAGCTTCCCCCTTTCCCTAAGGACAAGGCCACCCAGAGAACCTGCTCCTACTTATTTCTCATTCTTCCTCTCCTGCTCTTCTTTCTTTCAGGAGTTCTGATTACAACTTGGTGTAGAAGCACTACCAGGAAAATTCTCAGAGGAAGCATCAAGCATGGGTTGTCCTAGGACCTCTAAAAGCTTGCAGTTTGCAGTAGTCCTAAACCCCTACTATAGTCTAACCCATAGTTTGGTTCAAATCTCAACTTACCAGCAAAAACAATATCAACTCCTCTTTCTCCAACCTCACATAACCAGAAGTCAAAAGGAATACAAACTTCAGAAATCAGGACTATCCCACTATTACTTGAAGACTCAAAGTGAAGTTACAGAAAACATGCTTGAACGCATGCTTAGAGTACTTTTCGAGTGATACAAATCAAAACATTTAGACCATCTCAACGACCCATATGTTCCAGTAGACCAAGCAGGAATTAATTGATTCAATCTCCAATGCTTGAGTCTTTGAAATCCTCTCCAGCCCAATGACTTGATATAAGGTCCAAAATCAATATAGTTGCAATCAAATAATCTGCAAATAAGACATGGTCTTAGTGTAAAATAAGCCTCAGAATCTTGGAGAAAGAACACTGTTCCATTTCCACCTCACCCGAAGACCCATCATTTAAAAGAAATTGATGCTCCCATACCAAAATTGAAATTTCTATTCATTCTGCCCCAGCCTGAGGATACAAAAGACTCAAAAAGCTTAGTATAACCGTATTATATGAGGAAGTTTACTTGCTCATTTTCTAAGTCTCTCTATCCCCTCATCTTCAATGATGCATCAACTAAGATGTATCACCTCCTTTTATCAAATAAGTTGATTAACCAAGTGTCCCCGGCCCTTCTCCTTTTTGTCCATTATGCTCTCAAACAACTACTTTATCCTCCCACCAATAATCTTCCCAAGTACATTCTTCAACTGATGAGATGAAACCACGGATCTAAGGTTAAGGGTAGAACTATAATTTTCCTAGAATGCGGCTGTGCAGGAAATTCCAGCAATGGGTAGAGGAGCTTTGGGGTTTCTAATGGTGTTTTGAACCCGCTGAAACTCGATTTCCGATATGAACCTTTCTTACTTTGAATCACAGATTTGAAATTTAAAATTCAAAAGTAGCTAGGGTTTTTGTTAGGGTTTGGGAAGGGCTAGGGTTGGCTGTATTGCTGGACTGATCTGAGAATACTATTGTTCTGTAATTTCAGAAGCTTTCTCAGAAGCTTTCTCACCCTATCTAACCTAGTAATCACACATGTAGTAGTTCGAAAGAATCAAGTACAAGTTTTCCACCTGCTTTTACCTTCTTCAGTTTTTCCATCAAACAAACAAGGCCAAAGTGGTTTAGATAACTTTTAAGAAGCCTTCACATATATGACCAGAGTCAACATTTGAGGATTGTTCATATTTATGATTTACTTACAAGATAAAATTTCATTGAACTTACTTTAAGTGATGCAACCTTACTCAAATAAGGCTTAGTCTTCCAAGTCTCTAGGGCTAGACTAGCTTCCTCTACTCTTCAATAGCCTCTTCTCAACGGCGGCACAGGGGGGGGTTTGAGCTCAATATGAGAATGCCTTAAGCCTTGCCAGAGGTAATGTGTTAATTGACCAAATCTATTTTCATGACAATTAGAAATGAGTAAACATCATTTATTGTGCACATCAGGGCACATCTATAAGAAGTGAAAGGCTGAGAAAACTAAATATCTAAAAGGTTATTTTGGACTTTTCAAATTTAAAATCAAACTTTTAATTTCAGTCTTTTTATTTGGTATAAAAATGCACTATGTGCAAAAAGGGTTTTGTTTTTCACAGAAAAGAAGACGGATGGACAATTTGACTTTGACAGATTCATTTGTTGATTTGTTCCAGACCCCAAGTATTAGAAGTGTTTGGGAACAATAATGGGATGACTTGAATTTTTTTTTTGCCTCATAGGTAGAGAAGATAGTATTTAAGAGTGGGAAATACCATCTCATTGAATTCCAATCTATCAAATCAGCCACCATAGTGAGTTTGGGGGTTTAAAGTTCTATTAAAAGGGATGTAAGTAGTCATGAATCTTATAGATCTGAGTAAGTTCTTCGGGCAAGCTGACAACGTCTCATGGTAGAGCCGGACGGCGCCAACCTCCTCTCGCCTTGATGCTACCCGCACACCGCCGGTTTTGGCCCGCCGGGTTTCCCGTTTTTTTTGGTGTTTGCTCTTATGTTCGGGTTTTTGGGCAGTCCTTTGGGCTGCCTACCCTGCCCGGTGCCCCGTGCTGCGTGGTCCTTTCGCTCCTGTTGGTTCGCCTTTTTTTCTGCGTTTGTTTTTTTTCCTTTGTGTGTCGGTATTTTTTTTGTTCAATGAATGAAGTGTTGTATACAAAAAAAAAAAAAAAAAACTTTATCGATCAAAGTATTGAGAACATTCCCAATATGTTTGATCAGTCCAGGAAGCAAGAAATCTTTACCTACGAAAATGCTTCTCCAACTCCCAAGTACAGTTAAATCTAGCTGTGACTTCAAGTAAAGAATGGCAAAGAATTCCAAGAGTTAGTTTTGGTGTGGGCCTTGCTCACCGCATTATGCATGATGGGTCTCTGACGGGCTTCATGGCTTCTTTTTGGGCCCTGAACTTCGAAACAGAAAAGTGGTGCCCAATTTACAATGACCGAACTTACCTTATACAACCCATAAAAGGAGAAAGCATGCGCTAGATTTTGGAGGAACTATTGTTTGTTTTCTCGGATAAAACAAGGGACGAATTAGACAATTTTTTATTATTTTTTTGGTAAATGGGACCCATTAGACATGATTATGGTTATTTATTTATTTATTTATTTTTGAATAATTTTCATATAAACTTTTGAGGTTTCGTCTATATCATTTTTAGTTCAGAAAAATTGAGATTTTGCATGTCTCCCCTGTACTACAGAAAAAATCAATTTAAAAATAAATTATCGTTTCTATGACCAATTTGCCCTTATTCTTTCTTTATTTTTTGTGGTAAATTTCATTTGGACCCCTTGAAGTTTGATTTATGTCATTTTTAGTCCAAAAAAGCTGAGATTTTGCATTTGCCTTTCTTGTACTATAGAAAAGGTCAATTTAAGGATAAATTATCACTTTTATGATCAATTTGTCCTTATTTTTTTAATTTAATTTTCTTACATATAGATCCTACATGCCATGAAACTCGTGACTCCCCTTTTAGTAAAAAAATAGGGTTTAAGTGAATTAATATATAAAGATATTTTTGTCATATTTTAAAATTTATTTGAAGACTTTTCTATAATTTTTTGACTAAAATGAGAGTCACCAGTTTCATGAGCGGAAGGATGTATATATAAAAAAATTTAAATTAAATAAATAATAAGGGCAAATTGGTCATAAAAGTAATATTTTATCCTTAAATTGAACTTTTCTATAGTATAGGAGAGGCAAATGCAAAGTCTTAGTTTTTTTGGACTAAAAATGACATAAACCCAACCTCAAGAGTCCAAATGAAATTTGTTAAAAAAAAAAAAAGAATAAGGGCAAATTGGTCATAGAAAAGATAATTTGTCCTTAAATTGATTTTTTCTATAGTACAGCTGTACAGGGGAGGCATATGCAAAATTTTAATTTTTTTGGACTAAAATGACATAGACCAAACCTCAGGGGATTCAATGAAAATTATTCTTTTCTTTTCTTTTTTGGTAAAAAAGTTTACAATTCTTCATTTCGTATTACAAATTCGAGATTGGGATTCTACTTAATAAGTCACAATCGTAATTTCCTAATTTTGCTGTGAATGCACTTCTAGCACAATGAATGTCAATTTTAGATATTCGAGATCACATTTCTTCTATCCCTACCATACCTTTTTCTTACTCCACCCCTCTCTCGAACTTGTGGGTCTCCAGTCATTATGATTGGCCGACAGTGACAAAAAAATATTTGCGACCCTTGCAACATTATATAGCCAATTAGCCACATACTTCTAGCACAACGAGTGACAGTTTTCTACTTTTCTTGAAGAGATATGAAGTTCTAGGAGGTCACGAATTCTTCTGTCCCTATCATACATATTCTTACTTTTGCCTCCTGGACTTGTGGGTTCCAGTCATGATTTGCTGACAGTGACAAAAAATATATGTGACGCTTGCAACATTATACAACCACTTAATTGAATACACAACGAGTGACAGTTTTTTTTTGTAGAGATAACAGTTATAGCAGGTCACGAGTTATTCTATCCTTATCATACCTTTTTTAACTCTCGTGCTTCTTTTGGACTTGTGGGTCCTCAGTCATTATGATTGGCTAACAGTGATAAAAAAAATATCTGCGACGCTTGCAACACTATACAATTACATAATTGAAGATCTAAATTTATTAATTTTCGTTCTTATCATTATTGGTTCGGTTTTGGTCCAAATGATCGGCTTAAGTTTATGGGTTTAATTGATTGGAATCGGTTCTACCCAAAGTCAAAACGGAATTTGGTTGGAACCGGGTACTGATTAGGGTTACGGTTCGGGTCAAAATCGCTAACGACCTATGTCCGTGCTTTCGCATTTGGTGGCCGTGCTGTCGGCCATTTTAGGAATGCGTGGGGTTAGCATTTCACATCAGAGTGGCAATCTGGTTATTAAATGACTTTTGAGGGTGATATATGTGTATGCATGGTCTAACAAAGAGATAGTCGTTCTGGTGGTAAACGTTCCGGTGGTTATCAAACGATTATGATAAACGTGGGACGCAGAAGCGGGAAACTTCGAACTTGGAAAGTAGAAATTTCTGGTTCTTGCCTACTGTATTGTTTCCATTGGCCTATATCGTTTTAGAGTTTTAGGGTTTATGTAGGACCGCATCGATCCTATCGCTCATACAAGATAACAAACAAGCGTTAGCGCAGGCTCTGAGATAGAGCAAGAGCGAGAGAGGGCGGAAACTCTGTTTTTGCGGAACTCCATGGAAGAGGTTAGGCTCACCTCAGCTTGGGTCGCTGGTCATTCATCTCACGTCGTAGTCGATTCAACAGGTTTATCTCTTCTCACGCGTTCTTTTTTGTTGATTCTTAAAAAACGAGGGAAGGAAAGAAGAAAACACATAAGGAATGTGGCCTGAAATATTGCATTACATTCATATAATCTAAAAACAAGAAAACAAGTATTTGCATTGAATTATGTTGTTCTTCCCTTCTCTGCTCTTTATTTCAGCGAGAAATGAGGATCGTAGAGACATATATTTGCATTGTGCATTATTGTTGGTGTCAATTAGACGATTCGCTTATGGTTTGTCTTATGTTCCTCGTTTAATAAGGACTCGAGAAAGTGGTGGAGACAATCCAAGGTTCGATTCCCAAGATCGAGTGGGATTTTGAAGGGATTCATTATTTCGATAATGGACCTCTCACCGTTCAGTACCTTTTTGTGTTGGACGCGTTAAATTTTTGTTTCTGGCCAGGTGCGTTTCTTCCTTTATGCTTACGATCTATAATACTACATGAATTTTTTGAAATACTATGACCTACGAATGCTTTAATTTAATTTTTTACCATAAGGACAAAAATTGGATATCATCCTGTTTTTTGAATTTATTCTCGTAAGATGAGTTGATATATTTTGCTTGATGCTTTACAATTTCATCCATTTGTGGTTTTGGGATGCTTTGTTATCATTATTCGTCTTGGTTTGTGTGTTATAAACAGGTTAGGTTTATTTTAACAGCTCTTTTAACAGTTTAGGTGAGCTGTTAAAATAATTGACAGTGTGGTGTGAAAATTTTTATCATTAGATTTTGTCTTTCTGTAAGTTTCCTCATCCTCATTCATACAAAAAGAATAAGGAAGAAAGAATTCTGGAGAATTGGTTTTGGTATTTAAGCAGGTTCTTTCTAGGAGTGGGCCTGACGGAACCCTTTTAAAAAAAGGAAATTGGGCTTGAAGGATAATCTCTATTAGCCTCTTAACGGGTTTAATTTCTAATATTTACTATCAAGAAGATATTTTGATGAATATTCTCTGGCTTTGTTGTAGGATCTTTACACGATGTGTAAGGTATATGAGTGGGGTAATACTAAAGTGGTCCTGAATAATAAGCTGGGTGTGTGTGTGTGTCTCCAATAAGTGTCTTTCACTTCTCTGGACAGTAAGAGTATTTGTTCATTGCAGTAAGTAATAGATGGGAGTATTTGTTCATTGCAGTAAGTAATAGATGGACTTTTCTGTTTTCGCATTTCAGATTCCTTGATGTGAACCTAAAATGAAGGTGGAATCATTCAAAAATTGTTACTTGTGAATCCTACCATTAAAATCATCCTCAATATTTCTTTTCCTTTTTAGGTATAACCCACATCAACTAACTTCAGCATTTTGGATAATTCATAATTTATATATCTGTTGGGTTTCTTAACCCAATAGCTTAAGCTTTTGGGTTGGGCATTTCAGTACAGAATTGGAGTTATTGGGTTAAAATACTTCCACATATAGTCCCCCACCCAGCAATTGAGTTAGATGTTCCCTTCGTCGAAATCATTCACTGAAATATCCCTACCTCCGCACAAAGAAGAGAATTTTTGCCTGTTTGGAGCTATAGAAGAAATAGCTGTCTTGGAGAGGAGGATCAGAGAACTGCCACTCAAATGCCTGTTTAACAGGTTATAGTGAAGTGTTTAGTGATGGAATACTGAAATTTTCACCTTGGTGAAGATAAAGTAGTGGGCCACAGGGAAGTTTGAAAAAAGAAGTGCATGAAAAGGAAAATTCCATAACGTGATTCTTTTTGGAGTCAAACCATAACATGAGTAGAGTCATTGGGTTAATGAACATCTATGTTGAACCACTCAAAATAGAATGACATGCATACAACAAGAACTTGATTGAAAGCTATCTAAGCCACCAAGACATCTCGGTCTAGTAAAAGTCCAAGACGAGATTGAGCTGTAGATAAGAGAAAAAATCCCCATGTTTTGGGCAGTTTCATCATGTGTCGGTCAAATTTTGAGCGTATTTCGCGAGTTCCAACTTTAACACTTATATAGATGTCACTTGTTGCCATCAAAACTTGGCTAGAACCAGTGTGCACACTATACAAGTGTCAGCTATCTACAGAGGCCACTTTATTTATGCCAAATATCTTTTACTGGGGCATCTGCTTCTTGATTTATAATATCTGAAGTAAGTGAAATAATGTTGAAAACCTTTTTGGGCTTAAAGAAATGATTACCCTATGTCCAAGAACAGTATACACTACCAAACTTGGCTTGAAGACCACACTCTGGGTGCAATGTATGAAATGCAACTGGCTTCTCATACAAGCATGCAGCAGTTGCTATCCATAAGGTAGGGCCAGTCTTGAAGCATATTGTGATGCATGCTATTCAGTCAAAATGAATATGCAAGCATATTGTAAGATGATCGAACCATTACCGGATTTGGCCACTTGTCACTGGACCCAGATGTTTCACAAAGGGTCCAGCCACCTATTCTGATTAGCCACCTAGGAAGACCTTGCAACTAGAAGGATGAGGATGAACAAAGGGGTAAAGAGGTGGTTAGAGATGCCACATATGCAAGGAGATTGGCCACAACAAGAAAAAATGCTAGAGGACACCAGGGAAAGGAAAAGGAAAGTGAGAGGGTACATTGTTTGCATTTTAAGACCACTTAATGGTATAAGCTTTTCAGTTGGATATTGCAGTTCTCTCAATTGGTGCAAGATGTGCTTCACTTGTCTTTTTCTCCCTTCTATGTAGACATAACCCTATCATTAGTTGCAGCTGATAAGCCATATTGTAACCATTCCATATTTTTGTTCCATTACTTACATTAATCAGTACAATTGGCTATATTTGCATCTCCGTTGCAGCTCTTTCACTTCCTTTAAATGATGCAATCCTCTTTATCAGAATCTTTAAGCTCTACTAGTAGACCCTCACATTTCATTTCATCTGCATTGATATCATATTGCATGTTTAGCTGGTAAGGCAAGTCCAGCTCCTGTGCTCGGTGCTGACCAACAGTAGCACTGTGGCAGATCATATGGTCCAGCTTATAGATGGACATGAGAATGTGGAACATTCATGCTTCCTTCATCATGAAGCATCCAACAGGTTTCTGGTCTTCAAGTTAACAGTAGCATGAATTACAGAGCTGACATTATTAAATTCAGGCGAGTGATTGTACGCAGCTAGAGAGGGAATATGGAAGTGACTAGGTGCCGATTAGTGTCAGGTTGATGAAATATTGAGAATGGACGAGCAATCCAATGATTAGGAGTTTGATTCATCTTATATAAGATGTACAGTGCCATTTCATAATAATTATGTTTTGCAGCATAATATTTAGGAGTTCATCTTGAAGATAATGGGCATTTTGCAAATTTAGTATCACTGCAATAATTAAGGATGATTTATGTTGGCTGGGTCTGAAGAGAGCTATTGGTAAATTGATAATTGATAGAATGATTAATACTTCTCTCAGTTGAGGGGCAAAAAAAAAAAAAAAAACTTTAGCTTCACAAAGAGATTCCCCATGTATTGTTATACTTTTGAATATGTACATCTCATCCTTCTGCTCAAAAAATTTGGATGCATTGAATATGCTTTTTTTCCCGGTAGAAGTGGTGTGTTTGCATGGATTACTGTGGACAATTGTCTTACTTGAAGTTCTGAGCTACTTTCTGGACATCTTTAGAATCTTAGAGCCAACTCATTTCTTCTGTATTACATACCCCCACTTGTCTGTGAGTTGTTTGGAAATGGATCTGTAAACCAGTTGTTGAGATTGCTGCCTATCTAAATGCATACCAACAAATGTATACTAAAGAATGAAACAGAGTAAGGTAATTAATCTTCGTGGGGCAGAATTTAGGGAAATGTGACTTTCAATAGCCAGTGATTGTTCAAAATCAGTTGGCTTACTCTGGATAAATAGCTTATGGCTTACTATGGACAAATAGCTATAAATGGCTGGTAACCAATGTTTTTGGGTACCAACCAATAGGAGGATACCGTCTGGTAAAGATCATCTCTTTAGTGAATCCAGTTTACTCACCTGTCTTAACACTTGAAGGGAACCAAGCAAGTTTGTAAGCAAAAAAGAAAGTCCTTGCTCCTTTGGAACAACAAAGGAAAGACTTCTACTGTGGTCCCACTCAGAGTAATGTGTGAATAGACTGTGGAGCTGCCTGCAGGGATGACTCGAGTCTGAGAGAAAAAGCACAATAATTTAAGGTGGCTTGATTCTTGTTTTGCCCTAGAACCCTTGGCGGGGAAGTTGGCATCAGTGTTTTCTCTAGGATGGCTAACAAGAAATACAAACTCATGTTCTCATAGATTGTGTCTGTAATAGCTACTTTAGCATCCCCTCATTGACCTCCTTTTCTGGATAGAATCTTCAATGAGTGAAGCAAGCACCCGTAGATGTAAATTTGGAATTTGACTGCCTTATCATGCACTAAAGTTATCTGACTATAGATTTTGGCAAAGCTATGCATATCTTGTCTTATGATAGATTCCTGATCTATCTGCTTCTATACAATGCTACTGTTTCAACACACATTGGGAATTCCAGGATATTCTGGAAGAAGTTCAACACATAAAGATGGAACACCTGCAATGATATGCAGCTGTAGTTCTGCTGTTTTATGTTTGAATTTATTACTGGCTCCTACTCCCACCACTTCCCCATGGGAAAATTTCTCAAAAATATTAGGACCTTGATCATGCTAACTTTTGTTGACCTTTTAAAAAAATGCTTTCTAATGGGAAAATTTCTCCTTGTCTGTGTGGGCTTGTGCTGTCATTCACCGGCTATTTAAAAGTAAAATTGAAAAAATGGATTAGTTCTGATCAGCCACTTTGTGTTTTATTTATTATTTAAGCTTACTGACTACCTACCTGTTGCTTATATTAGCAGACAAGGATTTGAATTATGATCATTTGGCTTCTGGGCTGAAGGCAGCTTTGCAAGATGATAAATCAGTGTTTGATGCTGATCGTTTACAGAAATATACTGGTATTCTTGCTTCAAACCTTAATCAGTAGTGATCTACTCTCCTGTTTTTTGAATGTTCAGCATCCATCAGATGTTATTTGACAAGCAGTATAAAGTTTTTTTGTGATGCAAAACACTCTGGTTGCTTCTGAAAGAAATTTGACTGCCAGCTGTCCATTGGAAGAGTTATTTGTTTGATTTCTTGTTAGGTCCTCAATTACGTGAGTTGTTGAAATGGCCTCGGCCACTTCCTTTGGAGGAAGAACGTGTCCGCTTGCTGCATGAGGTAAAAATTCTTATTGTTATCTCTCAGGGTTTTAAGCATAGCCCAATCCTTTTTTCCTGTTTGGATATTCTCTTGTCTGTCATGTTTTCCGGTTCCTTTTGTTTGTTTCTTTTTTATTTTTCTATCTTGTTATTATTCCCCCCCCCCCCTAAATACTCTGCAGGACCTTAGCACACTTGTTCTGATTAGATTTGCTATGATTTCTTACCTTGTATTCTAAGTTGGGATCTTTCAGGTTCTCATGTTAATTGCATTAATGTTCATCCTCTTGCTAATCCAGGTAGGACAGGAACTGGAGAGGAACTTTGGGGGTAAAGCAGCCAATCTTGTGGAGTCATGTGGAAAGTCTGCAGTATGTCTTGTTGCCCTCATAACACGCCATTTTCCTGGTATGCCATATTTTCTGTGCTTCAAGATGCTAGCTGTTATGATTGTGCTTCAAGCCTTCAATTAGACCTGTCTTTCTATAATATTTATCTTTTGACCTCTTATCTGTTCTAGTTGTTCAGAGAAAAGGCTTGAAATGTTTAAATTCATGATGGTTGTAATGTTTTTTCAGGAAAAAAAAAGAATATTTCCATTATTGTGCCAAATAAATCCTTCCCCAATCCCCACTCTACTCCCCAGGGGGAAAAAAAGAATATGCGGCTGAGAGAAACAAATCTGGTCAATGATATGTGAATCCTGAATATTTTATTCATGGGTAGCCTTTATACCAATTTTCCAATTTCAAGAAATTCCGTTGTTGTAGGTTTTCGAGATCATTCAGTGTACAAAGGTCGCCAGGTTTTCCTGTACAAGCGAGCACAGATATTTGCAGCAGATTTGTGGGGTGCTTTCAAGGGTCAAGGATATGGTGAATTCAATGATATAAGCGCGGTTACCATCTTTGCAGATTATATTGTTCCAGCCGTGCTTAGGAATCTTGGTGTGTTGAGATATAGTTCAGCGCTGGCCACTGCTATTGAATCTAACAGTGAAATTGGTTCAGGAAGTGAGGAGGAAGTAGAGCTACGGGCTTGCTCTGTCTATGCTGTGGAGAAAATGAGGGAGTTGATCGAAATAAAATCTGGAAAACAGGTACATTTTTACTTTCTTCCTATTTTATTTTTTGTTGGTTCTCAAAATCTTCTATCAGAAAAGAAGGGTTCAAACAGCAGAGGCATACAAACCAACTAGAAACTACACAAAAAAACATCTAGAGGTTTCTAATAAAAGCTACAGACATACATGCAACTTCTTACAGCTTGAAGTTCAAAAAGTCAACACTGTAGCTTTGTTACTAATCCTGTATGTTGGGTTGGCATGATTTGCTAAATTCTGAGGCTTTTTGGTTTCTTTCTAAGCATTGGATGAGAAGACAGGCGGCAGGTGATAAGAAGCCAAATCTTATTGTTTTTGAAAATCTTTGCCTCCCAACCGGAATGGGCCCAGAAATCCCATCCATGAAAAAGAACACCTCAAAATAGCACTTGTGAAAGGAAAGTCGATAAAGGGATTTGATAGAGATTCATTATTCATTAAGAACCAAACTGCACAAACAGACTAGGATGGCAATCCTAATTAGGTGGCTAATGGTCAGTCATTGTCTTTGGCAGTGCAGCATAAAAAGAATTATTTTGCAGGAACCACACTAAGGGCTTAGCACAAAAGAATCTTAAGCATTCTAGCCATCTATGATACTCAAAACATGGTAGAAATCTTGAGATCTCATGGGTTCTAGCAAGATACCTCTTCTGTTTCATTTAGTCGGATGAGATGATCTGCAGGACAAGACAATCTGCTTAGCACACGAGGTTTCATGTCTTGACTCTCCAATTGTAACTTGATGATTTAATGATCATTTGAACTTTGCAATTTGAAATATGAACATGTGTAATAGCACATGTGAATTTTGAACCTTAAGCATTAATGTATGGGTATAGGATGTGTACAGTAGGTCATCTTAAGGTTTCAATTCAGCACAGATGTTTCCCACTTGGGGTCTGAAGTGGAACTTAGACACTAATTCATTTCATAAATTTAAGGTCACCAGCGTGTTCAACTGTTCATAAAGTAAGTTTCAACCCCAAATGACCCCTAATACCACTCAGGTTGGAGCTTCAAGTTGGGGGAAAATTCCAACCAAACTCAGTGAGATCATGTCAAGATCTGTAGCCAATTCTCTTTTCTGAGTTGGTGAGATGGGCCTTGAGATTGAGGTATTGAACCATCGCCAGAAAGAAAAAGGAGTTAAATGAAAAACATGCCTGACGAATCTTACCTGAGCTGCTTGATCTTTATCTCATACCTTTTGTTCTAAACTAGCTTTTTCTACTCAGCTATTTTAATATTTACATAGAAATGTGTTTTCATATGTGTGGAATGCTGCTTTATTAGATTAAATCTTGTATTGGATTTGTCAATATACTGCTTAGACAAGTTTGACGCTGCTGTTGCCTAGTACATTACGCATTCTTTAATGCCTAAGGCTACCAATCGCATAATGTATCAATGCAAGCAGACCTAAAAACCCAGTCTTGGGCTCTCCATCTGTTCTAAGTCTTAATGTGACTATTAGAACTTGAAATCCAAGGTAAGAAGAAAAGTAGTAGTAGAAGAGAAAGAAAGACAAACGAAGGGAGAGTAGTGATGCATATAAACTTCCTTGGACTGGCCCAATATAGTTGGGTATCTAACTGGAGATGAACCAGGCTTAATTTGAGTCTCAGACCAAGTAGGATATTAGGGATTTATTTTATTTTTGTAGCAATGCATTATTCAGTCAATTTTAGAAGTGGTATACCATTGCAAGTATTGAATTGGTTAGGAATCTTAGGAGATTGCTTCTTCATTAAAATTTGTTTCTTTTACTAGGTTTCCTCATTTAAGAAGTGCCTTGTATTGGGGTGAAATTTCAGATTGGGTAGAATTAGTTGAGTTTATTGCTGAGTAGCCTCTGGCTGTGCAAGGTCACTTCTTTCCCCAAACCCCCTCCCTCTCCCCCCCCCCTCTTCCAAAAAATAAATAAAATAAAATAAACAAATAAAATAAAAGGAAAAAAATAAAAGAAAAGGAAAAAATGTGGAAAAGAATAGAAGAACAAAACTTTTTGTGTTTTTTCTTCTTCCCTTGTAGCTCTGATTTCTTTTATGCATTCCTCTTTTCCCAATGGACCCAGATCAACTGGAGAATATAACACCCTGTGGTTAGAGGGTAACTGGGAGAAGTGGAAATAGTATTTGTGTACCATCAAACTTTGGAGTTCCAGTTTGACCTTGTGGGTATCTCCTTGGCTTTTGTAGTGCACACCATTATCGCTGGTAAAGTAAGACCTCATGTACTCCTCAAAAGCATTGATGGGTAGTAATAGATCTGTTTCTAGGTTTAGTGTTTCTGGCCTTTGTCATCTCTCTTATACATGGGATTGTCATATCTGGTTTTCTTGTCCTGAGTATTTCTGCCCTCTCGGCCATTACAATCTCTTACTGATTGCAATGGACACCGTTGGACATAAATACAAACTTAATGACAAAAACACTCCTGTGACACTGATAAACTCTCAAGTCTTTCACATTTTTTCTTTTGCGAGTTTGTATATCAGTTTACCTCCCTGGCCCATGACTTGGCATTTATTAGGTTCTATGATAACCAAAACAACATATTCAAGAATAATATATCGTTGTATTGTATATTTACATAAACTTGTTCACATATTCAATATTAAGTTGGTGTTGTCTCTTGGTTATAGTTTCATTATTTACAGTATTTCAGCTTGCATCTATTAACACATGGAAGACTTCAATTTCCCTTCTCAGAACTTCAATTTTCTGTGCTAGTGCCTATTGTTATTACTTCCCAGTTTCGTATTCTTTCACATTGACTGACCCCTTCCTCCCACCCACCCCCCATCTGCCTAACCAAAAAAAAACAGGTGCTTAGTGTGGAACTGGATCTTTGGCTATGGTCTAATGGAGTCCAATGTCCATCTCTGCAGCACCACCGTACACTCTCAATTTACTACTAAGCAAATCATAAGATCACAGGTATCTGTTGTTATGATGTCTTTAAGGAGTTACCATTCATGAGTCGAGAGCTAAAGGTACAGTTTTCTGACAGATGTAATTATTAGGTCTTGAGATGTTACACACTATTACCAAAAAAAGAGAGAATGTTACACTCTTTGTGGAGAGTTAAATCTGCCGCAAAAATTTTGCTTATGAGTAAGGAATAGAATTTGCTAACGAGAAAGGAATTACTTGTCGGGTAAAGGAACAATGCATCTACTGTTTGGCTATTATTGGTCTAATTTATCGTCAACTATGAACTAAACGATACTCCTCTTTGATCAAATTCACTATACTAAGTTTTTTCTACATTTGCAAAGATGTTAAAATTAGTTCGTTGACTATATCAGTGTTTTAATACTGATGCTGTGGATGCATGTTGCCCTTCATTATAATTTAAATGCTGGAATATCAGAGATGATAGTGGAGTTGCGTTGGCTGGAGGACGAAAACATGTTGCAACGTCTATGTTTCTAGAGTCTTTAACTTGACAACTACGTTTCTTTGGTATAGAAGATCTGTTCTCAATTCTGTTGGTGATTCAACTCGTGTTCTTAATTCCAGCTTTTGTCAGCAGTGCAGCAAATATCTTATTAAGCATAAATTCTACATGATGAGTGTTAAGGTCTATTCTAGCACTACTACTGAAAACATTTGTTAGGCCACTAGGGTTCTTGGTGGTGGGACAGTTCCCATCATTGGTTAATCTTATGCATCTTATGCTCTGGTTTTATCCAGTATCCAGGTCCTCCTAGTACTCTTCTGGTTTTTGGGCAACCCAGAGGAGTCAATCCCACATATACTCCTCCATTGCCCAAAAGCCAAAGCTGTGTGGTTCGGTGGTCCACTTTCATGGAGGATTGAGTCAGAGGAAATGCCTTCACTGTGAGAATGCTAAGAAGGTGGAAGCGGTTTGATATGAGGGGGATGGAAAGAAGCAGAGAACCCGAGAAGTTTATGTGCTTTCATAGCATGGTCTTTATGGAATGCTAGAAATGAGAGGGTAGTAGGGGGAAGAACTACATGGACAACAGAAGAAATATTGCCAGGGCAGTCGCTGCTCACTCTGAATTTTGATCCATAACAAGAAGGAAACTCCTGCAGTGCGATGGATCTCAGGAGGATGAAACAGAGAATATTCTCTCCTGGCAAAGTCTGAACCTTGGTGGTTTGAATCAATATTTGAAGGGGAAGCCATCGCCATGCACACGAGACTGTTGTAAGTCTAGTCTGATTCCCAGCAACTCGTTGAAATGCTTTAGTTTCTGCCCAAAAAAAACGAAAAAAGTTTAAATGCTTTTTAGTGATGGTTGCCCAAATACCTCTTTTGGTCCGGCCCATCGCAGAGTATATTATGTATTCGTCCTCAAGTTATATTTCTAGGCGATCCAACCTGATTGCGGATTCCCTAGTCCGAAGGGCTTTGTCGGTTTCGTGCCCGACTGAATGGGCCATCTCCAGATTAGGAAGGATGCCATAAATTTCTTATGGGGAGAAAAGGAAAACAAGAAGAAATTTCGGTGTCATGGAGAACTATGTCTCTAAGGACGGGGTTTGGGGCTTCGGGATCCATATTTGCGAACGCCTCTTCTTGTGTGTGGAGTGTGGAGCAATCCTGGCTCAATTTCTTAACGATTCTTTCCAATTCGTTTCTAACTACCCCTCGGCCCCCCTTGGGCATGGAAAGTGTTTTAGAGGAAGGAAATACTTAATCTGTGTATGGGTTGTGGGGTGGAATTCTATAGAGTTTGGGAGGACTGGATCATCTCGAGTTCGGATTTCAACCGAGAGCCCCAGAGATCATAGAGATATTTGCTTGGGTTTCGATCTATTGATGCGGGGTCTAGAACCGGAAGGAGGACTTAATCAAGGAGGTGTTTGATCAAGGGGATGCCGAGGCTATCTTGAAGATGAAGATTTCCTTAACTCCTAGGGAGGACGACTGTATGGGGTCCGCAGGAATGGAAGCTTTTCCGTGAAATCAGCATACCATCACTTACTCAATATCGGGAGAAAGAAAAGTACAACAAGCCTCAACATCGGGAGAATCCAGAGAACAAATATTGATTCTAGAGTATGGAAAAATATATGGACATGTCATGCGGCTCCAAAAATTAAAAACATGTTATGGAGAGTGTGTGCTAGGGCTTTCCGGCGGCGGAGGAGCTTCCAAAAGAATCGAAAGTTTTGATCCGAGCAGGGATGTGGAGCTTTGGAATCAATCGATCACCTTTCGGGTGATTTCCCCCGAAGAGTATGGTTTGCATCTCCTTTTCTTTCTCTCCTCCGGTGAATCCTTTGATGCATGATGCGATTTCAAATTGGAAGAGATGCCTACCGAGGAGAAATCGGTTTCGGAGAAGCATCATCTCTCATCGCATACATATGCTGGAGAATTTGGAAAGCCCGAAATGACTCGGTGTTTAGGGATTACAATGGTCTCCCGAGCGGTGGTGGAGAAAGCGAGAATGGAGGCCGGAGTATTCCGCTTCACCTCTTCTCTTCGGGTTGCGATCGCCTCGGAAGAATCGTCCGAATGTTGGTAAGATGGGTTTTCCTCCTTTGGGCTTCGTCAAAATTAATGTGGATGCAGCTCTAGTGAGGGTGGAAGTGGGTCGGGCCTCGTTTGGGATTCGATGGAAAACCCATTATAGGGGTTGCGATCCCCGCCTTTTTGACTCCGTCCCGATGGGCGGATGCCGGCTTTAGAGAAGGTATTTTGTTGGCTCTAGAGGAAGGCTTTGTTAATGTCCCGGTGGAATCGATTCGCGGAGGCGATCGAATTGTGACCAAGGGAACCGTTCCGTGGACATTCAAAACTTAGTCCGGGATGTGGTGAATCTTTCCTCTAGAATTCCAAATATTTCTTTTTCATGTTAAAAGGGAGTGTATGTGCCGTGTTTGTCCGTCCGTAGCGTGCCGGACTCTTTGGCCTATGTTAGATCCTGGGTTTCTTGATCTTTGTAACCTGGATGCCTTGCGTGGGTCACGCGTTAATATATAGACCCTTTTCTACCAAAAAAAAAAAATGGGCCATCTCCACTGTTTGGCTATTAGAGCTTTATTTGACCTCTCCCCTTTTGCACGTTTTGAATAAATAACTTGGATACTCTAGATAATGATGCTGCATGTAGATAACTGACGTAGATGAAACTTGGCTTTTTAAGGGTAGATTTCTTTCGTTTTACCTTTTCACAAGTGCCAGCTGGGGTAGCAGCCTATCTTGACTGTGTTTTTAGATGTTAAAGCAAACCCTTACCTGAGACTGTCCCTTGAAATTGATATTCATAAATTATTATATGCTTTATTTGCTTTCTTTGAATACCTTCTCATTTAGTCCTCCCTATGACAACTCCAGCTCACATATTTTGAAATTATGCAGGCCCTGAAATTTGGGGCTGATTTTTTTATTAGTTTGGGTTGGTCCTTAGTTTTTGGGATTTATTGTTCTAATGGTTTGAAGTATGAATCTCAAAGGTTTTAAGGGGGTGCACTAGGTGGAAAAAAAAGCAAATAAGTAGACTTTCTAGATTTTCAGCACGTGTTTGTCATCGAATTAAATCAAGATACATTTAACAATTCATTTATGGTTTAGTACAAGCACGTATCAAATGATATGCCCATTAATTAGCAGTTGATCTAGGTCCCCTCTCCTCCAAGGCTCCAACAGAAGAGGAGGCGATCCCTTTTTTTTTATTTATTGGTGGAGCGGTGGCAATAGCTGTTTTAGAATATTGAATTGGGCATATCTTCTTTTCTAAGTTGGTGTTCAGAAATGAAGAAACTTTGATTGTCTTAGCCACTAGTTTGCTTTCTTCCATGCCCACAGGGAAAACTTTATATAGAATTCATTGTTATTAACAAAATTAAATGGTCATAGTTGCTGTGCATGCAAGAAGCAATCAATAAAAGATTCTCTTGCATGTGAGATGACTATTCAGCATGTATGAAAAAGTAATCCATGGAGAATAGTTAAATAAACAAAGGGAACCTGTTGTTCTGTTAAATGATTAATAACTTACAATTTAGAGATCAGCATGCCTAGAATGGTCTGCCGGGTATGCAATTGTGATACCCAACAGAGGGTATGTTGTCTTGCCGCCTGCCAACTACCTATGAAGAGGCTGATTCCATTTCTATTGTGTATGGCTTCTTGAACCCCAGGCATAAGGTCTGGTAGTCCTTCCAGCTAGAACTTGGTCTTATCTGAAGGTGTGAGCTAGTTGGTTCTACACTACAAGAAGAGTGTGTGTGTGTTGGTGAGAGAGAGAGCGGTAATATTTGGAGCCATTAAAGAGCCATGCAACTTTTAATTTCAGATGGTGACAAGTAGGTAGTGTTCAGTTGAACTTGGGAAGTTTTAGTACGCAAGCCGAAAGTGATGTTTCAGGCAATTATAGAAGGTGATTAAACCTTCGGTTACTCCTTAGCGTGAAGACATGAACTTCTAAAACAGAAGACTTAAAGATTGAACCCAAAATAATGACTGATCAGAAGCATTGCATATCCGAAATTCCAGATCTTGCTGGAACTTTGTTTGGTGGTTTCCACGGTTAGCACATATTTCTGCTATTACCTTTCCAACTACCTGTCTGTACCTTCAAGCTGAAGTCATTTATATGGTCATCTTCTGGAGCTAGTATTTTGAACTCAGGGTTCGGTCCTGAATTGATCCCTAAAACCCGAAAACCCAGCAATCTTAGATCATCTAGTGTTGGGATATGTAATGTCATGATCTCAATCAGAATCGCTCAATTCAATTGTTTCTGCATCTGAAATCAGGGCACCATTAAACTAGTCAGGATTTGAAGGAAATCATCTCTTTGGTTTTTTCATGAAGATTCAATTTTGCTAATGAAAAAGAGTTCCGTATTGAGGCTGCAGCAGCAGGGTATGGAGTCACATTCTGAGAAAACGCGTTACTAAATTATGTGAGTGATCTGACATTGATGATTGATCCAAACTTACAAGTTTCATCTTTCATGGCATCGTTGTCGGGAAAGCAGGCCCCGTGCCTATGGTGAGAGTGGCCCAGGCGACGTGCTGCTCGGCTATGAAGTCTTATCAAATGACAAGACGTCCTGTCTGCCACGCCAAACTCTGTGTGTTGGCAACGTTGGTAAGTTTAAGGTATCTTATCTCATCATTCTACAGATATAATTATTCCTTGCCTATCCCTACCCCTGTTTTTATCCAGTTATCCCAACTAGGCTATGTTTCTCTGCAACCAAATCATGATTAAACCTTTAGGTGTTCTTCTCAATCATGGGATATGTTCTTGGCTTGTCTTTCCTTCTTTCTTCTCAGGTTCAACTTTCAAGCCTGTGCTAAACCCATAAACAGTTGACGGCTGGATCAGGGATTATGTAAAAAAATTGGGTAGTCTACTTCAATCCTCTGCATTTAATGGGTAAGATCATCGGTAATATCATCGAGATCTTAATAAAAATTTCGATCACATCAATGGTTGAGATTGAAACCTAGATTGAAATCTTGGATCTAATGATCCAAAATTTCGTTTGACCGTAAATGCGCATGAATAATGTAATTTCGGAACCCTGAGGGGTGGTTCAGTTGGCAAAAGACCAACATTTCCACATAGGAGGTCAGAGTTCGAATCCCTTTAGGGTTAGGACGAAGCCTCACCTATATTAATTATATAAAAGCTCTTCAGAGTATATAGTCGTGGTGCGTGCAAGCTGGCTCGGATGAACCTTAGATAAAAAAAAAATAATAAAATAAAGCAATTTTGGCTTGTAGAGTATTAGTATCATTTCAAGAAATTCACAAAAAAAAAGGAAGAAAAAGAAGAAAAATAAAATATCATATCAAGGAATATGTGATGACTTTGCATCTTTACGGTATCATTATTGGGTTGTTACCATATTGGTTGTATGAAGCCAAGGCTGTAGAGTCAAAAATCAGGAGGCTAAGGATAAACTCAAGTTCGAATCATTTTTCCCTCGATCAAGAGAGAATTATGTGTTTTTCTACACTTCTTTTTCATATAATAAGAATATTAGTTAATCTGTAAAACTAATAAAATGAAGCAAAATTTGGAAGTATCACGTTATTATTTTTATTGTAAGGTGAAGCGTGAGGAAAGCATATAAGTCTCTCGTGATGGGAACTGATTCTGACTTGACAAATCCATTGCTTGTCACCTATTGGTTCATCTCATCTGTCAGATTTCAGGGTGGGACTCCACTGAATTTGGATTATGGGTGGAGGGTAATGTATGTGTCAAATTGTGCGATTCCCATCATCTTTTTCTGCCATGATACCACTCATCTCATACATGCATGTCTTTTTAAATTGACCAAAGCATTACCACATTGCAAGTTTTAGCAAAAATTGTTGCAAACCCTATGAATTAGGCTCATCATAGTCACATTAGCGATTGAGATCTTACCCAAAAATGAGAAAAATGTTAAAGGTTGAAAGAATTGACAACCAAATATCTGTCATCTCTCTACTGGAAATTCAAAATAGCTTTCCATGGCATTTATTCTGGTAGGTGTTCATGTGAGTAAAACAACCAAATAAGCCCAGAAAACAAATTCACTTGATGGAAAACCTATATTTTGTTTTGGGAAAAGAAAATGTCTTTATAAACTCTACTGTTCATCAAGGAAATGGGTGTGTACTGTGTAGGGTAATCTTTACTATAATGTCTTAAGAATCTGATTCTTTTTCTCCATAAAATAATGAAGCCAAACAAACTGTGAAGGAAATAACTTGTTATCCAAGAATTGAACTGTATTATTCTCAGAATTCATTTATATAAAAGAACAGTTTCAAAAATTTTGCAAATCTTTTGATGCGAAACCCTTTCTTTCCCATCAACTGAAAATTAAACCTTGGCAAACCAAAAATAAAAAAGAAAATTAAACCTTGGTTGCGCCAAAGATCCCTTATATCTCTTTTGAATTTACCAAAAAGAATCATTTTCTTAGTTGAAATGTGAACCAGCAAGAAATGATTAGCTTAGAGGCTGTACTTTGGAACGTACAGAGATATAATTCTCCTGTAATCGAGTTAAGAAAGAAAAGAAACCCTTGTTCCATTGATTACTCCTGAGAATTTTTGCTTCATATTCCTTCTTCTTTATCCCTTTCAGATCAAACAAAGATCAAATGGGACTCTAGTGACAGCTGATGCCTGACATTTTCATACAAAAATCCATTCTTCAATCTTTTTCTTTCTCTATATGGTCCACCCAGTTCATCGTTCTTTAATGGTCTGGTCCACACTTGATAGAAACTTTTTGTGACACTGCAACTTATATTCAACGCGACACCTTCCGGGTTCTTTGGATGTTAGGTTTTCATTTGAAATTAGCAAATATTTCACGCACATCAATAGATGCATTACAAAGTACAGACACTCCTGAAATATTGTTTTTCTTTTAAATTAATTTTCTTAGTTTTTTTCTTCTCCTTTTCCGACTTTCCTTTCTTACTTCAGTGACCATAAATCTTATAGAGTTCCATTGAAAAGTTTAACATAAGGGTTTTACTTCCAAATAGTGCTTCACTTTTTCATTTTCAATGACCCTAAACCTTATAGAGTTCCATTGAACAGTTCAACAGAAGGGTTTTACTTTCAAATAGTGCTTCACTTTTTTCATTTTCATTGACTCTAAACCTTATAGAGTTCCATTGAACCGTTCAACATAAGGGTTTTACTTGCAAATAGTGCTTAACTTTTTCATTTTCATTCATTACATTCTATTTGGTTACTTGAGTTAAAAAATTTAGAGATTTCAAATTTATGGTTCATAAAATTAATTGTTTGGTTACCCTGAAATCTTTGGAATGAAATATGTAAATTCATTATAAAAAAAAACATGTATAGAATCATGGCAAATCTCTGGATTCATGTAACCAAACGAGTCTTAATTTCTTTTTGCAAGTGAAGGTGTTATGTTGATTTTTTTAGCTTTGAGTTCTTCATAATAAACCAAATGGACCTAATCGAAAATGTGTCGGTTTTGCCTCAAATAGTGTCAAAATCAAATGATGTATCAACTAGTGTCGGTTTGGTTTCAATGTAAAAGTACAAGATCTTATTTTGTTTCTGTATGATTTTGGTTTTCATGTGTTGCATCATTTATTAAAATGATTCCAATCCAAAATTGAACCAGTTGAGAATCTGGGTGCATCTAATGAGTGGTAGTAATCAAAGTAATTTTTAAAAATTTCACCATTATAGAGGACAAAAATGAAAATTTTGTAACTGTAAAACATTTTCAGCAATTTCATATAAATCATCAAACCACATTAACGGTTATTAGTTTCCTAGCTATCAAATCTTGTGCTTTTCTTTTTCCTTCCTAGCAAGTAATAATTGTGAATGGTTTAGTTGTGGTTGTCTGTTTTATGCATATGGACAATGTCAAATAGTTAAGGAGCCATGATTTGTTGAGTGGTTTCTTATGAACTTTTGATTTTATTAAGCCTAGTGTTGCATGATGATGTAATGGCTAAATCAATATTCAACACTTTTAGTTTTATAAGTGAGTCACCCTTTCTAAGTCCTTTTTATTTTTGTTAAAATAAAAAATGGGTAAGAAACAAAAACTAAAGAGCCATCAATATAATAGAGTGAAGAGGCTACAAAGACAAAGACAAAGACATGAGAGGGTAGCTAAAAATTCAAGTACAATAATAAGTTCTAAAGTTGAAATACATATGAATGGTTGCTTTCCTTTATTTTTGGGTGATAGTGGTTGGTACGGGTGAAAGTCTGGCCTTAATAGTATAAACTTGCCTATCTGGTCCTGAGCTCGAATAGGGTCTAGGCTCCCAAGGTTGTAGGTTTGGGCTGGCCCTTATCAGGACTATGATTGGATCAGTTGACTGCTTAGGTCAAGACCAGCCTTGTCCTAGCTCACCCGAACTTTATTTTGGATTGGTTTTTGTAAAAGTAGAGTAATAATATGGAATTGTATTGTCTATTCTTTTGTGGTCACAGTCAGGGTTAGGGTAATATTAAGGCCAAGGTTGGGGCTAGCGTGACTTGGCTTAGCCTAGTCCTACACCATAGTTCAAGGTTAGGGTCAAGGTAAGAGTACGGTATTTATGATCAGGGTGAGGGTTTTGAGAAGCCTAACCCAATGCTATTGCTCTAGTGGCGAAAGGCGAAAGTTCTTGGATGTTTTATTTACCAATGTTTTGTTAGTATTTGGTTGTTTCAAGTTTTAGATCAGATAGAGTAGAACAAGTGACAAATAAAACATTGGAAAATATGATTAGAGTTAGACTAGTTGAATGGGCAATGCGAGATATACACATGTACTTAATTTGATTGTGCGTATATCCATGTGGGGAAATGAAAACACAAAAAAAATGTAGAACAAATTGCAGCGACACCCAAAACAGAGGCCTTAATGTATTAACACCGTAGCTTATGTTTAATAAACATTCAGCCCCATTTCTTTTAAACTTGTTAGCACTAGAGATAAAAAGACCACTATGCATTATTGACAGTCATCTTCCACTCTTCCTCCTTTTCGCCATTTTCCTGCCTTCTTTGATTTCTATGAGAAGGGATTCTGTAACCCATCTATGGTATCATCAACTCTTTTGTTTCTTCTTTGACCTAAAAACTCTTGTTTCTTAAAATTTTATGATCTCTTGAAGAAGATGATGCGACAATAAAAGAAACAGAGAGAAAGAACGATTTTAAATCTTATAATTTCTCTTCCCATTATGGTTCATTTAGGGGTATCCAAATGGTTTGTACCCTGGTTCATTCAGTGTGACGTTGTCTTTGCTTTGCTAGATTATTATTATATTTTTTTTGTTTTGGGTAATCTCTTGCTTTGCTAGATTGATGATAACAGATATCTAATTTTTATTTTTCAAAAGAAATTAAAGAATGAAGATGAGAATTAAAAGCTGCCGGTGGAGCCAGTAATTGTGGTAACAGTGTAAAGCAAGACGTTTTCAGAAGGAAAAGAAAATTCATGTTTATCCGAAGCGATCGTCTATTATATAATGCCTTATCCAATCAATCTGGATAAGTGGAAACAAGACCACGTGGTAGTCCACGTCATTAACACTGAAAATACTTTTTCTTTTCAATTATTTATAATTTCGTCCAATGGGCGTGGAAAGTTTTTTTAAGTACACGCATCAGCTTCTCATAGGTCATGTTTGGAAAGCGCAGTGAGGAAAGAAAATGAATAAACACAATAAGTCAAAAATTAAAAATGACATAATAATAATTTCGGCTTTAAAAATAATATATGTATTTCTTGGTTTTTTTTTTTTTTAAATCAAATAAAATGCCTTTTTAATTTTATAGTAAAAAGGTATTTATGATTAGTCCAACATCGGATATCACGGAGCCGGATACCGTGTTTATTAATAGGTATTGCCTATTATTCTATTATCGAGTCACTATGTGTGTGTGCAATTTACGAGCGATGATAATGCCTTATCCAATAAGATACACGAGGGCTAGAGCGATACTTAACGCGCTCGAAAGTTCAAACTTTTGTTTTTCTATGCTTTCTTATGTACCCATTTTTCTTTAATAGGACCTAGGTTCAGTTGGCTTTGGATCCTTTACCCGTTAGGATGGAGTTTTGTGTTTTTTTTTCATCTTTTCACTTTATATTAGGAGAGTCCACCTTTGAGTTTTGAAAAAAAATGAATCAAAATAGAACCTTAATAGGTCTTGGTGAACACTCCTTAATTTATAGTGAAAATGGGGCCTTCCAAGAGCATGCTGCCAGATCCGTATCCCCCGGGGTAGCCTCTTTTCTACCTATTAGAACTTGATTCACTGTAACCAAATTCCAAGAGCATAGCCTAAGCCAATGATCCGTATCTCTTCCCATATGGGTAAAAGTATTTAAACCTCCATGCTTTAAGCCTCGTTCTTCTATCTCGGTAAGCATGAGGACTTTTGAACCCTTCCTTATCTTGGGGGGATGACACATGAAAGAACAAATATTTCGAGAATAACACCATTCTTGAAGCCTCTTGTTCACTTAATGCTTCTTGGTCATGGAAATCATTATTAAAGGTTTCCCCCCCCCCCTTGCTTGATTACCCAAAGGGTTCTTATTCATCTTGGGATGTTAAAGCAAGTTGGGAATGGGATCACAATTAATGATTGGACTGGTCCTTGGATCTCTAACACGGATCTTCAAAAAGGTTGCTTTCCATTTGCTACTAGTGCTCCCACTCATGTATCAACTTTTATCATCTCTACATCTAACAATTGGAATAGGTAGTTCATCAATCAATGGTAGCCACATATACAGTTGATGATAGAATTGTATGGAGGTATACATTTACAGGATTATTTACTGTTAATTGAGCCTATAATCTACATCAATGGACTACTCATGTTCACAATAATGTACCTACAACTCTTAGGTGACACCTTCGATGGTGACTTCCACTTTAACCAAGAGATTTTCATTTCACCTGGAAAGCAATACATCATAAGTTGCCTACAACTGGCATTCTATTGTAGCAAGGTTGTTCAGTACCAAGGATGTGCATATTTCGATATGACTCGAATACCTCAACAAGGAATGCGTTTGGATAGGATTATCGTAAATGAGACTCCATTATCTCAAAAGTCTTGGCTTTCAAAAGAGCTTTACAATGGATCTCCCACTTCTCATTCCATCTCTTGCACTTAGAGAGTGACAATCAAGCTTTGATTAATATGATCAAAGGCTCTGCTACAATCCTTTGGAAGATCTATGCCTCTATCGCATCATTAATGATGTCAAAACATTGGCATCTCTTCCTTTGCATCTATTAGGTTTGATCACTTACTTTGAGAAGCTAACTTGGTGGCTGATTGTTTAGCTAACGAAGCAGCTCTCACCTAGGATTAAGGTTTAAAGTTTCGGTATTAAGTATCGTATCGGTTGAGTGATTTTAAGAGACATATCGTCCTGTATCGAGTATTATATCGCTTTAGCTAATGTATTTTAATGTAATTCAATGGAAACACATATCGAGATGTATCGTATCGATTGGGTCAAATACGGATACGTATTGGCTAATATCATATGGTATCGTGAGACACTTTAAACCTTGGCTAGGATACCTTTGTTGACTACACCCCACCGGCAAATGTGTATTGGTTTCAACTTTTAGATTTCATAGGTTGTACCGTCCCTTAGGCTTCTCTCTTTCTTAATACAATTTGATTTTAAACAAAAATGTATATAAATATATTTAACAATTTATATTTATAGTTAGAATAATAAAAATATAATAAATAACGTAAAGAAAAAGAGAAATAGGGAAAAGGAATATAGCTTTAAGAAAAGGAGGGAAGGAAGAGTGATAACATGCACGCAAGGAATCCAACGGTTCAAAGGACTTGGGAGTCGCGGAAACACGGAGCCGCTGACGCCCAGGAGTTTGGAACCAACATTGCAGCCGTCCATCTTCTTCTGCTATTGTTCTCCAACACCGACGCAACCCTGCAATAAAATCTGAAGACCAACCAACAAACCAAACAAAACAAAACAAACAAACAAACCCTTGATTGTTCTTCCCTCAGCTCACCCAGATGGATAAGAAAATGGTTCACCGAAATTCACCTCTGCCCACCTCTTCTTAACTTCCCACCACTCCCCACCACTTGCTTATAAATCTACTCATCCCCACCTTCTATCATCCCTTCATTTCTCTCTCTCTCTCTCTCTCTCTCTCTCTCTTCCCCTCTTGCAAGCAAGAAAATTTCAGTCATACCTTTCATCTTAGTTAACACTTGTGCCCCTAAACCTAAATCTGTTAGAGAAGGGAGAAAGGAGATGAGTTGCAATGGTTGTCGTGTCCTTCGAAAAGGGTGCAGCGAATCTTGCATTCTTCGTCCATGTCTGCAGTGGATCGAGAGCCCTGAAGCTCAGGGTCACGCTACAGTTTTCGTAGCCAAGTTCTTTGGCCGCGCCGGCCTCATGTCCTTTATCTCTGCTGTTCCAGAGAACCAGAGACCTGGTATGTTATTAACGATTGATTCTTTCTTTCTTTCTTTCTTGTGTCTCTCTCCTCAAAAGGGTAAAACCCATTTCGATTTTTCTCTGATTCTTGTTTTGTTTTTCTGGGTTCAGCACTTTTCCAGTCGCTTCTGTTCGAGGCATGTGGGCGCACCGTGAATCCTGTAAACGGAGCAGTGGGTCTGCTGGGTTCGGGAAACTGGCAAGTGTGCCAGGCGGCGGTGGACACAGTTCTCCGCGGCGGCAGCTTGCGTCCCATGACGGATTCCACCCCTCTTGCCACCACAATCACCACTACGAGTGCTCCCGATTCTGACGAGGCCTCGGACACGCGATCGGGGGCTGCAACTACCTCCACCAAGAGAAAAGACATCGGAAATCCTGACCTCGCCGCGTTCACGGCTGGTTTTCATAGCAAGAGAGTAGCTTCCGGGCTTGGCGGCACCAGTACTCATCACCGTCGACAGGAGAAACAGCGGCCACCGACGCCTTCCATGAATTCGGAGGAGGAATCTGTGACGACGAGCTCCGATAGTCGCGATCAACAACACACGGGAGAAGAACGAAAGCTTCTCAACTTATTCGTCTGAGAAGAACTGAAGTGTTGTATTAGTCTGCTGTAATTTTTTTGTTTAATTATTCTCCTCCAATCTTTTGGTTGAAGACCCGGTTTTCTTAGAAAACGCGGTGAGTTTTCTGAGGCAATCTCCGGCAAATGATTTCTCTTTTCATACTTTGTTGGAATGGTTAGAGAAGTGAAAGATGAATCTGCCGGTGATAATTCAATATTTCTATTTTTAGCTAATTAATGGAGTTATCTTATATCACGATACTCTATATTAATAAATAAAAAAATTTAATGTTCTCTTTGGCCTTTTCATGGTCGATCCATTCCAAGAAAGGAGAGATTTGCTGAGTACGAAATGAACTATATATACCATGTTCAACGTGGATTGTAGTGGCGACGGCGGCGGCGGTGTTGACGGTGGTGGTGGTGGTGGTGGGGAGGGAGGGACGAGGCGTATGGAGATGGAAAAGGTATCTGGGGACACACTGCGGCAGGTTTGGCGTGTGGTGGCGTATTTGTGGGTCCCACTGCTGCAGTTGCATCCCCCTTTACAGAAGAAGAAGAAGAAGAATCCCTTCTCTATCGAATTGAATTGAAGGCTATAAAGCAAAGTATCTCTGAGAATCTGTGCGAGGGTGAATGTGTGGGGCTACGCTGTGGCAAACGGCGCATGTCAGCGTCAATTGCGGCGGCGTTTCTTTTGATCCGATCTTTCTTTCTTTCTTTCTTTCTCTCTTCTGCTCCGGTTCGCCCTTCCGTCCTCTGGAAACGTAGGCGTTGTACTTCCGTCATTATAATTGGACCAGTGAGCCAACACGAGTCATTCTCTTTGATTCGATTCCCTTCTTTACCTTTAGAATAATAACACGAAAAAAAAAATCCTCCTTGAGAGATGGGTTGTGGGTCCCTGGGGTCCACGGCATACGTCAAAACCCATCAGCCCATTACCTCCCTCCCTAAAATAAAGGAAGTGCTTGGCCCACTAGGGCCCATTCTTTAATAAGTGCGCGTCCTCTCCCTCTCTCTCTCTCTCTCTCTCTCTCCACCGCTGCGCATCGTCGCATTTCTCTCCCAAACTCCTGACACTGAATGACGTGGACCATACGGAACCTTCTGGATCACTTCTCCCACTTGTAGTTGTAGGCTTGTAGCTCCATCTCCCTGTGAGTGAACATACATGAAAAACCTGTTTGGGGGTTGATCTTTGCTTTAGCTTATCAGTTTCTCAGTATAACTGTGTGCTACGCCATGCCTGGACCACACTTTTGACAGCTTGTGTGGTTAAAATCAATTTATTCCACCGAAATCTCTACCCAATCAACTTTCTCCAATGGGGAGAGTTCCGGCAGCTGTCTTTATACGTTTTTTTACCATACAATAAAAATGAACTTATGTTCAAGTTCAACCATTAATAAAGTAATTCAGAGGTAGAATTTTCACATGGTCTCACCAATATTTTGTAACGCAGAATTCAAGAATTAGGCTCGAGTCTCGATCACCTCTCCCATTAGATTTAGAGGTGAATTTTTTTAGTGAGTTTCATATGGCCCCTACCCTTATTATATAACAGAGAAGCGTTAGAAAGCAATATTTGTTCGCTCAATGAGGAGATAGCTTATCCTTGGTTGTTGGGCTTGAGTTCAGATTATGGGTTTAACTTGAAAGTGCAGCAATGTGGTGCCAACGGTCAATTGAGATTTTGATTTTAACCGTTGGCAACAGGTGCATTCAAGTCTATCCCTTGGATCACCTCTCCATCAAAGAAGTATATAATGTTTTTCTACTATTCAATTGGAATGAGACTCATGTGAGATCTACCTTTGATTCATTCTATCAATGTTTCAATGAAATCCACCTTTGATTTATTCTATCAATGTTTCAAAGTGAATCCCATCCCAATTATTTGATAAAGAAATGTAAAAAAAAAAACACATAAACCTCTCTTAGCAAGAATGAGAATGTGATTTGAACTAAGTGGACCCAGCCATCTCTTCCTCCGGTGTGATCAGTCCCCCAACCAAAGTGTCCTCCTGCCTTTAAATCTCAATTCAATGCATTTTATCCATGGACGGACAATAATCCCAGCAGATACGGCTAAGCAATGCCGCCCTGGCGCAGGCGCCCCTCATGTCTGTACTTGCCAAGCCGCACCCATTTAACAGGAAGAGAGAGAGAGGCATGATGGTGGAAGGCATGCCTGTCTTTATTACCTAATCACCGACACCCCCATACCATATGCTCCCTATTTTCTCACATTTTCTATGAGGAATTGGCAATAAGAAAGAGATGAGACACCCATTATGCAAGCAAAGCAAGAGAGGATCTCTTTAAAGAGATTTGAATATTATATTCATCAAAGAGTCTCTCTTTGCTGGTGCTTGGTTTTGGTGATGGGTGTTTTCTGCAACGTGGAACAAGCAGAACAAGAAAGAATCCAACTGTGACGCGGATTCCACTTGCTTATCATCAATTTTCTCATTTATTTATAGAGATGGAAAAGAAAAGCAGCCCAGTTACTCTGAATTTAGGTAGCGAACGACAAAAGTCCTAGAATCTTCTTCGTTGAAACTTGGAAGAGAAAGGTAAGCGCCACACTCCCAACTAATCTCCTGGTTCTTCTAATTTATTTCTGTTATATACTATAAAATATGATTCTCGTTTGTGGAAAATTATTACTTCTCTGGCCTTCGATTTCTCCTCCTACTAAACAGTCATAATAGTTTTGAGAGAGATCGTTGTAGACCAATAAGAAAAACCCATAAGAAAGAGCAACTTCCTCATTGAATTTTCTTTAGGTCATAGTGAATTACAATCTATTCGGTGAAAATACATCAAAAGAGCATTCTGAAAATATACTTACTGAACTTTCAGTGGGAAATAAGTTGTTCTTAACTATCGAGAGAGAGAGAGAGAGAACTTAGTTGGATAAGGATGCTAGTCCCGTCGATTTATTTTCCCTTTTGACTCCCTTAAATGTGCCCTTAAATGTGGGCTTTTGGTAAGATTCTGAATGTTGAAAGGAAGAAAGAGACGAACACCTTTTTTGAGTGATCAATAAGTAATGACTTGCCTCTTGGGGCAGCTCAAGGGACGTTCAACACTCTTTTCTTGAGTGGAAGCTCAACCCCTTATACGTCATACCACTAACCCGTTCAAGCATATATACTTTCTCAGCTCAAGCCTGGTGGACTGAAAGCCCAAAGACCACACACCACAGCCCATACCCAATTGGAAAATTACTGGCAAGCCAATAACAGAGTCACAGAGACACATATGGGTATGCAAAATGAACATCAGTCTCTCCAAAATTTCCATTTTTATGAATGGGCATCCACAACTAGTCCCATAACAGATTTGAATGTTTAAAGCATTACATAAACATTCAAAAAGAATTTGAGACATGTTAATGGTGGGAAAACCAGAGCTGTAAAATTTTAATCTTACAGATCAGGGCCTCTAAAAGGGTAATTCAAAATCGCCCGTCTCAAATATTAGGGTATCAGTAGTTACAGTTAAGTGTGCTTTTGGTCTACCCAAAAAAAAAATTGTGGTTTGGGGTGTGAGTGAGAGAAAGAGAGAGAGGGGGGGGGGGGGCATTATCTTGAGGCAAAAAAAATATATAAGACTATGAACTACTAAATTGGAAATATCAATACATATATACATCAGCTTTCCTTTCACCTATAGGGGGAAAACTAAATGAGAACCTGAGCGGGCCACTTCTGGTGATGTGGTGAGTACAAAAATACATGATACAGGGAACCGAAGAGGTCAGAGTGAACACCCGATTTCTTGATTTCTTCAGCTGGACAAACAGCTGCTCAGTGCATTCTTATTACCCAGGGCACATCCTCCAGAGGGTAAAAGAAGGGTTTGATTTGATGTTAGGATTTGAGTAAGAAGTTAAGCAAGATCAGTCTACACTTGTGTTGTCAGGTTTGTTGGTACACGTTTTAGTTGTAATAGATGTGTTCTCAGACTACATTCCTTCACCTGTTGGCAAAGTTCAATGAACAATAGGCACTTGATATAGTTTTGAAGCAAGACAATATAGAGAGGAAGGGTGGGGGGCAGTGAGCTTACCTGCAGAGCTACTAATGTGGACAACAGATCTTTGCATTGATCAAGTAGAGCCCGCTCTTGTGCAGTCACATTTGCTAATTCAGCAGCCAGCGGATTTACTTCCTCCACCTGGGAAACGTTACAGGCATCAAGAAGCAAGCCAAAATTGAAGCAATAAGCAGACAAAACAGGTAAGAACTAATTCTTAGCTGCAGGAATGAACTAAAAGAAAGTACACTTGTTTTGTTTCCCTTGTAGACGTATTCTCATGTGAAGCATATATGAAACATGAGTGTTGCCAGTGAAAACCAGAACAAATAACAAAGAGGACGGAATAATCAAACACATACATCAGCCATTCCCATTTTATCAACTGGGGCCACAAATAACAAGGTCAGTGTTGAGAGTAAAATCCAAATTCTGATTTCAAATTTTGGGAGCAACTTTTCTATCAATTGGGGCCACAAATAACAAGGTCAGTGTTGACAATGCTCAATACTCTAACTGGAACTTTATCCAATAAAGTACACTACTACAACAACTCAGCCTTGGCCATCAACCCTTGCTTTCCGATCACTACTCAGGTCATACTCGATACCAGGCCTAAGCGATGCTTGTATTTTCTCACCACTACTCCTAAGGTCATTTTAGATCTGGACCTACCTTGTTTAGTTCCTTCAAACTGAATAAAACCACTACTCTGTATAAGAGCATAAAAAAGGCCTCCATTGAATATGGCTTAGGCAAACCTAAAACTATCAGAGCTACACCTGTACCAGCTCTAATATGATCCTTCCTAGTTTTGCCAATCATTCATCTCAACATTCTCATATCGCTTACAATTAGTCGATCTGTAAGATGCTTCTTAATGCCCAACTTTTTGCACCACACGTTACAACCATACCCTGTTTTCCTTGAGCTTTAAAGGACCATGTCGATCACACAGAAATCCAGATGTGCACCCCCCCCCCCCCACTTCGTCCAACCTACTTTTAATTCTATGCAAAACTGTGAGTCCAACATATTAGCTTCTTTATTAAACCAAGGTACCTCAAATAACCACATTGTAGAATCTCCCTCTCACATCAGGCTTCACCACTACATTATTATCCATCATAGAAGTCATCATGCAGTGATCCTTTCAATATCACAGTCCATGCTTCATCCTCATTACTCCACAGCATATATACTACTCTTTAAGTGGGGGAGCATAGTCAAGATAGTGTCCTAATATTGACAAGTTTATCATCCTATTATAGCCTAGCTTCCTTGACAATTGCATATCCTAAAATCCTATTAAGTGAGGACAAGAGTGGGGGAGCTATGTTTTACGGATGCAGGAGCATGAGTCAGATACAAACCCCAAAAATTGGGATTTGAGAATTGATAAGCCACATGGTTGTTTAAATTACAACTCCACCTCATCCGACTTAATGGGGTTGACTAAATGAGGTCAATCTTGAAACAAGACTCAGCTCTATCTTTCAACACCACTTCCATAAGGTCATTTTAGGCCAACCCCTAGCCCTTTTACTTCCATCCATCTGAATCAAATCACTCCAACTTTCCATGAGGCTGTCAGCACCATGGCTTGGTGAAAGCTCAAGAGGGGCCCCCAGAGGATGGATCCAAGAAACCACACCGAACTGGCCGAACCCCTTCTTGGGGGTATTTTGGGCACTTTAGCCCTTATTTCATTTCTGAATTTATTTTTAGTAATTTCCAGAATTTTTGTGGAGTCCATATTATAATCAAGTGAGGTTTGGATTTGTTTAAAGAGTCCAGTTTGATTAGTTTAAGATAAGATTCCTTATCTTAACTGTTAGGAGTTTTGTACAAGAGTCCAGTCCAATATGTAATGGGATCCTATCAGTAAGGATATCTCAGTTGGAGTCAGATTTTGTAATTTTAGGCTATAAATAGCATTTTCATGCATTCTTATTGGCAGTCTTGGATGAATTAACGAATAGATTGTTTGAGGATTAGGTTCTCCTGTGTGGTTAGGCCTTGGTTGAGTAAAAAGCTTTCAAGATCTTCATTATCTTCTTCAATTCAGCAGCTCTCAAGAGATCCTCAAAGCATCCAAGCAACCATTCCAGCAACCATTCCCAATCTCCAAGTAAATGCAGCAGCCTTCCCACCCTTCCACCTCTCTTGCACAAACCCTAGAAGCACTCCCCTAGCATCCCGTATCATTCCCTGCCCCATCCCCTCTTGTTTGACCTAGGAGACCATCCCCATCCCCACCCCCATCACAACTAACCCCTGCCCCTTCCCCTTCAATTCCAGTAAACCCTAACCCTCCCTCAGAGCATTCGTAGCCGTCCCCTTTCCTCCTCCTTCCCAGCGATATAGCAACCTAGTCCTATTAGAAAATCCCAATTCCCAGCCCCTTTCCAGCCCCATTCACCCCCAATGGATCACATGAAACCCTAGGATCAAGCCCTACCATTATATTTTACAAATCAGTCCTATTTCCCTAAGTTAGAAAACCTGCACTTCATCTTCAACCTTGGAATTCTGCAGAAAGTTTAAATTTCCAGAAATCTGACTTTGATAAAGTCTGATCAACCGGACCTCAATCTAGTTGAAAGGACAGCAACATAAGTCAGTTCTGTACAGCAGAACCAACAAGGAATAGCTTTCTTCAACCCTAACCAAAACCTTAGTTGGACTTAGAAATTCAAATTTCAAATTACAAAAGGATTCAGATCTGGAATTTAGTTTCAGAAGGCCCCAAAACACCTTAGAAACCCTAGAATCCTTTCCCCTTTCACTGGAATTTCCTGGGCAAACCCTAGGTCTAGTGAAATTACTAAAATACCCTAACCGTAGACTTGGTTTACATCACTTGGTTATGTGGAATGGCATATCAGAAAGTCTTCTCCCCAAGGTCAAGTCACCATCAAGTGGTATATCTTTTTTATTTTTTTGGTAAAATCGTCAAGTGATGTATCAGTGTCTTATCTAAATACGACACAATTCCATGCAATTTTGAGTAACCAATCCATAGACAAACAATAGATAAAATATCTAGAGAAAATTACAGATTGCACGCTTTAGTGGGGCTTAAACTCTAGGTTGCATGCTTTAGTACCCTAAATTACAGATCGCACACTCCTAACATTTCATCCAAGATTTTGTTAACTTATGTGTGAAACGTCCATATTACCATCATTAAATTCAAATGACACAAATATCCTTTTTAAACCCTCCCATACCCAACCCTTAGGTGGGTGAGGAGAGAATGGAGGAAATAGAGGTGTGGTCAACTTTACAAAAGATCATGAGATCATCAGCAAAAGCAAGATGGGGCCAATCAATTTCAACTTAGTTAAAATAATTTTTATATTAGAGTTGCTAGCCAAGAGCCAGGGTTAGATCCAATCAAGGGTAGGGATAGGGCTGATCGGGTACACAGACAGGGCCAACCCAACTCGTCTCAGCCCAATTAGGGACATTTTGGGTAGGACAGGGACAAGCTTGGCCTATTAGAGCTTAGGGTAAGGGACAAGGATTTTAGGCCTTGAATTTAAGGTCAGGGTGGGAATGAGCCTACTTACAAGCATTTATGGCTGGGGTTGGGTTTGAAAAATCCCAGAACAGCCTGTCCCTGTTGCAGCCCTAATTCAGGTAGTCCATGAACAAATTAAGGAAGCAAATTCTGAAGAACCAATGTGTTCACCTTTGACAGTGAAGAGCATATAGAGGATGCCATAGCCTGCATCACATCGACTGCTGAACCAACCGCATCCTTTACCTGTTGGATATCTGCCTGTAGGACAGAAATAACAGAGAAAAGCTTAATCAAGCCCTACTTTACCCATAGTGCAAAATATTTGAGATGAATGCCCATTTAATGAATGTCAAGGTACATACCTTTGCACCACCAACAACTGGAAGGCGGAGAGTGCTTGCCTTCAATGCCTCAATAGCTCCTGATAAAGAACTCAAGTGGTCCCTGTCCAGAAGAGCCCACTCTTCCAAATAGATCATCTGCACTCAAGTCTAACAATCTTCAGACATGCATAATAAAAGAGATGAAAGTAGAGCAATTTAGATTTACTATGAAACCCCCCCCCCCCCAAAAAAAAAAAAAAAAAAAAGGGTCAGAAAAATCTCAATGTATATTATAAATACCAAGATAGACAGAAAGTGGGAAAGTGATATTTGAGCCATTTAGAGAAGCATCTCTTTTGATTTCTGTCCAAAAGTCATATCTATAACCGCTTTATGATGAAGAGGGAGCTCAAATTTCCATTTTTAGCGAGTTGGAGGTTCAAAAGATATAGAAGTATATAATGCTAGAGTGGAGTAGAAACTAAAAGTGCAGAGCAAGAAACTGAGCAACCAAGGACCAACTGACCTGGCACTTCATTAAATACAGGAAACATCCTAGCAGTTTCCCGAAGAGATATAGTATTATGCAATATACAAAATGGATTAATGGTTGTTGCAAGGAAGTACAAGGTGACAGATAATTGAAGGATGGCTTCAAAATGATAACTTTGCTTTAGGATGGTATCAACAGGACAATGAAATCTGGACTATACAGCTATAAGCAAACTAGAGCAACATGTATTAACCTTAAGAAATTGATTGTTAAAGAAATGGATCTACAAGACTCCTGGCATTGAGATATTAGAAATGATGGGCAAGTGGTACAAATGGATTCTGTTGGGATCCATGAATTAATGTAGTATTGTATTTGAATGATCAAGACAGTAGCCAAATAGGACCTTTCACAGGGAATCAAGTTCAGATTTTATGGACTTAAGGTGAAACAGAGTTTAGATGGGAACGAGGGCTGAAACTAGAATGGTATTATAACGGGCTGAATAGATCTTCAAATAGGGGCAGAACTATAATGAAGAAAGTGACAATAACAATGTAACATGTAACACCCGGGCTTTACACCGCAAGGTGGATCAATTGGATTGAACACCAACCTACCTTGATCAAACACAAGGGTTCTCCAAAGAGGAGGAATGCTAGCAAGCAATTTGATTTCAATTCATAAGTTGTGTCTTCACCACTTACATAAGTCTCTTTATATAGCTTTCTAAAGAGACATAAACATTAATGGCAACATCCAACCACTAGCTAACACCACCTACCTATTAATAACTCAACTACTACCTAACTCTTGACAAAGGAGAACTCCTTTGACAATGAGTTCTCTTATTTTCAAACCAAAGCCCCTTTTATTGACTTTCCAAAAACTAGACTTAGGCTTAGGTCTAGACTATGAGGTTCAACATATGTGGGCTAACTTTAACCCACTAAAACAGCCCTAGCCCATGAAAATCATGGGCTGATTCAAGTGACAACTTTAGGCCTTTGATGGGTCTGACCCAATGGGCTTCTTATTTCGTAAATATGTCTTCAATTCTGCATCATGAATAGAAATACAAATTTAATGGAAGCATTACAGACAAGGATATGTTCACAAAAAATTGGAAATCTAGGTATGAGCATTCCTGCTTGAAATAAACAAGTTATAAACCCAGTTTTTAGTGAAAGCACTCCTTAACACGTACAAAAAATAACAAGAGAGGCAAACCTGGAGAAGAAGGGAACAACTTCCCCGAAAAGCACCATAGGAGGACAAGCAAAAGATTCTAAAATGTGGACCAAGAGCCACTTGATCATGTGAAGGTTCCTCATGGTTTGGCTAGGACAACTATTTTAACCCCCAAGGTGATAACAGAAAGCCAAGAGCTCAAACAGAAAAAATAACGATGAAATCTTAAACATCTTACAGGTAAGAATGTGTGATGGTAATCCCAGTGTTGTTAAAAACCCAATTTTGATTCACTTTGGGCCCACCCATATGTACAACAGCCAATGATAGGTAGAGAATGACAATTGTAGTAGTAAATACACCAAAGGTACCAAAGGGGATATAGCAAAGGGTTACTTATTATCATGGAAAGTAAAGAGATATGGCAATCAGATTTAAAAGGTGGGGTGAAGCTGGAAGGAAGAAATATAAGTGCAGAAGAAAGGATGAAGAGTGAAGGTGGTAAATTGGTCCTTCAACCTAGAGATTGAGAACCCACCAAGATCTTCGAAAATATTTCGCTTTTTTGGATTTCAAGATAAGATGGGATAAAATTTAATCTCTTAACAGTATCTTGGCAATATCTTGGAATTTTCCTGCAACTGTATGCTTCTCATGAAAAACTTGGGGTGGGGGAGTGGGGTGGAGAAGGGGTTAAATCATATCTCCTACCTTGCAACAGGAACGAAACCAGAAGAAGGGTTTAGCTTCGTAGGGAAGCCTCTTCCACAGAGGAAGGCCAATCTGCTTAAAGCTTACAGTTTGAAGCACAACCAGTGATCCCATGAACCAGGTACAATCAATTCAACTGCCCAGCTCTCAAACAGAGTCAAAACTCCGTACCCAGACAAAGGTTGCCAATTACCAAATCTAAATCTAATTGTATTGACTTCTACGTTGACTCACTTCCTGATGACACTAAGTCACAGGCAAGGAACAAGGGATTCTAGTTACTTGCACATACTGCTAGCCTCCCGAATCCCAACAGTCACTTGGATCTCCGTTGGCTGCTTTAGACACGTAGCATGAGTCTCACACCAATTCATTGTTCATGATTTCTTCAAAGCTTGCATAAGTAGGCCTATTTTTTAAATCATTATCAATTTGATACCATTGTTCAATCCTTTTAAGAGAAAATTTAATTGTTGATAATTAAAATTGACCACGACTAAAATTCAGTATTGAAACTTGAAAGTGGCAAATAGGGAATAGAATGCACTATTTAAGAAACACAATTATATGATCCTAAGATCAAAAGAGTCAAGAGTTTTCTAGGGAAAAAGAGTGGAGCAAAACATAACTATCTCCCTGAAAATTTTAACAAGAATATAGTAATGAATCTTACTTGTCCTCTTAGGATTGAAGTTAGCTTAAAGTTTTGCCTCAGAAATTGTAACTTGAACCTTTTAACTGTGACAGAATTGCGTAGATCTGTGGTAGTTACCCATGCATTATATATATTTTTCTGTACAAACAAAAAAGAGAACAATTGGATAAAATTGAACCAGTATATATAAGCAATTAAACCTATAAAATTAATGCATAAAAAAATATAAAAAAATCTCAGCATGAAAATCATTAAAGAGTTGTGTGCAACAAGACAGCATGATAAACATATGAGAACACCATCAGAAAAATATGAGGACAAAACATCTTCATATAGAAATTGGTGGCCTTAGACAACCTTTGCGATCTTGAGGTAAACCTAGGTTCCAGCATAGTTTGGAAATTCTTGGGAAGACCATGATGCAATCACTTTTTCTTTTCTTTTCTTCTTCTTTTTTTTTTTTTGGGGGGGGGGTGCCAGGATGGGCAATCAGACACCAAGGCTTCATCCATGTAGAGACACAGTAGAGAGGAAGGCACTCAAAATGGTCAACATAAAATACATAATCTGATCTGTGTTTAGTAAAAACAGTCCTAGAGAATACCTTTGACACCCTCAAATACTTTTCAGAAAAAATAATAAATAATCCCCATTAAATTCTGCATCTTCACAAAATTAAACTTTTCCAGTGTTGAAAAGGACATAGGGACAGTGTACGGAACTGCATTTGGGACAGTCCATGACCTCAAATAGCCAAGCCTCTCATTTCTTAGTAGAGTTGATGCACGCAGAAGAGGGGAGAGGTGAAAACTGAAGTGGCCATTTATGCTATTCAGAACAAGAACGACAAGGAATGGGGGAAAGGGACACCTGAAGCATTCTAGAATTTCTTTTGCTAGTGACATTTTATTTTGCAGAAATGACATCTACCTCCCTCTTACCTAGAAACGATTGCAACTGTACCACTGTTAGTTTTTCTGTTAAGTGATCCCAGAAGACAAGTTTAGCCTTCTTTTAAACACCAACCCCCCCCCTACCCCGCCAAAAAAAAATCCGCATCCCTAACTTCGTCGGAAAAGGAATACGTCCTTCATCCATCATCCATCAACCCTCCCACTGCCAGTCCCTCCCAGCTCCACCTTGGAACATTGGCACCCCTACAGTCTGCAAGGGTGATAGAAAGAGAGAAAGAACAACAAGGAAAAAAGCCTCAAATTCAAATACAAGATAGCCCAAGAAAAAGGTTTTTCCAACCTTTGTTTTCCATAGTTCCAACTCCAAGACTGTCACTGAAGCAACATTTAATCCATTAGAGTGGAATTTCTATAAACAATGAGATCAAAAACAGGATTTGGAATCAAAAGCAGCAACAAATGGTTTTGTGAAAAATGAATTGTTCTCTAAGTTTCTACAAGACAACAGAGAGGGAATGGTAAGCGCCTGGTCATTATCCAGCAAGGAAGTTATCTCCATGAGAAAGTACAGGACTTAGTGGCTCAGTATTAGATGGTTGTGGTGATGAATGGATATGTTAAAGTCACTTGATCATGGTTGAAAGGAACACTTGATTCACCATATAAGCCAGGTAGGAAACATAAGGAAATAAAAGAAGACAAAAGAAATAGGAAAAGAAGAGGAAAGCAGTAGGATATAACCACAAAAAAGTAACGGATGAGAAAGCACCAACTTAAGGGAGAAGAAAAGAGAAAGGAGGATGTAAACCGCACAACCACTACTCACAGCAGCATTAGATAACCAAAATAAGCTTCATTCAATCTCTAAGCTCCAATGATGAAGTTACATGTGTGTTGTACATAGGAGGAAATCCAACTCAGAATAGAAACCTACTCTCAGAACCCTTGAAACTAACACAAACAAGGAAACTTAACAGTTCAATTAAATCCCCAAGGTAGCTAACCCAAAACCAAATAGCAATCAAATAACAGACTACAAGGTTATCCCCTACCAATACTTGATCAAATTCCCAGTCTCAGCCAGGTTCGCCTTGATCAAGTTTTCTCTGTCAGGTCTTGCCAGTACAACCATGAGAATCCATTGTGTCAAATATCTCAAAAAAGAAAATGCAACAAAAGACTTGCAGTCAACACATTGTGTAAGTAAATAATATAAAATAGAGTAAATTACTCGTATTTCCCTTAACTTTCTAACCATTGTGTAAACTTCCCTGAAATTTCTGATGATTACGCAAACCTCCCTCTACTATTAAAATTTCGTGGCAAAGTCCAGTACTATTTTAAGGTTGTTAAATATGAAAAATGATTCTTTACTGACCAGACTACCTATGATCAAGGTGCGAAATTTTGCCAAAATTTCACTGGTATTTCAAGGGCAATTTCGCTGATTATATAAGAGACAGAGTTCCCCGAATCCAGCTCTCTCATTCTTCTTCTTCCATTCTTCGATTGATGCTTCGTTTCATTTAGGGAGATTTCATGGTGTTCTGCTAAGTGCACGCACAAGTGGAGACCTCGAGGTTCCCATCACCAACGATCTGCTCTAGCAGGTCGCAGTGGCGAGAGTAGCAAGCCTATAGTGATGGAGGAACAACAGCCGCCACAGCTAACTCCACTATAAAATCCAACAGCCAAAGCTGAGTCCATCACCATCATCATCTTTGTAAATATTCACAATTAGAGATATGCGAGCTTCTCTCTCGCGCGTGCGTCAGGGATCAATCAAATTACGATTTGAAGAAATGCGTTTATGTGAAAGACTTCTCTGTTGGTAGTACACCTGTGAAATTCCTTAAGCAACCATAAAAAGGACTCCGAGGACGGCATGGAAAATCATCCTAGACAGATCTGCTTCTTCCACCTTGCTCTTTCTTTTAGATCTTCTGCCTGAAGGGTCCTTTAAATCTTGGTCTATCATGGTTCAAAGATTCGAACTTCGAGAGCTTTCTTCAGGCAGTTCCAAAGATCCCCACTGCTCAATCGATTTTCCAGCAACTAAATCGTGAAGTTCCGCCGGAATTTCACTGAAAATCGCTGGAAAACCCGGTGATTTTTGTAAATATCGATTTCAGTGGATTTTTTTATTTCGGTACCATTCAAACCCAGCAAATTTTTCCATATTTCGGGCGAAATTCGCCAAATTGTTTTACCCTGTCTTTGATAGAGTTGTGCTCCTTTAGCAAGCTACCCTTTTGCCCTTGACGAAATTACATTTCTTCCTTAATGAAAAAACCATCTTTCTGAAAACCCTGACCAATAAAAATAAAAAAAAATATATAATAAACACACACACACACACACACACAAATCCCCTCTGCAAACCTATAACTCACGGTTTTGCTGTCACTCACAAAACCATCTATCATGGATAAATAGTCAGATTTCCAGACAGGCAAATAGGAAATTGAAGCAGAAAACCAATGGCTCCGTGAAGACTCTGAAAACGAGCCTGTCGCGTCCATGTTCTCATCCTGTATGCTCAAACTACTCTATGAATTCCTCCAGTAGAGAATAAGGGGGAGATCTACTCTAATTCCTACAGAAAGCTCAACAAAAGTTTCTCTCTTTCTTTAATCAGACATGTAACTCGATTGATACGAAAATGGAAACCTCTACCAAGATTTTTCTAATTTCTCTGTGTGTTATATTTATTGAAGATACAGCTTATTTAATGTCATTTCATTTGCAGGATCCTGGGTAGTTTGCAGAACTGCAATTCAGTTTTCCCTGACAGGCTGCTAACTGGGGCAGAAAGAATCTTTTTTGCTTCTTCGTGTGCTTAGATTGTTAATTGATTGCAGAGACCTCCAGAGAAAGAAAACCATTACTGGCTTTACAAATCTGGGAACCAAGAAGGGCTAAGAGCCTTATTTATCAGTTACAGTCCAATTCTTAGATCAAATTGAAGGACCTTATTTATCATTTTTTTCTACTGTAACAAGAAATATCTCCACCTTTGATCTGAAAGGAACCTTTTTAATTATTTCCCCTGCTATCTTCATTGTTTCCTTTATATCTCAAACACATGACAAAACCAACAGCAGAGAGTCCTTTGATGCAGCCATATCTTCTTAAAGTTTCAAATAATCTATTCAACTAAAGTATGTAAAGCTTCCTAACTCTTCACTGGTTCCTTTGTTTTCTGTAATTTGGAAAAGGAGTGGAGGCAGGGTTATACTGAGAGGGATGGGTGGCCTGAGATGAAGCTGGAAAGTAAAGGGCAAGCATCACAACATGGCTGCATTTCTTCAGTCTGGGTTGCCATTATTGGGAAGTCAGAGGTTGCAGAGGCAGCCCAGAAAGAAATGAAGAACGAGCAGTGAATCCTGCTTTCTCATATTACAAAGAAATGAAAACAGTAGTACATGGTTTTGCAGTAAAAAATGCATTTTAGTCACAGCAGGTCTTTTTCGCTAAACTATTAGCTTCAGGAAGAGGGGTTATGTGAGTAATTATCAAAACACAGGCAAGGTTTGTGTAATCAGTTAACTGTACAAAAGGTTGGGGGAGAACTACAGAGTAAAGTACTCCATAGAATGTACAGGTCCAGACATGAAGAGTCCAACACATGCCAGAGGAGAACTGAGCAATGTAATCCATAGAATATATTGGTCCAGATATGAAAGGTCAAACACATGCCTAACCCACCCATGCTGTGTGACGCCTGAACTGCTCCTTAGGTAAAATGAAGGATGCAGATAATAATAAACACATATCAACAGTGAAATGGCCCTACTACATTGATTAGCTTTGCACCTTGATTAAGGATTATTAGTGTAGTAATGATACTATCCCCTTTAACTGAGGCAAAGCCACTAGGGTTTTACTCCTTTTGTGCAAGCTAAGGGACTAGCCTCCCCATAATGCAGCCGCCTGATTGGGTTTCCAAGCAGGACAGTAATAACCAGCATCCTCTAAGCAGAACCAAATCTGATTACTTTAAAACAGCACTGTAAACCTCATACGGAGGGATTGGGGGCTTCTTCTTGAGGGGTGGCTTTAGGGGCAGGACTGAAACGGATAGGAGAACTGATTCAAATTTCAGCCTCAACGGAAGGATCCTAATTAGTTGAGTGGGGAACTGGGGATCTCTAGTCAGTTGTGTTCTATGGTTCAGATGAAGCTAGATTCTCATCTAAGGAAAGGGAGAATATGGGGCTGTGGTATATTAAGGGGAGTCATTAGCATTTTCTTTTCTTCTTCTTTTTTTTTTTTTTTTTTTTTTTTTTTTGGGGGGGGAGAAGAAGCCCATCGATCCAGGCTGTCAAAGGTTGAAAATAAAGACAAAAGAAGAGGAAGAAGAGGTCCCGGACCTCAGGAATGTTACCTGCTAGAGACTCTCCTTTGAAGCTCAGGGCTGGATAGACAGATGTTTGGATTTCTGCAACTACTTTTTAACAGTGGTTGCTGAATATCAAAAGCTTACTACGCAGAATCCCACTAGTTTGGAGTGAGTTGATGAGGGGGTGGGCCTCCTTGGTGAAAAAGCAATAAACCCTTGCTTGGCCAGCAATGGATGGCTGCCTAGCAGCTTCTAAGGTCCCAAACCGGAATGATAATGGAGTGCAACTCCAGCCTAGTTATTATGTCTCTTCCAGAGAGAAAAACATTTTATAGCTTCAATAGCTCATAATTCAAATAATATTTACTCAATTCTAATCCATCTTTATTCTTCCACATTGAGCTTTAAATGATAGGCTAACAGCGGTACAATGGAGAATCTCAGAATCCTTTTTAGACTGAAATAAAAATAAAAGAATCCTACAGAAATAATAACTACCAACCCAGCTTTCTTTAAGGGGTTCAAAAGAAAAATGAACACCAGCCTGCCTTTTTAAAGGACTTATAAATCAACTAAAACTCCTACTTACAAACTCCATTCTAACTACCTAAACTAAATAAAAAAAGACTATACTACCCTCACTTAAATTCCATTAATAAACCATGGAATTTTCATATCATGAACCCCAAAAGCATGCTTATCAAGGTCCTCAAGGCATCGCCTAAGCGTCATCTAGGCAATGCTTAGGCATCCTGAGCCCCTTTTGGGTCAAGGCGACTTGGTGTCACCTTGTAACCTTGCTTTTCATTGCCCTAGTTTTCGTGGCCCTCTATCACCTCATCTCGCCTTGACAACCTAGATACTTATACTTCAAGCCTATATTTCCAGGGCACATGCACAAAGATTTAGAAAACAAAATAAATCTATATCTCAGGCTCACCCTAAAGTAGAAAATTAATAAATGTTCAAGATAAAATGTCGAACATATTATGCAAGAATTCTTTAGCACAGGTTATAGATTAGCAAAGCTACCATATATACACATACATGTACATAAAACAGATAAAGCAGATCATTTGTTGCTCTTACAATGTTCACAAGTGTGCAAACTTCAGGATAGCTTAAAGGCTTGAGGACAGCTAATATGATCTAATTAACCACTTTCCCACATGTCTGGTATATTATATTAAAGAGGAGTACGGTCTCGGGAAGTCAGACACATCTGATACATCTCACAGAAAAATATTAAGTGCCACTTTAGAAAGTTCAGACCACTTCTAGACCCCTTTTTGGGGTTGTTTAAGACTGAAATGTTGAAGAGGATAACAAGTAGAACGAGAAACCTGTTTTGGTACCTGAGTACCATCTTTGGATCTGGTTGATCATTGGGTGCACATTCAAGCTAGAAGACATCAGCAGAAACCAAGCCATTTTACCTTTTAAAGAATGAATACCCATTCTATTTGATAATGAACAAAAATCTGAAGTATCAGAATTACACCTAACATGGGAGAATACTCTATACCCTGTTTTATTTCTTCTTGAAGCAACAAGTGCACTAAGATGGTCGTCGATGACGTTATCTCCACACCCTAACTTCATTTATTTCCACTAATACATACCAAAACATTTTAAAAGATGTAGTGTAATCAATATATCAAACTACTATTCTTTTTTTTTTTTTTTTTTTTTTTTTTTTTTTTTTTTTTTTTTGGGGGGGGGGGGGGGGGGGGGGGGGGACCTATCAAACTATTCACGGAAAGCAAAATAGGAATACCAATTGAGCTAGCCTGTACCAAGCGCATGAACATCTGGGAGAATAAAAAAAGAAGTTGCCAGAAAAAGAATCCAAATCTCAAGTCTTCTCATAATCAATTCAAGCAAAATTCAACTATTCATGCACACAGCTAAGAACTAAATTGTATAGAAGAACATGAAATACGGATTCACTTAGTCATACCTCTGCTGTCAGTCTTTGCAACAGCAAAGAAGCATCAGTTCTCGCATTTACAAAACGCCACTGCAAGTATCGGTTATACAGGAGCCTCAACAGGTGCGCATCAACAATTCGGTTTTCCCCTACCTTGCCTCTCCTAGCATCAGCAGCAAAACTTAGAATGGAAGACATGTTGCCTGAATTGCTCAAGGAGTTTACTGTCGCTGCATTTCTTGTCCGAGAGGGACTGGGCATGCCCCTTGAGGGTGAAGAAACCGATGATGTCAAAAGCTTACTTGGGGATGCAGGCCTGGCCGGACCTCGGAGTGGCGATGACGAAGCTCTGCCACTCCCGGTTGAGACTGTTCGTGGAGAAGATATGGGACTATCACTCACCGACTTCCTAGACGGGATGACCCTTTGTGGAGCAGCAGCTCCAGTCCTCGAAGCATTTGTCGGCGACAATGGTGAACTAGGGTCTTGCAGACGCCGTAACCGGCTGTTCGTTTCCTGCCAAAACCTTGCCGGAACACTGATGCCTCGAGGGCCGCTTCGTCCTTTAGAAAGCCCACTACATTCGTGTGCACCTGAAGTGCTGCCGGAGGAGACACTCTCTGTATCAGATGGATCGGAAGAAGCCACAGAGCCATTTGAAAACCCAACTTCAAGAGCTCGCTGAACTGACTTCACCAATTCCACATTGCCTGTATCTTGATGCAACCTTCGATCAAACGAGTCTCTTCGACCCTCCTCAATCATCGATTGCTGCAGCGCCCGTACAACAGCTCCAGATCCAATCAGTTTTCTGTTCTCCCCCGTACAATCCACACTTCTAGTGAGACTATTCACTGTCCGAGCTCTTGCTGGCCAACGATGCTGATCGACAGGCTTGGAATTCTCCGTTTGATCACTACCTCCGCCACCATCGACCTTGCCTCTCAATGCAGTGGTGGTTGTTTTCCTTCGCTCCGGAGTAGCTTTCCTTGCATTACTCAAATTCTGTGATGGAACCACCTTGGTTTTACTAACGGGAAGCGAGAACGACTCCCCTTGAAAAGAAACCGACAAGCTCCGTGTAGAAGTGAATAGAATCTTGGAAGCCCTCGATACTTCACCTGCATTACCCGTTCTTGACTCCGGCAACGGAGTAATGGGCCGAGGTGTTGCAGGCCGCCTTCGCTCTACAGACTGTGAGCGTTTGATCATGGAATGAGCCGTCGCCGGTAACAGTGTGTTAGCAGAGGTCGGTCTCGAAACGAGAGGTGATGGGCAACGCCTGGATGAAGAGGAAGAATTTGTCGAAGTTGAGGTCGATGTCGAAGGGGACAAGTACCTCGAAGTGATCTCTCTCGATTTGGGCCTCCTTGGACCAACAACGCCATTGTCTCTCTCTGAAGGTAACAAGGGGGGTCTTCCTACGTTCTGATTACTCTCTTGGTGTTGTGTGGACGTTTTGGGGTTAGCAGTAGAAGCAGTGGCAGAAATGGCAGCCACCATCCTCACATCTCCTCTTCCACATACCAAATTATTCCCAAACGTTACTCCACCAAAAGCCCCAAAACCTGCAAGAAAGAAAACTATGAAAACCCAGAGAGCAAAATTTAAGAGAACTCAACAGTTGATAAGTATGTCTCTGGGTCTGATTCTTGCTGCATTTTAAAGCGAATACTAAAGCTAAATTGAAGAAGCAAGAGTGAAGAAGTAAGCACCCACTGCTGATGAGATTTGATAGATATGTGGTGTCCTGAGAGTGATATTTGACTGACAGAGAAAGAGAGAGACGCTATTATTGGAAAGAGACGACGGTAGTCACGCCCTCCGGCGAAGATCTCCGCCGGATAGACAGCCAAGTGAGAGCCGTTTAAGCGAAGATTGGGAAACGAGCACAAATGTCACCACTGTTCTGTCTTCATCGTCTCGAAATTCTTATTACAATTCTAAGTTTCTAACCCGAAAAAAAATATTTCCTATTACAATAATAATAATCTGTAACGCCTACGCTCGGGGGACAGCTTTAAGAAGAAAAAGATTCCAATCTAAGGTTTAGAAGTTGCCTGATACCAAGACCTGCTGACCTATTCAGTGTTTTTCTAATTTTAAATTTTGATTACGGAAGTGTGAGACTGAGGAAGTAGACGTTGGGTTTTGCGAATCGTTGGAGAGACGTTACTCAGAGAGAGAAGACTTTAGGTTTTCACCGTCGGTTACTGCAGTGAGATTGGAATAAGTTTTGTCCGTGCAAATCTACGCTTATTCCAATCCAACTGCATACAGAAGTTATCCGACGTGGATGGGGATGGACCTCCTGAATCTCCATGTTGTAACTTGTAAGTGTATCTTTACCCCAAAAAAAAAAAAAAAAAAACTTGTAAGTGTATTATATCAGAATATGTCAATCTAATGGTTGGTAGTTGAAACGGATCGATTGAAACTATTAGTCATTAGATCAACATCTACGTTGACAGGGTATGCTTAGAATATTTGAACGGAGCGTTTACCCGTCATTTTGTGCTATTTTGTGCTCCCTCAGGTCTCCCAATCATATGTTTGGGAGGAAGGGCTTACCTTTAGCACTAACAAGGTGAGTTAGAGATAAATCTTTCATAAACGTGGTATGAAGCTATGTGAGGGATAAAAATCTTAACTCCATAGAGACTACTTGGCTTCTCTAGTGACTTTGTCAATGAATCTTTGATTCATAACTACAGCAATATCAATTTTTGTCTCCTTTCTACTTCTAATTTTTTGTTTTTTTTTTTTTTTTTTCATTGAACTGAAAATGAATATTGAGACACACCAAATAAAAAAGGCACACTAAATATAGAAAAATAGATGCATGAAAATACAAGGATTGAACATAAACGAACCAAGGAGAGGATTTTGACCAAGCTATCATACATCCAATAAACAAGGTCATCCAAGCTATGGGCAAAACCCAACAAAACCTTAGAAATAAGGCTGTGAAAACAACAATAAATAAGCTCCAACAATAAAGAGAAAAAAAATCGCATATTCCATCACAAATGCCCATATAGGCGAAAATGTGCCATAAATGTGAAGACTAACATATCACAAGGGCGGAGAGATACTACTCCACGGGGGTGGAGAAGCTACAACATGAACATTTACAGGAATGAGTTGGAAGGTAGAACTGCAGCAGGTGATTGTTTCTACACCAGATCTATGGCTAGATGATTTTATAGCAAGGGCACTGGCCAGCAATAAAGAAGAGACAAAATAGGGCTTGCGGCATCAAAAACTCCAAATATGAGGGTATGACTTCAAAATCTTGCATCAATAAAGAAAAAAGAAGAAAGAAAATGAAGTTTGCGGAGGAAGGAGAAAGGGAAAAGGAAAGAGGTGCGATAAGTGAAGAAACTAGAGGAGAGAGAAGTGAGGACCTATTTACCTCAAAACATGGCGGCTTTTTTCTACTTCTAATCTAACAAGTAGTTTTGCTTCGTACTTCTATGAATAGAAACAATTATAACTTATTATAGATGCGGAACTCATATCTTAATATGTCGTGACACACCGACACTGAGGCAATTATGTGATCCACTTTGGTGGGAGGGGGGACTGATAGATTGGAGCCATACATGGGGCATAGGCCTTGCGCCCATACAACCTCGATGTCGAATCTAACCAATCAATCCCCATTGCTCCCTTGGGATAGCTAATGTGATATATTTGTTTTTGGACCACTTGTGGAGGTTCTTTTCTTACAAGGTACTCAAAAGTCTAATCATCAAAAAATTAAATTAAAATAATAATAATAATAATAATAACAAGAAAAAAAAAGAAGAAACATTTTGACAGTGATAGAACTATCACCAATATAGAAAATCTAAAAGAAGCTAATGAATAATTCGATTATTTCTGTAATCTTAACTACCATGGGCATCATCAATGATCTTAGTAACAACCCTTCCTACTTTGTAGGAGGAATCTAAACACTATTAAGCACCAGTTATACTTTTTCTTTGTTACTATCACAAATTTCCATCAAATGAGAATCAAATTTGTGATCCTCGTGTCAATATCTCAACCTCACACAGAACCTTTATGGAAAGTAATTTGTAAGTTCCCCAACTTGTAGGGCTTATTGCTTTAATATTTGATGATGCCATACCCTAATGAGAAACAGCTACCAAAATAATGTCATAAGAGGGAAGAACAATTGATTGCATTTCACCTTATTGATTGTATCTAAGCAATAATAATGTATAAAAGACATAAAATATGTAATACAATGCACATTAATTACATCTTTTAAAGCATTTATGATGGTATCATGAGAATTGAGTCATTAGATTGCTTATTGGTGGTAGAGTACATTAAGTAGGTAGGTATGAGAGGGATACACTGATACTCTGATTATGATGAAGTAGTGGTTAATATGTTAGTATCTGATGAAGAGCGTTTTCCAAGCTCAGTATGAATAAAACAAGAACAAAAACACACCAAAATGCATGAAAAACTGGGTCCCAGGTGTGTGTTAATCTTCCACCAATCGTGTAGTAGTGGTTATTATGGTATTGGTATCTTTTAGTTAGTATAAATTTACAGAAAAGAAGAACAATAAACAGGAAATTAAACAATTAGATGCACATATGCACGTAACTTGCCTGAAGAAATGCGTGAAAGAGCTGCTAATGGTGTTTGAAAGAGTTTCAGAGCATGGAGCACTAGCCACTAAGCCACCGCACGAAGAAAACCCAGTTCACACAGCACACTGCAATCAACCTTTATAACTTGAATTTTGCAAACTAACCCGTCCTTTCGTCTCATCATATATATATATATATATATATATATTCATTGCTTTTAATGGGGTTCTGCTGTTCATGATAAGATACATGAATCCACCTTTATCTTTTCTGGGTTTGGGGTCTATGTTATTAAACTTATAATCAATCGTCATCAACATGTAATGGCTGGTCCGTGCTCATTTCATACCTTCTCAAAGTCGGTGGTTAGTAAGCCATTGATTCTTGTATGGTACTGTGTCCACAGCTCCCTCCATTCACTGGTGGTTGGCTCGATGGATTTAAATTAGCATTTACACTCTCCATTTGACAGAAGTAGATTGTTTTTTGTTTTCATTTCCTAATAGAATTCACTTTTTTTAGTACAAATTTCATTATTAAGGAACTTGTTTGCTGATGTGTTACTTGGTACGTCTCATTTTTATCTTTCTCACTTCATTTTCTTCTTTTGCAAATTCCTTGAAAAACTAAGGTTTGAAACACAAACAGATCTAGGCAAGTTCACAGATCATTCTAGGGATTAAGGGACAGCCCACCTTAAAAGTAGTTTTAAAAAGTACTCTGTTTTCTGATTTGAGAAGTTAGTTATGTTTTTAATCTTCATATGGCAATGCAAAATCAAGTGACTTAAACCATCAGTAAGCATATGATGAGATCATTAAGCAACCAATTAATAAACTAAGAAAATAAGAAACATATGGGTCCATATGCTTTGAGGTTGCAGGTCAAATCATAATGTAAGTTACCGAGTTGCAGGTCCACCTTAAGTAGCTAGTGTGACTTGAGAGATACTCCATTGTTATATTTGCTTTTAAAGTAACACAACCACTAAGTAATGTTTGTTAACTAACTATTTTTGGCATTGCACCGAAAAAACAACCTGGCCACATTGAAAGTGATTAGTTACTTTTTTTTGCTTCTTCTTTCTTTCAAGGGTATAAGTGATTAGTTGCTTAAACGATTAGTTACTTGATAGAATGATTTTGTTAGATCAATTCCTTATAGAAAGAAAGATGTGAACCTTCATCGCATACCCATAGAATAATCTGTGAATAATAAATACTAGGGAGCAAAATGATGTTGTGCCAGTGATGCAAAGACACTTGGTGCATCAATTGATGATTATTTAAATATTATTTACTTGCCCATTTAATAAACGTGACTTAACAAAACAGATCCTCTTCTTGGTGGGATTCAAATCGATTGCATCTGTACCACCGGAGTGTTGGTTTAGTGGTTACATACTTACTTTCAAGCAGTTTGATAGTCTCGTGTTTCACGTTCGAATTCCCTCTGCTCATCTGTATATTGCATTGGGTAGTTATTTGTTTTTTGTCTTGGGTATGAGATAACTGTCAGCTTATATGTTAGACTTAGATCTCCAGCGGGGCAACGCTAATGAGGCTAATTTTTGTGTTGGTAGTTCATAGGGTTAATACTTGCATAAATCTAACTTGAAAGTCCAAACATTGGGTTGTTTAAATTCATATTATTTGATGTTGCACATACATAAAATCACAATTTAAAGTCCGAATAACCTTCATTTATTGTCTAAAAGACATGGATGACTAGAAGGCCAGACATGGATGATTTGAATCCCTCTTGCCTCTTGGGGTAGAAAAAAAAATTCCTCTGTCATGCACAACAATGCACTTTTAATACCAAATGAAAGGCTAAGAATAAGAACTTAATATTAAATTTGAAAAGTCCAAAATAGCCTTCTAATTTATTTACTTTTTTAGCCACTCATTTAGTATATATATATATATATATATATATGCCCTGTCTGCACAACAAAGAATGTTTTTCCTTTAAGTTTATTTACCCAAATAGCATCTAATGATTGGATTAGTATACACACGATTCTGTACGAATCCGGATCTTCTCTCCATCGAGGGAGCTCCCCCATGGCTTCCTGACCACAAACATTAGTGGGTCCCACTGGTGAAAAAAAAAACTTTTTTTTAAATTTTTTCCAAAAAGTGTTTTTCATTGTGAGCCTCACTGATGTTTGTGTTCAGGAAGCGTAGGAGAGCACTTTATGCTCCCCGTACGGGTCACTGATCTGGACTCTTTCAATACATGCTAAGGATGTGTGTGCACTATCATAATTTCATAACCGTGGGTTACCTCACTAGTGTACACTACTACACCCTAGGGTTGGAATCTGAAGCCCATACATTATGATATATTAGCGTTGGCAGTCCATTTTAGTCATTGCTCGTTTTCCTCTATACCCGGAAGGGTTGAAGCTTGTAGCCTGCTCCTTGGCTTGGAACGCATTATCCTTGCCCAGTAAGATAGTCACAACTCTTTTTCCACCATGTGGATTTTATCACTTTGTCTTTAAAATCAATTGTTTCTTAGCCTTTAATTTTACCTCCACTGGTTATCTATTAACCTGACCGGTTTGTTATCTTCAAACCGAACCTATTCATCCGGTCTAGACGAACCAATCAAACCTTTTGAAAACACCAATATAGAGTTTGCCCTAAATATAATCTTCTTATTTACCGCCTCCTCATTGTCTCCCTCTTCTTCCTTTCTTCCTTCTTCCGCCCCTCTTCTGTGTGAGATTGCAAATGGTGAACAAGAATAAACGGCGGCAAGCTGTTCACAACTTCGACGAAGAAGACAGCGTCTGAACGATGATTTACTCTTCAAGAAACGATTGAAACTGGCCAAAGTCATCCTCTCAAGCCTTGCAAAGTTCACAGAATCTCATCGATCGAATATTCCACCTCTGAGAAAGCCCTAACCCTATCGGATCTCGATCTTTCCTTCACCTGTTGTGAATGGTGGAGCCGGATCTTCAGATGAGGAAAAGTCTGGGAATTGCATGTTCCAACCACTAATTCAACCTTTTAATTTGTCCAAGGAGGACCGCAATCCCATCGTCTTCTTCCCCTCGTTTTAATCCAAAACCATTGCATAGTAAATCCTCCAAGTATTTCAGGATCTATCCACATGTCACTTCCTTTTGACCATTTACCCTTCTCTGTATTTTTTTTTGGCCTAGGAACGACAGCCTTCTTGGTGTTCAAATCAGACATGCTTCTGGGAATTCTGGGGTTTGCTTTGTTCTGAGAAGAAGGGCTTTTAGAATTGACATCTTTACTTGAGGTTAAGTAGGATTTTTCAAGACAATACAATAAAGGAACAGATGATAACGAAAACCACAAGGGCAAATAAAATTAACAATTCAAAGGTGAAATATTTGAGGAGAACATAGAGAACTTGACGAATCTGGAGGACATTCAAATAGAAAAGAAAGAAAAACCAGAAAATCAGTTTAGTTCATTTTCCTTCTTCCTTAAGCCCCGATCACCAGATACCAGAAAAAAGAATAAGGGAAAGGAAAACAAACGATCACAACGAAGAAATGAATCTAGATTTCAGAGGTTCTGAAATCAGGGTAGAACTGTAGAAGACGATGTCAGAAATCTCGTTCGCACCAGTGTTTTGGTGTTTTCAAATGATTTTGAAAACCATATGGGTTGGTTCGCTTGGTTCGGTTCCTAAACAGCAAACCGGTTGGCTTAGTCACTTAACTCACTTAAAATCGCACATGTGTAGACCAATGGCCATGATTTATTTGTAGCGAATCGGACGGTTCGCTGAACAGTCCTGCGCATTAAATGCGCAGGACTGAAGTAAAAACAAGTAGTACGAATACTTGAGTCCAGATCTTGTACACGTCAAGGTGGAGGTCTCAGCTCTCTTCACCTTCCAGAAATGGAGGTTTAATTTCGAATTTATTTTGCTTTTGCCAATAATTAAAATGGCACTAATAAAAAAAAAAATCTGGGAAAAAAAAGAAGTCCATCAGAGTAAGCAAAAATGAAAAGTGGGAGTAGGAAAATTAGAAAATCCGACGGTTCATAGAATTTAACCAAGACAAACACGGCAAGAAAAGCGCGGTTATTCTAGCAACCGAAGCAGAGTTTTTATATTTTGATCTTCGATGCCCTTCCCGCTTATTTCTCTCGCCAGTCTCTGCAGACCGCCATTTCCGATGTCGAAGGACCAGAATCCGTTCCAGCTGGTGCTCAAAGCATCGGAAACCTGCGCACAGTACATTCAGAAACATCTTTCGCATTTCATACCGAATATACGCTTCCAATCTCCAACACAATCACAGCTCCCCTCTCAAGGTGGTCAGCTTACACTTCTCCAATCCAAAGAGGAGTTTACCAAGGTATAGAATCCCTTGAATTCTCTATTTCCCTTTCGAAATCTTTTGCGCTATGGTTGAAATAGAATTCGGAATTGTTAATTGCTCTATACATGCGGTGATCCAATCGTGCTGCAGCTCGAAACCTGCTCGATGAAATTCCGGACTGGAAGGCGAATTTTATTAAGTATCAAATCAAAGAAATGGACTCCTGCTGCTGGTTCACTTTTCTCATTATTCTGACTCCTGTTATTAGTGTAGTGTTTGTTCGTTGTACCGTGTGGTTGGTTTTGGGGCAGAATCAGGTTCCGATATCGCTTTGATTGTGTCCTGGAGAAGTAGAATGGATTAACCTAATGGCGTTTTTTTGCTCGACTTGTCACCCCGAGAGGTGAACCAACTCTTCATTACTGGCGATGAAACCTAAACAGATAATAATGGTTAATATGACTCGCTATGAATTCAGTGCGAAGTTTCACCTTCTAGATATATACAAAATGGGAGTTCAAGAATGCTACTATTTTCATTCCATAAACCAACCAAAGAATTGCATCGAGGAGATCTTTTATACACCATTCAATCTGTTTTTGGATTAGAGAAATGTACGGATTTATTTTTGGTGGGATGGGGGGCGCGGGGTTTACGTCTCCGTGTGACTGTGTGTGGAGTTTGGTGATTTTGTTGATCTTCAAGGTCAAGTTGAGAATTGGCATGTGATGCTGTTTTTTATTCATTTCTTTCCTTCATGCAGGGGCAGTCTGCTAAGCCTTTGACTAAAGAAGAGCTTGGAAGGTCCACTTGGACTCTTCTACATACAGTTGCAGCACAGGTATTCATTCACCCATTTCAAAATTTACAAGGAAACTGATATTTTTCTTGAATATGTAGACCAAGAAGAAAGAAAAACGTCATTCTCAGTCATGGTTGGTTCCTTTTATGATATGTATATATGTAGACTGGGTTTATGTTTTAGGGGAATGTGCTTGGTATCTTGTAAAGCAATAAAGACTTGATTGTGGAGTATTATGATTGGAAACCCACTCATCTCTCCTCAATAGCTCTAGAACTAGCTTAACAGTTCCATTATATCTGATAATGTTCTTTAATATAAATTCCATCCCTTCTATATTCTTTTAGGAATTCTCATGTAAAGGAAGACAAATGGTGGCAACATTGTCAGTTAAGCATGGCAAGAGGATATGATGAAACTAAGAATTTTTCTTGAAAAAATAGTTATAGATTAATGTTAATGGGATTCAGCCACAGGACCAGATGGTCAAAAATCTGGCTAAGAAGCCAGGGCCATGGACTTTCTAGTATCTATGGATGCCTTATTTCACTTTGTAGCTAGAGTTCCTGTTGTGTTGCTATATCCTGAAAGCTAGGAAGTTCTACAACTATCTCTAGTTTTCTATCTACTCGTTTTGTAGTCAGTAGCTCAGAGCTAGTCTACTTTTGAAGTTAGAAAGTTTGTCTTCTATATTTGACACCTGATGTAGCCTTGGGATCTTAACGTAGAGGTGTTTGGAAGTGTTAGGTACCCTTCCATCTAAAAGCTCGAACTGTTAAGGAAAGGACAATGTAAATGTATACATCAATATTCCTCTGCACTTGCAGACCAAGATCACATGATCCTTGTGCATGGCCAAGATAAAATGATGCCTAGAGATTAAAAAATGTCTGGAAAGAAAGACTTCTGATGCTGCCCTCCGGGGTTGAACACATGACCTCCATGCTGTGATATCATGTTAGCTACCATTTCACCAAAGAACTCAAACTGTTAACGAAGGGCAATGTAAATGTATGCATCAACAGTAGATGCTATAGACATTATGGTTTCAAGCAATAATGCTTTCTATTTTTCTCCTAGCTAAGAAGATCCACTGTTGATTGTTCAGGTAGATTCCTTACAGCTTTTGGTTAGATTCCCTGACATATTCCATTATTCTTTGCTTCTGTTTCAGTTTAATATCATTTTAGTTCTTGTCTCAAATTAGGAATGGCATCAGGAAACCCAGTCTGGTCCAATTGGACTTCTCTAGAAGACTGGGATCAGTCCCAAAAGAACTACATATTAGAATGTCTGTCTCGCCTTGTCCAGTTTACTATAAATATTATGCCCATCTGGGATAGTGTTTCTTCTAAACCCTAAATTCTGTTTTCTGTTTCATCTAGAATTTCTTTATTTCTATTCTGCAACTGGTCTGTCACAGCCAGTTCTCTATGTTTATTCCCGTTTTGCTCATCTGTTCAGCCTACTATTCTATCCTTTGTATGGATCCAATTCAGATCCTAATTAGGGATAGGGTTTTTAGTCACTGCATAACTATGACTCTGAACAGCCACAGCACATATGCATGTTTTAGAGCCTTTTGGGGGATATTTCATTTGAAATAGCTTGGTATATGCTGTTGGAGGTTTCTTTGTTTGAGATGCTTATAAATGCAACAAACTGAGACCACATTATTTGAGATGACACATTCCATTTTGAAGTGGATGTCCTACTTCATCACTAGCGTTGTGTTTAGAGTTAGTTTTCGTGGTTGAAGTATCTTGACTTGCATTTTTGTTCTATCATTTTAACGTTCCAAAGATAACTGAAAGAGTAAATCTAAATCTAATTTTCTCTGTACTGGTGTGCTATTAATGTTTATAGATGATGATGCAAAACAGTCTTACTTCATTTAAAAGCAGGTCCCTTAGAGAATCTCTTCTTTATCCATAAGGGTAGATTGATTTGCTGAAAGTATTTTGGTTGTTTCAGTTTCCTGATCACCCAACAAGGCAACAAAGGCGAGATGTAAAAGAACTGGTATGACTCTCTACATCTGTGTGTGTGTGTGTGTGTGGTGATGGAGATGAAGTGAAATTAAGTCCTTGTAATTTATTTTTTCCTCACAAAGTTCATTGATACATACAATTTAACAGAGAACAAGACCATGAAGTAATGGTTAAACTGGTTAGCTGCCCCAAGTAATTGATATTAAGGCTTTTTTATGCCTATTGCAAATCTTAGGGCTTACCTTTCATCTCTGTATAGTTGGATGTTTCAAGCAATTTTAGTTCTATAGGAATTGAGTTAGCATTTTCTGGTGACTGAAGACACGCTGAGTCATTTGTGCAGTATCTGCACTATTTGCAGATTGTACTGTAACCTATTGCTTTTCTTTTTGGTAGCATAGTTACCCCCTACTAGAAAGCTGAAGAAACTGTGTACCACGGTAATGCATGTATAATGTAAAACACATTATTTACAGATGATTCAGTTGATCTTTCTTTGAGGTTGCATTAAAGTTATCGTTCATATCCCCAAATTTGACAATTTTAAGGTTTTCTAGCATGAAGACTCAAATAGATAAGGTCAACAGAAGTGTTTTATACTTTTTATTCTGATATGCAACTCCAGTAAAAACCTCTCCATAATTCATTCGGATTATGTGACCAGTCCATTAATGTGGAGAAAGAAGAAAGAAATAATTTTCCCAGTGAAAGAAAACCTAGAAAACTATAATTTTCCCAGTGAAAGAAAACCTAGAAAACTATAAGCGAAAAATGAAAAACTCATTCAAGATCCATCACCAAAATTTTTAAGCCCGGTTTTGCAAAAATATGGTAGAAAGGACTCCTAAGAATGGTAGAAACCTCCCACTTCATTATCCTGAGAAAGTTCCTCAAACTCTCCAGGTTGCAATATCCTTGGACCCAATTTAGTTCTTTTGGGAGGTAGGTGCCAAGTAAGCTAGTATCACTGGCAGGGGAGAGGTGAGTGCAGTCAATGGTTGAGATTAAGGCATGCTACTGTTATGTGGGGAAAGACCCATGTCTGTAGGTATTCTTGATGGGTTTCTAGAATCCTAAAGGAATAGATAACAAGGGTTGTAAGTTGCTGCTGCTATTCACCACGAGAGAAAACAAAGAACTGGTGCCACTGAGGATTTGGTTTTCTGATGTGGTGGTTATTCCTACGATAGAATGAATTCTGAAACTTGAACAAGAGGTTCAGATATTAGGACAGAAAAACAACTGTAGCAACAAATGGAACGGAAGAAAGAAACTGATTAGTGGAAGGTAGAAATATAGGGATTAGACCTCTAGGAAGAAGGAAGGAAAAGAAGTAGAAGCGTAAGGGACGTGATATGACCTAAGAATCACCACCAAGGGCCTGCTGGTATGATATCACCACTTGTCTCTACATGTTCATTCCCCACAACAAGGCTCAACTACATCACCACAGCCCAAGGCAATATCCTTACTTCATGATGACTTAAATTGTTGGGAGTTGTATGCCCCTCCTTTACTTGTAAGTTCCATAACAGTTACGAAATAGGCTGTATTGTAGGTGGATCCAGAAAATAGAAACTGTCTAGAACACTATGAGATAAAAACTGTGCTGGGAACCTCAGACTTTTGGCCCTTCTAGAAACACTAAAAAAAAAAATATAAATATACAACTTACTAAAATAGAAGCCAACAATCCAACAGGGCTAAAATTTTATAGTTGTGCCTCTATTATTGTCCCATGCAATACCCTTTAAACAAAATAAAATGGTCCATTCGGAACTGCATCAAAACATCATGTCATTCCCTTTACGTGGTTGAGAAGGGCAGGGTCTTTTTCATATAGTTACAGGAATTTTGAGAGCTTCAGTTGTCATATTGACTTTACCAAAGTGACCAACATTTCCCTTGACACCTAAAAATGTTACCATCCATGATCCATCACAAAAGGAACTGCCGAATCAAATTTTCTTGCTTCGAGGAAAGTGAAATATCTGGTAAATAGTAAATGAAACCGGGGATCAAAGAGGATTTGGTATACTGTATTTTTTCCCCCTGGCATGCTGTATTCTTTGCATAGTTAGATGGATTCAGCCATGAATGCAGCAAACAGTTGGTGAAACTATTGTTGGATGCTGGAAGGACATAACTGAATTGGTTTCTTACGGAGAATATCCTGTGTAAATTTATATGCTGGTATGAAATGTATAAATTGTTTTGAATTCGTCAAACATGTATTTCATCTCCTGCAATTCTAGACTAGGTGAGACACCAAGTTGCTATATCTCGTTAAGTATGACTAATGGACTAATGGAGCATTGTGGCATGCAGATGGATATATTATCTCGGATTTATCCTTGTAAGGAATGTGCAGATCACTTCAAAGAAGTACTAAGGTAGCTGTTTCCATTCTTTGTTGACTTGTTAGTTGCAGTTATTGTAAGTTTTGCATGTCCCTATATATATATATATTATATTTGAAAAGAGCATCCTGGTGCATGACATTCTGTCTATTGAAGGGTCTGGGAGGGGCATATGCATGCAGCCTTATCCCAGAGCTTTGCACTGAAGGTTGTTTCAAAATTTTGAATCTCACAACCAACAGGTTGCAATATGGAGAGCACTCCCCCGCCCCCCCTGCAGTGAATACTGATTTTCTTTAGCATAGCAAGAAGATGCTTTTATACCACTCATGGATGTCACTAGAAGCTTTAGCAATGCTGTAAGCCTGTGAGACAGCTATGGTGATGGACAACATGGTTGTCTCTTAGATGGCAGCATACTGCTTTGTCAATGGTTCAATAATTGATTATGCTTTATGATGGCTGAACAAAGAATGCTGGTGGAGCAGGTAATCCAATTCCCTGTGCTTAGGGTATGGTGTGGAACTTGCTGAATTTGGGATGGCAATGAAGAAAGGATGAGGGCCGGCCCTTACCTCCCCAAGTTTGGTACTTTCCACAGATCTGAACCCCCTTGTGTCATTGGACGGCTTAAGTTGAGCTATGAGGGTGTGCGTTGTTCCATTCCCAGTGGCTGGGAAAGAGGCTAAAGATGTTTCAGTCAGCTGTTGAATTTAGATTGTTTATGCCAAAGTAATTCCCTACTGTTTAAATTCCAGGCTGTGACTTATTTTTCTTTGGTGAGGATGTTTGACAGAGCAAATCCAATACAGGCAGGATCGCATACTGAATTTGCCGGGTGGCTTTGTCACGTACACAACATTGTAAATAGAAGGTACCGTTTTTATATGTAGTTCAACTGTGTTGTATGGTTAAATGGAAACCCCAGGTGCACTGATATGATACCTCCACTCCATATGAAGCATCCAATTATTTGAAATACTTGCAGGCTCTTTTTTTACTGCTAATGGATATGACCCATGTTTGTTTTGACAGCCTTGGAAAGCCTATCTTCCCATGCCAGAGAGTAGATGCAAGATGGGGTAAACTGGACTGCAAAGACCGTGCATGTGATCTGGAAGGCATTGCTCTAGACTTTGACAAATGGACAAACTCATAATAAAGTTATATGAATTGTAATGCAAGTCATTTGAGGCCACTATCATCGGAGGAAATTATATTCGGTAAAGTTCTTATTGTTGGTATGATCCCAGATTGAGTTCTAAGAAGCAATATAGGGTTGAACAGTACCTTGCCTCCATGGATAAGTGGCAAAACATACCGTAATCAGGCCTGGTGAAAGGGATGGAATAAACTCAAACACAGACATTTCAGGCTTCAGTTATAGATTAATCAAATTATAATAGAAACAGGGTTCAGGTGTAATGTTAAGATTCGTAAGTTTACTCCTGCATATTGTGGTTTTTGGGATTTATTTGGCACCCGTGACAGCCTCAAGTTTCTAACAGGAACAGGTTTGAGGGTTTCTTCAGGACCAGGTGTTGGATCAACTAGTTTGCTTGACTGGGTTTGGGCTGGGTCCGAGCAGCGGTCTCAGTCGGTCTGGACATATATTTTTTTTTTTTTTGAAATTCTTTTTGGGGATGTAAACAAAGATGCAAATAATTGCCAGCAAGTAAAGGTTCCGGCACCGGTGTAGATCATCTTCCCTGACGGGGAGCAAAGATTGCTCCCATGACTGCGTTACAACTACAAATTATATGAGACTCATAAATAAAAAATAATAAAATTTTTTTAAAAAAATAATCTCATCATCCTAACCTTGTGGGCCCCTTTGTAATTTATAGTCAATAGTCAGGGAAAAAAGAGTGCTTCTGTCAGGGGAGACGATCGGGACTCACCAGTACCGGAATGATTTATGGTAACATTCTGGAATCCACGTATACGGGCCTTTTCAAATTGTGTTGCTTCCAGTGGCCATCCAACATGTACGTTCTATTTGTTCGGATGGTTCTTCCTGAGATTCCAAGGATGAATACGTTTTCCTGAGACCCGAAAGATGAATAAATTTCAAGTGTGAGTTAAGGTTGCATGATTGGAAGGATTCTGAAATTAATGGCGTGACAATGAGATGGGCACAAGTAAGCCTCTTAATTTGGGTTAAAACTCAGGATCACACTCGGTAGTAATGTGAACCAACAAAATCATGAAGTTGAGATGCATTCTTGAGCTACTCCCCCCCCCCAAGTGGCAAGGCAAAAGACGAGGTAATTCCCCTCCCCATAGGCAACGTAAGAAACCCTCTTAAAAATGAAATACAGACAATAATGCACCATCGAACAACCAGCAAAAGATATTTTGGAAGCCGGAACTGTGTATGGAAATGCAGCTTGATGTTCCAAAACAATGGCCATCACCCCAGGCGTTACTCTCAATGGGAACCATTGAGCCACAGACTGAAACAGGGTGACATTTGATGCAAACCATAGAAGTCATTATTCCCACATGGGAACATACTGAGAAGAGAATTTGTGCAAATTATATCTTACATCAAAAGATATGGTCACATTTCAGCCTATGACTAAGGCTTGATCTGTCCTTTCAATCTGTTTGAGATTGGACCACAGGCACATGTGAATGCAACGATCAGGTCCCAAGATCCTCCATTATGCGGGTGAACCCATGCTCGTTAGAATCACCAGCACTAGAAACAATTCCCTTCAATTAGATCTTTCAAAATGTATAGAAATGTATTTGCCATTGAAAAATCAGTTAGTGAATCAGATACCAGAACTCTAGTGTGATTTTGTTTCCCTCTTAAACTAAAATATACTGCATCATTTTTCAACAGCCTGAAGATGAACTGTTCATTTGGTTATCACAGAGCTCAACATGTTCTACTGTCCGAAATGGCGGGGACTCCCCAAACTTCAATAGGTAAGCAGTTTCATAAACAGATCGCAATTGCAGCATCACCTGAGCATCTAAATATGCATCACAGGAGAAGCACCACACTGACAAATCACTGGTGAAAAAGAAATGGAAAAGAAAGATCTCAGTCAGAAGAAATGAATGGAAGGATCAAAGCAGGCTGAATTAGTAGTCCCTACCTATAGCTGAGTGCTAGACAATGCTTTGCTTCTTGATAATGTTCAAGCATGTGTTTGTTCACAAAGCGGCTGCAGAGGACATCCTTGCAGCACAGGCATAACCAATTTTCTGCTGGGTGGTGGCACCTGAAAGAGCAAATGATTGAACAACTTCAATGGAATAATGATAGGATTGGCGGTTTATTTATTTTTCTTTTTTTGTGGGTAGGTTACAAATTTATAAGAAAACTAGGTGAAAAAGGTACATCATGGGATCCTCCATAGAATACAACATGAAGAAGTGAGGTCAACCCAATGCCTATTCCATGAGGCATGACCTCAAACACAACTGCAGAACCAAGGAAAAAGCAACCTGTCCCTAAATTGTCAAGGCCTCACTTGTTAGACCTCGATGAGTTATTCTCAACAGCCCGCTGGGTAGACCTCTCCTATATTCCATCCCAAAACATTCTGCTTGATGCTTCTTAATGGGACTAACTGAAATGTAAGGCTTCATGTTCAACCCAAGTTTCACAGCTGAGAGAATAAAAACCACAGGGCATTAGCCTTTAGATACCCAAAAAAAAAAAAAAAAAGTTGATCTTTCAGGCTTAATCAGTAAAAAAAATTGTCATACTTTGAAGTGTCTAGGGCTTTAGCATTTAGATCTATTTCTGAACACTGGTGGGTTTTTAGAACAAGCTATTTGTCTTTCTTTGGTGGTCTCTTGCTTTAAACAGTCAGGAAAGCATGACGACGCATCAAAATCCAAGGTTGGTTGGCTCTCACAAAATAGTTAGACTGTCAAACAACATGTTGAAAGACAATTCCATGACATAACTCATTAAGAATATCACCGACCACCAGACCAAGACAGTCGCTACAACTTATGGCAAAAGGTCGTGCAATACCATTGACTTAGTCAGCACACACTTCGTGCTCAATATAATCAGATCCCAAGTGGTGGGTAAGTTTGAGGGCAGTTCATGCTGTAAATTTGTCTCTCTCTCTCTCTCTCTCTCTCTTTTGGGGGTAGGGTGTTTAGGAAATACAGCACCTACCCAAAGAGTATTGCTGCAAATATGACTCCTGAACTGCTATCACATTTAAAAGTTTTATGTGGAACAGCAATTGCACCTCACATATGGTCAGACTGTTCTAATAATTGGATAAAGACGGTTGAACTGTGTGATCACCCACTGCTAGGCCATCAGAGTTCAAATCTGATTGGTTTATAAAACAGTTCATTTAAAGTTGGGTACAGATACACACAATGATGAATCAGAAAAATACACATGTATAAGTTTAAAACCATGCCAATGGTAAAAAGCTGGAAGATCAGAAAAATACACATGCATAAGTTTAAAACCATGCCAATGGTAAAAGCTGGAAGAAGAATACCAGCTTATATGCCATCTATCACTATGTTCTAATTTATATATATATATATATATATATATAGTGGAAGTACATCAAGGAAAAAGAAAGGCATATAAGAAATCGAACAGACACTAATCTGAAGCACGACAGACATAAAAATGACTGGGCGTAGAAAAAAGAAACTTGATGGGGTTGCAACAAGCTCAAGATTCTCAAACCAAACTAAGTTAGGTTGATCGAGCATATTTAAACTGATAGAAATTATACGGTACAAAAACACATTATGTAACACTCCAGCTTAAATAATGAGTGTGGGCATTGCTTCTAGGGGTTGCAAAAATTCAGGCTGGATATGAAAGGTTGAACATCAGAAAATCTGTTGATAATCCTGGGAGAAATCAAGGGAAATAAAATGACTCATAACATTAGGCAGGAATTATATGATAACTGGCTTGAATGATTAGGACAGGACAAATCATGGGAAAGCTTATGCTGCTTGTTTTGATTAGCAGGGAAATTTAGTTGTGTATTTCATGTCCAATTGGTTTGGTCCAGAATGTAAGTAATCCTAGAAATGATAAGCGTGATTGATTAAGTCTAGATAAAGAGGTGAGTCCACAGGTCTATATGAGGGTTCACTGGGTCATCTCAGAAAAAGGGCAGGACTTCTGAAAATGTCAAAGACATAGTGATGCACGTATACTTTTCACACTTTAATTATTAGCTTTGCTCTATTAATTTTCCGTTTTGTGGTTGATTTAAAGTTTGAGTTTGATTTAATTCAGTTGAATCCTAAGTTGTTTGAGATAGACCTAGTCATTAGAGAATTAGAAATTCAATTCATGATAGGAGAGTCATAGGAATGTTAGTATGTTTATGAAGAAAAAGGATAAGAGCAGAAGAGTAAAAGCAGTTTTCCTTTCACCTGTTTAATCAAACATGCTTAGCTTTTGCTGCTGGAATATCCAAGCATGCATGGACACATGGGATCTAGCTAGGTGTTTTCTATTTTGAATTGGTAGCTCTACATTAGGGGATGGGGACTATTACATATATACGACAGGGAGCGTTGAACCTGTGACCTCTTCAATAAGAGATGCCAGTCATTACCAACTGAGCAACCCTTCAATAGTGACTTAGCTAGGTTTTTGATTCATGGCTACTAGGGAACTCGCCTAAGCACCATTGCATCTGTTTTCCCAACCTACATAAACATACTAACAGATGCTGAAGTCTATTAGTGTAGCCATTGCTTATTTATTTTATCTTTTATTTTCTATAGGGTCACCTACACACAGGATATCGATGCTCATCCTGTTGCACCCATCAGAACCATCGCTATAGACACAAAATATGATTGATTGCACCATCCTCCATGCCCTTTCTCAACACGAGACCCACCATCAAAATTAATCATCCCTGAAGAATAGTCCAACAAATCACAGTTGTAAATTAGCAGAGAACTAGCAAAAATTCTTGAAAAACTTCCCCTCGACCTTTCACAATCCTATTACCTATTCTGCAGTCAGCAAGATTACGACCACGAAAGCATTTATTAAGGAATCTCTAAATTTTAACAACATACTAGGCATTGGTATAAAGTTTTAGGCTTTCTACCAATGCAACTGACCGAATTGTTCATATCCTGGTTCAATCACAGACATTAAGTTAAGATTTTGACCTGTTGCAAGCAGTATCTGGAGGCGGAATGTGCAAAAGATCAGACGACAAAGAACCAAGGTGCTCGCATGAAGTCCGCGCTTCAACCCAGCCCGATTCAGCACCATAGAAATCTTCGCCTTCTATTTCCAGATAGACTTGTTCATCCTGCAATTTAAAGTTATGAAGCCTTTAAGAGCTTAGAGAGGGAAAGTGAACAAGAGAAAAAAGGAAAAAAAGAAAAGAAAAAGGACGAAAATCGTCCGCCCAGGCACCCACGCGTATAGCAGACGATGATGAAGCTTCATTCGCCATTAAACTTGTACAGCAAGATGAATTTCTCTTCAGAAATCAGGATTGCTCGAGCAGCCTTACTCGGAACTTGGATGGTGATCTTGGTATTCACTTAATTCTAAAGGTTAAATTTGGCATGTGGAAGATGTAACGAAGTAGAGTGGCTTAATGTTAATGGGGCTTGATGGTAATTGTGCTATGAGTTTTTCCTTTTATCTTTTTCAGTAAATTAATCAAGGGAGAATCTCTTTTCTAAACCATCAGATCTTGACAAGGGATGCTTCTAACTTCTAATCCAATGTCTAATAATAGAGTCCAGCACGGCTCCGGCCTTCTTCAGACGATTTCATTCCGACGGACTGGATCGCATTCTAATGTGGGATCCATCAGAGGAGGAACCCAATCCAACCGTCAGTAGGGGACGCGGTCGTTGCATTTGATGCTACGCAGTTCCCGCTCCCTCTTAATGTTGTAAGCTTTTAGGGTTTTTCACTATAAAACCCTAACACACTCGTGTTTTTCGACCCCTCATCTTCTCGCAAGCAGCTGCAGTGGTGGTGGTGAATTAGGGTTCTTGTGAGAGCGGAAGAATGGGACACTCTAACGTCTGGAACTCTCATCCAAAGACCTATGGCCCTGGATCTCGTACCTGGTATGTGGTTCCCTTCCTCATAGACTAAATCGTTGTTTGGTTTTGAAGACGATGTTACAGTGATTGGGAAGTTTTGATTTTTGGATTAATCAGTATTAGTAAGACTTTATATTTGTAACAACAATTTACCGGAGTTTTCGTCGTTCCTAAGTTTGAAAAGGATTACGATGAACTGGACATTCCTTGGAGAATGTACATTCGTAGCATGACTTTTAATTTCCCCTCTTTTTTTTTGGGTCCGTTGTAACATAATATTATTAAAGTTTAATATTTCAATCTCTTCGTTTTTTAATCCTTATTGTCTAGGGCATAACTGCAATCACTGTTTGTTAAGAAAATAGGAATGTTATTGATGTTATGTTTCGACCATGTTGACGTCTGGTTATGATACTGATTCTTCTTTTGAACAGCCGAGTGTGCGGGAATCCTCACGGATTGATTCGGAAGTATGGGCTGATGTGCTGCAGGCAGTGCTTCCGCAGCAACGCCAAGGAAATTGGCTTCATCAAGGTATCATCAATAAAGAGTAAAATATCGATTTGTATAAATAGGATTCCTGCAACTATCTATTCTGCGCTTCGTATCTAGAAACTCTTGCTCTGTTTGGTAGTCAGGAAGTTACTTTTTTGACTTGAGAACAGTAAACTAAAGTTTTTTTGACCGCATCTGGGAATGTGGATATGGAGGGAGAAGCAAAACAGTTAGCCCTTACCACCAGTCTCTTTACCCGTTTTTCCAAACTTCATCATTGCCAACCCCCCCCCCCCCCCCCCCCCCAAGGAAGAAAAAAAACACAAAGGCATTCAGTTAATCTGCAAAACAAACAGACGAGTTGCAATCAGTCCGTACAATGAACCTTGCTAGATGGGGTTAAACTTGCAGTAGATTTTGTTGCTAAATACCTGTCAAGTAGATTTTGTTGCTAAATACCTGTCAAGTTAACAAAGCCCATCATGGTATTGTGTACTTGATATTTCTGATTGATCTTCAAACAGATTTTTTGGGTGCAAACTTTGCGATATTTAGCCTTATATGGAGAATGCTCTGTAATTGTATGTTTCTCCTGTGTGCCATTGTTTTGGAACTCTTCGACTTTCATTCATGCTAAATGATAATGCCTATACCAGTTATTTATAGTCATCTGTACTATCAGGAACTATGCATAGAGTTTCTGATTTCATAAATGAAAAAAGAAACTGTATGGATTCTTTGTGATTTGTGTGTTCTATTTCTTGATGTTGCATGGGATAGAAGATTCAACATTTATTTTTTGATATTGTTGCCAAAAAAGAAATAATTATCTTGAGGATGGGGAATCTGTTATTTTCAGGGAAAGATGAAGGTTAACTGTTGGTGAGAGAACCTTGTGCTCTTTTTTTTTTTTGGGGGGGGTTAGGAATTGTGGAATAGTGGTTTCCTCACTGGTCACTGTTATCTGATTCCAACTGACACTATGGTAGCTTTAGCTTTTGATGCCATGCCTGCTCCTCTTGCAATCCACCGTCTCTCTTTTGCTCGACTCCCTGTATTTTTTTTTGGGTGTCTCATTAGTGTGTTTTTTTCTTTTTTTGGGGGGGGGGGGGGTTGCTCGACTCCCTGTATTTTTTTTGGGTGTCTCATTAGTGTGTTTTTTCTTTTTGGGGGTGGGTGGGTGGGGTTTGCTCACTTATTGTTCAGTTTCCTTCATTGTTGGTAGTAATAATGTAATCAAATATTGAGATTAGGCTCTGGTTTGTTGTTTACTTTTTAAAGTTACTAGTTGCAATGATGGGTCTCATTTACTGTTGATTTTGGGAGTTATTAGTTGTAAAGGCAGAATTTGTAGGATTATTTATACTCTTTGGGTTTTGAATCTCTCTCCTTTCCAGTTTTTTGATGGCTGGAGAGGTGCCTGAGTCAGTCAAAGTTATCTGTCTGATATCTTTTCTTCTTCATGTTTGGTAGAATTTTTTTTAGTAATCTATTCCTGTTTGACTTCATCTTCATCTTCTTTTGGCAATCAATAGGTTGTCATTTTCCTTTTATATCCCTCACTTATTATACATAAAACAAGGATGTTCATCCATTCCTCTTCCCCACTCCCAAGTCCGTGCATTATGTTGAGATTTGGTGAATATTGTTATGTGATCCATGATTTGCCAAATATTTATATTTTGTTGCGTTTTATTTGAGATTTGGTGCATATTGTTATGTGGTCACTAACTTCCATGTATTTCTGTTGCAGTACCGTTAATGATGGAATCGTTTTGCGCCCCTTGTGGAGAAATTCTTAGTTTCCCCTCTCTATTTTGTTGCTAGATGGCTTGCAGCCAGCTTAAGATAACTATTAGTAGTTGATGATTTATCAAAGCAAATTGATGCATGTAATTTGACTGGTGACAAAAAGTTTTGATTTTCATAGATTTATCTGGTTTTTAATGGAACAGAAGTCTGGTATTGAGTATTGAGCCAATGTTTACTGTCAAGTACCAGTTTTTATTTTGTGTTAGGCCCATGGTATATTATGTTGCGGAAATGTTGCGACATTTCGGCGATAAACGGTGTGTCAGAGTAAGATACGAAATGAGGAGGCGATATGAAATTTGCCAAAAGTCGACTTAAATCGTCGAAATTTCATGATGCATTGTTGGTAAACGCGAAAAAAAATAGAGATATACAAGGTTTGTCGATTCCAGACTTCATCATCTATGAAGGCGATGGAAAGAGACAACGGCCGATGCTATGCTTCAACCGGCGATGACACCTACTGCCTGCGTTAGCTGCTCTGAAATCGCCTCTGCAATCAAATCCTCTCTCGCAATCTTGCCCCAAGCTCTCTGCTCTCTCAGATCTGGATTTGCTTTATGCGTTTTTCATTTTCTTTTTCTTGCAGATCTCTTCATTTGACCTCTCGAACTGATGCGCCGGCAGCCTGAATCTCTTCCTCGAGACCGTTGTCTTCTTAGTGGGACTGTGGGAGATTGCAGAGGAGTGGGAGATGCTGGCCATTGTTCATCCTCTGCATTTTTCTCTTATCTTTTCTTCACTCTTGCAGAACCGCAGCACTATGAGTGAGTGGGTTACGTAAACTTTGTTTGCAGAACCGTAATGTTACCCCTGCCACCTCCGGTAATCCTCTCACGGCTCCCTTCTATATCTGGCGGACCCCATAGATGTTGGCGAAATGTCGCCGACATTTTGGGGTGTCAGTGGTGTCGCGGCCACCGACACCCAAAGTATAGGGGACATTTCGATCCTTGGTTAGGCTTAGGCCTACTTATTTTTTGGGTCCCAAGCAGAGTCTCGAATAGCCCAACAAAATGATTTTCTTCTCTTCGTCGATAAAGAACCATCTCTGATGCTCTTTTTTTAAAGGAGCATCTATACACAAACACAGTAGTTCAATGCAGCAGAGCATCCAGTCTGAGTGACACTGCACTAAAATTTTTTCAGGTCTATTTTTTAAAAGGAAATGGATCATCACTTTGAACGCCTTATGCCTGTATTAGCCTAATGATGTTGTGTCTACTTTTTAGTGGTAAAAAAACATCTTATGTGTGTGATGCATGAGATCCCTTCTCAGGAGGTCTTCTGTGTTGCAGACCATGTCGGAGGATTCTTGTGCAAATTGGTTTTCTTAATCCCGTTGTCTATTCTTTGGTAACAACGGTATTGTCTTGATTGCCTGAAGCAGGTCAGGTTACCCTTGCAAAAGGGCGATGTAGCTAAATGTGATTCGTGGTTTCATAATTGTGATAACGTCTTGCAGCTACATTTTTTTTTGTCTTCTTGCCTGAGGTTTTATGTTAAAATTTTCTGTGATGAGAACCACAAACTTGGATTTGATAAACATCCTGTACATCAGATGACCTGATCAGGTCGTCGAGAGTCGAGACTGTTAAAGGAGGCAAACATACTTTTGAGTTACAAATCTCAACCACAGCTTTTTGCTAAGAGCAAACAAAAGAGTGGCCAAAAAGAAAGGAGGGCTAGAGTCAAACGAGAGACTTCCAACCTGTCTACGTACAAACTGTGTATGGTGGACAAGAAAAGACCCAATCGGCTGAGGTTCTAGAGTAAAACCATGATCAGGGAGAATATCAGTTCTGTAACAGAGACTTGAACTGCAATGAAGTGAAGGAGGGCTAGCACGAATCGGAGTCAGAAACTTTGAAAATTTAATCTATGGGGAAGTATGGTAATAGTAGGAAATATAGATCACTTTCTGGAACGAAAAGATTGTTCAAGCAATTAAATCCTCCTTTCAAAAACTGAAATCTGTATTCTATGTTTACTTCCGAATTACAAGTAGCATTCCTATTTTTAGGGTTGCTAATTACTTTGTTGAGGCGATTTTTCTTGTATTTATATATATTGTAACATTAAGCCATTGCTTTTCGTGAAAAAAGAAGTGAACGAGAGATTTCTCAAGGACAGAGGCACATTGACAAAGCCCGTTAAATTATTGTGTTCATTCCTTCTCTTCAAAATTTCTACATTGCATCAGAGCCTATTTGATTTCGTTTTATTGATGTCTTTCACCTTTTTTTTTTTTTTTTTTTTTTGGGTAAATGGCACTTCATTCATATACTAAAAGAAGTACAAACATAACTGCATGAGAACACAAGGTTTGAAATGAACCAAGGAGCGGACAAGGACCAAACTGTCGTACATGCAATAGACAGGATGGATCACGTCCACAAAACTCTTAGAACAGAAAGACCAATAAAGCACCAACACCCACATAAGGGAGACAGACATATAACACCCACATAGGGGGACAAACAACACGCCTCAAGGGCGGACACATAACTCCTATAGTTGTAGCGATGGTAGCAGCGAAAATGCGGATTGGACCTGCCATCCGGCTCTGCCGTATAGGCGTATTTATCAAGCTCGACGCAGAAGAACTTGTACCCAAAGCTGGAGTTGTTCTGCGGTGTGCACCAAAAGGAAACGCTGCAAGCAAAGAGCTGTTATGAAAAAGAAAACTAAAAAAAAAACTATTAAAAAAAAAAAAAAAAAAAAAAAAAAAAAGAAAAGAAACTAAAAAAAAAAAAAAAAAAAAAAACTGCAAACGCAGATCAAGGGGACACCCTAGATCTGATTATTAATATTGTAGCCTTAGTGTGGTGTCCTATATACTATGGTTAGCTAGTTTATCTTTTCGTGTCTATGATGACCAGGTGGAAGATATGTCTAGATCTAAGACAGGAAAAAGACTCTTCCAACAAATCTAGTGCACCAAAGACAACTTTCAATAATGCAAACAATCAATAATTGCAATGTTTGGCACCACTATTGCTGAACAAACAGATTTTTTTCCCTTGGTCACGAGTTGTGACAATTGCTCTTGGAGGAAGATCAAAACTTGGTCATCTCAACGGGAAGATCACAGTCCCTGCTTTGACAGATCTGGAAATTGACGAATGGCAAGCTAGTGATCACAATGTCATGAGTTTTGATACTCAATTCCTTGGAACCTGAGATCTACGAGTTCTTTGCCTACTGGGAGTCAGCCAAAAGAGTTATGAGATTCGTTACATGAAATGTTTGGGCAGTCCAAAAAATGCATCTCAATCTTTGAGTTGCAATAGGAATTTGCTCTTAGTAGGGTGCAGACCAATCATTCACTGAACACCTTGAAAAGATGAAAAGCCAGTGTGATGAGTAACGTCAATAGAGGCCTACAACAAAAATGTAAGAAGATTATATTAATCAAGAAGAACAAGACAAAATATTCCATTTGCTGGCAACTATAGTCCATAATTTGAGGCCACAAAGAGGCAAATTTTGATGAGTCCATACCTTCAATGAGTTTTGTGGCATTATCCAAAATGACAAAACTAGAAGACGTGCCATATCTGCAACCCTCACTCAGTCAGATGACCATAGAAAATGTGCTGCCCATATGGTGATGAATACAAAGCAAGGTGACCCAAGTGCACAGTTTGTGAAAGGGAAAGGTAAGGAATCAATTATGTGACCGGCATTAGAAGTAGAGGTGTTGGGTCCTCCAACCAAACTTATGCCCCAACAAAGATAAAGGTTCAGAAGCCAAACTATCTAATCAAGGAAATCTAGTTGAACTACAAACCAAGTTGGAGGCGCTAGTCCTTCAAGTTCAGCAGTTGGTTCACATTCAAAGCAATGGATTGAGCTCTTCTGGCAATGAGGCTGCCAATTTAGCCATGACTCTTGGTAATATCGTTGCTTATAGAGCCCTTTCTAATATTCAATTTATTGTGGACTGAGATGGGATTGATCATATGTGCAATTTATTAAACATACCCACAGATTAATAGTGCAAATGGGTGCAGATTCCAACTCAAGGTGTTGGACAAATTCAAATTTTCTCATACGGGACTGATGGCTTAATAGTTCCTGAATTAAAATCAAATTTGTTGTTTGTAAGTAAGTGTACTAATAATTAGAATTGTAATGTTATCTTTACTCCCCATAAGGTCTCTTTCAGAATCATGTCACCAACAGGATGATTGGTAAAGAAAAGCTTCTATCAGATTGGATTTTATATGGTGGATCTACACTATGGAGTGTTGATGGCAAGAAGGATGAGTGTGGAAACCTCCTGATTATGGCATTTGGGTATGGGAAACCTGTCAGATCAGATGTTGCAAACTCTTCATGGTTCTTTAAATCATGATTCTCCTTGTTGAGATTCATGTCATTTAGCTAAGCAACATAGGTTACCATTTCCTCAAAGCATGTGTAAGTCATTTCAATTGTTTGATTTAGTGCACTATGATATTTGGAGTTCTCCTAGTGATTCTAAGGAGGGTTATAAATACCTTTTCAGTTGCTACATGCCTCTATCTACTTAAATTGAGAAGTGAGGTTCTTAATGTTTTTTCAAGAATTTTGCAAGTTGGTGAAAAATTAGTTTAATATATACTACTGTAAAAGTGCTTTGAAAAGATAATGGGATGAATATACTAAACATGAATTTTGATTTCTTGCTTGAAATCGAGTCATTGTTCATGAAACATCTTGTGTAGGAACATCACAACAGAGTTAGAATGGCATTCCGGAGCCGAAAAATTGCCACTTGCTTGAAGTCACTTGAGCATTGTTAATTGATCGAAAATTGTTTAAATCTTTTTGGCCAAATGCAACACTCACTAGTTTTTATTTAATTAATTTGCTTCCTAGCCGAATCTTGGACAACAAAATCCCCATATAAATTTTTTATGCTCACAAATTTAATATTGTTGGACAATTGTATTAAAAATTCTAAAAATACAACAAATAAATTGCAATACAATCGAAAATTGAAGATCCTTAGCTGATTTGGAGAACTTGATGTTGCAATGAAACAAACCACCAACGAACGAGGTTGAGTCACACCTTGAGTGTTGCCTTTAAGGTAATTGATGCACCCTACTACCAAGGGCTTTTCGCACAACTACCTCCAAGATAAATTAACCTCTAACTAGAAGATAAGGTAATTATTCTAGTCCCTTGATGGAGCCAAAAGGTACATCACAATACTAAGATAAACTCAAAAGAAAGAAGAAAATTTTGTGAAATAAACAATAAATAATGCAAGTGTGAGTAGAGTATGAATTGCACACAATATACAAGGATGGGGTTGGGTTTATATAGGGCCCAAACCCCACCTTACAACCCTTGAGATCTTCACGTAATTCCTTGAGGCAGAGGTTCTTGCCTTCAAGGAAGGATTAGTGTTGACGGTTGAAAAGGGATTGGTCCTCTCTATGTGGAGTCTGATGCGCTTTTGCCTCTCCATTGGTAAAGTTGCATGGATGTCTTGCGAGGATTGTCAATGATGAGGCAAGAATAAGTATTAGTGAAATCTCTATTTATGCAAGTATTGTTGCTGATTGGATGTAAAAGCTGTCAATCTTGACATTTTTTTTGATCCTCAAAGGAGCTTCATGGTCTTGAGAAGGACAAATCTGCAGCCCAATCTCTGGAGAACTACAAGGAATTGATGGACTACGCCATTGATGACCTCAACCACTCTTTTGAGGAACTAGGCAAGTTCAACATGAGCAAATTGGATGATCTTCTTGCCGACCTCAAGATCTGGCTTAGTGCTGGTGTTATCCACCAGGAAAAATGCCTTGATGGCTTCGAGAACACCACTCTATAGAGGCCATGAGGAAAGCATTGGAAACTGCAGAGGCCATAAGGAGAGCATTATATCATTGCTTATTAACGAGGGATAAATAAGCATTAGTTGTATTTCTAGAGATGCAAATATTGCTATTGATAGAATGTCAAAGGCGTCACTAGTGATATGAAACATCTTGACATTCTCTTTGGATCTTTACTCTACGGGTGGAGAATTAGGGTTAGACTACCATAAAAGACCTGTTCTTGATTAGGTTTTCTTTCATTCTTTTTTCTTTTTTTGGGTGGGGGGGGGGTGCTTTTTAGTTGTCGTCTAGCAATGACTATGGCAGGTGACATCATAGCAGGGAAAAAAGAAATGCATAAGAATTGTCTTCGGCATCATTTTTCGAATATTATTAGCTATTTCTTTGAATCAATCCACTCCAATGCAGCCCTATCAAGGTTTTACTGATTGAGCAAAGTTCTCTAGAATAGTGACTTTGTGGAATCTGATCTTCTCATTGAAGCCATTCCGTCAAACAAATTCGGTAACATTGAAGATTAGTTCCTGCTACGTACCTACAAACCATGGAAGCTGTGAATAGTAGAAACAGATTAATATGTTGTTCTCTCTATGGCTAATAGAAGAACTGACATCACAACACCCTTAAAAAGTACAAGCTCTTCATCTCATCGAGTTCTGGGGGACAAAATGTAGAAGAATCTTGTCTACCTTAAAGACTGAAACAATCAAAATTAGAAAGAAAAATGAAGGGTTACGCAGGTACCCAAGCAGTTGCAAAAACCACATTGTGTCCTTTCCAGGTAAGTACAAGATCATCTTCTTCCTTCTTCAATCCCCACCCAGCTGCGTGCTCATCAAGCATGTTCTTCACCTCTGAAACTGCTTCTTCACTAAATGGCACTTCTCGGAATTCTGCTTCCTTCATTCTCTGAACCCATCTGCTCTTGGGTTCAAGTCGCTCCACTCTCTGCAAACCCTCCTGCGCTAGCACATTCTCTATCTTCCAATAAATATCACCTTCATACCATTGCCTCTGATTGCTTCCTCTGGGTAGGAATGTATCCACTGTGTCGTAAGGTATCCATAAGTAGTTAAAAGCTGATCTCAATCTACACACCAAATCATTGGATGTGAAATCTGCATCTTCATCTACAACAATAACAATCGTTGGTTCTAATCCTCGAAGCGCTTTAAGAAACAATGTCCGAAGGGATACAGAAGATGACATGCTAGTGCCGGCTAGGGTTTCTTCTGGTATGAAATGAAGCATCATGTGACAGTTGACGATGAGAGCTTCACCTTCTCCTCCGCCTCCTCCTACCAATTGATTGATGAGAGACGCATAACCATCTGTCCAACTTGAAGGAATAACCCTAAATTCCAATCCAACGTTTCGAGACCTTGCAAATTTCGTCAGTTTCGAGCCTAGTTCTTCATAAGAAAGGTCGAGTATGGGTGGGACATCTGCGGTGGCTCCGGCGACTGTAAGCTTGATGAACGGCGGCGGGCCTTCATGACGGCTTGCTATGACATCGATTAGTGTAGGGATTTGCATGCAATGGGTGGAGCTTAAATCAACAATGTGGACGACAGAGAAGCCTTCAATGGCTTCAGAGATTACAGCATTGGCTGCTGTGAAACCAAATCGATGCCAAGGCGTGAGGTCCACGAAGTTGGCCAGTTCCACTACAGAAAATTTATGGGTTTGGAGAGAAAAGTTAACATTTGATTGGGCCATTGCAGTGAGCATCTTGCAGCTTCCAGTTCTTGCTGCTCTAGTTATCAAAGCTCGAAGAAAGCTGGAAGTGAGACGCTGGTTAGAGTCTCCATCAGGGGTTGCAATGTTGTTGAGTACCCAAAGGATCTGTTGGGCTAGAGTAGCGTCGTTGCTCTCAATTGCATTTGCACAGTGGACTAGAAGCTGCTCCATGCAGTTGGCATCACCGAAGCTCCCTATTGCTTTCTGGGTTGGAAAACCAGGCAAAGACCTGCTCATGTGAAATGGGTTCTTTTTCATGGTTACATTTGAACGTGGGTTGATCACTGCGTGGTGCAATGGAGGTGAAGGTGATTCACTTAATTGCATCATAGACTCAAAAGAGGGAGAGAGCAAGAATTAAATTCACAGCTCCATCAGATATGATCAGAAATCAGAATGAAAAGCAGAAATGGAAAGAGACAAGACTTGTAGTGGTTCCTTGGGGGACGATCCATTAAACGGAATTTTAGCTTCTTGGTGGATTTTCAGTACTACTGAAGAATAAAAGACGGAACTTAAAGCTATTGGGGATGGAAAAACCCATATCCCTAGAAGAACTTCGTAGAAGTCAAATTGGGCAAAAGCACAAAAACGTTAACCTCATCATCATCAGTCTCTCCAGTATTTGAAGGAGGTTTGATGAGAGACTTGAGGCTGTAGAACTATGATATTACTATTAGCCTTTTTCCTTGTACAGGTATATCTTTTCCCATGGCTACAAAACAGTCTAATCTCCCTTCTCTTCCTCAAGTCTCTATTCCTCTGATCTCTATGTTTGTGAGAGAGAGAGACAGGACGGGGGGAAGACTGGCAGAGAGAGAGAGAGAGAGAGAGAGAGAGAGAGAGAGAGAGAGAGAGAGAGAGAGAGAGTTCCAGGTGTTATGCCAGAAAGAAGGGCCAGCAGGTTTGGCTGTTTAGGTATGATAAGGAGAGAAGGGTGGGTTAGGGGGCATGTGAGGTTTGCTGGGCAGGCCAGGGCAGGCCGCCAGAGATGTTGTCTTGATTTAGAAGTTGAGGTTTTGTCGGTCATGTTGAGGACTGATTTAATGTCTGGTTGGATCTCCTAGGAACATAGGATTAACAAATCATTCTATACTTTCTTACCAAAAAAAAAAAAAAAAAAAAACAAATCATTCTACACTTCTCTTCACAGAATTATTTTTCATGACTTCAGGATCTTCAACTCATATAGATTGATTATTCTTGTTGAAAGTTAGACGCCTCTTTCTATGAATCTTAAACTCAAATCGATTAGAATAACTCATTAATAAGAGTTACATCGGGGCAGAAGATCCCTCTAGTTCACACACATACATATACACAGATTCTCTCAAATATTTAGATGTACCCAGTTGATGATCTGTCATTTTCAACACCAACAAAGAGAAGTCACTCCCATCCCAGTCCCTGTCAAGCATATATATTTACAAGAAATCTACTAATTCATGAGAAACCTTAAATGAAGAAAAGGGTTTATGTACATAAGAGGTTCTCTTACTCTTTTCTTTATGGGTTCAACATAGAATATTGCATAACCCTAATAATCTTCATCACTAACGATTAAAAAAAATCCAATCTTCAGAATTACCCAGTTGTGAATCCTGAAGAAGGATATGGATTTCTGAGATGACAACCTTTAACACCTCTTTCTTCAAGTTCCCAGCTCTCATTTAAAGTTATGGCTCATATACACTAACAGACATGTCTCACTGGAACACATGCCATTCAAATCTCCTACTTGGGGAAATCTTATCCATAGCTAGTGCTTCATGTCCACTAGAAAGTAAGGTGATAAATGCATGATATATAGAAGATCATTAAGAGTGAAATATCAAATATACATGTGAAAGATTAAGATCCTTGGACCAGGTAAATGTCTATGTTCGTGGCTTTATTTGGAACACTCCTGTCCCCATGCCCGTGATATAATCTTTCTTTCAGTTGTACACACCCGCTCCTGCTCCAGGTTCAGAAGGCAGCCCCACTTCAAATAGACAAGTCATTCTTGATTAATGCCAATGATCGATTACAACCAGAAATCAAAGGAAAGGATATAAAGCTTATCATCCTTCGACTTCTTTGATTTCTTCTTCCGTCCTTGCTCCCCCACCTCCATCATAACATAATGATGAGGACCTCTTGCCTGAATTTGTTTTTTTTTTTCTTATATTCACCTGTTCTTCATGTCTATGTGAATGTGCATAAACATGTTTTATCCATGCATGGTCCCAACTTAGATAAAGTAATCATAACAGTCCACATAATTCAGCCGGCTGGACAAGATGATAAAGCTGAGAACAATTTCTGGATTGATCAATCTTCATTTTTTCATTATCAAATAGCTTTGAATGAACATCAAAATCCAATTTCCGATAAGGCAAGTCAAAACTCTTCAAAGGATGTCAAAAGGAAGTAGTTCCCATGCATGTAGCGTATTAATTACTACTACATCATGGCTTTATGCACTTACAGGTTCGACACACACGTTAAGAAAAGCTGACTGAGTTTGTTCTTACTTGTTGTATAAGAACAAGTTTTTTATAGGCTTTGGAAAAGATTGCAGAATCAAAAGAGTAAGAGAGAAAGAGTATAAGAAGAATCTAAAGAGTGCAAATGGGGAGAATCAAGTAAGTTAAAGTATGGAAAGTTTAATAATCCCCACACTGAGAATTCTGAGGAGGGATTCCCAATAAGCTTTTGAAACAAGGACTATAAGACATATTGGGTGGAGCCAAAATGCAATGCTGAAATCATGTTTTTGGAATTCTTTTCTGAGGGAATTCTCTGGCCTTTATGTGGTGTTCTTTTCAGTGGGACACTCCACAACAGACACGAAAGTAGGGAATGTTAAGCGTGTGTTCCACCTCAAACAACTCCAGCTTTGGTTAAAAAAAAAAAAAAAAACTACTCCAGCATTTTAAACTTATAAAAGAGTTAGTTACTTGATATATGTGCATCAATGTATCTTTTAGAGAGAGAGAGGGGGAGAGAGTGTGTACAAATTAGTAAATTTTCTTAGGCAAACACCAAAGAGGGAAAAACCAGATTCTGACATAATAAGATGTGGGGAGAGGGACATTGTAAGAAAAATAACACTATTCATTAGAAAAAGTATCAATGACAACTTTCAGTCTTGGATTCTCTATTTTTTTAAGGTGGTACCAGTCTTTGATTTTTTTTTAACCCTTTTTCATTACATGAAGAGGGAGGGTGTACTCAAGGGTTCATTTTTAACTTTTCTTATCAAAATTTGAAGATGAACATCTTTCTAATGTATGTCAAAGACGTGTGAAACGAGCACAAACATTTGGATCTTGCTAAGCCAGTGCTGCTAACATGGTGGTGCCTAGCATTGGATGAAACTACATCGATTTCATTAAATCTCGACTGCTCAAAACACCATGTAGGCACTTAAGTGAAAAAATCAATTTTTCTTTAAAACCGACTGAACCATATTTTGAGCAGCAAGGACTTAATGAATTTTACGTGACTTTCATCTAAGCACATAGGCACTACTAGATTAGTTGCACTAACCTAGCCAAATCTCAAACCCCTATATTAGTAGATAGAGGATCCCACTTGATAGATTGATAAAATTATTAACAAAGCCATTTTTCAGTTTATTTATTTATTTATTTATTTTTATTATTATTATGAAGTAAAAGAAAGAAGAAAAAAAACCCAAAAAGTATCATAGAACACAAATTTAGGGCAGACACAATATTCTATAAGGACAGGTCATAGCCAAAGGCTTGGAGACAAAAATCTCGTATGTCGAGCCTTGGTGAAGAGGATATCTCCCTTGGACCAACTTGGACCCACTTGGACCACGTTGTATTGGTCGATTTTTGTGGTGCTGGAGTGGCATTGGTCCATTTATGCACGTTTTCGGGCTCTAGAAGCCCAATGGGCTTGGGCTAAAAATCATCAAAAGAATTGGGATCGGATCAATGCAACTCGTTTGATCCTCGTACAGAAACTAGGGAATGCTTTCGCTGATTCTTGCTGATTTTTCATCGATCATTACCAATTATGATCTGAGATTGGAACGTAAAACAATCGCTGTGACCAACCTGGATCCAAGTTCTGTGTTTTTAATGTTTAAGCTGATTCATCTGAACCACTTTCCTAGTAAGGAAACAGAAACAGAGAATGAAAATGCCAGAAGGTAGGTATGAACAATAAAAGATCCTTCTGCAATCAGAAACTTTCTAATCAATAGGACTAGAACCTAGTTTTGTCAATGTCGGTTACTACTTGACATTCTCAAATCTCAAGTTTAAACCATAAAAGAACCCCAGAACCTTCCTTGCAAACCCGTTCCGTACTGAGAGAACCCCACGATTGCATAAAAATGGAACAACAAAAGGTGGCAAACAGCTTTACCGCAACTGAATGAATTACTAAGGAGGAGGTGTAAGACCATGTAGAACAGCCTGGAAGCGTGTGATCCTTCGAGGTTCTCAGTCTCGGTGGAACCCAGAAACCAGCGGTGCTCAGATGAGTTTGGTATGGCGTACCACGCGTTCGATGAAAATACTCCTAGTAGGATATCAGAAAATTTTACAAGAAAGGATAGAGCCAACCGTCTAAGCCCAAATGCCAACAACGAACCATAGAGGAAGAATAATGATGTGTCCAACGGCCATATCATCAATAGATACCTATAAATGGCTCCGTCTCCCACGAGGCTCGATTTCCATCGCAGTCAGCATTAATTCTCTTCACCCTCACACTTCGACGGTGCGTTCCAACACAGCACTACTCATCTTTATCAACATCATTGATGGTCATAATGAGGATGACATCTACTGGGAGCGAGAGATTAATGCAGCTATTAATAATCCCGACATGGGCTCGGTGAGACACTGTTTATCTCTGCAGGTTCTTTGATGCAGAGAAGAGAGAGAGCGACTCCTCATTGTGGTATCCAGGAAGGACAGTTAATGCACTGAGTTACTTAAAGGAGCGCGCGCTGGAGAGCCATCAGTGAACGAGTTCGATCGAGTTATTGGATCATAACTTCCAAGGACAACTGGGTTTTGTTTCCCGTATTAACATGATGAAGATTTTAAGGATCCTGATAGTTTCTGTGGTGGTTGGAGCAGCTTTGGTGTTCGTTGCCCTCACTAGCAGCAGCACAACTACTACCACCTTCCCAGGTAAACTCTTTTCTCTCCCTCTTCTTAGCATACGGTTCATGGGATGCTTAGATTACTCGCTGTTCGTTTAGTTTTCTTGTAGATTTGTTGGTGTTAAACTTCACATTGGACTGCAATGTTGAGGCTATTCATGTTAAATGATGTTCTTTAAGTAGTTAAGTGACTCAGGGAATGCTTAGGCTAAAAGATCTAAAATGTTGTGATTTGAAGTTCTGTTCTTGGGACTAATCGCTTGTCCCGTTAAGGGAGTGTAAATTGATAGCTAGCAAAAAATATTACATTGCTTAACTTTCTGCATGTACCCATTATTTTTATCTTACAATTACATTGCTGCGTAGTTTGCATGTAGCCATTCTTATGCCTCTGTGATATGATTGCTTGCCCCCCATAACCTACACAAAGGATCAGTTACTGAAATGTTGGGTTCCTCAGGGCCCTCTGTCATGGAGAAGACTCAAGCTCAAGGCTGAATGACTCTGGGCTCAATTTATTGTCTAGCTTTTGTATCAAAGCATTACTACTGCATATTTAGGTTTTTAAGTTGCTTTATTTTATTTTATTTTATTTATCTGTCCTAAATTATTTGTGTTTTATTTTGTGAACTTACTTGAATACTGAAATTTGATTCTCCTGGCTTTGGAAACTAGCTGTGATTTTTCCCAACCATCAGAACATAGGAATTGTGACTGCAAGCCGGAAGCTGAAGGTATGCTGTTCTGATCTGCGTATCGATCACTTTCTTTTGTGAGCAAAACACTACATTGGGCTCTGGCTGGCGTAGGTGATGTGTATTTAATCTTTGTACTGTTATTGCAGGAGAATCACTACAATATTCACTCTGAAATGATGAAAAGAGATGCTGGAAACGTGAACCTGGAGGACTATGGTATTTCGAATCCAAATCCGAGTGCATGTTCTAGCACAAGAGAAGGACCAATTGAGCATGGCACTCCTCTAAATCCTTACGTTCCCAAACCTGGTCCTCCTAGTAACCCTGGGTTTACCAATCCTTGAATTTGCTAGTTCCAACCTGAGTATCTATGCTAGCTAAATAATATTACCACATAATTTCCTAGAAGATGCTTGTTGTCCCTTTACAACAAGTTTATACTACTACTGTTTGTTTTTAAGCTCATGTGAGGCTCACAGTGACATGCTCATCTTATATTAATATCTAGTCTTTTTGTAATCAGGTTTTCTCTGTTGCCCACAATTTTTTTTTGGTACAGTTGATATGTCTGATATTCTTAGCTAGGATTTGAGTTCCCTTGCATGTAATCAGGTTCTGTTGCTTAGAATGGGATGCCTTGATCCAAAGGATTCCTGATTTTAGCTGGAATTTGAGTTCATATACTGTTCACCAGAGAGTAGGCCTTGGTGCAATGGTAATGATCACCATTATGACTAAGTGATGGGTTAGATTCTGGCCAGTTTCTCTGCAGATGCAGAGGATAAGGTTGCGTGCAATATGACCCTTCTGAAACCTCGCAATGGCAATAATTTTGTTCGTATAATTGGAGCACCCTTTCTAAATACTAGACATCAATGGGCATTTGAATCACTGCTATCAAGACCAAATTGCTTTCAGTTTCTATGAACAAGAGACCTGACAATGATTTCGTTAAGTGTACCCCTGCCCACCCTACTATCTTAGTGAGCTTCAACCATTAGAGCAGGCAAACAATATTTGGGCTTCATCTCTCACTTTGTTCTAAGAGTTCTGTAAAACTGCTTGGACGTTCAAAAGAAAAACTTTCAGGTCTATAATGCATCTTGAAGTGAGAAATTAGAGAGATCAATTGGGTTTGGAAGTTAAAGGGACAGTATTTGGTGTAATGATCTGGGAATCACAGTTGAAGCTTTAGCTCAGAGAATCAAAATAGCATTTCAACAAAAATTGTTGAGCTAAGGTTTCTGTTCCTCACAACTATCTCTGCTTGTATCGAAAGCCTTTGATACAACGTTCGCTGTCAATTGGGTTTGGAAATCGGTGATCCAATTTGTCTCCGTCAATTTCTATCAAACAAAATACAGTGATGAGGGTCAGAATCGACACAGATGCTATTTAATTATGAGAGAATTTAAAATTTAAAATTTAAAATTAGGGTTGAAAAGAAAGACGAAAAGGCAGTCAAAGTCAACTTATTTACCTTAAAATGTACACGTGCTTTTTTGACAAAAATCTTTAGAACCTTCAGAAAAAATAGCCATGAAAGATTCTCATCCGACGATTGGATCAGGATACTTGTGCAAATTGTGTTCCAATCCGACCGTCATTTAAGTTCCTAAGGCAGGAAATTTCCCCCCGGAAAACGGCTCAAATAAACCCTGCGGATTCACGGCACAAGAACAACGAACGCTAAAAACGATTTTGCTTTCCATCATAAATTTAGAATGAATAACAAAAGCTGAGGAATAACAGCGATCGAAGCGCAGTGGAGGAGAGGCACCGTCACGGTGGCGCGTGGATTTTCAATAATTATAGACGCGCGGCCCTCCAATAAAACAAAACGAGGTCGATCTTACTCTAACTAATTCATCCTTTATTTTTGTCTCTCTTTATTCGGTATTTTAAAAAAATTCTCGTATTTGAAGAGGTTTCCGTAATTCGGCGTGAAACCCAATTTACTGTATTCTTCTCAGTCTTGGAGTTTTATCCCTAATTTTTCTTTTTCTTACTTAATTCAATTTCTATGGTCAATTGAGTAGCAATGGGAGTGAATTTTCTTTGTTAGCGGAGAATTCGAATTTTTTCCACGAGAAATTTTTTTTTTTTTTACTTTGGCTTTATTGGGATAAACTTTGGAAGTCTTATGGTCCGACGAACTCCTGGAGCAGGTTTTTGAGCTCGTTTACTTAGTGGGTTTTTGTTGATTTTTTGTTTTCTTTCCAGACTTCAGTAACCAATCCAAAACCCCGGAAGCAGTGTTCTTGCCAAGTCTCGATTTTGTAGGACCAGATACTGAGAATTAGACTTTGGGTTTCGGATTCGAGAGGGACAGAGGGTGTTTTTTCTCAATTGGGTTCTGTTGGAGATATCTGGGTTTCCTGCATTCCCGTTGTTTTGATTGTTTGGAACACAGAAATTGAAATGCCGCCTCGTCGGCTTTCCTCTCGAATTGACACTTTAGAATTGAAAGCTTACATCACCAGGAAGCTTGGATATGAGAAGGCAGAGAGATACTTCACTCTTCTGAACCAAATTTGTAGCCTCACACTTCGCAAACCTGAGTTCGATAAGCTCTGCATTGCTACAATCGGGAACAATAATCTATATCTTCACAACCAGCTTATTCGGGCCATTTTTAACAACACTTGCTTTGCCAAGACTCCGCCATCCAGAGGGAGCAGAGTAGAAGGCTCTCTTAGTGTTAAAATTTCTAATGGTAACCTAAGGAATAGTGTTGACTCGCTGTCTAGAAATGCATCCTCTCGATCCCCCCCTAAGGGGAAGTCCCTGGATCACCGAGATCTCAAGTTTAGGGATCTTCCGAGTCCACTTGGACCCCTTGGTAAGGTCTTAACGTCTGATGAATCAACCCCTAGGACTCAAGGGCAACAAAGTGCTAGAGAGCTGTTTTCTCACAGTGACAGACCTCCAGCTGAAGTTGTCTCTGTGGAAGATGGGGAAGAAGTAGAACAAGTGGCTGGCGGTCCAAGTATTCAAAGTAGAAGCCCAGTCAGAGCTCCATTAGGCATACCTTTAAATATGGGTGGAGAACGCAAATCTCTCCATAATAGATTACTATCTGCTTTTCATCCTGAGACCTGTTGTACCAGCAATGAGCTACCTGATACCAGTTCTTTGAGGAAGCGGTTGGAGCAGAAGATGGAGTTGGAAGGCATTAGCATGTCACTTGACTGTGCTAACCTATTGAATAACGGGTTGGATGCATACCTAAAGAGGTTGATCAAGGCATGTATGGATTTAGCTGGATCAAAGGCTGAACATGGTCGCATGAAGCAAATTAATGGTCAAAATGTAGCTGGTTTGTATGGTTTCTTGCATGATATATTCATGCCAATACCACCTCAGTCAATATCTGCATCTTTGTTGGATTTTCGGGTTGCAATGGAGTTGAATTCCCAGTTACTTGGGAATGATTGGCCCATACATCTTGAGCGAGTTCGCTTGTGTGCATCAGAGGAATGATCAGGAACAAACTAATCAGCAAATGACAGTATTAAAGGGGACAATGAATTTTAGTTCATCTTGCAGCTAGGAGGATCCAATGTTGCAGGGTATTGGAAGAGATTAAGTTATCACATATAGATGTCACCATTTATGGTCCTGAGAATTGGATGAATTTATACCATATAAAGTAAGCTACCATATGCTTCTAAGAAATTTTGTAATCCAAGGGTCAATGTCTTTTTTCAATGATGAGGGATTATTTATCCATTGTGCCACATTCAGTAAATAAAATTTCATTAGACTTCATTCTAGCAGCAACTTGCTTGGACAGAACTTCATCTATACGAACTGCTCTGTCTTTTTTTACAAAATTTTATTGTTTCTCTAACATGTATGTGGATTCTCTATTATATGTTGTTTAAGGTTGAAGGTCCATAGTAATACTGAACGTTATTTGCCAGCACTGGAGTTTCAACCTCCTTTCTTTGTGGTTATGGTAGGGGATATCACATAACCTCTTGGATTGATATTTTGATACTATTGGTATTGTTCGAACTAATTGTGTGGTTGGATATGGATTTCCTGGAGTGATACTAATGACCTGATTGGATCCTGTAAGCTACCGTTTCACTTAAAAGATTATAATTCTTAGGGAAGGGTAGCTTAAACGTATACATCAAACGTTCACCCCCATGTGTGGGATTTCTTGGTCCCATGTTCCAGGACCCTTATATCTGAACCCTTGTGGTTCCATTGATAGCAAATAACTCAATTTTTAGAGAACTGTTGCTATCTTTTAAGTAGATGGAAATTTGCTGTTGGGGAACAGTAACAAAACAGGGTGATTTTATCAAATTTAAAAAGCAGGAGATGTGTTTGGAAGCAAGGAGTTGGGGATAACTAGAATAAAAGCTCATGAAAGTGGCATTCTTCTACTTGACTGGGAATGCTTTATAGAACCAAAAATAAGAGGGTCTTCTAATCACAATTTGTCATAATTTATTTGGAATCAATTGAAAATTTAGATCAAATCTTCAACTACCAGACTCTTAACAGCAAGCATCAATAACCTCAGTGAAGTTGAAAGAAAGTGATATGATTTTCCTGAAATCTAGATCTGGTGGTAGCTTCAGAAGCAGTTTGAATCTGATAATGGATCTCACACTGGATGAGGACTTTTTGGATGAGGACGGGTAGCTTAAAGAGGGAACTCTAGACCCTGGAGTCATATGGTAGTTTCAAAAAACACACAATAATTTTTTTGAACCTACCATATGACTCCAGGGTCTAGAGTTCCCTCTTAAAGCTACCCAAACAGAATATGAAGAGACTATAACAGAAAATGAGAGAGAGAGAGAGAGAGAGAGAGAGAGAGAGAAAAGTAGTAGTTGATCCAACCACCAGCTCCTCACAGCAGTGTGAACTCAAGTAAGTTTTTTCAATTCCAATCCATCTTGTATTGCTTACATGCTTGTATTAGAAAGGATAATAGAAAACTTCTAAGTCCTAGCTGGACTATAAAGCTGAAGCAAACTCTAAATCAAGCTCTGAAGCTGACTTTGAAATCAACTATAACCATCATTGTCTTAAGATATCAAATTACAGAAAGTAACCCTCATGATTACAAAAAACTCCTGTTAGGCCCCTGGGCATAGCTACACCCTGAGTACATTTGCTGCACCATCAGTTGATGTAGGATCCACGGCCACCCCCAGAAAGACCCAAGGAAGGCCTAAGGTGGTTGCTCAGCACCCTGCGGCCCTGCCAGCAGCCTAGGAAGTTTTAGCCAGCATGACGGGTATTTTGATGATTCAGTGAGTCCTAAAGCAAGCCCAATGAGGTTTAGTTAGATTCAGAATTTTATTTGGAGTCCAACCATGTTCTTATTTTGTTATTTGAGTCAGCCTATGATAAGTTAAGTAATCCTAGTCTACTGAGGAGTTTTATTTAAAACAGAATTCCTTTAGTTGCTGTCTTAATTTCATTAGGAGTCTAGTCATACTTTTATTTTGGAGAAAATTACAGATTGCACGCTTTAGTGGGTTTAAACTCTAGGTTGCACGCTTTAGTGCCCTAAATTATAGATTGTATACTCTCAAAATTACAAGTTGCACCCTCCTTACGTTCTATCCATGATTCTGTTAACTTATGTGTGAAATGTTCATATTACCCTTATTAAAGTCAAATGACATAAATACCCTTTTTAAACCCACTCATTCCCAACCCTTTAGGTGGGTGAAGGGAGAATACCTATACCTCGCCAGAAACCACCACCCTGTGGAAAATCTCTCTCCTGCAGAACAAATGTCTTTCTCCAATGTAATTGCGTTTATATGGCAACATGGTCCCACACACCCACTCCCTCTCCTCCAGGGAAGGCGTTGGTAGAACCGCCGGAGGATGAAATGAGAAATGGGAAATTGGGAAACCATCACCACTTGCAAGGTGAAAGGGGAAAGAATGATCTACTCTTCCTTAAATCAATAATTTTCACAGAAACCTCTGCTGATTATAGATAGTTCAGTGCTGATTTGGGTCTTTGAGTTCATGATTTTTCTATTAGTTATTATTCTTGAAAATTGATAAGAGTTTCAGGTTTTTAAGAAATGGAAATAGAAACGGAGATGGAGATTTACTCACTGAAAAGAAGTTTATCCAAGCACTCATTTGAAATGTATTTGTAGACCAGAAGTTTCTTTGTTTTGTGGGCACAGCAACCTAACAGATTCACAACGTTCCTATGCTGCACCTTTGCCAGTAGCTTAGCCTCGTTTGAGAACTCCTCCTTCCCTTGATTTGAGCTGTGCGATAGCCTCTTCACTGCTATCTCTCTTCCATCCTCCAATCTCCTTACAGGAGAGAGATGTTTTGGCAAGGGACAGTGGGCGGAGAGATTTTCTATCAAGGTTGGTGGTTTCCTGCGAAGGTAGGCAGTTTCCAGCTAGGTGCAGGTAAAGGATGGGTTTTCTCCCTTCACTCACCTAAAGGGTTGGGATGAGAGGGTTTAAAATGGTATTTATGTCATTTGACTTTAATGAAGGTAATATGGACATTTCACACATGAGTTACAGAATTTTGGATGGAATGTTAGGAGTGTGCAACTTGTAATTTTGAGAGTGTGCAATCTGTAATTTAGGGCACTAAAGCGTGCAACCCAGAGTTTAAGCCTCACTAAAGCGTGCAATTTGTAGTTCTCTTTATTTTGTAATGCAATCATTCTAAGTTCAGATAAGTAAGACTCCTTATTAGAGTAGGAGTCCTAATTAAAATAGAAATCCTTCTTTTAGAAGAGTCGAGACTCTTTCTATTTGAAATTACTTTCTAATTTATTTGGTTCCCTATGACCATAATTGTCACAGCATCTAGGTGAGCAGCTGTCTGAAAAGAAGGGGGTTTGGGGTAATCAAGCCGTCACCAACCCAGGCAACCCCAAAGCACCTGGATGCTTAGGCAGCGCCTTGACAACCCTGCTTGTAACTCAAGTCTCAACCCTATCAGAGACTTTCTGATTTTTAGTTTCTATTTTTGAAGCTCAACACTTGAGCATCTCTGTGTCCTGATGAGGATGGTTGGCTGAGACAGATTACCTTTTTTCCTACCTCCTATTCTTGTCTTCTATCTTTTCTTCCCTTGGGTGATCCCCTACTACCTTTATGAAGACCTAAAACACAAACCAAGCATCAAAAGAGCCTGCTTTGCCGTTCAGAGGCATAGAATGATGTCTCTACACCTGCAGCTGCATCAACTTCCTGTCATAGTTTGAGAACAAGGTCTCTGTTTTCCAAAAAACTGAGTTGGGCTGACTTCTTGTTTAGTCAAGGCAAACTTGTTTGGAAACTTGTTTGATCATTACAGTTGGTTTTTGACCTGGTGTAGCTTATCAAGTTGAAGCTGAATCTGCAAGGAGTTGGAAGGCTAATCATTAGTGAGTAATTAGTGTAGATGTGTATCTGCTACCTCTGAAATTTTGATTTGGTTTGTATGGTCGTGACATATCATTCAGCTAAATTTCTTGTTATGATGATTTTATAATTTTTTATAACTGCCTGAGGTATCGGTTCATCACCTTGTTAAGCCCAACCACAATGATGAATTTATTGTCCCCTATCTTTAATTGGTTGGGATCTACTTGAAGGACCTTCAGGATTCATCCTTTTTTTGCTGTGCTTAAAGGAAGCATGCTCAGGTAAATTGCACATGCTGGTCTTTTACATGTGTAATTGGTAATTTATCTTATATTGGTTCATTGATTAACCTGATGGGCAGTAGAAAACTTGACATAGTTTATCATTAGGCATTTGAGGATCAGATGCATGCTTGAGAATTATATCGACTTTTAATCTGACAGACAAGGCTATATACTGTGCATATTGCCCTCATTGTCATCCAGATCTCGTGGACCAACATATCTTCCTTCTTGTGGTACCCAAGATCGCTAATCACAACTAAATTTGTTACTAATATTTTCTTCATTCTCATTTTCTATTGTTTGTTAAATGTAGTCAACCCCTTAACAGTATACAACAACAACATAGCCTTATCTCAACAAAATGGGGTTGGTCACATGGATTGTATCTCTCTAAACAACTCTGTTCAATGTCATACTGGCCTAGCATAAGCATGCCTTCCTTTGCCATTTCATCTGCGGTAATTCTTGGCTCTTTTTGTGCCCTTAATCTGAGTTGAGTCAATCCTCCACACTGGGGCATTTGAGAGGCCTCCATTGAACATAGCCATGCCACATCAAATGACTCTTAGGTAGCTGACCCGGTTCAGCTCTAATACAGTCATTCCTTAGTTTATCTTGAATCAACCCCTGCAATATAGTGATGACAAATTAACCCAGCATAACCATTTGGTACCAAGACGGCTGTAGTTTCCAACCCTTGATTTGGATTTTGCAAACCTGTATAGACCTGCGTTGTGATAGATTGAAGGTTTAAATACTTTTTCTTCACATTCTGGTTAAATAATCTTGAAGCCTTGATCCTTGCTGAACATCATATTTGGAGATTCAATCTAATCAATTTCATGGATAGACCCAATATCTTGGAGAAACATTAAGCAAATTTCATTTCACAGGAAGAGATTTTGTGTTTGTTTATTCTAATTTAACATCTGTCTGTTTTCAGTTTAGTTCTCTGCATCACTAAAGAAAGGTATACAATTTGCTTAAGATTTTGTCCAGGATTTATGATATCCATTGGCAAGATACTTGAACAGAAAGGCTGAATGCTTCAACATAGATATATCAACCTATTTTAGCATTTTGTTTGGTCAAATACCTTTTGGAGATATGTGATCTGAAGGTTTATCAATCATCTTCCCATTTACATCTACTTTCCTCCCCTTTCAGTGAGGTGAAATTTGGAGCTGGCAATGGTTATCCACTGACCTCACTACCTACTTCTGAAAAACAAGGTAAGGGTAGGGGAACCTTCCTGATGCCCTTCTCAGGGGCAAATTGGTAGTTGTAGTTAGATAATGTGAATGACTATAAGTTAAGCTATTCGTATTCTCATATTCCAACAACCCACATTTACTGAATAAGTATTCATCATTAGTTGGCCATAAGCCAGAATGAACTGCCCATTCAGAATCCTTCTTCCCTAACTCTTACATTTATAACGGTGCCCTAGCTTACCTTGGATGATCTCTCTTTTTCCTGCCTTTCCTGTTTATCTAACGGTTCATGGGAATTTACCCATATAGTATAATGTTGAGGGGGAGTTATCCCTACCAAAAAAGTTAAAAAAGAACACAGGTAAAGGTTTCAATTTGCTTTTGCATATTTTTTATTCAATTTCACAAAGTGAGAGAATTCGATTATTTGTTAGAGATGGTAGTTTCAACAGGGTTTCAGTATATCATTGTATATTGTATAATCCACAAAAAATAACAGAGGGAGAGGTTTTGATTTTTGCTTTTGTCTCTTTTTCATTTAATTTTTCAAGTGAGAGTATTCAATTATTTGTGAGAGCCTGTAGTTTCAACATGGTTTGAGTATTTCATTGTGTATAATCCACTCTGTTGACTCCTGTATATGGTATACAACCTGTTATGATTGTGTATCTATTTTCTTGTCACCTTGAATTCCTTTTGTATGCATAGATTTAACTTGCCCCTTTTTTTCAATGGATTTCCCTTTAAGAGGTTATTGTTATAAACAGTGAACTTTGCAAGAGTTCTTCAAGATGGCCATACTAAACACTTAAAGCCTATGCTGTGAATTTTAAGCATTGTAGAAAGTTCTTGCAGCAGACCTGGTGACCTAAAAAATGCATTACTGTTTGACTTACCATTTTTTTGTTGAGAGAAAATCAGCAAAGAATTTTAGTGGAGAACAAATGAGTAAAAACTGCGGCCCCAAACCCACAATGTCCATCAGCGAGGCTGGCCCCACTAGTTTCGTCATCCTTCTTCACCCTCCTGTTCGCGGGTTGGTCCCCGTTTTCCCTGCGGCTGGGGGGTGGTGTTCTCTTCTGTGGTGGGTTGTTTTTTTTTTTTGCTTCGAGTCATGAACTAAAAGAATATTGACACTGACTTTACCTGTAATTTTCAGCTCTGTTTCTCCCAGTCAACCCCTCCCCCCCCCCTCCCTTTTTTCTGCATTTCCTTATTGTATTATTCTATATGCTTTTGATCTGAAAGGTTGCCCTGTTCTGTAAGTCCTCCACTGCTTGTATCTGAGAGTGATCTGATGGTTTAAATGTTATCTTGGTCCTACATTCGCTGTATACTATATTCTATGTCTTCTTACCAAATATATTTCCTTTTGTCAGAATTTTTTTTCTCTTTTCGGTCACTGTAGGATGGCAGGCTTCTTTTTTATTTTGTTGTTCTGTATAATAGTTTCAGTAAACCTAAAGATCTTTTTTCCTATTACCTGTAAAGTGAAGATACTCCATTAATTTAGACTTTGGAGGAACAAAACCCTCCATCGTTAGCATGTGCTCTAACCTATGTAATCCATGATCATGTTCTAAATGAGGTTGGTTCCTGGCATTGGCTGTAAAGACTGTTTGATGGAAAAAGGGATAGGATCCATGCTCAGTGGGGTGAGAGACAAAAAAAGGAAGAGAAAGGAAGTGTGGATAGGTTTTGGCGCTCTCTGAGCCTCTGCATCAAGGCTGCTTGTTCAGGAAATCTTTCCCTTCGTATACAAATGGGGACAAAATGGAGATGTTGTTGTCCAAATTTTAAATTCGATTGGTACATAATCGCATAATATGGGAAAATTTCCCTACAGATCTGCAGAAGCGACTGAAACTTATGTTATTGATTGATTCCAGGGAAGTGGGAAGGGGCGATATCTACAAGCGCCAACCTGAACAAACGAGTTCCCAACTGTTTCTTTCTATCCTTAGTAAAAGGGAAGAGAGTCTATCAACATCCATGATGCTGGAATGTGTGAGAGAATCTCAGGCAACTAATAGATGTTCGTCAACTGTTTGATGAAAATGTACGGGAGAGGCAGTTAGCACTTCTGGTCAATAAGATAAGCTTCTTAAAGGCTTTCTTTTGTTTCTTGGTTGGACATCGAGCAAGTCCCGCGTCTGTTTTGCTCAGCAACTCCCACATCACATGCACATCTTCGTACTCACATTCAGTTACTTCATGGCGGAGCTTCAATAGCCCTGTGATATAAATGAAGGGTTAATAACTTATAATCAACTATTCAAAAATCTTATCCCCTTCTGAAAAAGGGTAGAAAAGAAAAAGAAAGAAAAAAAAAAAAAAAAAAAAAAAAAAAAACTTTTGTCTTATAGTTGTCTATAATTGTAGGATTGTTACACTTATTGATGCTGTCAACGTTCCTCATTTATTAAATATGTTAGTTTATCAGTTCTGTTTGTCCCTTCCGATGGAAATCTGAAAGGTATGAATAGAAGGAAACCCATTAAAAAACAAAATTCCAGCACTTGCTGCTGCCCTAGTTTATTACTCTTCAAGCATTTTGTCTGTCGATTTGTTGCTTTTATGTTTCCCTTCCTTAAGTAAGCAATCATCATGAAGGGAAACATAAAAGTATATATACCATGTCCTTCCGCACCTTCCTTCCAATCCAATTAACCCTAATATCTTATTGTAAAAAACATATACAAAACCCCTGTTCTCAGTTAAAATACCCACTCTGTAGGATCATCCCTAGATTACTACGACAAACCCATCTATCTACAGCTCGACCAGTTAGTTCATCGTGGATAACCCTCATTTTAAATGCAATTGTTTTTTCTTGTCCAAAATCTAGTTCCACACAAAATAGTTGGTGTCATGACTATCTTAAACAATCGCTCCAGGAATGGTGGAATTTACTGGACTAAAATGGTGGAATTTACTGGACTAATCTATCAACCACAAAAATTGCAAGCACCCCTTAGGCCCTTGCACTCCCTTAGGCCCTTGCACTCCCTCCATTCCATTAAATTTCAAGAGTATATCCATATATTGATGATCAATCTTAATAGACTATAACCTTCAATTGATAATCAATCTTAATGGGTTATAAACATTAATTAATGATCAACCTTACCTGATCATAGCAGCTCATATTTTTGCCGAAATTTCTTGCTATAATATCTAAATGTTTGAATTCTAAAGCAATTTGTTTCTTACTTTGAAATTAGAATTTAGCTTTCACCCGAAAAGTTAATTAATAGAATTCACCACTTGTCTGATCTCATCAACTATTGTGAACATACCCAAGATCCCGCGCACATTAACTCACTTATCATAAACCAGTTGGGGTTTTTGTTTTCAAGGGTCTCGGTGCACAATCTGCCTTATTTCCAAATTGCCTGGAAAATTTGTGCCGCTTTGGTGGACTAAGATTCTTAAAGCTATTTACTTCCCTTCTTCTCATTTTCTTGATGCTCCTAAGTTCGTGCCTGCTAAGGAGGGGATTTGTGGTCGTGATTTTTAAAGCAAGGCCTCTTATGGGCGTCGGGATGGTAAATCTATTAGACTTTGGGAAGTGCGTGGGTTCCCTTCTACTAAAAACTATAAGGTGGCAACACCTAAACCTACAGATTGTAGTACTATTTGGGTTTCGGATTTGATGGATGAGCATCGTTGTTGGAGAGTCGATTTGCTACACCAACTATTTCATATATGTGATGTGGTTGCAATCCTAAAATTCGACCGTCATTTGTGGAAAGGGATGACTGATTAGTATGGGGTCCCGGCTAATGGGATTTTTTCTGACGCACGCTATTGTATAATGAAGCCCTTAGTCAAGCTCCTTCCTCTTCTTCTTGCATCCATCGATTATGTCTTCACCTTGTGGGTGATTTGGCCAGATCAATTCTTCTTATGGCGGTTATTTGCAAATGGCATTCCTTCTTGTTCGGTTATTAAAGATGTTCCGGGGAGCCTTTGTGTCCTCGGTGTGGTATTGAGATGATCGGTGATCATTTTTTCAAATGTCGGTTGCCGGTGTTTGGTTTGGTTCATCACTCTCACAAATCTTAGATACCTCTTGTATCGCACTTACTTGGCTTCAAGATTGGTGTCGATTGAAGAGAAGGGATAAGGGCTGCGATGGTTCCGTTCTGTTTGCCTCTTTCCTCATATGGTACATTTGGAATGCGAGAATGCTCTAATCTTTCGGGTATATCTTCTTCTCCTGGTTGTTATTTCTCGGGCTCAATCTTTGGAGTTTCTGGTGTGGTCGGTTCAGGTTAATGTGGATGAACACTTCATGCCGGGCTGGTCGTCCTTCCGTGGTTGGATTAAGATCACATCGTCTGCATTTTGTGTGCCAATCGGGGGTTATGGTTTTATTGGGAGGGATCATGGGCTCTATTCTTTTGCCATTTCGACTTTGGGATGATGGGCTCAGCTCTTGAGGTGAACTTTGGCTCTTAGGGAGGGGCTTCTCTTGCGGTTCATGCTGGTTTTACACGTCTTTTCCTAGAGGCTGATTGCTTGGTTGCAATCTCTGTTCTCCAGCAGGGGCGTGCTGATTCGTTCTCTTTGTCCCCTCTTGTTGATGAGATTCTCTCTTTGTGTGGCCCTCCCCTCCGTGTTTCATTCTCGTGGATTTCGCGATCATGTAATCGATTCGTGCTTTGGCCCGTGGTGGTCTGTGTGGTTCCGGTGTGTTTGGCGTGGCTCTCCCCGGCTCCTGGTTTGTTTCCCGGGAGTTGGGCGTATGTACCGTTCGCTTTTGAATGTGCGGTTTACCAAAAAAAAAATCTTTAACCAAATGAAAGTACATCCCGGTACAAGCCGCTAGTGTAGGTAAAATATGACCTAGCCACAATGCCCCCCAACTCTGATCTGTATGCTCTGAATTTCTGATACTTGTTCCATCAAAACACTCTCTGTGCAGTCATTATTTTTCTTGAAACATTTTCCTTCTCAAATCCAGCCATTAATGACCACTTCATACCTCTGATATGAACCCGTAACTTGAAGCTTGAAGCTTAGAGCAGAGGAAATTCAAAGGGAGAGAAAAAGATGAAGTTCAAAGAGGAAGTCTACCACATTTATAACTACGATTGCTTATGTCCATTCTAGCCCTTAGAATTTACTCTCACATAGACCCAACCTCTTACAATTTATTCTAATATAGACCCTACCGTCAAACCTAATCGTCACATCTGCTCAAAGTCACAAAAACAAGAAGAATATCCTCCTTCATTCTCCTTAAATTTTCCTGTCCATAACTAATCAGCTTTAGTATATTCCAATAGCTAAGATTGATCCTAAGAAAAGTTTGTTTATCACTTTCTAACTTCCATTTATTAACTATGAAGCTTGACTCCATTGAAGTAACTCCAAATATCACCCTTCTTTGCAGAAGTGGATAACATTAAGCTTCTGCTTCATCCGTTTTTTTCATACCCTGCATAAAATTTAGCTGAAACACGATTAGTCTATCAAGTTCACCAACTCCGACGAATTTGCAAACCTCAACCAGGATGCCAACTTGTCCTAAAGATATCTATGTCTTCATATTTCTCGAAGTTTTATGGATGCAATTTCTTTCTGGTACCGAGTAAACAACTCCTAAATTTTCAATTAAAAAGTAGTTCCATCTAATAATTGCTGACAACAATCACCAAACTGTCTATATCCTCACACTATGTGCATCTCATATAATCCAGGTTTCCATTTACCCCCTTTGTTCTTACAATATTTCTTAGAATCCCTCCCGAATACCTAAATTGTGATCTCTTGCTCCCGCACCATGCTGATCAACTAATCCCGTGACAGGGCAGCTGCAATTCTATAAGAATTTCTATAAAATAAATCTTTAGAAGGAAATGATTCATGATATGTGTTGAACAGGATCACAAATTGAGGATTTCAAAGGCCGAGCAAGGGATGCGTATACCTTGAAACAATCAAAACAAACAACAGAATTGAAATGTTTTGAATTGGCAATCAAAAGAGAAAGCACAGTTAAGATGACATACCGTTCTTACGCTTACGAAGATGTCTTTTGAAGCGACTTGAAACTCTTCGCAGGAGCATCATTACCTCCTCCCACCACTCTATACACTTGTCTCTCTCACTTTCTCTCATCATCCCTCACTTGAATCCCCTTCCTTCACTGCTAGTTCTGACCTGAAAGACAAAGACAAGAAAGAAGAAGCATTGAATTGGACCGAGAAGGAGATCCAAAGAGAGCAAGAGAGACAGACAGAGCGCGACAGAGAACGAGAGAACAAGGGAGAAGAACAGCAGAGAATTCGTCCCTGAACACTCGCCCCTAGAATCTCAAAATTGTTTTCCAACAAATACAAAAACAAAAAAAAGGATAAGAGGAATATAAATAGAAAGAGAAAAATAAAAAATAAAAAATAAAAATTAGGAAAAAAAAAAGAGAATCCGAAACTGTAGGGTTTGCAGAAACTAACTCGGCAACTCTTCGTTCCTCTCACTTTTTCTCTCTCTCTCTTTTTCCTCCCGCGCTTTCTTGAGTAACTGCTTCAGTTACCCGTCATGAAGGTGGTCGTGAATCACGACCTAAATTCTGACCCAAACTACTTGTAAGAAAAAGCCACGTGTTAGCTGCTTTGCGAACTTGTCGGGATCCAATGCTTAGGTACTCACTATGTTCCGTACACGTGGGCCGATATCTTTTGTTTTAAGTCCTAGATCTTAGGATTTTATTTCTGGAGAGGAAGGAAGGTACCAAATAGCATCTCTTCTCCAGTCAGTTTGGACCGGTTGCTTTTTAGCTGTTCTACGTGTCAACCAGCGAGTGGCGGGTGTCCTTCTAGATTTTTTCATCATTTTATAACTAAAAGCTGCATTTCTTTTGTTGGTGACACGTAGTGCCAACAAATCCAACTCCATTCTCATTCTGTCCACCATTTCGTTTGGGATCCGTGCCACGGTACGCCAAATCTGAACCACGCAGCACTGCTTCCAAGCAAAATCTGTCTGTTGATGTTCTTGAACATTCGAAACACCCTAGATAGTGAGCAAAGGAATCCAGATCATCTCCCATTAGGGGAGCACGATGGCTTCCTAACCACTAAAACCAGTGGGTCTCACTGGTGCATTTAAAAAAAATTCTTTACTTTTTTTTTCAAAAAGTGTTTTTCATTGTGGCCCCACTGATCTTTATGGTCAGGAAGCGTCGGGGAGCACCAAGTGCTCCCTGTCAGGGTCGCTGATCCGGACTCTGAGCGGAGATCATCAATCTTTGTGGATAGAGGATTAGATTCCCCTTCATGTTTCTTAAGAGAAAACATCATTTATTAACTACATCTTAGAAGGAAGGTCCATTTTCGATTTTTTTTTTCTTATTTTTTTGGTTTTTTATTAGAATTGAGGTTTGTCTGGGCCAACATAATGCACCTTGATTAATTCTTCGCTGGTCAACATTCAAAGATGAAGAAATGCTTTTTCTCGTAGTTGTGTGGTAAAAAGTATACACAATCTAGAGGATTCGGACTCATCGAACACTTATGTATGTACCCTTTTTTTTCCTTTGCATAGTGTAAACCTTTATCTTGAGAAACAATCTTAACTTTCTACCTAACATCTTACCTCTAATAAAAAATGAAAAAAAGAAAGAAAATCATTCTTCCACTTAGTTCATGACTACTATATCATTGGTGGTACTTCAAAGTTCTAACCCATAATGGTGTTTATTTTAGAAGAAAAACATGGAGCATGAGGTGTGAGATTCAGATAAACTAAGATGAATTTATAAAATTTGTTTAACTAGAGGGTTTGAATATGAATATGTTTAACCACCAGTTTTTTTTTTGGGTAGAGTTTTAACTACCAGTTAAAACTAGACATTTGTGGTCACCCAAAAATTAAAAATAAAAATTAGATATTTTTTTGAGAAAGGTTCATTTATTAAAAATCAAATTATGAGTCAAGAAGAAATTAAGTAATTAGGTTAAGCAAGTATTCCCATTATTTAAAGCTAAAATCATGGTTTATTAATAAAATCGATCATAAAGATTCATTTTTCTTTTGGAGGAGGAGGTCGAGAGTGTGAGAAGTTCATTTTGATCGTGGGTTGCATGTTTATGCATGCGCTTACCTAAAGACTTGATTTTTTTTAAAGATTTCTACTTAGTTATTGCTTTACATTCATATACTTTTCATTTGAATGAGATCATTGTCATTGTCTTAAGAACTATAAATACTTTTATGAAAAAAGGGTTCTGAAAAATGTGTTTCTCACATTCTTTTAGTCTCATCCGGATTTGGAATCTTTATAAGATTTTTTGACTATAATATCATGAAATCTTTGTAATAAATTAGGGGATTATGTAGATTTCTGTACATGTCGTCTCACTTTTCAACTGTTGCCATTTCGTACTATGTGTTCATTAAAATCTCCAAGTGGATAATTTGATTTTCATGGTAACATATAATTTGATTTGTTTTTCTTGTCCGTTAGTGGGAAACCATGCTAAACCCAATGAACACAGCTATGGATTGCACGTCAAAAATAACAAAAACGTGTTTTAGTATCTTGGGATTCCACTTGTGTTCTGCATAGCTTTGAAGATTCTTTGATTAATCTTAGTCGCTTGCATGATCCATGCAATAAAATGAACATTTATTTCTCCGTTTTGGTTGGATGTTTTGATATGGGCTTTTAAAAATTGAAAAAAAATCAAATAAAACACTTTCACGTTTTAATATAATGGTTTTATAATAATCAGTAGATAAAATATACACCATACTTGTTATACGTAAAGTCAATTTGGGCCAGGTTGACTGGGCTTAAGGCTTTGACTTTAGTCCACGTAACTTTGATTCAAGGCCCACGTTTTTCAACTCTAATTTGTGCTCTAGATTAAAAAGTTTGAGCCCAAGCCTTGTCTGGGCTCAGAGCAAGTAGGGGTTCAGCCCAAGCAATATGGATTAAAATGGGCCTCTAAAAAAAACCCTCCGGCCCAATTATAAGTAACCCTGCAAGAATTGGTAACCCCCCCTTCCCACCATCACTTGTATTTAACTTATATTCTTAAGAGCCCTTTAGTTTACCACAAACTAATGTTGGGTCCCCTTAGTGCATATATTATGTGTGGGTCCTAACCAGACTAACATGATTAGTCGTCGTTAATTATATTTAAATTTCAAATGTGGAGGAAACAAAATGCCCCTCGGATATTTAATACATTTTATTATTATATATATAACCATATAATTAACTCTTAATGACCAATTATCTCTTTTTAAGACTATACATTAACACATTATATTAACTAACCTAAGGGGCTCATTGATCCCTTCACCTTTGAAATTTGAATATGCTTAACGGCTACTAACGGCGTTAATTTGCTTGGGACCCACATGTAAAAAACTCTATTCCTAAAGATGTCAACTCCATGGCTAACGATGTCAACTCCATGGCTAACTCTCTAGCCTAAAGGGCTCAACTCCACTCTTTGGCTTCAAGTGTTTCGTATCTTTGAAGCCTTGGGACTTTCCTTGAAATGAAATTCTCATTACCAAAAAACAAAATAAAGGCAATCGGGGTCAAATTTATACCCCTAAAATTTCATTAGTAGCTCAACTTTATGAATTTAACCTTTTATTTCAGGTTCATTGATTTTTTTTTTTTTTTTTTTTTTTTTTTCACATATTATTTCTCCCGATAAAATTAACCAAGAGATTACATGTTCCTCTATTGAAAATGTAAGAAGGAAGCAAACCAACTTGAATTTTTCGAAATAGTTGTGGATAAGATCAATCATTTTAGAAGGTAAACACCAACCGTGTCTGTTGGTAGTGGTCACAGGCTCACAGCACACATACAGTAGGTAGCACGAAAATGAAAATGAAGCTCATGGAGCTTGAATCCTTAACTTGTCGACTTTTCTTTTTTTTTTTTTTTTTTTTTTTTGGATAGAAACTTGTTGCTTTAATGGTAACAAGACGAGGGTTTCTCCTAATAACCTACTAACCTGTTGAAAAACATCGATCATTTGCGAATTAATTAAAATAAAAAGATTGACTATTTTAGAGACCCACATAAGGGAAGGAAGGGAAGAGAAGGAACCAGCTGGTAAAAGAAAAGAAAAGAAATATTTTTTTTATCCTTTCATTTATTGGTCTGTAATAATACACTCAAGATGAATCAAAGTGAAATAATTTTATGCTTTCTAACCCCAAAAAATATCAGAGAGATAAAATTAAGAGAGTGATCAGTTAAAAGCAGAACAATCATGACGGATCTTGCTGATATTTTCTCAGAAAAGAAGCAGAGGTTAAGAACCGCTGCTCACACAACCATCACTTCAATATCAAACATTCTCCTCCCCATTTGATATTGGAGAGCTTCAAGTTTGCAATGGTTGCAGAGATTCCAAGAACTGAGAAAGTCAAATACATAATAAGGGAAAGATATGGGCGAGAGCCAGTTGGGTCAACTCCGTGTGCAGTGCCAGCCATGAAATTTTATATAATAACCTAGAAGATTTCAGCCTCTTAGCTAGCATTCTTTGTGCTTGTGACTGCGTGTGACACAGAAAGAGAGTAATCTGGTTTGTTAAACATGGATTTGATAGAAAAGCGTCATGCAGGTCAGCTGCTGCTCCTCCCCAGAAGAATGTCAAAACCCTCACTAACTACAGAAAAAAAAAAATATTGTCTAAAGCTTATTTTGTTTCTTGAATCCAAGAATTTAAATTGAACTGGGATTTCAAATTTATGGTTTTCAACCTTACGGATTCATGGTTAAAAATATGAACTTTTTAGTTAACCTCAAATCTATCGAAATTCATAGAGTTCCATTGAAATATTTTACTTAATTCATATTTTTAGACAAATGATTTCATAAATCTACGAATATTTTACAACCAAACAGGTATAAATTTCTGATTCACGAATCCAAAAAATTTGAAATCTCTAAATTTAGGGCCTAAAATCAGGGTTTGGGAAACCGGGTCAGTATTAAGAACGGTCTGGTCTATATAATTATCTGGTTGAACCAGATAGATAGGTCGAATTAGAACCGGTCTATTGGCTTATCACCTGAAATAAATATCTTGGTTTGCAAGCAGCCAATGGAATCAGGTTGAACCAAAAAGGGTTTCTCCTTCTTCCTCCCATGTGATGATTAGAAATTTCTTGTAGTATGTAATCGAGGCCCACATTGAATAAAAGCCACAATAATTAAATATCTGATTAAATTCTCTATTAGACAATTTTTCTTAAAGAAAGTAATCTTGAGTAAGGTTTTTGTAGATTAGCACATCCAAATGATAGTTGTGGACAAGCACTATTTCGTAAACAGGAAAAGCTTTAAGTGGCTAGTTTGACCATTAGAAAAATCTAAATAATGGCTATAATTAAATTTAATTATATGATAGTTGATGATATATTCTATCATGTAAGGTTTCAATGGATTGATTTGGTCAATCTATGAATTGATTTTAGTTCAGTATTAGATCAATCTAAGTTATATGTATACATTAACCAATTTTGCTCCACCATCCATTATGAGCATGTGCATTAAACATCAAAATCCTTCTTGTTGTGTTGGTGGAGTTAACTTTTTGCTTCTTGTTTTCGCTATTACTCTTAAATTTTCTAAATTTTGTCATGCTTCTAAATAGTAATTATCTTCCAGTTTTGAGCCATGTTTGAAATTTGAATTGCATTTGGTGTTTTTAGAATCAATGAAATTAAAAGATTTGCATTAAAGGGCCTTTTCTTGGTTCATACACATCTTTCTTCTTCGATTTTTTGTTGAGTGTTAGCTGAAGATAGGGGATCACTTTGTAGCGTTGGATTGATTGATTACAGAGTCAACTCTGGAAGCTACAATTGAGCACAGTAACAATCCTCCCATTGAAGAATTTTCTTCCCATCGTATGGACTTCAATTCTGGGTCTTCTATAGGAAGATTCGAGTGTAGAATTTATTAGGATGAGGATCAAGACTAGGTCAAACATAGAGACACCTTGCTCTTGTTGTGGTAGCTTAAAAGTTTTTATTTTATTTTATTTAGTTGCTCAGTTATTATTTACTTCCACATTTGCTCATTGATTGAATTATTATTATTATTATTATTTATTTTTTTTTGGTAAATTATGATGGATCATTAACTTTATACCACAACAATTTATATAACTTTACTCAACAATTGCAAATTTATATATATATTTAGATAAAGTCTTCTTATCAAATTAAATTTATACCACAACAATTTCAATATAACTTTACTCCACAATTACAAATTTGTAACTTTATTCAGCTAATTTATATAATAATACTTAATAGTTATTTTTTTTATTTTAGTTAAACTTCAAAGTTATAATTCATAATAAAATGAATAGGCTATAAACACCTAATATATATATATATATATATATATATATATATATATATATATATATATATATATATATATATATATATATATATATATTGAAATACGTTACATTTTGTAATTAAAGAATTTGGAAAATCATTAAACTAATTAAAAATAAATAATTTAATTTAATTCATATTGTTATGACATTATAAATAAAAAATTTACCTGAGATTTTCTTCTTATAAGTTAGTAATATTTCAATTTTCTCCAATATGTCAATCATATTCTTCAAAAACAGATAAATTGAAAATCATTCTGTTGATTTATAACTAAATACATAGAATAACTAAATATAATAGCCGCAAACATTTTGATTATTAATGTGATTTTTGTATGATTATTTATTATCCTCAATCATGCAAAATCTTTTTTTTTTTTTTTTTTTTTATAAATTAACACGCACCTCAAATTAATGTGATTTTTGTATGATTATTTATTATCCTCAATCATGCAAAATCTATTTTTAAATTTTCTTTTTAACAAACACCTCAAAACATTTTTGCAAAAATGATGAACACCCAAAAAAGATATCAACTTGACTAAAGACAACTTAGATGTCTCTTAAATTTTCATAATGGTGCACTCCCGTTATCGAATTCCGTTAAGCCATCCATAGATAATCTTATAATTCATATGTTTTTTTTTTTTCATCCAATAAAAATGAATTTGAACATTTTTTAAAAGTTTTCCATTGCCGGGAATTGAGACCCAATAAAAATGAATTTGAACATTTTTTAAAAGTTTTCCATTGCCGGGAATTGAACCCGGGTCTCCTGGGTGAAAGCCAGATATCCTAACCACTGGACGACAATGGATGGATCATAATTCATATGTTACTATTAATCTCTTGTTACTTTACAACGTTGTCTCCAAAAAGATTGAATTCTTAATTTCATCTTATTGATTTATCTTTAATTCTTCATTTTATATTATAAGATTTAGAACAGTACAACTAATGTATATTTGTCATTTATTTTAACTAATCAAATTTTATAATGAAAAAAAAAATGAAGTCATTGCCAATTTAGCGTAGTTTTGGGGTATTATGCTTTTCGCCAATTATCTTTGAGCGTCCCTAAAGTTTTTCCAGTAAATATCATGCATAGTGTATGAACAAAGTAGTTCAAAATTATTAAGAAACAATAAAAAATAAATTATATACTCTTAAAACATCTCACGTGATTAGCATTTATAATAAATATCACAATTTTAAACATTTTATTGTGTTTATTTAATTCATTACTTTACATTATACAATTCAAAATAATATTTGCCTTCATAATACATCCAACAATCTTATAACTAATGTCATATATTAGTATTTATTGTAATTGGTTTATTTGGTTGAGCTGATTGATAAATTTTATTGAATGTTCGAACTCTGTAGGCAGAGTATTATGAAATCTATTAGAAATTCTTTACACAAATATTTGAAAACTAATTAATTACCACACATAGATATTATATTATACTATTATATAAAAGCATGTACTTCAGTTTCATCGCAAATCTTTCACTTGACTATTGTATATTCATTTTTATTTAAATATCATATTTTTTGTATTAATTTATTTCTTATTTTATTTTTTACTCATAAATTATTGGTACCCCTTTTATATATTTTTTTTTCTCTAGCCTAAAGGGCTCAACTCCACTTTTTGGCTTCAAGAGTCTCGTACATTTGAGGCCTTAGGTTTTTCCTTCGAATGAAATTCTCATTACCAAAAAAGCAAAATAAAGACAATCGGGGTCAAATTTACACCCCTAAAATTTCACATGAGTAGCTCGATATTGATTCTTCCAATAAAATTAACTAAGAGATTACATGTTCCTCAATTGTAAATGTAAGAATGAAGCAAAACCACTTGAATTTTTCTAGATAGTTACATATAAGATCAATCATCTTTAGAAGGTAAATACAAAGAGTGTCACTTGGTAATGGTCACAGCACACATACGTAACAAGAAAATGAAAATGAAGCTCATGGAGCTTGAATCCTTAACTCCTCGATTTTTTTGGTAGAAACTTGTTGCCTTGAATGGTAACAAGACGAGAGTTTATTTCTAATTTAAGCTATAAAAAAAAATCTTGTTCTTTTTTTTTTTATCATTTCATTTGTTATTCTGTAATAGTAAACTCAAGATGAATCAAAGTGAAATAAATTTATGCTTTCTAACCCCAAAAAATAATCAGAAGGAAAAACTAAGAGAGCATTCAGTTAAAGACAGAACAATCGCTGCGGATATTGCCCTGGGATCCAGTCTTGACTCCGACACGGCCAAGCTTGGTCATGGCAGCGACGAAGGCTCGTTGGAAAGCATTGGGGTTGAAAGCCCAGGAATCAACGAAAGACCTTGACCTGGGGTCCGTGTAAAGGACCTGATCAGAACTCAAAAGCCCCTTGCCTTGTCGAAGGCTCGTGTAGTATTTATTATCGAACCCTTCTGGGGTGATGGAATCGATACCGATAACTGCCCTGGGATCTACATCCACCGGACACATTGATCTCAGTTTCAACAAGTACTGTGTGTTCATCAAGGGATCCACATCCAAAGTTAACAATGGGTTTCCTGAGAAATTGTATATACGATTCGAGAACTGGTTGCAGTGAGCAAATCCAACCGTGTGTGCCCCTGCCATGCATTGCAATGTAAGGAGACACAAGAACAAATCAAAATCTGCTGCATGGTCAATTTTCTGTGATCTAAATCGATGGAAAGAAGTAATACTAGAACCTCACCTGAGAGAGCAACCATGTCTTCCATGGAGAGGCCACGAGAAGCGAATATAGAAGTGAGCTCGTCCAGATTGAAACTTGGCCGAGGCAAATTTCCATCCACACTTGAAGAGGTGGAGTTTAGCCCATCCAATCTTCCCAACAAAACTCTGAAAAATGGCCCTCCAGCCTGTATTGAAACAACTGAATTAACTTCTGAATGAATTTAGGGTTTATGGTTTAGCTAGTAATAAGAAAGCACGAAGGAAATTAATTACCAGGGCAACAACATCTCGAGCAGCCATGGCGAGGATATCTGCACAGGACACCTTGTTCTCGCAGCCATGGGTAGCTTCAACTGCAGCCTTGGCCTTGATTACGGTGTCAAAACCATCACCAGAGAGTGAAAGGTTAATGGGATTGTCTTTCTCTGCTGTGTTGTCTACAGTAGACGCGATCATAATCGAAGCATCGCATCCTTGAATAAAGCAATCATGGAAGAAGACACGAAGGGTTCCGGGTATGGTGGCAAATGTTTGAGTAATTTTCTCAGTGACAACGCGTCTGACGATGTTTTCCACATTGGGGCAGGTATTGGCGTAGTAGTTATATCGAAGGTCTGCTGATACTTTGCCAGAAAAGAAGCAGAGGTTAAGAGCCACTGCCCACACAACCATCACTTCAATATCGAACTTTCTCCTCCCCATCTGATATTGGAGAGTTTCAAGCTTGCAATGGTTGCAGAGACTCCCAAGAACTGAGGAAGGCAAATACATATAAGGGATCCCAAGAACTGAGGAAGGCAAATACATATAAGGGATCGATAGACATGGGTGAGAGCCAGTTTTTTTTATTTTTGGTAAACGGGTGAGAGCCAGTTGGGTCAATTCCGTGTGCCAGCCATGAAATTTTATATAATAACTAGAAGATTTCAGCCTCTTAGCTAGCATTCTCTTGTGCTTGTGGCTGCCTGTGACACAGAAATGGTTTGTTAAACTGATGGATTTGATCGGAAAGCGACATGCACGTCAGGTGCTGCTCCTCCCCAGAAGAATGTCAAAACCCTCACCAACTACAGAAAAAAATAAATATTGTCTACGGCAAGTTGGTTACAAATTTTCGAATTTAAAATGAAATGAAATTTTAAATCTAAAGGTTCCAATATTGATTTCAAACTTAACTTACGGATTCATGGTTAAAAAATTAACTGTTTAGTTAACCTCAAATCTATCGAAGTTCGTAGAGTTCTGTAGGATTATTCTTCATGAATCTGCAAATTTTATCAATTTTATATTTAACCTGAAACCCATAGATTTCATCAAAGACCCAACAATGGTTTAATTCACATTTTTAGGCAAATGATTTGATGAGTCCATAGACATTTTACAACTAAACAGGCATAAATCTCTTATTCATGAATCCAAGGATTTGAAATCTTTGGATTCTGATAACCAAACAGGGCCTAAAATCAGGGTTTGGGAAACTGGGGTCAATATCAAGAAGGTCTGATTTATGTAATTAATCTGGTTGAACCAGATAGACAGGTCGAATTAGATCCGGTCTATTGGCTTGTCACATGAAATAAATATCTTGGTTTGCAAGCAGCCCATGGAATCTGGTTGAACCAAAAAGGGTTTCTCCTTCATCCCATGTGATGATTTGAAATTTCTTGAAGTAGGAAATCGAGGCCCACTGGACAACTAGATTGAATAAAAGCTACAATAATTAAATGTCTGATTAAATTCTCAATTAGATAACTTTTCTTAAAGAAAGTAATTAAGTAAGGTTTTTGGAGATGATCACATCCAAATAATAGTTGTGGACAAGCACTATTTCGTAAACAGGAAAAGCTATAAATGGCTAGTTTGACCATTATTCATTATTTTTATAAAAAAAAGAGTAAATATCACTTACCTCCCCTCTTAACTGGATAAATAGCACTTACACCCCCTCTTACTTGGATAATATCACTTACCTCCCCTATTACCTAGAAAATATATCAAACACCTCACCTCTGTTAACTTTCTCGGTTAACTTTAACTTTTACCGTTAAATTTTTTAAAACCCCAAAATACCCTTGGCTAAAAATATTTTTTTAGTTTAAACTCTAAATTATCATAATCATCCTAGCAGTTAAAATACTAAATTACTCTCAAATTATCTTTAATTATTAAAGCCCAACATGCCATTTTGATAATTCAGTATTGAAATTGCATTTTGATATCAAGCAGGTCGTGTTTTTTTTAGTTGTTTGTTTGATATATGTAAAAAAAAAAAAAGGTATGTTGGGCTTTTAATAATTAAAGATAATTTAGGGTTGAAGTATGGTATTTTGGTTTTTAACAATTATTTTAATTGAGGATAATTTAGTTGCTAGGGTGATTAAGGTAATTTAGGGTTTAAATTGAAAAAATGTTTTCAGCCAAGGGTATTTTGGGGTTTTAAAAAAATATTTAATGGTAAAAGTTAAATTTAAGCAAAAAAGTTAACAGAGGTGAGGTGTTTGATACATTTGCTAGGTAAGAGGGGAGGTAAGTGATATTATCCAAGTAAGAGGGGGTGTAAGTGCTATTTGTCCAGTTAAGAGGGATGGTAAATGATATTTACTCTAAAAAAATATATATCTTACAAAATATCAAGATTCATATCTCAACTCATATTCTATTATTATTTAAAAAAAATACAAAAAATAAATAAAATGAAATGAAGTTGTTTGATCCACCATAAGAAAATTTTAAGGAGATGAATAAATTCTGATAGAAAAAATGGATATAGAAAATATTTTAAATTATTAGTATTATTATTATTATTGTTATTTATTTATTTATTTTTGAGATATAAAGAATTTAATAAAATTAGGAAAAAAATTTTAAGGCAACTAATCTATCGAGAATATTATGATAATTTATAATTAAAAAAAAAAAACCAAACTCAAATCGGGGAATGAGATAAATCCATAAGAACTTATTTCTTAAAAATAAAAAATAATCGAATCTCAAATAAGGAATTTTGGTTTCTATAAATATAAAATTATTTAAAAAAAGATTTTTTCGATAAAAAGGAGAGAGAGTTTTTATTTTTATTACCTTTTAAGAATTTACCAAATTGTACCCTATTTCATTATTTATTAAGAAAAGAACATATCTTAAAAAATCTCAATATTCCTATTTCAAACTATATTCGAATAGTATGATATAATATGATAGAATATTATAAATTGGAAGGATTGATAAAAAAGGATAGTGAAATTTAATCAAAAGTTTTTTATTAGGGATTAAATCGCGTTAGATTTAAAATAACAATATTTATGAGTTATTTTGTATAATATCTAATTTGAATAAAATTTTCTTTATCAAGATTGATATAAGGGAATAAATCAATGGGAGGAAATTATCTTTCCTAATTTTAATTTAATTTAATTTATAAATTAAAAGAAATAAAATTTTACAACGAGTAACAACAATTTGTAAGAAAAAATAAAAAAAGATAAGAAAATTAATGAACAAAATATGACATTTGAATAAAAATGAGGGACACAATAGTCAAAATAAATATTTGCAGCAAAAGAGGAGTATATACTTTTATATAATAGTATGATATATAATAACACAATGTATTAAATAACTTGAAAAACATTTTGACTATTCCATGTTTGAAATTTGAATATATTTAATTGTGACTAACGGTATTAGTCTGGTTAGGACTCACATTGCCACACGTAATATATTGTACTAAGGGGACCCAACATTAGTTTGTGGTCCACTAAAGAGACCCACACATAAAAAATTATTATTATTATTATTATTTAATATGTTTATCTATTCTAAATCCCATTTTCATTTAAAAGAACAAAATAATCCTCAAAATCCAAAATATAAAAAAATTTATTTACTTAAAATAGACAAAAGTCTATTAATTATTGTAGAATTACGTAAAATCCAGATGCAAATTGAAGGTTTGATGGTAAACATACTCATTTTCATAAAGCTCGTTCTTTTAATTTTTGTTTTACGAAAATCTTATTATTTCTCTTTACATTTTTTTTTTTCTTTCTCTTTATTTTTGTGCTTCCTCAATTCTTATTATCATTTGTTATGAAATTTTTCATGTTAACATGCCAAATTTGTTCTTCATTCCATAATCTATTATTGACAAAATACTAAATCATTTATCATTGACAAAAATGAATTCTTGTACCAGTTTCTTTTAAGCATAATAGAGATTAGGGAATGATTGGAAGATTTATAATCACATTGCCACCATTATTGAACATTTTGTCTCACAGTCTCACTCTTTGACGATGCATAAGCCAAACAGTACCTAACACGACAAGTAGTCTCCTTGGTTGGTGGCGGCCATGTAAATAAAGATTCCAATTCAACCTGTGACACCAAGAACGATTCAAGATCTCTGTGATCTCAAGGTGGGAAAACAGAAAGAAGTTAAAAACTACTTCTGTAGTTGCTATAATTCTTTTTTATATTCTTGGGCATCAGAGATCCAGTAGTTGCTATAATTCCTTTTGATATTCTTGCGCATGATAGACATATTGCAAACTTTATTCCGTGGATGAATGGGAAAGAAGTCAAAAACTAAAGATAGCAAATAGGTAAGGACGATTGAGCTTTGAGGTTGCTTTTGATTTCTAAATAGAGTTTCACCTTTAATGAATTGCTGGTTCTGTCGTATTTTAATCTACTTCTGTTTACAGAGCAAGAAATCTTCACCAGACCATTGATTTAGTGGAGACTCAGCAACAAAGTGGCTTTGAAAGCAACTGAAAGAAACCATGGTAAAATTGAGATTCCATTTATTGAGTTTCATTATTATGTTCTTGTGCAATTATGATATGAAACCTACTATTCTTGGACATGCACAGGAAGAACTCATGGCAGAGACGGATACAATACACGATGAAGCATAAAAAGACGTACATGTGTAGAAGTCAGGCATGTAATAGAAAATCAAGAAACAGAGGAAATTGCTCAAACATATTATCCCTTGCTTGTAGTAGTAAATTGAGTACTTGTGTTTTGGACCTTATCCAAGAAAGAAGGGAAAAAATGCATTGACACTGGAAATTTGTTTTCATTACAAATCTAACTCATGAGATCTTAACTATGGATTGTTGAATCTAGGGTCAACAGACACCCTTGTATCATTTCGTTTCTTTTTCATGGATGCTTTCTTATAATGAAATCTTCTATTAAAACAAAGTATGCAATGTTTGAATCCTCTAAATTTGTCCTTTGCTGCAGCAACCTGCAGGATCGATACGAATTCCCGAACCTGAAAATAATTACAGTTGTTAACGAGAGTGGCTGAAAACAGTCTTTTGAATTCACTCTCTGCGAATTTTGGTTGCACCATTTGAAGTTTCTGTTTGAGTTTCACCTTGGATTTTAATCCAGCATATGTGGGCTTTGCTTTTTCTTTCCCATTTATTTATCACTCACCGACAATATCATTTGCTTAATTTTTTCTAAGTGTTCCTCCTTTTACATGACACTCACCCTAAACAAATCATAGTTGCAGGTTCCTGCCTATAAGAAGGGGAGGGAAGGAAGGGGAATGTGAGAATGGGCCGGTGAAGCCCATAAGGGGAGTGGGAAAAATGGATTTATTTGTGTGGGCCCAACAGTCCTGGTGGATGTGGGCTGGGATTAAAATAGGTTAATGGGCCTGATGGATCTGAACTTTAGACCTTAGACGAATTCAATATTCAACTGGGCTCTCGGCTGTGGATCCCATCTCAATCTTGATTTATAAGGTGAAACTAAATGATGAAATTTTTTGTCTTAAGAAGAATTGTTTATAATATCTAATGAACTTGGATGATGAAATACCTAAGATGGAAATAAAGAAATAAAAATAGAAACGACAATCCTACGAAAATGACTAACCCAAATTCTGAGCTGGACTATACGATACCCAAAATAATTCTAAGCTGAGCTAAGCATGAAAGAGAAAACTCAAGCTCTGCAATAATGGTGGAGTGAGGTGGGAGATGGATTTCTTTATGATCCAATGAGATGGAGATGTAGGATTTCACTTTCTCAATCAGGCATTGGTCAAGTGATGTCATGATTCTTCTTCTTTCTTCTGGGTTCTGGGTTCTGGGTTCTGGGTTCTGGGGTTCTGGTGGATGACAAAGAACAGTGTGGATCCCACCTTGTTTCTGTAGATTTCTCTTATGTGAAATGAAATTGGATGGATCCATTGTCAAGTATCCACCCAACAAACTGATTAGTACTGGTCCCTTTTTGGGTAAAAATGTTCAAACACAGAAAAAATGGTATCCCACCACTCAAATATCTGGTCAGGTTCAATTGGACCACACAGATTTCATCCTAATCTCCTCACTCCTTTTAATGGACTGATTGATCATTTTTGGCCTCTTTCACTACTTTCTAATCAATTCTAGTCCAGAGGAAAAAGAAAGAATATATCAACTCTTCGAGGAAGGATTAGAGATGGGACTTCTAAATGTATGATAAAGAATCTCAACTACTCTTCTTCCGAGTTCTAAATCATACTTAAAAGCTTAAATACTAAAATATCTGATGGACAAAGGTTAGGGACAGCAGTTAGGCAAGTTATGTTAGGGGTTCAACTTCAATGCTGTGCATTTAATAATGTGTAGCACTGTGCTACTCACGGCCGAAATCAAAATCTCGGTTGAAATTTTGATCTCAATCGTTGGCAACAGGTGCTACACATTTAATGCATAACATTCAAGTCTGCCCCGGTCAATTAGAGGGAGTTCGAATCTTCAATCCATTAGGATTTTTTTTTTGGGTAGAATCTATCCATCAGGATAGGGTTTTTTCGCTTTCCACGCATCTCTTCACAATATATTAGAAATAAAATTCACATGGAAAGATTCCCACATTGATTCATTTTATTAGAACTTAGAGATGGGTCCCTTCCTTGTTGGGTTAAAGTATGTTTTGTATTTTGTGGGATCATATAATTAGAATTTGATTGTATTTGTGAATGGATATGGTTTAATTACTTGTACAGGAATAGATTTATAATTATTTGGGAACTAAGTTTTTGGGTTATTTTATAAATAGTTTGTAGGATAAGTTAGAGAAGATAAGGCAGACAAATGGTAGTACTTTATAAGGTGTGAGAGTTGTGAGATTTTTAAGAAATAGTAAAATTCTTTTTTCTCTCCAAATGATATAGGCAATTTTGCTAAACTTTGTAAAATTCCTTGTGGTTATTAGTGTGTCTTGATTGTGTTCTTCTTCGTGATGGTATCATCGACCTCTACCACTCATAATATGTGGTGAAATGATATGAAAGAAGCAAAAACCACCATCTTGACAGATGGAGAATCAAACTCAATTAAGGGAGTATTGTACTTAGGGCTAGCATTAGATTGTCAAAAACCTATCCAAAAACACTACCAGCATATGTAAATTGAAGTGATGAACTGGGTAATCATGTTTTACTATTCACTGAACTTGAGCAATCATGGTTTGCTACCCACTACTTTTAATCATAGATCACTTGTGTGTACTTTTTTAATTAGTTTGGTTTAGCAGTAATTAATAATAAGCCTGAGTAGATAAACCCTATGGCGTACGTAAGAATAAAAGTTTTTGTTTATCTCATAAATAGAAAAGTGCTTCGTTGCTTTTGAGGTGGGGCAAGCAATCAAACACCAGAGAGACTCTCTCTGGTGTTTGAGAGAGAGAGAGAGAGAGAAAGGGTGGGGTGGGGACGAAGAGGTGCTTTGTTTATAAAGATTCATTGTCTAGGGGAAAGCCCAACGGACCCACCATTCCATACGGCTGCACCTTCTTGCACAGGCAACGCATGCTTCTGTGTCGGCCTCTCTCCATCACTTGTTTCGAAGAATAGAGAAGAGAGCAATAGGGAAGAAGAACAGAGGCATGGATAGACCTGGGCGTGTCATGCACTCTTAAGTCTGAGAAGCTAGAGGAGAAAATGAACCCAAGATACCCAACATGCATGTGAGAGTTCTTGAAAGCCACAATAGAATATAGACTAGTATTAAACATGGATCCATGCCATTTTGTTCTTTCCTTCTTCATTCCAACCCTAGTTAGCTATGTATTTTTTTAATATGTTGGATTCCTTCTCTTCTAATTTAAAAGCTTAAAACCAATCCATCCCCCTAGGGACTCTGGCTTAGGTCCTCCTTAATCTGTCGGCACAGCTACAACATGCAAGGATATACCCAACACTTCCTTCTCTCTCTCTCTAACAAATTTCAAGGATTCATGAACTATACTCTTTTAATGGCTTTCTGGAATCAGCCCATTTATGCAGAACATGCAATAATCAGAAACTCTAAAGAGCTCTCTGTTTTACCAGAAAAAAGTGGGTTTAGTCTTTTTTATGAGAGCTTTAATCCATAAAAATCTTTTGTCCATTTGTGATGCTCCTGGGTATTTTCATACCCCCTGGAAGCTTCAACTATGCTAAAGCTATGGATGGGACCCTCCAACAAGGGTTGTTTCCGACGAATCTTTCACCAAGGCTTGCTTTCAAAACTTCCCAGTCCAGAAAATTACAAAGCTGAGACATGATTAAAGCAGCAGCATTTAACGTGGTTTGTTTCCCTCTTTAGAAGTCTTTTGTATGATCAAGAAAAAGGGTTTGCCTGCACTGAACAGTAGATTCGTGGTTGAAGGACGGATCTTGAATCAGTCCGCAATGTTGATGACTTTCTACAGTGCCAGCCTTCCTGGAATCATCTCTGTTAGCAGAGGTAGCAGAAGTTCTACTGAACAGAATCAAAATGTAATGGTCTAATTACAGGTGATTCACAGAAATATAGCCACTACTAGAACAGAATCACAGAAATATAGCCATTACTAGTACACGCACACAACTTGTACCGAAAGATAACAACAGGTAATGGAAGAATCCGAAGAACACCCCAATAACTAGTTGGAAATGGAAATGATACATTGATATGGTGGTGGTGGACTAAGGTGTCTAAGAGAAATAAAGCTGCAGACATCCATGATAACAACACTAATATGGCCCATTTAACTGGTGTCCTGTCAGATTGTTGGGTCAAAATTACCCAGTAGCTCAATGTGAAAGGCATCTGAGCACTTGAGCATTCTCTCTATAATGGCTAACTTTTAAGGATGAATTCAACCCAGTTTTAGATCCTAACTATTTTAAATTTCCTTTTCAATTTGTAGAAAGTTAATCCAGTTTTTCTTCACATTCATCCATACAACAAGATCAATTAAAGGGTCTAATCTTTTGCAGTATTTGCTACTATTGATCAATTTATTTATTTGATCAGTAAGGAAAAAGGAAGTATGATAAATGATAAGATCTTTCATTCTATCCATTTCATGACCATTACAAGAGGTACCCAGTTAGTGTACGGTCAGGATCAATGAGTCAGAAGTCATTTTCTCTCTTACTCAACATTAATGTATGATTGTGTTTATAATACATTATATATTTACAAAGACACCTGTTAAATAGTTCTATATAAGTCTTGGGTGCATGTGCTGTATCTAAGCAGGCTAAGCTGTCCCTTTGATAATTATCTAGAGCAGTGTAAGGTTCTGCTATTCTGAACAAATACCCTATAATATACAAGGAGGTATTTATTGCATTCAATTTAATATATCTCTTCTGATGGACCTGTCTGAAGCATCTGTTTCACAAACCTTGCATCACATTGGTTGCGGCTCTGAGATTTGTTTGGCATGCCTCATACCAAAAATACAATAATACTTGAATCTGTCAGTGAAAGAGAGAATCTTAAATTCTTATTTAGATTTTATTATATTTAATGTTCACACTTTGTACTTAATAAAGAATGTGATCTGTGATGGCCTTAACCTTAAGAAGAGGTAGTGTTTTATCAAAGGAAAGAGAAGCTGTGACTTGAAGTTGGTGTAAGCTTTCCTTAGAAACGGTTGGAAAAGCTTCTTATCTCTTCTTCCTCGTTATACAACTACCTAGACTCTGATCTTCTCTGTTCATGCCACACTAAAGGTGAGTGAAGACAAACAAATTTCCTTTCATTTCCTGCCTTAGATTTCTTCTTCCCCCCCCCCCCCCCCCCCCTCAAAATCAGTACAGAGATCAAGAGCAGGTGCAGTTTGTTTCTGTATCTTTAAACTGTTCGCGTTCATGTGTTCAAATTTGCAGCTGGTAGAGATCCACAGGAAATTCTTCTGAATAACCCAGTTCATGAGAATATAGCTCTTCTTTTTTCTCTGAAAAACCTATCCCAAATTCAAGCTTCTTAGGCATTTTTTCCGCTGATTCCACAGTTACCTACTTCTTCCTATCTGGATTCATGCCCAACTCTCTGATTTTTTAAGTTTTCACTGACATCTTGTGAAATCATTAAAGCTTGTTGGGTCTCATGTTGCGTACTCTATTCCATCAGTGGGCAATGAAAACCAACCAGAGGATTCTAGTTATTGGATAGAGGGTGGTGACTATTTCATAATCGGAGAAGGAAAAATCAGAAACAGGAGATGGTGGAGAAACAGTAGCTCGTTTATGGAAGTAAGTTTATACAGCTGAATCTCATTTTTCTAGAAGAAAATTGAAACCAAAGTCCTATTTGATTCTGAATCTGACACAATAGATAATGCTGAGAGAAGTTTTGAAGAATTAAACGGTAGAACACATATTGATTTTTATGCAGGATAGCTTCGGTCAAGGAGCTTATTTAGTATTACTGGAAATTTTGACAAAAGTCATAGCAGTCTTTAGGAGTTGAAGCAATCCTGCTCAATTTGAAGAGTGGAAGTAGCCATAACCAAATTTCTACTTTCAATTGCATTTACTTGCCTAGCTCTTTTAAACATACACTGGTTTATTACTGTTTTATTTCTTGCCACTAATCTGAAATGATGTTTAGGATTTGGTGTTAACCTCAGACTGTCAACAATAATGATGCAGGTGTAGGCGGCGAAAGAGATATATGATCTCAGCTGAGAAACAATCAACATGCGTATCTGAAATATAATAGGCTGGACATAAACAAGTTAGAGAGTTATCTGGTTCTTTGTGTGACTCACATCCATAGAAAGAAAGAAGATTTTGGCAGTTCTGATGGATTGGATTTCGAAACCATTTGATAAGGAAACCATGAGGATGGCTATGCTAAGGCATGAAGAAACATTCAAAGAGCAGGTATGATATCCAAATGCAAGTTCCTAGTTTCTCCCTTTTCTTCACAGTCATTAACTTACTGGTCAGCTATTTTAAGCTTTGATTATCATCATGCAGGTTAATGAACTTCATCGTTTGTATCAAATTCAGAAGAAGTTAATGAACAGCATGAAGAGCAATGTGACAAATGGTTGTGGTACAAAGAGATGGAATCTTGATGAGACTAGCTTCAGTCAGGCTAGTAGTGCATATAAAGAAAAAAAGAAGCTGCAGATACCATGGAAACTTGACCTGGAACGACCTGCGGAAGAGTATATCGCAGAGGAAGGTGGAGACGGAATGTTAGAGATAGACGATGAGAGGGATATCGATCTGACATTAGGCCTCACAAGTTACAGCCAAAAGAAGAAAGTTGAGACACCTCTGACTTCAGATTCAGGACTAAGTTTTTCTTCTTCCTCTACTGAATCCAGTCATATGAGAAGGACAAGAACAAGGGAGTATAGGAGGATGGATACAAGAGAAGAATTAACAGGCGATGAATGGGGACTGATCCAAGTGCCTGATATGCATCCAAGTTTCCCAAGGGGAACAATGAACATTTACAATGTTGAAGAACAAGTGAGACAAGAGAAACTAAACAGGCCTCCTTGGCTTTTTCCCCTTCTCAGTATGAACATGACTTAGTATTTTCTTGGTTGGGTCCATAAGTTTGAAGGTTCTGAGTGACTATTTGTGATTGTTGTTGCATGAAAATCTCTGTTTAGTTTCTAGTGTAATGGGCGATGGTGAATTTAAACAAGGCTAGAATTTTAGTGAGCTAAACTCAGAACCATTTGCAAAATTGAGTTCAACTGGGTGTATCATTAGCTGAGGCCCATAAAATACATGACAGTATCAACTGAGGAATAGTATATGTAACTCAAGATTTGTTTCCAAAATGCAAGATTAATTCTGTATCTGAAGTGAAACAACATTGTTTTGACTCTTTGTATTTCTTTCCTTAACCTCATTTGTGTCGAGGATTTATGCTAGTATACTTGGTTGCTTTGGACCCCAGCAAAGTCTGTCAAGCAGCCAGTGTTGGTGCTTTGTGCAGATATAGAATTTTACAAGCTAAAATAACATTAATCCGATTCATTTAAAAGAAGAGATCAGTGGCAATGAACTGGTTATTTTATATCCAGAGTTGGATTTTCAAGTTTAGTTGCACAGAAGTGAGAGAGTGAATCTGTTTTGCTGCTCAAAAGATAAAATAATGGCCTGGAGTAAGTTTTCTTCATCTTCCATTACATCAACCTCTTGGACAGGTTAGAACAGACAGTACCATGGTGGAGTAATCTAATGGATTTTTTTCTGTTCCTTTTTTAGGAATTGGTTGGTCCGACTGACAGAACACAGCAATTTTCATTAATAGTACAATGCCATGCATCCCAGAACTTTCCAAATTCCAATACATAGAGAGAAAGGAATAAAAAAAATCCTAATAACAGGAAGAATTTGTTCTTCCTTCCTGTTCAACAATTGAAAACTTCTTGAGAGCTGGAAGATGTGGAGCAGTAAAATTATTTACAAAGTATTCCTTAACTGAAGTACAAGATACAGAAAGCTAATCCTCCAATAACCCTTGATATATAAGTGACAGCAACAGTATTCACAATACATACTGCTTAATAGGTAGATAGATGTCTTAGGAGATGGAATGTCGTCTATCTTTGCTGGCCTTCGTCCGACCTTTGGAATTTGAAGGCTTGATTCCATCCATCTGCACAAAGGAAGACAGCCGACCAAGTTTTTTTGACATAGAGTCGATAAATGACTTTCGAGGCAATGGGGGCTTATTTGATGAAGTGACAGGCAATGGAGGCTTATTAGATGAAGTGACCTTTGGTGGAGTACCTGTCACAGATTTCTCAAGTTCTTTTAACCGCATTTGCATCCTTGCCAACTCTATTTTTAGTTCATCATTTTCTTTCCTTAATCTTAAGAGCTCATCATGCATTGAATGGTAACCTAGTGAAGAGTACAAATTTAATTTCTGGCCCAGAACTGGAGATTCTCCTCCCTTGCTACTGCCATTCATGTCATCTCGAAGGCGTTCTTGCTCATAGTATAGAACTTGAACCACAATCTGAACAGGAAGCCGGTCATTCTGAGCCACATGAGCACAAGCCTCTCGCGACAGCTTCTGGCAGTCCATCACACCGCAAAGCTTCTTTCTCTCCATTTCACTCAAAGCCGGATGAGTCTGAATATTTGTAAGAAAATCTGATCAGAACAACTTCCACACACAAAAAAAAAACATTCTATATTTTCAAAGAGCTAACTGTTGGACCCAAAAACAAGTATATTATCTAAAACTACTGACATGGCAACAACTTAAGTGGGGTATAGCCAGTAAATTTATGCTGAGGCTTTGGTAGAAGCCTAGGGGAGTATTGACAAAAGAAATATCCTCCAAGAAGACTGGGAGTGAAGAAGCTAGCATTGTTGAGATGATAACTAGCACCACCAAATAGGGAGCTTCTACATTACATTAGATAATATGCCTCTAATAACTAACATGCCTATGAAAAGAGATAGATCGTGATCAAAATGAAGAAGAATTCACATGAGAATGTACCTTCAAGTAGATATCTAGAGCTCTATACATGCCATCTTCTGTTATTCTTGCTTGTTCTGGAATCAACTCTGCAAGACTGATGAACCTCGAAACAGATAAGTTGCGATCAGTAGCTATCTCAGTTAGGTAGCTTTCCATCAACTTTCCAACTCGCTCCATGTCACTGGAAGGAGGGGAGACATACTCATCATCCATATTATAACATGAACGGGTGCTATCCGTTCCATATTCTAGATAATTCATCATGATCTGCCGCACTGTGTCAACATCAAATAATGTTTCTCCACTGAAGAAGGATGGTATCAAGAGATCATCCAGCACTGCTTGACCAAGTTGCAGGCCCATCCTTCTCTCCAAATCAAGCCTGCAGGCAACTGTAGTCTCAAGATATATTGCTGCACGTAACAGCATGGAGAGAAAGCTAACAGACATTGCATTCTTCTCCCTAGGCAAATGACTCACAATTGTCTCCAGAATGACCCTCTTTTCATGTTCCTGATTTGGCTCAATTTTCTTTCTGCCGTTTCCAAATATTTCCTGCACCAAGCTTTGATGTTAGATTCACAGACGCATCAAAGGAAGCAATTCAAGTATTGAAGTGATTTCTCACCAAACCTCGGAGAGATTTCTGTGCATATAGCATGAGTATTGGACCAAGTGCATAACTTTTAAAGCCTCTTGCTAGCATTGCAATGAGAACCCGTTGAAAGAAATCAATCCTGAGAACAGTTAAGTCTTCAGCCCACCAATCTACAATGGATTTAGAGTGCGGTATAGACGAAGAAATAACACTCTCAGGTCTATTTTCAGTCCTACCCGGAAGACTGAAATGGCTATCCTTGCAGATAATATAAGCCACAGCATCTATGCATCGGCTAACCAGTTTTACCTTCTCTGCCACAGGAAAGAGTTTTTCAGATTGATGCAAAACAGAGATGGCCCCTGCAAGGCTGTTCAGTGTGACTTCATTCAAGTAATCCTCTGTTCTATGCACTAGGTTCCCAACGGCGTAGTTGTCTGTCATCTCAAGATACTCTGCCACACATCTGAGAATGGCAATATTCTCTGTACTTATCTCAAAATTTATACCATAACAGAATTTGGCTGCCAGTTCGAAAGCTTCTGCCCCACCTGGAACATCAGGGATCTCAATGGCAGAGACATCAGCATCACGAGATTCTGAGACTATTTTTCGTATGTATCCACACTTCGACACCAATGGGAACTGGAATTAAAGTTACAAAGTATCAGACTGGATCAAAGTAATCATCTGAATCCACAATTCAAGGAAAGATGGTCTACTCTGCTATTGAATTATATCTAGAATAAGAATGCATGTTTTATAGTAAGATGAAAGGATTTTATCTCAAATAAGGATGCATAATCATACAGTAAGATGAAATACTTGGTTTAACGAACAGAGTTTTGACTATTGGCACTATGGTTTGCTCTGATGTTATTTGTACTTGAAATAGAAAGCAGAACAAAGATCAAATGCGCTACCTTGTGCAACGAGAAAGACACTCCACCTGCATGAATTGTAACATCACTTGGGATCTCCTGGGAGGAAATCCTGCTAAATTCAATAGAAAATATAAAGATGATTCAAATTCGCACTACAGAATTTTTTTAAAGAAAAAAATTAAGATCTTTCTTTTGCTTTCAGTTTCACCTATTATTCATTTTGTGCGTAATTAAGATTGTTCACTGAAAGAAACAGGAATCAGGGGAGAGGGCGGGGGAGGGAGAAAGAAAGGGAGACCATTCACTAGTTCTCTTCATAGCAGTGGAGAACAGCTCTTTCTTTTTGGTAGACATGTTGGCAGTAGTGGGTGCAGCTTCCCCCAGTTCTGGCTCTACCATGGCTGAAATATTGAGTATTCTTATGCTGTTGTTGCGGCTACTCCTTTTTGTTCATGTCAGCCTTCAATTAACTTCAGATGAAATACCAGCAGACTTCGAGCAGTTGGCAGATGCAGAGATGCAGATTCAGTTCAGGGGTGGTGTAATAAAGCACAACAAAGCAATCCTTCTGTTCTTGTTTCCCTTTTTTTTTTTCTCCTGCCCCTTCGACAGCTAATATTTAAAGTTGTCCAACAAGTGCTACAAGAACTAAAACAGGTAAAGCTAGCTCAATCACAAGCACCAATTAGTGTTTAATAACCTGAAATATCATCTGGGATTTACTCAGCCATCTTTGCTGAGTGACATTCAACTGTGCTGTAATAAGAGTTCGTTAAGAAAAAAATTCCTATCCACATAACCAGAACCCCTCAGCTCGTTTCTACCATTTCTTTCATCTGACTTGGTTTAGTCTAACAAAGATAATGAAACGTCTGGCTCAGAAAGAGTTTCAATAAGCTTCTGAAGGAATAAGACATACCAGCCATGGAAATTTGATCATAAATTCATCTATTGCAGCACCCCACTCTCTCTCTCTTACATCAGTCACTGCCCATATATGGTTACCCACAGAACAGTCCAAATTTGAAAAGCCCACATGACCAAAGATAGTTCAACATCAGAAGAGCATTTGATTAAGTGGATTACAGTGCAACCATTGTATTCTTTGGTAGGGCTGACCACATGACCAGTGAATCTGCTGGTAAGTTTGTCATTTAGGCCACTGCACTCTCATAGTCAATCTTCACAATCTAGCATATTTGGGGCAATGGCGACTACCTACCAAACATATAACATGGTAGGTTCTGTGATGCAGCCCCTAAATCAGATAAATCTGAACCAAGTTTGAATGCAAAGAGTACACCAACTTGCTGAAAATCCAATATAGAATTAGCAGTACTTGTAATACCAATACAAAATTGCACTCCCTTTTGATTTAACCTGACTGGCTTGGCAAGTTAAATGGGATAGAATGTTAGAAAAGCAAGGAGAAAGCACACACACAAGTTAAGGTTTTCCCGAATATGGTGTTTTACTATGAGAAAGAAGATGAGCAGATTACAAACCTAACTGTTTTTCTACCCTCTCAACCTTTATAAGAGTCTCTAAATAGTTATAAGTGAAAAATCCTATTTTAAATAAAATTACCAAAATAACCCTGTATCGAAAAATGCCCAAAAACAGTAGCAGGAAACCTCCAAACAGTTCGAGGTCCACAACTAATCATTTTGAAGAACTCAAAATTCTGAACAAGACCTATGTCAACCTAGCCGTGACTAATGTCGAAAAATGATCTTCACCACAACAATGTATGACCTACCCCTCATCAATATTAGGGCCAACTTGACAGGCCACATCGCATAAGAGTATGGGAGCTGCAAGCGTATTGTCTTCCGTTCCAAGTGCCCACACCACAACTTTACCACCAACCCATTACCCCAAGCTCAATCTTATGCAAAAGTTGGCTCAACTTCAGTGCTGTCAATTTAAGGTGCTACATTGAGCTGTGTATGGTCATTGATCGAACCAAGTGGTCAAAGTCAAAATCTCAACCACCTCATTTTGCATTTTTTTTTTGGTTACAGATATATATGGCTGAAAAAGAATATAGAATCGAGTTGTCGAGATTTCGACCTGAATCATTCATTTGATCGTGACCGTACACCGTACAGAACTAAGCACCACGAGACCCACCTAACCAGCTGGCATTGGAGGAGGGGTTAGAGGCGTTGGGTGCCTTTCAGAACCAAGTCCATTTGGGACTTGGATTTTAGTTGATTTAAAGCAAATGCAAAAGCCAAAAAAGAAAAGAAGAACACTACCCCACCCATCCCCAAAGTGTTCCATTACTGCAATCATCCATGTAACTCCTTCAGAACCACATATCAAAAACTGAAAAATCACGGATGCCATTTCATTTTTTCTTCCCACACCAGTAAATCAAAGCAGAGAAGTGATAATGAGGGATAGTGCCATTGGTCCCTTCCCTATTGATCCTCACCGACATCTAGAACTTCTAAAGTTGGTCCCTTCCCAAGCCTGCTCTTTTAATTCTCTAACATAGAGACCATCATCCTCCATCCATGGCCTACAATTTCTTCGGCCAATACATTTATGGTGGAGAATTGAGTCTATAATTGATCAATTGAATTCATAATAACTTGATTGAATCCTCACGTAGAACGAACTTTATCTTGTCGATGTCCTTGACACACAGAACGTGATAGTGATTAGGTCTTGTTCTCCATGATCCAATGGAAAGTCCTCTCAGAGATATCATGTTATTCATGTCCTTTGAAGTTGATTGCACAGTATAGGGTTTGTCGGCTGGGCCCATCTTATCTTCCCCATGCTCTCCCCTTAAAATCTCCTTAACCCAGATTTCTCACCTGATTAATTTCATGGTTATTCCTAGACAACCCAGAAAGTGTACCCAAGAAACCTAACTATGCACATTTTGACAAACTGAGAATGGTAGATTGGATTGAAGACTTACCGTTCCCTGTAACAAGCGTTGAAGATTAGGTTTTAACGTTGAAATATTTCACCTGTTCTAGCCTTCCAAACCAAATTGTATACCTTGCAGGTGCAGGGAGATCGATTGTTCAATTCTATCTTTGAACCTTGAGACATGGCCACATGGGAATAGGAAAAAAAGGTCTTCGAGACCTGAGATCGATCTGACAATGGAATATTTGTAGGAAACTTCTAGCTTTTATGTGCCCTACGTGAACCTGCCATGAATTTCCGCTGCTCGAGGTGAATGGGTACCATGCATCTGGTGCAGGAAGGGACAGAGGGTAATCTGAAATGGAAGAAAAGGGTTCAATAGGGTTTTTCAGGGAAGAATCATTAAAATGATATCATGCGATTTCCAGCAAATGGTGCCCTTTTGTCTGGGAATCGTTCAACATCTTCGTGTGCGTACTGACACGGGACCTGTCGCTTCAGAACTTTACATGCTCCGTTATCTTCAAGAATGATCGATTTAGATGATCAGCCATTCAATCAGAATTGCTACCATTGAAGTTCATAGCAGCTATTTCGCCTGTGATTTATGCAGAATTTACACTCTTAGAACAATTGAAATTTGTTTACAGAAAAACTACTTCTACATGAATAGATTAGATTCTGAACTGGAAATTGCAACTGCTTTTCATTACTATTTTTCTCCACTACAATCTACTTTGACGCCATTAATGATTTCCAAATCAAAAACCTCAAGTTCTAGGGTGAAAAGTCTCCCCCTTCCGTTTGATTCTAGGTTTACAATACCCTGTCTAAAGTAGCTCAAATAAAGAGGCCACCATCCTTACGCCTGCATGGCTGCATCATAACCACAAAATAAAATGTATGCCTGCATCGCTAATTTCGACATTGCCTCAAAAGTCAAAACACAAGCAAGTTCTGAATTTTGATCTTGAACTTCATGCAGAGATTTAAATCCCAAAATAGTGGCAACTGTCAGGATGAGCTGGACTTTGAGGAGGGATGTATGTTGAAAGAAAGTAATTACGTGAAACCCACAAGTAAAAAATAACAAAATATTTAATGAAAAAAACACCCATCACCTTAAACTTATGGCCCCTATAATTTGTGGTCAGTAGCAGAGACACTCTGAGGGGATGATCTAGACTTGTGGATGTTTCCACCCGATAGCACACTTTTTATGATGCAAATAGGTGAACCTCGACCAGGTCCATCCATTGTTCCTCTATAAGGTCGAAAATAAAGATAAATAAAAAGGGAAAGTATCTGTCTCCTTTATTATAGCTTAACAACTATTTTAGCCATACTTTTCAAAATTACTCGTTAGAAAATGCATGCAAATGCACTGCACTTTTTATGTTTTTTTTTTTTGGGTATAAATAGTATACTTCAATATATATCTTTGTACTTTCTTATTTATTCTTGGTCACATCAATAAATAAATTGTCATAATATATCATTCTCCAAAACATTCCATACTTAAAAGAGTACTATGTTGGCAGTGTTGCACTACATTCCTAATCCAAGGCCTAGAAAATGAATTAAATTTTTTTATTCATTATTTATATAAATAATCGTTTGGGAACCTAGATTATCAGCTGAACACCTATCCCATTTTCAAGTAAGGCAATAATACAAGTTTCTCCATGAGAAAATAATTATTTAAACAAATGATTAAATATACATTTATAAACTAATGAAAATAGAAAGCAGTAAAACAAATAATTATGACATAGTATAGGATGTGCCCATTCTAAAATAGTTGATCATTAATGTACAACAAACTTAATAGCAATTTGGTAGGTCAAATTGCAGAGGAATAATAAAATGATATAGAAAGTATTTTCATGCACGAACTGATTGATCATCCTTCAAGACCTGAGTAACATATTGAAATCAATAAAAAACATAAGAGATGAGCTGAAGTAAATAATCTGCATGATTGTAATAGTATACCTTATTTTTGCAAAATCAATAATCAACTACTCCATATTTTCATGCCACGAGTTAATAAACTTAGTTCCAAATTCATCGTTCATGAAAAGAAAAATAATAAACAAAGCATAAAATAGGTATAACCTATTGTTAAAACCTAAAATACCTTCAATTATTTTAGTAGTTAAAACCCTAAATTACCCTAAATTAGTTTTATTATTAAAATTTCAAAATGCTCCTATGTTATTTATCTAGAGGTTTCTTTATAATTATAACTATTAAAAAAATCAATAAAAAAAATTTAAGAGTCTTTCTTAGATTTCCTTTTCCTTTTTCTCTCCTAACGAAAGAAATGCATCTAAATTAAAAGACATAGGGATATTTGTGGTAAAATTAATTAAGAGTAATTTAATGTTTTAGCTACTAATGTAATTAAGGGTATTTTGGAATTTTAATAATAATATTACTTATGGATAATTTAAAATTTAAACTAAAATCTATTTTTAATTTGGGGTAATTTTAAATTTTAGAAAAATATTCAATGGTAAAATTAGAACTTAAAAAAAATAGCAAAAGGGAGGTATTTGATAACTTTGCTTGGTAAGAGGGAAGGTAAGTGATATTATTCAATTAAGAGGGGGTCTAAATGCTATTTGGTCAATTAAGAGGGAGGTAAGTGATATTTACCCAATAATATTTGATAAATAAATTGACATTTTTTTTTAAAAAAAATAATAATAATAAATTGACAACTTTATTCAACAAATAAATTAGAAAATATAGTACTCAATAGCTTTATAAGAAGTATTTTTACTTAATAAAAAGAACAATTGTATCCACTAAAATATTTGCTAGTGTTGATAGTAGGTACTTTTAGATAAAAGTTTGATATGATTAATATAATCTAAAATTACTAATGCCCCTCGTTAAGCTCTTAAGTTAATTAATGATGTGACATCTTTATGTTTTTCAAAAATTTAAACTAACCTTATGAATTTTATCGTGTAAAAGTTTACTTTTACCACCCTTTTTATCTATGAATTGCATCAATGCTACACAATTAATACACAACAAATTGTAGCCTATGATGCCAATAGTGGGTTAGTAAAGCGGTTAAAGGCTCAACTTCCCACGAAGAGGTCTTGGGTTTGCACCTTGTTGATACGAAACCCTGCTCGTCATTCTTGTCACATTTCTGCAAAATACATGCTCGACCTTGGGTAGTCGAGGTATGTCTCCGACGAACAAGTCAGTACCAATGCTATTATCTCAACTACTCAATAGAAAATTCAAGTAATTGATCACATATAATATGAATACTTACTATATAAAGCATGCCTGAGGTGCTTATATAGATTTAGATATCAGAGTTAGACTTCGAACATAACTCTAAGAAGAGTTGTATTAGGAAAGTATCTCTAGAAAGAGTCTTTTACCTGACTTATCCTTTCTAGGAAGTTGGCAGATGATAGAAGTTTATCGTGATCGGGTATTCTTGACACGATGATTGGACTATCCATTAACACTATGGTCTAGACAACTGTATTGAACCCGTTGGTCGGACCGATGAGGTAGAATGACTATTTTAGTCATTAACACACCCATTCTGCGGCATCAAAGTGTAGTTATGGTCCCGATGAAATCTCGACCATTCGTTTCTCTTCATTTCACATAAGTGAACATTCCTTTGGTAAAATTTATTTATGAAACGAGTGATCAAGATTTCGTCTCCACTATTTAATAAAATGTAAAACCCTTTTTTCTACCGCCACTTTAAGATTCTTCAAGCAAACCATATTTAAATGAGGGTGATATTGACTTTTGATTTTTCAATCTTAATTAATAATAAAAGGTAAAATAAATATTATACATTGATCCTTAAACATCTTCTTAACACCGTTAGAAGTTTGGAGTGTAATGGTGATTTTATAAAGACTTACATTCAATTAGCAATTAAGTTATACTGTAAGGAGGCATCATGTAATTATCCCAAAAAATTTGAGCCGTCGCAAAAAAAGAAAAGGTTCACCTTCTCACCTCGCTGCTCAACAGGGTCAGGGTTCCAGCGTGGGTCGGTCGGTCGGAGGCGCTGGAGTCCAGATCGATTTAGAATTCTTGACAGCAAAGATTGCTTTTGATTTGGGTTTCGACGTTTTTATGGGGGTGTGGGATCGATGATGCACGAAGGATGCTCGCGATCCCCTGCTACGCTTTCTTCTTCTTGCTAGTTCGGGCTGCCGCCGCTGCCGTTGCATGCGCCGGTAGCATCGCTTCCTGACCTTCGACTCTTCACCACCTCTTCTTTCCTCATCTGCGACAACAAAATCATCATCGTCACCGAAACGACGATCAAAACATCTTCTAGTAAGTAAAGAAACAGCAGAACACCGCCGCTAAGATCAATTTAAATTGCTCCGGCGAGATCGACGAGTCGGACCGCGTCATGTCTAAAGCTCGTGTCTACACTGACATTAATGTTCTCCGTCCCAAAGAGTATTGGGATTACGAGTCTCTCACCGTTCAGTGGGGGTAAGAACTAAGAAGCCCTAATTTCCAGTTGCTATCTCTTTTATGTTTCTTTCCAAATACACTGTGACATAATTAACGTGTAATAATGACTTCTCTCCCAACTCCGTCTTCTTACAATAACAGAGATCAAGATGATTATGAGGTTGTTCGGAAAGTTGGAAGAGGAAAATACAGTGAAGTTTTTGAAGGAATAAATGTGAACAGTAGTGAGCGATGCATCATCAAGATCCTCAAGCCTGTCAAGAAAAAGAAGGTGATATTTGTATTTCCAATTGTTTATATTCTCTACTGCTCACTCTCAAGATTACTGTTGTCTTGTTCAACTAATGTCATGGAATCATCTTATTAGCTTACCTTCTTCTGTTTGTCTTGAGTTGATCGCCTATTAATCTGACTTGCCAGGTATTTCCTGGGGCTTTATTGATGTTGAACGTTCTAAACTATTTTCAGCTAGCTGTGTTGCTTTATACGATCTTCATTAGATATCTGAGGAGAATTTCTGTCATGAATTGTTTGTCCCATTAATTAAATTGTAGCCATTTGTATTGTGCTAACTACAAAGGATAGAAAGGATAACAGAAGTGAGTGAATATAGAATTATTGCAGATGCCTTGCTTTTATTTCCACAGAGGGTGAACATTTATCTGAATATATGATATTATTTCATAACTTTGTATATAGGAGTAATATTTTAGTAAGTTTTAAGTCAAGATAAACACTCCTCAGCCTTTTCGGAATTAAATGGGATCGGCTAATTGCTGCTTTGAAAAGATAAATACTAGTAATAATAGTTAAAAAGAAAAGAACACGACAGCAACAAGCGAAAGGACCAAATCTGTAGAAGGCATAAAAGATTTGGTGAAACAGCTACACAAGATATCTGGATTCAGTGTATCTGACTTTTATAACCATAAGAATAGGTGAGTAGCTTACTCTTTTTCAATATCAGAAGAATCTTATGAGTGAATAAACAAACCACTACTAAAGATAGGAAAAAATAGGTGTCCGTAAAAGGGGGAAGAAATTCAACAAATGTTAATATTGGTGGAGATTGCTCCAAGAGCAATAGATAGATTTTAAAGAATCTTGTACCAGGCAAGAAGTACCAAAGGGGGAAGTGGTAGTCCATGTAGAGTCATAGTGAAGGATCTCTAAGTAGACTCAATCCACTCAGATACTGGACACAATTTTCAAGTCATTTGATCATATCAACTGAATTGACTTCTTGGATTCTTTGCAAATTAAGTCTCCTTTGTTGCTGGGAACTTTGGGATCTTTGTATCTGTTTTTTAAATCTATGATATGGCCTCCATTTTAGCGTGTAAGCACTGGGGAAATTGGAAAATTTTATAATGTTTCATCCATTCTCTGTTGCAGCATTCCTTCGTATCAATTTGAAAATGGAAAACTTAAGGTGTCCTTTTCTTTTTCTGGTATAAGTAAAACTTAGGCTGTCAGAAGTCCCCAAATTGCAGGGTTAGCGTTGCCATCTTATGCGGAAAGGATTTCCATCAAGATGAGTTCGTGATGCAGCCTACGTGATTCCTATGGCATCCAGAACCTTAGAGTTTTCCTTTTAACTTGTTCGAGAGTTATGGAGAATTATGGTTGTGAATCAGGTCACAGCAAGTACTACTGCGGCCATAGTTAATTGAGGGTAGTTATAAGTTCTATTTTTTATGGACAGACTTGTCTAATCCTTGTTTAATTGGAATCATTCTATTCAATATTCACTGTCAGAGAATTTATTTTCACCCATGGATATGAAATTTCTTGAAATTGTATGGGTTTACTCTGAAATCCTCAGAGGTTATGGATTTTTTTATTTTGATTATTATTATTAAATGTTTTCATTTGAGATGGAACTTCAAGGGATAATAGATTAGCTCTAGTATGAATGAAGGACTATTTTATAAGGGAAACACCCATCTCTGATAGTTCAAGGAGTATATATAGTGATACATGCTGGCACTGATATGAGATAGACCAAGGAATGTTATATGTACCTTAAGTATAATATCTATGTAAATGCATAATATGTGACACCGTGGAAATCATTTTTGTGAGGAGTGATGCGATCTGTCCTTTTTATGCAATATTTGCTTCAAAGATACTTTCGAATGCTTCTTAAGATGTGACATCCTGCTGTACTGTCAATGTTCTGTAGCTATTACGTAAAATATTTCCTTTTCTGTTTTAACTTCTCTTGTTGCTCGGTTCTCCTTTTTTCCTTTTTTTTTTTTGGTGTTTGGGGGGGGGGGTTGGGGAAGGGACATTGGAGGTGGGGTTGTTGGGACTTATTCCATGTAACTTGAAATTCCATGTTGGTTCTTTTGCAGATAAAAAGGGAAATAAAAATACTTCAAAACCTTTGCGGTGGCCCTAATATTGTGAAGCTGCTTGATGTTGTCAGAGATCAGCATTCAAAAACTCCTAGCTTAATATTTGAATATGTGAACAGCACAGATTTCAAAGTCTTGTACCCCACACTGACAGATTATGACATACGCTACTACATATATGAGCTTCTTAAGGTTTTGTCTCTTCATCTGACTTATTGCAACTTCCATCTATTTAGTTTACAATTTTTTGCTTTTTACTTGTACAATTGTGCTTGAACCCTCATGAGATTGATCTCTTACTTGTTTAAAGTGAAGTGTGTCATATGGAATCAATTATAAGGTAATGGAAATGAGGTTATTGTTGTTCAGAATTCGTTAGAATAATGTAAAAGGACTATGGTAGAGGCATAGTGTCTTGAGAGTCATGTAATTGTAGCTAAAGGGAAAGCTAAGAACTTATTCTTGTCAAAGACGGGCATAAAGTCATAAACACTATGTTACTTTTGTCTGCTGCGGTATTTATGTGTTTGTAAGGGAGAATGCGGTAGGATCTGGAGGCTTCCAGTTATCTGATATGGCATGTTATGTGGGGCCCAAAGTACAATAACAAGAACTCAGCGTTACCCTGACTTAACGTGGTTGGCTGCAGGGATCCAAACAAAACAAGTCAAGGAAAACTGAGTCCTAACTGAGAAAAAGGGGAAGGAAAACAAATGTGAAAAATGAAAGTTGGAAACAAATAACAGAGTAAAAGATGAAAGATAGTTAAAGGAAACAGACCCAGGCCCAAAGTATGCATTATTATTTTTGGCAGTAAAAAGCTTTGAGAAGCCAGTACAACCCAGAGCTTGCATACCCGGAGATGGACTACAAACTTGAACAAGGCCACATTGCCAATACAGAGGGTATATGGTCAAAACTTGGCTCTGAAATTTGATGCATTGAAAATCAGAACGTGCCTTGTCTGACCAAAACTCGGGATTGTCATCGTCATGTCATATGGCAAAAAGAAGCGGGCCATCTATTTTTTGCATCCCAGAGATATTGCTGTTGGTATTATTGACCTGGACTTCTCACATGTTCTTGGGATGAGGGTCTCAACTGGATCTTGTTTGGGTTTTTTTTTTTTTTTAAATAAAACTTCCCCCCTCTCTCTCTCTTCTTCTTTGTGTGGGGTGATTGGGTGTGTAGGGGGGGGGGAAGAAGGGGCTACATCCACAAAAGCAGCAAACAATATGTAAATCTCATTCAGCACGTGGTAGTCTCCTTTAGCCTTTTATGTCTTGAAAGATTTTAAAGATATTCAATCTTTGGAACGGGCTTGGTCTTATGTGGTTTGCATCAAAAGTAATTTTGAGAAGCTAATGCTGCCTACTGTGTTATCTGGCTCAAACCTTTTAAATTTTGTCAGTACTGGATGTAGCATTTCCGTCTTGACTAATCTCCCCCCTCCTTGATGCAGGCGCTAGATTACTGCCATTCACAAGGTATCATGCATAGAGATGTCAAGCCTCACAATGTTATGATTGATCATGATCTGAGAAAACTTCGCCTGATAGATTGGGGCCTTGCTGAATTCTACCATCCTGGCAAGGAATACAACGTTCGTGTAGCATCTAGGTATGGCCTTAATATATCTTATTCATACTTGAAAATTAAAAAGGATTTTGTCTGCCGCTGGGGAAAATATTTGTTTTCACTTGTACTTTATGATCATACTGTCTGGGCATGATGTGAACATGTTGATATTTTCTCCAATCTGACATCCTCTTTTTGCCATGTCAGAATAATGTTCTAAAAATGCATTTTTCTTCGAACGTTTTTGTGTTTAAAACAAGAGAAAGCCCTATTGATGGTGAATGAGAAGTGCACACTTCTTAATTTCCTAGCTTTAGACTGAGTGGATAATTGTGAGTTTTTAATGGCCTACCTGGCCTACGCAGTAAAGAAACCTGAGTGACCTAATGGGCTGCTGTTGAAATGTGTCATGAAGGCTACTGGATTTGGTGTTATTCACTGACTTCCGAACTCATTGACTTGGTGGTTTTATCAATTTCTATTACACATTTTGTTTCGCCTGTTCTGTTATGTACCAACCTTTATCTGATGTAAGCCTCAAATTGAGAAGGCCTTTCATTCTCATTTGCTTTTCCTTGGATGTGGTAATTGAATGAAGCGTTGCTTCAAATTGTTGGTCAGTAGAGTTCATTAAGATAAAACTCAGTATGGAATCATTGGGTGTCAGTATATGCTGTTATAATGTTTTGTATCCAAAGGCTTTTTTATGTCTGTTTGTCTGCAATAGTGCATTAAAACATAAGCTCTGAATTTACTTCTGTATTTTGTTTCATACTTGGGATTGATTTCTGAAGATAATAGAGAATTAGCAGCTTAATCCACGCTAAATGTACCATATCAGTATGTCAGAGATTATAACTGAGTCCATTAGATTTCTTAGAACCTCAACAATAGTGGGGGATGAAGTTAAGAAAATGCATTTTTCCTCAAGGGAACCCCCTTTTAGTATCTGATGAAAAGGGGTGGAGCATTTATGACATAGCATCTCCATATGAACAGTGATACATGTGGAGTTGTGCAACTTCACTTTTGAGTTGGCGTTTTACTAAACCTTTCCAGTAATGTTGTACATCAATGCAAAAGTAGTGAGTGGATAGTCTTGTAATATCTATAGGGAATAGATTTAGAATCCAACTGATCTTATCTGTTAAATGGTCTATATTTGATAATGTGGTATTAGACATTCTTATATGGTAAAAGTAATGCCTTAATATTTGATGTTTGATACTTGATATGAAGTGAATATATTGGTTTAATTCCAGTTTTATAATTTAAAGTTACCGTTTTGTTAAATCATGTTTTTCAGGCTTAAATGGGATGTCTATATCTGTTCTCTTTTCGGGGGTTTTAAGTTCTTCATTTGCAAAGTTTTTGACTCATTTCACATTCTTGCCTGGAGAAAGTTAACTATGTGTATCTGCTGTTGTGCAGATACTTTAAAGGGCCTGAACTCCTTGTCGATCTGCAAGACTATGACTATTCCTTGGACATGTGGAGCCTTGGTTGTATGTTTGCAGGAATGGTGAGAGATGTTCTAGTGTCAAATGCTGTGTAATTACTAATACCAAATGCTGTGTAATTTCTTATACCAAAATTTATATCGTTTGAAGTGCCATGTGTATTTTTTTCCTTGTTATTTTACTTAATCACGTTCCTGAATCTTGGGTATATATTGAGCAGATATTTCGTAAGGAGCCATTTTTTTATGGCCATGACAACCATGACCAGCTTGTCAAGATTGCCAAGGTAATGTTGACTCCACTTTGCAAGTCTTTTGTTTATAGGTTATGCAAAAGAATTCATTGATAACAAACCAAAACATTTTAGTTGATAGTATGGGGTGGCATCCCTTTCCTTATTTCACAACGTCACTGTGCATCTATAGATAAAATGGAATAGGGGTGGCGGGATGATACGTAATTTCTTTCTGTGTGTAATCTTTTTAGTTCTGCTATTGTTTGTCAGCCTGAAAGGCAAAGTTGTTATTCTGTTATATGTACATCTTTCTTGGTCAGCTCTTGCTGTAGTATATCCTAAGATGATTCTGTACTCTCTGCTGGTGAATATTTAGAAGCAAGGTAGCAGGAGGACCACAGAAGTGCTTGCATATTGATACTTAGGTCAAGTGTTTATAATGATGCATGTTAGCATGTTTCCATGCCACAATAACAGGTTTCCTGGCAGATTTGCATATACTGTATCCCAGGACACCTATTACTGCAGAACTGTGCACGGTGTCTTGCTAGTTTAATAAGCCATTTACGGGGAACTGTCACAATAATTGTTGGGAACATCATGGCACCTCAATCTAGTAATTAAGTATTTTTTATGCTGGGGTATGCATATTATGACTGGGATACAAGTGATTGGAGGACAAGGTCCATGTAAATCTCATTTAGTTTCTTTTTTTCTTCTTTCCTCTTTTTTTTTTTTTTTTTTTTTTTTTGGGGGGGGGGGGGGGGGGGGGGGTGGGGGCTGGGGCGAAGAAGGCAACCCCACTTAGTTGGGATAAGACTGAATATATAAATAAAAAATTATTCAGTGGTCCCTTTATTGCTTATAATGCTGACCTGACTGTGGTTTGTGATGAAAAATCTCTTTTCAGGTACTTGGGACAGATGAACTAAATGCATACCTAAACAAATACCAATTGGAGCTGGATCCTCAGCTTGATGCACTTGTGGGGAGGTATGGAAAGTATTGATTTAGGCGCTCAACTAGGCATTGCTAAGGCGCTTAAAGCATTATTGATATGTATATTAATTTCTATTAGTATATTGATATAATTTTTTGCATGGTTTATCAAGAATCAACTCTTCAAGCTGTGTCTAGAATACAGGAATCAATAGTGTAAGCACCTTCATGGGGAAAAACCTACAGTTAAGCAAGATACCAAGAACTAGAGTTAACATTCATATTTTCTTATGTGAGAAAGGTAATACAAGTTGAGCAAATATAAAATGTAAAGGATATTCATGAAAAAGGACAAAGCTGTAAAATAAAATTACCAAGTTACCAAGAATAAGCAGTATAAACCAAAAATATTGTCGGTCTACCAAATATACAACATTGCAATAAGGTGTCGGAGTTGCAATTATCTTTCTAAGCCAGCCACTTTTATTCATGTGGGCTGATAACCTGTCAAGAGTTGGTAGTCTATCCCAATCCTATGGCGACCACCCATGGGCTTTCCTACCTCATTTTTTAGTCATTTCTGTTCAAGTTGATGTTATATCACTTCCTAAACTTGTCATACTTTTTGAAAACCTCCATTGTGCAACATGGGAGGTCAGATTGGTTTGTGATTTTTTTCCAATGGACAGATAAAAACATGTTGACTGAATTTAGACCTCAACTAAGTCTTGGACATGGGAGTTAGTAAGGATGTGACTGAGTGGGTTCTGGATAATGGTATGCTGGCCTCCTATTCCTTGTAATATGTTGTTAATGATAATACCAAGATTACATAATACCTGATGGAAATGTAAACTCGTATCAAATATAATAATAACATGAGTATAGTTTATTCAGCTACCATCTATGATATTTATTTATGTACCCTTTTTTAAATTTCTACCTACGATCTTAAAATTTAATCTAAGATATCACTGTCCAGTTTGTACCCGATATCTGAATAACTGGATTAATATTGAAATTAGTTACTATTCTAATTGAAGTAAAATTTTCAACCAGCAATGTACTTCCCTAGGTACGACTTATAAATTGGATCGAGGTTGCTTTGCTAAATCTTTTACAGATAATGTTCATCTATTCCATTGTGCAGGCACAGCAGGAAGCCCTGGTCCAAATTTATTAACGTGGATAACCAGCATCTAGTTTCACCTGAGGTATTATTGAATATGTTTGATTCACTTGATTTTGAGTTGCCAAATTTCCAGTTCTCTTTAACAATGGGTAGTGTCCATATGACTTGCAGGCCATTGATTTTCTTGATAAGCTCCTCCGCTATGATCATCAAGACAGGCTTACTGCGAGGGAAGCAATGGTAATCTGAGGATTACTGTACTACTATTTTACTATTTTATGTTGCTATTTGATTTCATACTGGTTTTAAGTGAAAAATTGATGGTTCTAACATTCAAATGTTCACCTTCTCTACCAAGAGGTTCGAATGGAGTCCAGTAAGGGTCAATATCACTTGACTGGGAGGTCAGATGGGTATTATTGACTCTTTTACTTATAGGGTAGAGGAACGTTTACTTCCATTTAATGGTTTACTTCTAATTCACTCACAGTGAACAAAAATTTTGCCAGAACCATATTACATTTCTTTTTTCTTTGGGGGTGTAATCGTTTTGGGCATTAGTGGTGTTTGCTCTATGAATTTGCCACCTTAAAAGAGATTAAAGGGTGTACTTTGTGCTTGGACCATTATGAAGTGTTACATAGGCCTCCTCCTGTAATCGCTTATGGCTTTTTAGGTTTAAAATTTTGCTGAAGTCCATAACTTCGTTTTCTCTAGAAACTTTCAGGTTTCTTTTATTAGGTTCATAGTATTAAAACTGCTCATCTACTTGGTATGATTGCATGTTTGAAGCATTTTGATATGTGTTTTATGTTTGTTGTGCAGGCCCATCCATATTTCTCCCAAGTGAAAGCTGCGGAAAGTAGTAGAATGAGGACACAGTAACCTGCTACATGAGTAGTTACATGATGTAAGAAACAAAAATCTAATGGTGCATGTTTATGTTACATGCTTTGGTTAAATGATCAGATGTCTTTGTTCAGTTCGAGGCAGTAGCTCTTCGAATTTATTATATGCTTTCCTGACTCGCCCCTCCTTGATAGAGAGATTTAATGTTCTATTTTGCTGTCATATTTTGACATGTTTCTTGTTCTTCAATTTAAATGTAGAGAGGTCTTCATCTGTTCATCATGAATATTTAAAATAGGAATCCAAAGAATTGAACATGGGAAAAAGAACACCGCCTGATCATGATTGGCTCGTGATTGGGCAGTGTTCTTGTGCAGATTTATTTGACAGTGGTTAATTGTTAGATATTTTTATATCACCTTACCCGAACAATTTTTCGTAGAAGGTCGTTTTGATATTTTAACCCAATGTTTTTTATTTTTATTGGTCAACTTGACTATTTCGATTATATCCTCTAGGGGAGCTTTGTCGTCGGTAAGGGTCGAACCCATAATATCTCCACTGAGAAGCATGAATTTTACCATTTTACCATTTTATCAACCGTGCATTGACATTAACCAAATGTTATGATTATGGTCTACCCATCATTGTGCCAAGATTTATCCATGAAATAATTTTTGATTTTAAAATAGTTAATTCTTAAGGATTAATCCTGTTGGTATATAAATGAAGATCAACTGAATGGCACAACTGTGATAGATTATAAAATGTGGAACCATTTGGATGATGCCCCTTAGCTAACCAGACCAAAGGCTAACCAGACCAAAGGCTGGAACTTCGATGAAGAAAGCTCCTCAACACTAATCTATGACGAACCAAAAAACCATCGCATCTTGCATCGCAAGAGACATTTTGCGGCAAATTCGATTGTGTGGAATATTACAATTCAAATATTAGAACATAAAAGTTAGAATATAAAAGTGAAAATACTTTATGCAATTGAATTTACTAGACAATCAATAGGAATTGACTAAATTCATTCGACATTCAGTGGGAGATTTTCTTTGAAGAGAGCCAACTACAAAAGTTTGTCTGTCATTATGTTGCATTTTTTGGGATTTTATTTTTTTTGCTAAAACTTCATAGAAATTAATTATGTACTAAATCATATTAGTATACAAATCCTATCCTGTCAAGGACTTTTATGTGGCGAAAAACATTTTGTTGGTTTGGTGATGATTTAAAACTTCATTGCTAACCCTTTCCCGTTAATTGTTTTTCTTTTTCTATCTCCCCAATGATAAAAGGGAAATTATCAAGGCCGCCCCATAAGTTATCCACTAATATTAATGTCACCCATGAGTTATTCACTTTATCAAACAAACAATTTATTAGTTATCCATTTTCAATAATCAATATTGCACCCATGTCCTAAGTCTAAAATACTATGATTGACATATACAACTAGGGGCGGAGCCAGGATTGAAAGTTGTGGGGCCGAATATATGTGGGCAATGAATTGACCCACGGTGGGTCCCACAATTTATAAGTAAATTATAAAAATATATTAAAATAAAATAAGGGCTAAAATTGTGGGAGAAAAATTTTAAAAAAATCTTAGAATTTAAATTGCTATTAGTAGGAATCCAAACTTTATGAGAAAGTTTAAGTATTCAAAAATAAAATTAAATGATTACAATTATACATGATAAAATTGATTGTTGAAATCCTAATCGAGATTTAAATTTTCATTAATAGAAAATGAAATTTTAGGAGAAAAATTTAGGATTAAAAAAAAAATCAATGATTATTATTAGATATGATAAAATCAATGGCTGAATTATAACGAGATTTAAATTGCTATTAGTAGAATAAAAAATTTAGGAGAAAGAGAGAACAACAGAAGATAAAAAAGAGTATACTTTATGAAAATAAGCTTAGAAAAATTGTGAGTGTGTGAGAGAGAGAGGAATAATTTGAGAAAGAGAGAGTGAATACCTGATAATGTGGAGAAAATTTAGGAAAATTCCAATATCTGCTAACTATTCCACTATTTTGTGAGATGTGTGAGAAAAAGAAGAGAGAAAAAATAGAAATAAAATAGGAGATTCACGAGAGAATATATAGGGAGAAATTCATGGATCGTGAATTAGTTTTTAATTAGAAGTTAACATTTTATTCCTTCAAACTAGGGATTTAATGAAAACCATAATTAAGAATGACATTTATACCCATTATCTTTATTTTAAATTTTTATTTTTAATTTCTGGAAGGGGCCAAATAGTAGTATTTCACATGTAAAGTGAGAGAAATAACAAAAAATATAGGTATAGTTTAAATTTTTTCAAAATTCGAGGGGGCCATGACTGCCTCCGGCACCCAGAGCTACTGTATACAACCAAAACTTTGTAAGGATTTATGATTAAAAAAAAAATAATCACAAACAGTAGAGAAAAAAAAATTTGAGTTGCCAAAAAGAAGAAAAAAAGAAAGAAGCTCAAATTTTTATTATAGCTAGCTAGAAAGCTTTATTACATTTCCCATAGTTCCAAACCTAGCTTGTTTCTGTTGCCAGAAAGCTTTATTACATTTCATATGGTTCCAAACCACCGATCCTTGTAGTCATGGTCGAATGAGCTTCTCGCTGTTTGCGAAACTGGTAAGAAAAACTCAAGCTTAGTTAGTTCTCAAAAAACGCATAAAGAAGAAAGTCATGGTAAATGCATATGAAGGGATATAATTGTTCTTCTTTTCCATTTTTTCTAAGATGAATGGAAAGTAAAATCGAAATCTAAAGGTACTAGTTCTATCAGTCTGCACCATATGATAAAATCCCCAGGCAATTTTAGGATGGAGGACGGTAAGCAGTTACCTTTCAAATTTCAATGTTATCATGGGAAGACTCCCGAAGAGATGGAGGAGAGAGATGATTGTGAGAAACATCTCTGCAACAGACAAAATCATCAATGGAGGCAACCGGAAAAAAGAAGAAAAATAATTAGTTTTCCATTTACTTACATGACTTTGAGGTTGGGAAGGTGAATGACCCCACTTGGAACTTTTCCTGTTAACTTATTGTTGTTAAGACGACTGTAACATCAAGATCAAAAGGATTAGCACAGACCAATTTGCCACCAACAATGTTTGGTCAATTAGATGAAAAAGACTTACAGGTACCGAAGTGATTTCAAGTTAGAAAAAGAATTCGGAATCGGCCCTTCTAAGCTGTTTTGATAAAGATCCATGCTAATGAGACTCTTCAAATTACCCAACTCCATAGGAAGTTTTCCTCCAATATTATTACCATAGAGCTCCCTGCAAGAGCGACACGAATTTTTATTCACACTCAAAAGACCAGCAAGCTTCAAAATTAACAAAACGTCTACATTCAATATTAAACCAGAAGCTAGAAACGATAATTTACAAGTACTGTAGATGCTGGAGCTTGCCAAGCTCCGGTGCCAAAGTACCAGAAAGACCATTGTCGCCAAGATCGCTGCACAACAAAAGGGGGAATAGAATCAACAAAGAGAAAGTAGAAGCTAGAAATTTTGTTGTGATTGAAAGAGGGTTAGATGTCAAATGAGCTAAGAGATACTTACAGTCGGATTACATTATTGTTGGAGTCACAAGTGATATGAAACCACGTACATGGATCAACAAGGGTAGTATCCCAGCTCTCTAGAACTTTTCTGGGATCGGAGAGTCTAGCTTTGAGGGCACCCAAAGCATCTCCTGTAATTTAATGAGATCAAGAAAAGATAGTTGTTAGAGATGTGATGTAACTAGGAGGAGGAAGACAAAAAAAACTCGAAAAATAAAAGAAACCAACCGTCAGAGTTGCTGGAAGCTATAACAGCAAGCATAAAGAGAACTGTGACTGAAAGAAAACAAGAAGCCATTGAGAATTAGCTTGGAATCCAAGACCTTACTGCACCATGCACAGAGGTGCCTCCTTTATTTATAATAAATTTTATGTGATATCATTTGTTTAAATTTCCTAAGGCCCTGATTTAGGTATATTTAGGGCCCTGATTTTAGGTATATTTAAGGTCCTGATTGACCCTGATATATTTAGATATTTAAGGTAAAGCATACACAATTATTGATTTGGGAACATAAAATTTATGAAAATGAGTTTAGATACTTAGGTTAGTGAGATAGTAAGATTGTTACTTACCAAAAAATGAAAGGATACTCAGATTATTACATACCAAAATAAAAGAAAGGGATGCCGCTACTGATTTTTCGTCCATCGTTTGCGAGGTGAATGTAACTGCTGATTTTTTGGCTGGTTTTATTTCATCTGAATCGGAGACGGAACATATATTCCTAGTCAATGCCTTAACCCCCTCGTCAGACAGAAATTGTTGCCGACGATAAAGGGGGGCATATCTATTATAGTTTGTAATTTACTATTTTATTTTATAATATATTAATCAACGCCTTTTTACCAAAACTAAAAATAAAAGGGATGCTCGATTTGTGTAAATTCATTTTTTATTTTGAATATAATTTTTTTAAATTAAACTAACATAGCATGGTTGGGGTGGATGGGTTTGGCCCAAGGGCCAAACCCGAACCCAACCCAATCTTGTCAAGGCTGATTGATTCTTTTGTGTCCCAAGCTTGCTCTTCAGGGTTGAAAAAAAATCGGGTCAAGCTTAGGACGCGTTTGAGTCAGTCCAGGTTAACAGGGTTTTATAGACACCTCAATAATTAATATCATGTGCAATATTTTCCACCCAACTTGCCCTTGCCTCTGCCCCATCCCCCCACACTCACACACAATTGACATGGGAGGCCTGTCTCAGGGCTTATGTGAGTGTGGGGGTATGGGGGCATGGATTTTTTTAGGATCTACGTCCTTGGAATTCTCTGTAATTCCTATCTAAGGTTGTTAATAGATTCCTAATAATAAAGGAAATTGAAAAATACCTAAAATCTCTTTCTATTTTCCTCACTCCTTACAAAATCATAATTCTATTTTCTTATCTCCTCTCTCCTCACAAAATCTAAAAACTCCCTAAAATTTAGAGGTGCAAATTTGGCCCGGGTAGCCCTGAGCCCTAATAGGGCTTGGACTAAAGATTTTGGCTCTAAGAATAGGTTAGGCCTTTAGGGCCAAAATATTCTGGCCCTGAACTAAGGCTGAGTGCGGGCATGTGATTACTCTTTGGCCCACCTGGTCAGCCAACCTGTCCCTGATTTTTTGCCTTGATTTTAGCCTTGATCCTAACCCTACTTTTGGCCATAATCCTAGCCCTGATTTTGGCCTTGATCTTGGCCATGATTTGAGTCTGGATCCTCCACCCACATTGAGATGAATTAATTGCAATCTACATGTGTGGATGCTTGACACTTGTCAAATTTAAATTTTAAAAATATGATCCTTAGGAATCACTTTTTTCACTTGCCATTAGAAGTTGTTGACCAAAAATCTTGATTAATTGGTGTTCTGTGAGTGGAGATAGTCCATCTTCTTATCATTCTTTTTGTGGTAAATCATCCTCCATCATTCATGACAAAGCCCTTATGTATTCTTTTTTGGTCATCTAACCTTTTGAGATTTTATGTGCCTGTTGAACAAAGAAATATAATGTATTTGTTTTTTGTTGAAATATAATGGAGGCATGTCAAGGGTCATATGCATCAATAGGAGGACACTTGTTGTTGGGATTTTGGGGTGAGGTGATTGATGTTGTAACTGTCAAAAACCTTAAAACTATTTGTTATGCATTTTAGATGGGTAATTACAAGTTTGAATTGAAACATGATATTGCATGGTTTTCTATTTTCATTTTAAGTTAAGGACTATAATAAGGATGCAATAAAATTTTCTTCATTTTAATGATGATACCAATACTTTTTGGTGATTTCTTTTAATTTATTGTTGACTGAAAATTTAAAACTTTACATATAATTTTCAATTTAAAGCAATGATATAATTTTCAATTTAAAGCAATGAGAGACTTTCTAAGCTCAATATGGAATTATAGAATATGAATTTATTAATGTTTAAATTATTAATTATTTTATCATTTTGTAGGAGTTTGAATCATTTTTTATTTTTATCTTAGTTTATTTGTAATACTTTTATGTATTTTTTTTTTTATAAATTTATTTTTGATATTTTAGGACTAAGCCATGATCAATCAAGGCAAGAATAGGCTTAACTTGCCCCTATGGGGCTTAGGACTAGGGACAATAACCATTAGCCCTAAATTAAGATCAAGACAAGAATGACTCATATTAGAACATACAGGTCAATAACTACTTGAAACAATTGAGCACAGCGAGAGACCAAAAAATCGTGAGAGATAATTAAGAATTTTTCCAATTTGATTTTAATGAGGCATCTAATTGTGACCTTAAGATAATTAAATGCCACATGTCACAATTTTATAGAGAAATTACAGAGAATTGCAGGAAAGAGAATAGTAGAAAATATAAATTTTTTCCAATAGATTCAAGGAAGTTCTTATGTTAAAATAACTGAGCTGGTCAATTAACCAAATTTACAATACTTTCAATTAATTTTTGAGTTACAGAAGAGTTCCCATGGTTCCCCAACCACGCTCCCTGCCCCAAACCCTCCTGAAAAGACTTTCAGCAACCAAAATCATAAGAAACAAGTCCTTGCAGTTCTGGTCCATTAAGCCTCCTGTTGTTTTCGAAACTGGTAAGAAAAATTCAAAGCTCAGTTAGTTCTCAAAATAGCCTTAAAGAAGACCTTCACCATTTCAGTACAAGTCGATTTCATGTGTGCGGAACAGAGTAAAACACGACCCCCCATAACCACACTGACCCAGATGACTACAACCTGCTAAAAGGCCATTATATCAATGCAAGCCAGTAGCAATAACACACACAACACCCCACCTGGCCAAATCCAATTTCTCTCTTTTCCATTTTCTTGGATCTCTCTGAAAAATTATTCATATGATAGAAAATAAGTCCTAAATGTTAAAGCAACACGGTTTCACCGAGTGGTTCCTTACAAATACATGGTATATAGATGCTTGCACAGCATGTACCATGTCAAACTATGTATGGGATGGCAAACGGATGTTTGTGCCAATGCACAACAGATGAAACAATGCATTTAAATTTGAATACAGTTCCCTCAAAACAGACACAAGAATAAGCACCACAAAAGATGAGGAAAAATGATGGTCAAAATATTGAAAGATTGCTTGGTTAGTCATCCAATTCCTTACTTGGAAGCACATATACTCTAAAATCAACATGTCCCCTACCCAAAATATGCCAAGTTTCCCAGACTCTAGTTTTGAAAAGTCTTTCAGAAAACTGTTTGTTAACTGACTATATATGCCTTTACAGTTCGATCAAGGCAGTGTTAAGTTTGACTTGGCGTGCTACCTAACAGAATGAAGTTAATCTGCTACTAGATGAGGATATTTTTATGGATCAAATGAAGGGATAGTTTGGAGAGGCAGTCCAAACCTTTTATTATGAACATTGGCCCCTCATATAGAGATTTTCAATATAGAGAGTTACCCATACCTTTTACTGTTGGTCTATGAAATGGATCCTGTATGAGCATTTCTAATAGATGATGGAAGGAGGGATGGTCATAAGAAACATGGACTTCATATTTGCCTCCTTGACATTATCAGTAGAAGATACTCAGAGGAATTAAAAAGACAAGTAATCTAACAAGTTGCTGCAATGTTGGAAGTGCAACACATCACCCAACAAGATAAGGCCATGACTTGGACTAGAAGAGAAACAAATGCATAGATGATAGAACTAAGGTGAATGATAAAGGAAAATCTAAATCCAAAGCTACTAGTTCTATCAATCTGTGTAATATGACAAAAACCCAGGCAATTCTAAGAGGACAATGGTAAGTGGTTACCTTTCCATGGGAAAACTCCCAAAGGGTCCATCAATTGGAATAGTTCCGCAGAGATCATTGTTAGAAACATCTCTGCAACAGAGACAAAATCATCACAAGCAAATAAGATAGGAAATGAATTTAAGTTATTTACTTTTCCTTTTACTTACAAGACTTTGAGGTCCGAAAGAGCAGTGAGTTCTCTTGGAATTGATCCTGTCAGCTTATTGTTGTTAAGACGACTGTGACATCAAAGACCAAATGGATTAGCACACCATACCATCGGACCCCCAAAAAGGAAAAGAAAATGAACAGAGCAATTCGCCACCAGCAATGATCAGTCAATTTGATGAAAGAAACTCACAGGAACCTAAGTGATTTCAATTGAGAAAAAGACTTGGGAATCTCTCCTTCGAAGTTATTGTCATAAAGATCCATGCTAATGAGATTCTTCAAATTACCCAACTCCTCAGGAATTTTCCCTTCAATCTTATTCCTATAGAGCTCACTGCAAAGAGACACAATTTTTTTTTATTTACAGTCAAAAACCAACAAGTTTCAAATCAGAATTAAAGAAACGTGAATATTCGATACTAAATCAGAAATTAAAAAGGAGAAATTACAAGTACTGTAGATGCTGGAGGTCGCCAAGCTGCGGCCCCAAATTACCAGAAATATTGGAGTTGCCAAGATCCCTGCACAACAAAAGAGGAAAGTAGACATAGGAAGACTCAATAAAGAGAAAGCACAACTCAGAAATTTCGTTGTGATTGGAAAAGAGGTGAGCTAGAGAAACTTACAGTCGGATTACATGATTGTTGGAGTCACAAGTGACATGAAACCACGTACAAGGATTGACAAGTGTAGGATCCCAACTCTGTAGAACATTGCTGGGATCAGCAAGTCTGGCTCTCAAGGCATGCAGAGCATTTACTGAAATTTAATGAGATAAAAAATAATAATAATTCTAAGAGATGTGAACTAAATAGATAAGAAAGGAAGATGAAAAAAAGGGGGAAAAAACCCTAGAAATAAGATAAACCAACCTTCAGAGTTGCTGGAGAGAGTCGGAGAAACTGCCACTGCAAGTAGGAAGAGAAAAGCAAAGAGAAGAAAACGAAAAGCCATTGAGACTCGAGAGAGAAAGGAAAGTGGGAAAAGCAGAGAACGAAAAGAACCCAAAAAGAAGAAATGATTTTGAACGGGCTTTGGAAAATGGAACTGAAGCGTTGTGAATTCAAAGCAAAGGTAGAGAATGGGGGTTTGAGTTTAGGGTCTCGAGGGCAGAATACTCAAGTACAAGGAATCAATGGAGGGTCTTTGTGGGTCTCAGAGACGCAACAATGACCTCATCACACCCTGTTTTCTAGCTCTTAAAGGGTCTTTGTGGGTCTTTCATAAATGCATCAATGACCTCATCACACCCTGTTTTCTGCTCTTTGTGTCTGTGAATGGAATCCTCTGGTCCAGTTCATCGTCAATACTGATTGGCACGTTTGAATGGAAACCAGAACAAGTAACCAGAACCAGTCATTGGAATTTATAAAATTCATCAAACAAATGGAGATTAGAAAAAAATGTTCCATTATTAACATACATTGAATCCTCCCCTCCTCTGATCCTTAGCAATCATTAGCTATCTACTGATAACTCACCCGTCAAATCTGACTCGATAAGCTTTTGACCAGTGGAATATAACACGATAAGCACTCGTTTCCGGTAGTCTCCTGACCCCTTCGGCTTCATAATTTTTTTTTTTTGAAATGAGATTCATTCAGGTGAGCTTGCGCGCACCACGACTACATCCTCAAAGCGCTTTTTATATAATTAATATAGGCAAGGCTTCGCCTCAGGCCCGAGAGAATTCGAACTCTAACCTGCTACGTGGACGCATTGGGCTTTGCCAATTGAGCCACCCCTCGGGGTTCGGCTTCTTAGTTCTTACCACCAGTTGGATCATGGTCAAGGCTGAAAAGCTATTTTGGTGTCTAGTCTACTTTGATATTTTAAACACAAGTTGGTCTATCATTGTGCCAAGATTCATCCGTAAATGAAATAATTTTGATTTTAAAATAGTTGAATCTTAAGGATTTAATCCCATAAGTATATAAATGAAGATCATCAGAAGGATAGTATCATACATTCATAGTAAGCATAAACAATAAATAATTGAATGATACAATAGTGATAGACTATAAAAAGTGGAATCACGTGGATGATGGCACATAACTAATAAGACCGAAGGCTGGAACTTTGATGTAGAGAGCTTCTCAACGTAAAAGTACGACCAATGAAAATCATTGCATCTTGCATCGCTAGAGACATTTTACGGTAAAATCCTTTGTGAGTAACCGAAGAATTTAAAATTTTAACCATGTGGAATGTTATAATTCAAATATTAGAATAAATCCAATGATTTTCTCAAGTAAAAATACTATATGTAGTTGAATTTCCTAGACATTCATTGAGAAATTGACTAAATTCATTAGATATACATTTAGCAAATTTCCTTAAAGTTTGTCTCTCATTCTTATGTTGCATTTTTGGGAACATTTTTTGTTAAAATTTCATAGAAACTAATCATGTACTGAAACGTATACAAATCCTATACTGTGAAACACTTTTTACATGGTGAGAAGCATCCTCTTGGTCTGGTGATGATTTAAAACTCCGTTGCACAACCTTTCACATTAATCTTTTCCCTTTTTCTATTTCCCCAAAGATAAAAGCCACCCCCGCGTTACCTCCTAATATTAGTCACCCCTTGAGTTATTCAATTTATAAAAATACGCCCATTTATTAACATTATTGGGGCCTTTTTTGTATCAATTATGATTCTCATTTTTAGACCTTTTTCATTTTTTAAATATTTTTGGTTTTTATCCTAAATCCCATATTTATTTAAAAAACAAAAAATAAAAACCCTCAAAATTAATAATAGATAAGCCTATTGTAGATTCTAGATCCAAAGCTCATTCATTAATTTTTTTAACAAGTCATTTAGAATCCAAATGCAAATAAAGCTCTAATAGTTAACACTATCATTTTCATAAAACTCATTCTTTTTATGAAAATCTTATTTCCCTCACTCTCAAACCCTAGGGATTTTTTTTCTCAGTCTTTTATCCTAAATATTTGTTCTCAATTTTTAGTGTCATTCATGATGACCAATTTTACATTTTGACATAGCAAATCTAGTTTTCATTCTATAATTTACTCTCAACAAAAGTTACCAAACCATCATCATTTTTTACCAAAAATGAATTATTCTACTCATTTCTTTTAAAAAAGTAAAATTGAAATAAGTCTCAATTAATTTTTACTAATACATTTTCAATATTGCCCCCACATCCTAAGTCAAAAAATAGTATATTTTGACACATATATCCAAAACTTGAGGATTTATGATTGAAAGAGAAAGTAATCGTAGAGGGAAAACAAAAAAATCAAGTTGAGCGTGGATTTAGTTTAAGGTTATTCTTGTTATTTCAACATTGCCAATGGGTTAATTTAAGGAGGTCTTGGGTCCCCACGGGATTATATATAATTTTAGGATGTAAGCCTCCCGGATGCATCATATCCAAAAAACTATTTTTGCTTCTTATTACTTAACGGTGATTTTCTAAATATAAGAGGTGACTTTAATATATTTTTACATAACTTAAGGGGTGACATTAATTTTAGGAAGTAACTCATGCTCCAATTTTTCAAGATAAAAAATACAGGAACCATATCCTATTTAATTGCCAATCGTTGAATAAGGAAGAACAGAACTGGTCAATGAACCAAATTTACAATACTTCAAACTTAATTTTTTATTACAGCTTTTTATGCCGCGAGAAAGTTTAGATACAGCTTTCTGGATGTTTATTTTATTTTTTTAATGTAGCTTCAACAAGATCTTAGAGTTGTTTCATACAACCACTGCCATGAAGGATAATGGAAAATTGCGTTCAGCAACCAAAATCATAAGAAACTGATCCTTGTAGTCCTGTTGTTGATTGCGAAACTGGTAAGAAAAACTCAAAGCTCAGTTAGTTCTCAAAAAACGCATGAAGAAGAAAGTCATCGTTTCAGTACAAGTTAACCGCATGTTTCCCTCCTTAATCCTCTCCATATAGATAAAACTAAAGAGAAATGCAAATCAAGGAAAATAATTATTGTTCCTTTCCTTTTTCTCTAAGATGAATGGAAAACGAAAATTGAATCTAAAGCTACTAGTTCTATCAATCTGCAAAATATGATAAAAACCCAGGCAGGAGGACAGTAAGTAGTTACCTTTTAATGGGAAAACTCCCAAAGGGTCGACCTAGGTGGATTGGAGATATTATTGTTTGAAACATCTCTGCAACAGACAAAATCATTGGAAGCAATTAAGATACGAAATGGTAGCAACAAAAATAAATAAATAAATAATTTAGTTTTCCATTTACGTACAAGACTTTGAGGTTGGGAAGATCAATGACTTCTTTTGGAACTGTTCCTGTCAACTTATTGTTGTTAAGACGACTGCAACATCAAAGATCAAAAGGATTAGCACTCCAATTTGCCACCAACAGTGTTCGGTCATCAATTACATGAAAGAGACTTACAGGAACATAAGGTTTTTCAATTGACCAAAAGATTTGGGAATCTCTCCTTCCAAGTTATTTTCATAAAGATCCATACTCTGGAGTTCCTTCATATTACCCAACTCCACAGGAAGTTTCCCTCCAATCTTATTAGTATAGAGCTCCCTACAAGCGACACAAATTTCTATTCACTCATGGACCAATTCAAAAGCTTCAAAATTAATGAAATGTGTATATTCAATACTAAACCAGAAACTAAAAGAAAAAAATTACAGGTACTGTAGATGCTGGAGGTTGCCAAGCTCTGGTGCCAAAGTACCAGAAAGATTACTGCTGCCAAGAACCCTGCACAATAGAACAGGGAAAGTAGACATAAGAAAATCAAAAAAGAGAAAGTATAAGCCAGAAGATTCGTTGTGATTGAAAGAGAAACTTACAGTCGGATTACATTATTGCTGGAATCACAATAGACATGAAACCACGTACATGGATCGACAAGGGAAGTATCCCAGCTCTCTAGAACATTTCCGGGATCAGTGAGTCTAGCTTTGAGGGCACCCAAAGCATCTCCTGTAATTTAATGGGATTAAGAAAAGATAGTTTCAACAGATATGAAGCAACTAAAATAGGAGAAGAGAGGAAAGAAAGAAGAAGAAGAAGAAGAAGAAGAAACCTAGAAATAAGAGAAACCAACCTTCAGAGTTGCTGGAAACTGCGACAGCAAGCAGAAAGAGAACTGCGAACAGAAGAAAACGAGAAGCCATTGAGTATTAGCTTGGAATCCGAACCTTACTGCACCATGGAGGCTGTATCCTTTATTTATATAATTAGTCTTCTGTGCATGATACAATGTATTTTGTTTTTAAAGAACAAGATCGAGATTATATGAAAAGATGATATACATTTCACAGGAAAGGAAAGACAGATTACCATGCATAACAATGGTGTCACCAGTAGAAATATTGGATATCAAGAATTTTCAGAGATTTTCGTGATTTTTTTCAGATTTTGTGACAGGAGAGGAGGGAGAAAATTGAGAGATTTTAAGAAATTTTCAGATTTGGTTTGAATGAGGCATCTAACTTTGCCAGTAGGATAATTAAATATCATATATCACAAGCTTAAAAGATAATTATAGAGAATTGTAGAAGAGGTGATTTTTTCTAATCTAAAATTATGATAGGATCAATGAATGTTTTTATATTACTAGAAAGATGATTGTTGCCAAGATCCCTGTACACCAAATAAGAAGAATCAACAAAGAGAAAGTATAATAACTAGTCATCGGAGTTTATAAAATTCATCAAACAAATGGGTATTAAAAAAAATATTTTATTAGTAATATACATTGAATCTAGGAGATCTTGAGTTTAAAACTTCCATTTTTCCACACTAACCTTTCCCATTCTCTGCCACTGGGCGTTGGTCTCTAGTCTTTATGATTGGTTCGAAGACAAACCAAAATCAAGAATTCATATTTGATAACTTTCCTCTATCTATAATGTGATCTAGAAATTTGGAGGCAAAGTAAGTACTCTTTAGAGCCGAATTTGATCCGGAAGATTTATTTTATAACCCTATCAATTATTAATGAAAAATTATTTTAGTGTCAAGCTAGGCTGCTTTGATATTTTAACCTCAAGTTACGATTATGGTCTATCGTTGTGCCTAGATTCTCCATAAATAAAATACAATTTTGATTTTAAAATAAATTCCTGAGGATTTAGTCTCCTATGTGTATAAATGAAGATCATCAAAAGGATAATTTCATACATTCATGGCAAGCATAAACATCAAATAATGAATGACACAATTGTTATAGAGTATAAAAAGTGGAACCACTTAGATGATGGCACATAACTAACAAGACCAAAGGCTGGAACTTCGGTGTAGAGAGATTTTCAACATAAAAGTACAACCAAATGAAAAATCCATTACATCTTGCATTGCCAAAAACATTTTATGGCAACGTCCTCTAGGGTCACGGTCACTCTGTGAGTAACTGATGAGTTTTAAAATTTAACCAAGTGGAATATTATAATTCAAATATTAGAATAAATCCATCGATTTTATCAAGTCAAAATACTATATGTAGTTGAATTTACTAGGCATTCATTGGGAATTCACTAAATTCATTAGATATTCATTGGACAAATTTCCTTTGAGGAGAGCCAACTGCAAAAGTTTGCCTCGGATTAGCTCTCTATACCATCACACCCCCAAATTGGAGAAACAAATGAACAGAGAGCAATTCACCACTAGCAATGTTTGGTCAATTAGATGAAAGAGACTTGCAAGATCCCAAGTGATTTCAAGTTAGAAAAAGACTTTGTCTGTTTGAATTGACTAAAAGACATATTAAGGGAAATAACAATATTTCTGGGGTTTCCTAAATAGTAAATAGGGAGTTAACCAATTGGTTGTAATGTATAACTTAATCCTCAAGCATTTGTTTGTTCTGAGTTTGGTCACTCAAACAAACTGTTTCTTGTTTCCCCTTTCATCTAGTTTGAGTAACTTAATTCTTATTATGGTTTCATGAAGGCAAATCCAGTTGTAAGATTTGTAGTAACTTAATTCCCATTATGGTTTCATGAAGGCAAATCCAGTTTTCAAATTTATATCGAAGAGACAAGCTTATCCATGGTCGATTAACAAATTTCACATTTTCTGACTGCCTGCACACAAGCTTTGATAGGCTCCTTCGGAATCAAATTAGGGAGACAAACTAACAACAGAAAAATGTTCCACAACAATGTCTTCATCACAGTATAAACTGCCTCATTTCTTGAGATGGGGGAAGCATGCGTAGGGATCTGATTTGGGATGCTTCGCTTCTGCATGTTCCCTGCACTTCACTTCAGATGTGGTGCAGATGAAAGTCTGCATGCAAACCTTGCACTGCATTCACCAAAATTACCATTGATAAAATTAGAATCACTGCCAAATCTGCTTTCGTTTCAGGAAGGAAAGCACTTCTGCAAATGCCAAGCATTACTACTGTATTATGAGAGCTGTATTAAGAAACTAAATGTGTCTTTTCAACCTGCTGGTTACGGGTTTAAAACTTGGAAACAGCCTCTCTAGCATATAGCAGGGGAGTATGGCTGCAAACATATGCACAACACAACACAACACACCCCCCCCCCCCCCCCCCAAAGGGCCCGGAAGGACCCAGCGGCAGGGAGAGCCTAGTGCACTGGGTTCCTTTATTGAGAAATTAAATAGGTAAACATAACATCAACAATTCAGCAGTCAAGGCAAGAAAGAGATCCAAGTTCTAGTAAATTGTACTGCAAACCAATTTTCAAACCTTGGTTGCTTAAGTTGATAGACAATAACATTTAAACAACCAAAGATACTGGTAAATAGATCCAAGTTACTAAGCATCATTATATATTCTATAGATGCATGACTACTTCCCAAAATTTTCTTCCTCTGACTTTTATCATTTTCTTATTTGATCATCCTATATGGTTTCTGGCTTTACAAGCAAGTCATGAATGTATGACTTCCAGTAAACAGTACTATTGGTTCATTTAAGAAATAAGTTTCCCAACAAAAAGAAAAGCTCCAAATTTCAGAATTCTTCCATAATTACTAATCACTCTTTTTCATAATCCATATTCTTCTAATAAATTTCATCTGCATAAAAATCCTAAATGTACAGGACTGTAATAGAAGGTAACTGGGAATAACAGACAGATTGGAGCAAGGGCTGAAGTAGCAGTGACATTTAGCTTTACAGTCTTAACGTCCTACAATTTGAGAAGTTAGACCGGGGAATAGTTTTGTAATTCATGGGACAAGCAAACCTAAACCCCCACTCTTCTTTCTCAGAAAAAATAGGATAAATTAGAAATAAAAACTTCGCCTAAAGCTTTATCAGCTACAATAAATACTTCCATACTACTACTAAAAGAACTCCATGGAAAATTACATTATCCAAAGTGGCTACAGTCATCAAATTATATGTTAACAATTTGATTTTTATCTTCCACTAGGACAAAAGTGTATGAAGTCAAGAAAAAACACCAAGGTTTTCACACGGACAGAAAGATGAAGACTGCATCTTGTAGTAAAAACAAATGAGAAGAATATAGCAAAGTAACCACGCAAAGACTAGTTAATTATATCTGCCCTTCCAACAGATGATCAAACACCAGTAATTTAGTATAAGTTGATTCCTTCCCAATAAAAAAATTGCGATTCAAGACAAGAAAGGTTGCAAGTATGCCTACCATAACAAGCAACAAGAAGGTAATAAGAACCAGTCATACACTGTAATAGTATTACATGCTTACTTTCAATCAACAACGAATTGTTTCAATAGGAAGATAGGAAAAAAATTCGTGAAGAAATTCTTTCAAGGACACCAAGTTGGATAATATACTGTCCAAAGAGGAACTAAAATTTGAAATTTTCAAACCCAAAGTAAGAAAGTTATCAAATTGCTCTGATAGGCAACAATATAATGCTGCCACGGACTATCATTCAGGAGATGGCCAAACTATCTCTATCAGACTACAAGTCTTGATGAAAGGTTAATTATTACTGGCTCTGAGTCTGTCCCACGTCAGATTGGTACACCTTCAGTTCAAGGTTGATGAAATTAGAACCCGGATTTACTTTAATCAGATTGGAAAAAGACACACCTTAATTTACTCATTGATCTGATAGAGATTTCATCCAATTCATTCAAACAGGCCCAATCAAAAGCATTAATTTCTGATTCTTTCCATCTCAGTCTCGCTGTTCATCCATCATAACATCATCATCATCTCACAGAAAAATAGCTACCAAAAAAACGATTGGATGTCAAAATGCAGAGTAGGTTAGCAAAATGTTCAATGTTTCAAATCACTGAATCTGATTGGGTAGCAATAATTGCAAGCAAAAACTAATAATTGAAAGGTGGGAAACACAATCCACCCCTTAGCAAACCCAAACCCCCACCTCTTATTTCTCAGAAAGAATAGAACAGGATAAAATAGAAGTCAGAACTTCCCCCTAAAGATTTATTCCTACAGTAACTATTTCCACAATTCTACTTAAACCAACTCCCATGGAAAAATTATATCTTCCAAAGCAGCTACAGTCTTAAAGTTATATACTAGCAATTTGATTTTTATCTCCCATTAGGAAAAGGTGTATGAAGTCAAGAAATACAACTAGGTTTCCACAAAGATAGCAAAATGAATAAAATCGCATCTTGTAGTCAAACAAATGAGAAGTAAACAATAGCAAAGTCACAATGCAAAGACTAGTAAGCTTAATGACCTCCTTCCAACAGATGAACATCAGTAATTTAGCATAAGTTGACTCCTTCCCAAGGAAAAATTTGTAGTTCAAGACAAAAAAAAGTTGCAGGTATGCTTACCATAACAAGCAATAACAAGGAAAATAAAAAACAGTTAAAAGGATATTAACTATTTACTTTCAATCAACAATAGAATGTTTCGATAAAAAGATACGAAAGAATTTCATTAATAAATTTCAAGGACGCCAAGTTGGATAATATATACTGTCTAGAAAGGAAATAAAATTTAAATTTTCAAACCCAAAGAAAGTGAGTTATCAAATTGCTACTGGTAACAATAGACTGCTGCCACGGACTATCATTCAGGGGCTTGCTAAACTATCTTTATGAACTTATTCTCATCTTGCCATCATATGATGGACTACTAGTCTTGTATGAAAGGTTAATTCTTACTGGCTCTGAATCTTTCACACGCCAGATCAGTAGGCCTTCAGTTCAAACTTGACGATATTAGTCACTGGATTTAATTTAATCAGATTGGAAAAAGCCACAACTTAATTTACTCAATGATCTGAAAGAGATTTCATCCAATTCATTCAAACAGAGGCCCAACCCAAAAGCAAATTTCTGACAGTCTCGCTGTTCATCCATCATAACATCATCATCTCACAGAAAAATAGCTACCAAAAGAACGATTGGAGGTCAAAATGTAGAGTAGGTTAGCTAAATGTCCAACGTCTCAAACCATAAAATCTGATTGGGTAGCAATAATTGCAATCACAACCTAATAATTGGAATGTACGAAATTACCAGCCACCTCTTACTGAAAAAAAATTTTCTTTCAATTTTTACAAAAAGAAAGGCTTAGTTCGGATAGTTCTGGAAGCTTCTCCCGATAACAATCCACAATAATCTCAAGACTATATCAAAGCCGAGAATCCAAATCCGCTACAAACTAATTTACGGCGAAATGAAACACCAGAAATTTCCTACTAATAAGCAAAAATTCTCAGAAGCAATAACTCCGAAGTCCAAAGCACAATACAGGAATCAATACCAAAACAGGAACATATAAATTGACGTGGTTACCTGGATCGACATCGCTTTTTTGTTAGTTTCAAGTTGGCTACCTGCATATCAAGGCGTTGGGGGAATCACCAGAACGATCAAAGATCTAGGAAAAAGAGGGGAAAAACACACAGATAGGAGATGGGAATATGAAACAAACCCTCTGCTGCCGGGGCGGCCCCCCGGCGCAACCCCACCGGAAAAACTACTCACACACAAAGCACGAAAAACAGAAAAGTGATGAGCAAAAAAGAGAAAGTTACCCTTCGAGGATTTCATCTTCTCCAGGTTCCTCTCTCTAGCCGTCTTGGCCTTCTGCCCGTTGCCTCCGCCCATATTGATCGAGACAGATAGCAAAGAAAACCCTAGTTTTCCTTGCGATGGAAATCTGTGGAAGACGACTACTAGAGGAAATGAGAGACGATTACACGGGGTAAAAGACTAAAGACTGGAAGACTGCAAAACCAGACTACAGAAGGCGAAATTAATATGCGGCGGAGAAGACAAACCGACCAGGGCCCACCACATCGCTGGACACGGAAGGATACTTTTTGGTCCTCATTCTTTTCTTTTTTTTTATATGGTTTGCCAACACCCGTTTCCAAGCATTTTGGCCCTGAGTCAAAATGTTCGACCCGAGTCGCATACCTAGCTGTGGTGGGTGAGTCTCCCAGCGAGAATTTTTGCATCCACAAAATTTCGATATTGGAACCTTGCTTAAGCGGACCAAGCTGCTTACCACTTGGACCAACCCCCTTAGTTACTTTTTGGTCTTCTATTCCAGTACTTCAAACGATGCTTAAAGTTCAGTGCACATTTGATGGGATCACCGTTCAACAAATCATCAATCTCAACATTCGTGATTCCGAATCTCCGATAGGGTGAGACACCTCAACGTTACTGCATACATCAGACGTGGCTTAATCAGACAGTTTAGAGAGGGGTTGAACCTTGAAACCACCATCACTTTTCAGCAAAATTAATCGCCCATCTAGTTCTGTGATTTTTGTTATTCCGCTCTAAGTTGGAATTTGAAATTTTATTTGGTCTATTTTTATTTATTTTTTTATTATAGATGTATGACATGTGTCATAACATCATATCAAATAGTTGAAATTTATTTATAAATCACATCAAATAATTGTAATTAAATTTAACAAAAGAAATAATCTGACTTATAAATAGACTTCAACCTTTTGATGTAATATTATGACACATATTATTACACTTCTACATGGTCTATTTTCTTGTCAAAAATAGATAGGTTATTAGTCCATTAAAATTACGAACAAATAACGCACAAAGACCTTTAGATCCCTCCAAGCCATCTACTCCTTGTATCCTTTAAAACCCAAAGCCTTTCCATTCCTTAGTCTAATCCCCAATGGTACTTAGCCTTCTTGTGTGATTTCTATATGACAAAGTGCAGCCAAATCATATTGATCTTGAAAAAATATTTTTGGTTTTTTTTTCTTCTGAATTTTTTTGCCCAAAACCAGAAAGATCTTGCGAATTCACATGTGAGAGAACATCCTCCTTTGGGGTTCTGAGGTCTACATCTATAGTATCTTGTCTCTACAAATTCCTAGGTATTCTGGACCCACTTGAATATTCCTAACCATTGATTCTAGCACTTTCAAATCACAACCTTCATTGTTTCCTACCTCACCTATAAATGGGGAGGGTCTCATTTACAAACATCTAACATGTGAGCAATACAAGTTCTCTCAAGGTCTCTTGGCTCTAGCTTTCTTCTCTCTCTCTGTCTTTTGGTCTTGGGTGCTTCGTTCGTTTTTGTGTTTCTCTGCCCCCGGTCTCTTTGTCTTGGCTCTTTTGTGGCGCCTTCTTGGGGTCTCTGGCGTGCCTGGTTCCTTTGGGTGCTCTCCCCTGGGCCCCCCTTGTGCTCTTCCCGTGTGGGTCCGCGGTGTGTGTGTGGTTGGTTCCTCGGCCCTTGGGTGTGTGGTGGCCGGTGTGCGCCTGGCTTCGGGCGTGCTGGAGGTTGACAACTTCCTTGGCCTGGGCGTTTTGGGCTCGTCTGGGTCTGCCGTCGCCTGCAACTCTACCTCCCGCCGCTCTTGGTGGGGGTCCCTGCGTCGTGCCCATGCCTGGGAGACTTCGAGGCTTAGAAACATTTTATCCGGAGAATCTGCATTCTTGGCCCGCATCAAGAGGCTAAAACACGGGGTCGTTCGACTACGTGAAGGAGTTCTCAACACTCATGTTGGAGGTCCAGTATGCCAAGAGAACTTCTCTTCGACTTCATGGATGGGCTCCTTGGGCCTCGCAGAGCTACAATGTCGGGTGTACAGATCTTGCTCGGCTATGGGCGGGGTCCTTTGGTTTGGGCAGTCTGCGCTTGGCGGTGGGGGGGGTCCCCCGGGGCACAAACAGTTATCTTCGACAGGAGGGTGGCAAGCAATTCCGCCGCAAGTGCTTCCTTTGTGATGGACCACTTGGGCTGGGTTGCCCACGGGGCCCTAGTGCACTCCTCGCGGTGGAGGTGCCTGGATCTTGCCGCTTGGTGCTATCGGCCAAGGCGCCCCTCATCCAGGGGTTGTGTCGGGTGCGTTCTGGCATGGCAGGGCTTGGTTGTCGGGGCCCACCTTTGTCTCGGAGGGGCTTTGGGGCTCGGGGCCTTGCGTCCTCGGCCGCCCTTCGGGGTTGCGTCGAGTGCATTGGGGCTTGGAAAGGCACCGTGGACTTGTCGGTCGTGACATGGACGACTTCACTTGGTGCTTGGCTGGATTCTTGCACGGGTCAGGTCGTACCTATGCCATTCTTAAACAAGGTGTGCATTATGGAGGAAGGAGCACCTTGTTGGTCCCAACGATACGGGACTGGGGGCCGGCTTCTTTGGCCATGCAATTGAAGGCCAGGGGCGTCACACTTTGGCGCCTCTTGGGACAGGAGGTGTCCCCGGCGGCCAGGGTCGGACTCTGGATTCAGGGCGTTGCCCCCGGTTGCCCGCCTCCCGGCGGTTGGCGTGGCTGTCTCTTGGCCACGGTTGCCGGTGCACCCCTTCGGGGGATTGGTCATGGTGAGTTACTCCCCCAATTCAAGTCCTTGGGGTGCCGGCTGGTTCGTCGTATGAAGGCCCGTTCATCGTGAAGGTGGGTAAGGTTTCCTACCAACTAGACCTCCCACCAAAGCTCAAGATCCATCCTGTCTTCCATGCAAGTATGTTGAAGCCTTACCAAGGAATCGGAGGATCCTAGTCTGGCTTCTACAGCACCTCGCTACAACTCCTTGCAGCGGAACATATAATGGCGGTCGAGTATGCGCACGTGGGGTGCCTCCGTCGGGTATTTGGTGGTGGGGTTGCCGGCGGCGTTGTCGCCTTGTGCTTCGCTTGGGTCCCGTCCCGCGTCCGAATAGGTGGGGGAGAATGACACAGCCCAATTTATCATAGGCCCAATGGTATAATATTCATGGGCCACACATGGGCTAGCCCAACTTAGAAATAACACTAATGGGCTACACTTAGCCCACATTCTAGAAGGGAGGGAGATTCTAGAGGAATCTACATCTATAAAGTATCTTGTCTCTAGAAATATCCCTAGAAATATCTAGACCCACTAGAATATTCCTAACCATTAGATTCTAGACACTTGTACAAATCACAACCATTCATTGTATCCTACCTCACCTATAAATAGGGGAGGGACTCACTTGTACCAAGCATCAAACAAGTGGGCAATTCAAGTTCTCTCAAGGTTCTCTTTGAGCTCTAAGCTTTCTTCTACTCTCTCAGGGGTTTGGCGACTTAGTGCAGAAAGTGCTAAGTGCCGGCACGGTTGGCTTAGTCAATAACTAAGGCCCCCCGCCCGGCGGGGGGAGTTTTTTTTTGGGGGGGGGGGGGGAGGGGCGGGGGGGGGGGGCGGGGGTGGGGGTGGGGGGGGGGGGGGGGGTGGGGGGGGGGGGGCCTTTTCTTTTTTGGTTTTTTTTGTTTTTTTTTTTTTAAAAGGTGGGGGGGGGGTTTTTTCCACAAAATTACCCCCCTTTCCCCCCCCCCCCGGGTGGGTGCCCCCCCCCGCGGGGCGTGGTGGTGGGGGGGGGGGGGGCTTCTTTTTTTTTCTTTTGTGTGCGGGATTGTTTTTCTCTTGATATCAGGGGGGGGGCCCCCCCCCCCCCCACAGGGGGGCCCCCCCCCCCCCGGGCGCCTACCACCCCCACCTTTGTGGTTACTTAGCCAATTCGAGCCCCAAATAGGAATATTGTCCCCCAAATTGATGGTCCACGCCAACCATTTGACAAAAACTCGTATCCTCTCAATATGCTACAATTACACCACCTCTATGAAGGAGAGCTTCCTAGTCTAGCCTCTGAGAAATACACAATTAGGAAAATAGATAGATTTTAAGAAACTTGCCTACTAACTTTTATATTTGCTAAACGATCTCCACGCTACTTTACATTGCAGAGCCCTAGCTCTTTTGAATTAGGATTCTTTTGAAACCAATCCCACCCCTTCCATTTGTATGAGTCTTTTCCAGGCTATCCAATGCATTCTTTCTCGAACAAGCATCTCCTGCCTTGAAGAGCATAGCCATGTCTTCTAAAATGACTTGAGGCATATGGTGCTAATGGTTGAACCATTTTACTTAATGAGGCATTCTCTCCCTAAAGTTGAAGCTTGGATCCTACCATATGTAGGACATAGGTATCACCCTCCTTAAAGTAGACTTTTCAGGTTAGTGAATCCTATAATTCACCGGATAGTCATGGAGAGATTCGCTCAAAAGAGTGGAGTCTAATACCCCAAAAGTGTGGGTCTCAGTATCACATGTAAAGTCTTGAAAAAAAGAAACAAAAGAAAAAAGTATCACTCATTCACTTGTAAAGTAAGAAATCCGAACTTACTGGTATGGTATTTCTTAATTATCTCCTTAGAAATGCAAACAATTATATGATCATCTCTAAAACTTACGAAATTAAATATTAATTTCATATATTACAAACGATTACCTTTTATTTTATTTTAAAACCCAAAAACACTCAACCATGTTCTTGTGTATCACAGCCACTTTTGCTTAGGCGAACAAATCCCTTGATAAGTTCTTATTATATACAATTCTCATTCTTTGCAATTCCTTGTAATTCATATGTAGGATTACGACAGCTGACAATTAATTATCCAAATGTCATAACCCAATTAGTAAATGAATTAGTAAATCCCTAAAATTTATCTCAATTTTATCTCTATTCTCTTGTTAAGATTTAATTTCAAGAATTTATTAAATTCAGTTTTTAGTTGAATTATTATTTTAACCCTTGGATAATTATCAGCCACGTCTCAAGCAAGGTCCGACATGTCGCCAAAAGTCGACCAACTTTTGGTAGGGGGTTCGATGAAAAATCGAACCCCTGTTTCGAAGGGTATTTCAGGTCATTTTGACTGAAATTTGACATGTAACCTAATTTGAGGCCAATAAACACATTGGGAGTGTTATTTTGACCTAAAACATCACTTAACCTAAAGTTTATAATTGGCACATGTCCGGCTATATGCGGGCAAAACTGGAAATTTGAAAATTTCATATAAACTAATGTAAATATGCAAAGAGAACACAAATACACAATTAGTAAAGAGATGCATTAAAGTTTACAATTCATTATACAACTATGTTGAGTATGGCTCATGCTTCACATATTGTTGCCGACAGACATGAATAAACGAAAGGTTGTGCGATATATTACGATTTTTCGGCGATATATCGACTTGTCGGCGATATCGCCGACATAGGGCGATATATCGCCATCGCCGACATATGGTAAATGTCGTGTCGCTGGAGGGAGTCGTGTCGCCCCGCAGCGACACGTGTCGGCGATATATCGCCGACACATTGAACCATGGTCTCAAGTGTGACAATCTTATATTGAAATTGCAGATAATTGTAGATAATATGAACCCCCAATGCCTCTTGGGATATTCTTTCCTCTTTTGGTCTTTCTTACTTCATGCCACCATTTTCATTATTCGTTCAATGATCTCTTTTCTCCCGGGTGGGGTTAGAGCTTTCAATTCTTTGGGTACAAAAAATAATTAATAAATTATTTATTTTTTATTTAAATCGAAACTCCAATATGAAGTCAAAAGAAAGGCATCGATACATTTCACGAAAGTTAAAAATGGAAACAAGATTGAAAAAGTTCAAGGAATATAAATTCCATTCCTTTCTTGCGTCTAGTAGCAAGAAAGCAAAATCTTTTCTGTCAACTCGTAGGAAAGAATACGGTAACTGTTAACGGTCACTCGATAATCCTGGCCTTTAAATACGTAGTTTGTAGTATGTGGGTCTTTTCAACGCCCTTTTGTGTTGACACGTGTCCTCCAGATACTCACTCTATACATCCCATCATATACATTCATGCAGATACGACGACGGTTCATCCCAGATGGCGATTGCTGACCTACAAAGACAAAACACACCTCTTTCTGCCAAACGTCCGACGATGCAGAGACTGCACGGTCTGAGAACGTCAGGAATTTCAAAACGGTTAAAATAGACCGACACAGCCCCAGGTTAGTTCTGTCTCTTAATTTCAAACCGCCACTTGACCTCTCTGTGGTTCTAACGGCTGAAGGTGACCAAGAAGGGATTTTGCTTATGGTGGTAGGGTTTGATTTTATTATTATTATTTTGTTTGGAATGAGAATCATCTAGGCCAGTTTGCGGGCATCACGACTACATCTACAAGGCGTTTTTTATATAATTAATATAAGCTTTTTTGTATTTTTGAACTACGACCTCTATGTGGAAGCGTTGAGCTTGCGAACTGAGCCACCTCTCGGGTCTAGATTTTATTATTTCCAACCAAGAATTTTGATCTCAACCGTCTATTTTTTGAAAAAATTAATTTTCATATTTTTGAGAAATGACAGTCAAGACTAAAATCTCGGTCGAGATCACCAAGATCTTGATCTTGACTGGTTGCTGCCAAATGTGCATATTAATTGTGTAGTATCCAAGCAATTTCCAAGATAGACTGCTGACATGGTGATATTTATTTGACATTAAATGGCAATATATATATTTTATTGAAACTCTTTAATTGTTGAGATTTAATAAAATTTATGTAACAATTTCCAACGGAGACATCACCATGGAACTAAATTCAAAAGTTGTCAATGTAGGGTTGGTTAACTGATAAGATTTATATCTGGCAATGAAGAAGCCTACCAATTAGGAAGCTGTAAGTTCGAACTCATACCAACAATATATGTAATGTCCCCCCACCTCTTTCCGGCCTAAGGTGGGACCAGCTTCAAGGTCCATTCCGGTAGGAAATGGATCATCATTTCATTTTATTGTAAATGTATGTCATGTGTTCTGACATGTATGAGAAATACATTGATAAATTACATCAATCAACTATTTGATGTGACTAATAAATGAATTTTAACCATTTGATGTGATTTTGAAATACAAATCACACGTCTATTAGAAAATAGATGGTCTATTTATCAAAAGGAGATGATGCAGCTACATTTCCGGTGGGGACACCTTGCTCTACCAAAGTTGCCACAATGCCATATGACAGGGAGCGTGGTGGGCCCAACTTCCTTATAAATAGATGATGGGATTAAATTTTTAATCTGTATTGCTCTGTCCTCCAGAATACGGATACCTCTCCTTTCTCCCCATCTATGCCTTGTTATTATCATCACTCTGATTCATAAGCGATTTTGCTTTTTCAACTGCGAAACAAGTTACAGGAGCATAAGCCATGGAGTTCTTTCAGGAAATCTGCTTAACTATTATCTCTTCGGTCATCTTCGCGTTCATCTTGAGCAGGCTTCTTTCAAAGGCGTCAGCTAGAGATTCTGGTGAACAGGATTCTATGTCAGGACTTGAAAAGAAATTTGATGGTGGTGTTGTTGGGGAAAAGAGAGTTCGTAGAGATGAAGTTATGAATCTAAGACTGAATCCCGAGGAGAGAACTGAATTTGTTGGTGAAGCTCTGAAGGCTGATGAATTTCAGGCTGATTTGGCTCAGGAAAAGTTGGAAAGACTGCAAGGAAGCGGTGAACGAGTTGAGTTTCGTGAAGGTGATCAGATGGAGACGAAGGTAAAAGGTTTAGAAAGACTTAAAGCTCACGAGTGTTTGCAAGAGAGGGCGGAAATTAATTTGGTTGAAGAAATGCATGAGGTTGGAGAAATGTCCAAAATTGATACGGAATTGGGAAAGAACGACCAGATACCTGCTGCTACTAGGGATATTGGATATGAAACCCATCAGCAAAAAGGAATTGAAGGAACTCAGGGAACGGAGAAAAGTAGAGTCAATGATGAAAAAGGAGATGATGACGGCTGGGAGGGAATCGAAAGAAGTGATTTGGAGAAGCTTTTTGCTGCCGCTGTATCTTTTGTTCGTTCTACGGATAACAGGGATCGTTTGTCGACCGTTGACAGTAATGTGCAGAAGCAACTTTATGGTCTTCACAAGATTGCCACCGAAGGGTCTTGCCACGAGCCTCAACCAATGGCCCTTAAGGTCTCTTCCCGTGCAAAGTGGTACTAAACTTTCCTCTGCTCTTTCGTTTTGCTGATTTCCCACCTGTTTTGTACTGCTTGCTGTACTGATCCCTTATTACTTGCTGAATTGTCTAGACATCTAGCTTTGAATCTTATGATATTCACTAAACTGAGGTAGCGACTGACTATTTAACAAATTAATAACGAAAAAAATATCCAAATTTGTAGGTTAAAAGAAAACCAAGCATTCTGCCTTAAAATGATGGAGCGAGAGGAAAACATACAAGTTAGAAAACGGGGTGAGGATGTAAGCAAAGTGCTGACAAGAAACAAGGCTGGTTATAAAAATCCTAACAGTTTTGCATGAAATTGATGAATTCGAAATTGGAGATGAAGCACCTTCAAGTAGGTATATGGTTCAGCATGTGTTCCCCATTTCTCAAATCCCTCTTATTTTGAAACAACCCCCTAAAAGGATTCCTTTGTAGGTCAGTAGCTTCATTTTAAGCAGGTTTGCTATCCTAACCCATATAGACCACAGTAACTAATACTGAAATTCTAGACATCAAAAGGGGAGAGAATCATCTTAGTAACCAGTGATAGTTGTATTTCAATAAAAGTTTCTCCAATGAGATTACTTTCATACAAAAAGTTTGTAGAACAATGGAGATTGGCAGTATACTAAAACACCTTAAGGATCAAAACAAAACCAAATTCAGGGGTATAGTGTGATAGCTAGTTATACTAACAGGGTTGTGAGATGCTATATGTGTGTGATGGAGGGAACTGGTTGCATTGTGCAAGGAATGCGTGGCAGCGTTTGGGGAACATGAATCCGGAGGTGGCTATGGAGCAATATGTTTCTCTTCTCTCAGATAGTGTTCCAGGGTGGATGGGAGAAAGTCCTTCAGTAAGTCCTTTACTTTGAGAAATATAATTCTAAATGGTCTTTTGGTAATTTGTGCTTGGAGAATGCTGGATCCCCATGTTCTTTGCTGTATGTCTGTAACAGGTTGACAGCAAAAAGGATTCTATGGAATCTGTAATATCTAGGGCTCAAGATCCTGATATAACCACACTTCCTCACCGGCAGCTTAGTTTGGAAACTGAAAGGTTGAATGTGATATCTTCTTGAGACAGTTCTACATTATCATCTTTTATTTTTTGATATATTTCTTATCCATTTCTGTCATAATATAGGAAACAAGATTGGAAGGAGCCTTCTGTAGAAGGAGGTGATCCCATCCAGGACCCGAATTATTTGGACAGGGTATAAACTTGTGATTTCCTCTCTTTTTTCTTTTCTTTTTTTATTTTATTTTCAAATTTTTTTTTTAATATTTTAAAGCAAGGTCAAAGAAAGGGATGATCTACAGATATAATAATAACATGTAATGATAGTCTGTTAGTATCTTCATTGTTTGTACTATAAATCTCTGAAAGAAAAAGTGTTAACCTTCTTTTAATTGTCTCTTGCTTTATTCCCAAAATGTAACTTACGCATGTTATAAAAGGGTTTTGAAATTCTAAAAGAATTGATTGATTTAGTTTTTATGCGAAGTGATAGGATTCACCCTCTTTTTGAAAAGAAAAAAAAATTATACTAAAAGGCCCTTGGTTATAGAATATAAATATCAGAGAGAAAGCAGAGTGATAATTATAGAACCTGAATAAGTTGCTGTATAGGCGGTGTATTTGTTTTTCTTACAACTTTGTGAAACTTTCTAGTTCATTTGAGGGTTTTCTGATATATTCGTAGCTGGATTAATAATTGTTTTCTGAAGGCAGCTAGAGATCGAAGATCTTGAGTTTCTTGTTTATTTTCATGATCTAGAAGTTTCCATTCTATAATGTTGTTTCTTAGTTTAAGAATACCAAGACTCACAACTGAAAATTTTTCCTTCACAAACATTGAGACTATCTTACCATTCAAAGTGTGCCTCTGCTTATCATATTATCAAAATCCAAACTTGGAGTGAGGATGCTTTAGAGTGAGTGAGTATCACACTTCCACTTCCATTTCATATCAACATGGTACTTGTCTATCTTTAGTGGATTTTATGCGGTTTTCTGGTTTTTTCTCTTGATTCTTTTCAAATCAGCTATTAATATTTGGATTCTAGAAAGATGCATCAGTTTAATGATTGTAACCAGTTAGCATGCCTAGTATTTCCAGTTTATTTTATCTGTTCTAGATGCTATGAGTGAGTTGATCCTCTGACAGGTGTATAGAATGAACAGTTTCTAGGCAAATAATCTGTGACATGTTTTGCATGCAACTTGCACTTGTATGCTGTTTACAGATATCCATTGGCTGTTGAGCATGGAAACTTTTATATGTAGATCTCTTTCTGTCCACTTCTTGAATGAATTCTGAGTTAGATGCAATAGCCTTTGGCTGCTCTGATGTAATTTTTGCCAGCTATTATGTTTAGTCATCTTCTATGGTTAATTCTGAGAGATTTCCTCGAACCTTAGCAAGACAATTAGTCTGGGTGTCCATTTTTGTTGGCCTCTTCCATGTTTCCAGTCTTCTACTTGCATTGTAATCACATTTACATCACACATTTTGAGAGAGAAAAGTGATACTAACTTTATAGATCTGACAGTATTCACTCCGAGTAATCTGAGCAAGTGACATGCATATTGAGTCTTACTAATGGTGTATTATGAAGTTGCCTTTAGTAATTTTTAACACTATTTGTGGCAATATATAGTAGCTATGTTGTTGATAGTTCATGTCTATGATTCAAATCATTAAAACAGAATTATAAGTCTCACATCTTATGTGACCTGTTATGTGGTGCAAATTTCAGGACAAACTATGGTAGAGTCTGTGTTGCAGCAGACTGCTTACAACTCCAGGAGCCATTCTCTTGGGTTTTCCTCAATAATAAAAGGGACAAATCTCCCAGTTACAAAAAAAATTTGGAAGTTACAGGTTTGCTTGCTGTATAGGAGGCTTTAATGCTGCTTTTACTTTTGACTTTAATTAATGTTCCCGTGTTTTAAGGGTCAATATGATGCATTTTATGCATGTATATATTTATGCAAATACTGATTTCACTTTTTAATTAGCCATGTTAATAATTTTCTTCATATGAAAACATGTAAATGATGTATATGGTCTTGTAGGCTTCAATCTTTAGTCTTGTTAAAATAAAATAAATGTTTACCTTCTCTTTGTTGTTTGTCTCTTAGTCATTTCCTGATGCATTCATTGTACAGTTGTAGTTCTTTGTTTACAACAATTTAGTGAAGGTGTGAGAAACCAAATCCAGCACCCCCTTCTTTTTTTTACCTTCCTGTGGCCATCTATTCTAAATTGATTCCTCAGGGAAGAGAGCCCTTTCTATCAGGTGTGCTATGGGAAGAGACTGATTTAGAAAGTATTCTGAAACTCCATTCTCTATATTTTAGTGTCAAAACACATTGTACACCTAAGTTGTTCTGCAAGATTGCAAACAGAACTTAATACAGACAGAAAGAGTGAATGAATTGAAGATATTTTCTGAGTGTCAAATGCCAGCAGATGCTGTTAAATTTTGTATAGGCTCACCAGTCGAGCCCTGCGTCCATGATATTGCATTGATCCCTTTGATTTAAAATTAGGGGAATGGAGATTGTCTGGTGCAACAATTCTTGCGAGATAACGAATTCTGAAGATATTGTATGTGCCCCTCACAAGTTGCAGTAGGGTCAGTGAGGTGCACGGATATGATGTTTGAAGGGGTGCTAGGTATTTGTTATAAGGGGTCATTCTTTTGGTTTTGAAAGAACAAACAGACTGAGAAAAGTGGTTTGAATGGCGGTTTTTGTAGAACATGCACAATGTGTTTTAAAGGGGGAATGGGTACTTAACAAAATGGTTTTGATAGTGAAAGTCCTTTTGAGACCACCTCCACCCTTGCTTGCAAACCCTCTCCACCTTGCTTTTGATCTGTGTTCGAGAACTAGATTTTCCATATTATGGATCTAATTGGAAAATATTTCCAGGACTGATTTGTTAAACACCTATTTTTTTTAAAATGATGGTCTCTTACTCACAGGCATCTTGAAATGATCTTTCCTTTATAATCATGTGGGAAGGAATTTAATGCCTTGATATTGGTTTTAAGGAATTTTTTTAATTAATTTATTTTGAGAACGATGAACATATCAAAGTTAGTTTTACAAAAAGGGAACGGTTCGTTTATTAGAATTGCCAGGCTTGTCAAATGTATTTTGTTGTTTTTCCATGCTCTGAGAACAACGGGATGCCAAAAATAGTTCTCTGATCCATCGCAAACATATTCTTAATGTATCAATAATTTATTCTCAAAGCGCCATTTTCTCTCGGCATAATGTGTATCATGGTTTTGTTGGTGCAGATTCATAACGACTGTCTCATTGCCCAAACAATAGAATGAAAACCCATCAAATGATTATTTGGTTTCAATTCGATAATTTTGGTATTAACAAAAAAAGGCAAATTGTATATGGACTACTGAATTTGTAATCAATTATATCTATTATCCGTGAGAAAAAATTAATTACGAATGCCTCTTGTAAGTATTGGGTTCAATGATAATAAATGTTATAACAGGTATATATTATCAATTCAAAAGGCCAATCCAAGTTAGGGATATTAATTAGAGTTCGGATCAGCCATTAATTTAATTTTTTAAGATCATTTTTTATAATAGTAATTTTAAGTTTTTAACTATAATATTAAATGATTAAAATGTCTTTAAAAATTAATAGTATTTTTTCTTTCGAGAGGTAATCCAAACTGAAGGGAAGTATTCCAGACTCAATTACTACAGCCTTCTTTTTTCTGTGGTAAGAATTATTCGAACCATTGTTGTAAAGGAATCAGCCAAACTATCGGTTTCAATTTGAATTTGATCTGTCCTTAACCCTGAATCAAATCAAAACCGAACCAAACCGATTGGTACTGTTACCATTTGGTTGGCTCGGCATAGCTTGCCTAGTTGAAGAGCGATCTGATGGACTTCGATCTAGGGAAACGAAACAAGTAACAATTACAACAAGAACACCCGCCAAATGCATTGTGATTTGCTCGTCGAGGCTTTCAAGTGTGCAGCTCTCCGTTCTTGCTTGGCAAAATTCGTATGCTTTTCTTCCACAACATTTCGTGTTCTAGGGTTTTGAGATCTAAAATCTCCTTGCAATGGGAGTCGTGATCGAGAGTGAAGTGTGGGAGCCGAAGCCCATCCTCTATGTCTTCCTTTTATGCTCCTCTTTTTTCTCACTCATTCTTCTTCCTTATTTCACGAAGAACTTCAACAAAACTACTGGTGTCTTCGATCCTCCTGGCTTCTCGTCTTCATTCCTTCGTTTCCAGAGAAGTTTCCTTCTTATCTATTCACTCGCTTCAGGTATTACTTCTGTGTATTTTATCTTTGCCAGTTCATCTCACTAATTTCAAGTCATCCTGTTATATTTGCAATATGATCGATAGTTCATCGATTAATCTTTCGGTACACTATTTCTTGTTTATGTTGGTTAGTTATTTGTGTTTTTTCTTTGCGCACGCCAGTGATGGAAGGTCTCGGATCAGTATTCGGGGAGTTTGAATATACTTCCCATGGTATTAGCAGGGAACATATATTGTTGTCTCTCTGCATAGGATCTGCTGCTTCTCTGCTTGTTGGTTCCTTATTAGGCATGCTTGGTGATCTAATGTAAGTCATCTTTCTCCCTCACTTTCTACTTTTGGAAATTTTATCTGAGATCCAAGTGTCTCGGATTGTAATATTTACTGCTAAGTGCTAGAACATGAATCCCCTCACATTTTACTGGCATTGATGATTGAAGAATTGGTTTCGTTTATACTAGTTTTTCAGTTCTTTTTAGATCGACGACGGTAAGAGAAGTAAATAGATCTTTCAAATCAAGTTGAAAAAATGAGGAGAATGGAATAGTATGTATGGACTACTAAGATGACAAGGAAGTAAAGGATTTCTTCTGGTGCATTCATAGGTCAGCAATTGAGAATAATTAGATAGCTCTAAATGAGTTGTGACTTGTGAGTGCCTGTCGCCGCCCATTTTGGTTTTTGCTCTAGTTACCAGTTATCAGAGTAAATTTTAATGAAGATTCTTCTATAGTTAGTTCTCTCTGACAGACTATTGTACTGAAAGCTAATTGATTCGAATTCTGAGAATGTAGTTAAATGTAACCAGTTTATCCTTGCATGCTTATATGCAGAGGTCAAAAGAAAGTTTGCTTACTGTTCTGTGCCCTCCATCTGTTGGTTGGCATCTGGAAGAGGCTGACCATGCATCCATGTGTTTGGGTTGCAAGTATCTGTCTGGCTCTTGCTTCTTCTGTCTTCTCCTTTGGTTTTGAGACGTGGATGGTTGCTGAACATGAAAAGGTTTGTGTTACATGACTGCTACTCATTCTTTGCACTAATAAGAGGCGAAAGTACTTTATGTAGGCTCCAGGTTCTCCCAAAAACTGAAATGCTCCTTCTTTGCATCTTTTCTTTAGCTGGACACGGGCCTGCATGAATTTACTGGCATATACAGGATTAACTGTTAATGCTAATATGCATATGCATGTAATCTTTGTTTGCAGTTGAGTCATAGACAGGACTTTTTGACTGAAACGTTTTGGCTGATGGATTTTTCTGAGTCTGCCTCTCATATTGGAAGCCAAGTTCTTGCTAATTGGTTTGCTAGTAGAAGTGGAGAGCAGAGATTTGAATTCCCCTCAATTGCAGTGATTTTCTTGGGAACGATATGCCTAATCTATATAACAAGAGAATGGAAAGCAAGTCCAAGTGTAGTATCCCTTGGGAGCTATAAGATGTCTTTTTCTGCCAGAATTCTTGGAGGTAAGGTTATATATCTCCATATGCCTTTTTCTGATAACCACCTCTCCCTCTTCTAAAAATAAAAGATAATAAAATTAAAAAAGATATCTCTGTTACATGTCCACTGGAGCAATCTGGTGACAAATAGGAAATATTAGAGAAATAAATGTAGGCTCACTGCAAATAAATACAGGTATCTAAACCCCAATGGGTTGCTTCAGTTGGCAAAAGAACAACACCTCATAAGTGAGAGGTCAAGAGTTCAAATTTCCATGGGGCCTGGACTTGTCTCCTATATGTAAGTTACCCCATCTCCTAAATGAACAAGTTACGGTTGCCCCAAAAAAGAAAAAGGAAAAAAAAAGGAAAAAGAAAAAAGACAGTATCTGCACACTGATGCTTATAATTTAATATATGATTTAAATAAATGTACATGCACGCTGATTCAATGATATGGGTATATGACTTAACTTGTCAGGATTATCTGGTCAGATAATATTATATATTATTTAAAGGCATATGGCCAATAGATATTTATGTAAGCAAACACTAATGAATGATACTTTTATGTATTTCCTTGGAGTTTAGCATCATGGCAGTGAAATCCTAACAACCTACACTACCACAGAAAAAAAAATACCATCAACATATAATGCAGTTTTTTTTTTTTAATTTAAAATTTTATTATTATTATTTTTTTTTTTTTAAATTTTAACTTTAATTGTTATAGCATATATGTTACAAATAATTTAATCTAGATTTAAGGTATTATAAGAGCTAGGGACAGACCTAAGATGACCTTCAAAAAAGTGAGAAAGGATATGCATAGTTTACGCCTTATATCTATCTGGTATGGCCTTAGACAAAGCTGATTGAAAGACAAGAATCCATGTAGCTGACCCCATTTAGTTGGGACAAGGCTTCTCCTTCTTGTTGATCTACTGCAAATGATTGGTTGCCCTTTAGTTGGAAACTTAGGTCATTCCATTACTTTATGGCTAGATATTCCCTTCCACCTTCCCTGGATGAGTTTGAAGATGATTTGTTGATAATTTGATCCAAGTTTTATATATTCTTCCTTTAACTTTGATTTTGACATTACCTCTTCATGATCACCCAGCATTTTGATGATGTTTGGAGTTTGATCCCATAACCTGACTAGAGCCAACCAAGGCCTGTACAAGCTGTGCTGTTGGCATCTTCCAGTTAATGGTATATATTTCCCTGTGCACTTGAAGAAGATAAAAATTAGTGAATGTGAACTGACTATCCTGGAAAGTCACACAATGCTATTTGAAAACAAAGTCTCTACAGACTTATCGAATTGTAGTTTAGATATGCCTACAGCCATGTTTAAACATCCATTTACTTAAGAATGCATACTCTAGTTTCGCCTTGAAAGGCCTTGAGTTTGGTTAGGGCTCACCCAATTGCATTCAGGAGACACTAAATTCCTACCATACCAAGTCTATGGGTTGAAAGAAGTCTTGAATCCAATTGTTGCAACCTGTCATTATAGATTGGGTAATCTAGCATTAGTCTGGTTGGCTGAGGTACTTAATGGGTAAAATGGCATATGAATGTTGCTTATGGCAGTTGAAATGAAGAATTTAAACAAGTAGTGTAGAATTTTTACCCCAATGAAATTTTTGTTGTATGCAGTATGCAATTGATCATATGTATGTAAATGTATACATACATATTTAGAACATTTAAACTAGTATATTATTTACCATGTGAGACACATGTTCTGACATGCACAAATATGTTAGTGGCTGTTTTCATCCTGTATCTCAACCTTAACTGAACACAACCCAACAAAATAGGCTGGTTCAGTTTGGGTCCCTAATGCCATTAAAGAGCATCTTGTGCAAATTACCTTGGATTATTGATCATAATCATTTGATTCTACGGACATACATGCTGCACATTTCCATACCATGAAGAATAAATGACAAATAGGTTTTGCCAGGATGGTTAACTGACAATTATTAAGGGGTAAAAATTTGAATATGCATGAATGTTGCCGTGGGGTTAATCTTCTAGAAATTCAAGTTCAGACATATCCCCTTTGTAGGTATTTCCAAATGCTCAAAATTGCATGACTATTGTCACTGTATTATTTGTTCTTTTTTTCCCCTGAATTTTATTTGTTTTCATAGATAAACAGATATTGTTATTGGCATGGGCTCAAGCATGTATGCAGTTTGCTATTATGGTCGTCTGGATCCTATGGGCACCAACAATTGTGGTATGTTCTACATGCAATTGGGGTTTGAAAGAATATTTTCGTGTCTTAGTAATAAATAAATGCTTACATATTCATGACTTCTTGATTACTTTATGCTTTACATAGTGAACTTTGTTTAAAGAAAAATGTATAGATACATCACTGGAATTAGCTTAGTGGAGGTCTAAACTATAAGCATGACACAGTATTAACAGTTACTTGTGGTCGAAGGCTAAACTGTAAGCATGAAAATGAATTTACTTACATATTAATTTACATTGCAATGCACAACTTTTGCTGATCAAGCAAAGAAATGGGTTGAATGTCCTAATCCCTCTCTGTCTAGAACCTTTCTAGAGTATAGTCAGGTTTGTGCATTGTCAACCAACAGTGAGTCTTGGAGTCAGAATGGCCAATCCAGTACTCATGGAATGTTGCAGTTGGAAATTCAAGGTTTTGGATATTGGATAAGATTCCTTATAAAGGGTCTTATGGAGAGAATCCGAGAAAATTTTCTTATATAGATCTCAGAACTTGCCTCTGGGTGCAACACTTAGCAATTCGAGGTCTAGGGCTTCTAAATAGTAATGCCATTAAGGTACGTGGATCTCTAATATGTAGACTAATCTAAGGAGCTTGAAATGATTGGAACTACGTTGGTGGTGATATAGATCAAAACAAGAAGAAGAGGCCAGAACACTGTTCATGTTAACAGTCACAGCCTTATGTTTGCCTTTGTGAGAATATTACTAGGAGAGTCTTCAGGGCCATAAACCAGATTACATGAAGACCTTATTGGGAGATTCAATTTTGCCTTTGATGGGGATGGTTTTGTTAATTCTTCTGAAATTTGTTTGAGTTCTCGGATTGGGCTGACAGAATTGTTTTATAAGGTGGGGAACACAAGTAAAAGATTCGGCAACAACAATTATGTTAATTATGTAATCTAAGAAATGAGTTGCATTTGGAGCAAGAATCAGTTGGCACTTTGACAACTTCTAGACAGCTTAGAGATATTAATTTAGTGAGTTTCTTTTTAACCTTTTAGGTTATACCTAATTTTTAATTGTATTATTGTGTTTCTAAAATTACAATTTGTTTAAAATTTTTTTGTAAACCTTGTCATACTATGTTTCTAATTTTTAGTATACTTTCTATTTTATGTAAACTTGAGGCGCAAGATATTGCTGCTTAATGCTTTTTAGAAGGCACCCGATGGTCTAATGAAGATGGACTGAGATTGTTTTTGTGCAAGAACTTTGTCCTGATGAGAGAATGAACGGCAGGTGAGAGTAGCTGAGAGAACTGAACCGTGTTCCCTTTTATGTTACCCTTATATTTTCTTATTTTATTCTCTTCTTTATCCACCCATTGAGTTTTGCTGCTGGTGCTTCCTGTTGATTGCAACCAACTGCCATTCTAACAACCTGAGAAGGCCTGGAAAACATCTCAATCAACATGTAAGGCTGCAGTTTCTATACACCATTAACTTGCATTCCAGTTTTGCAGCTGCAACTTGTAGAAGACGTATCTCTACAAGCTGTCTTGAATTGGCTGAGATTTCGAGGGGTTCTTCACTGCCACCAAAGACCTACATTCAATCCATGTTTGGGGTCTTAAGCGTTGCTGATTTTCAAGATACAACCTTACCTTCAATTTCCTATTCGAAAGGGCATTACCCAGCTGAGGCTTCTGCTATTGCGGTATCGGCAGGGTGTCATAATATATGCAGCCTTACCCCTGCTTTTGCAGCCAGGCTGATTCCGGAGCTCCTATTTCCCTTCTGCTTTCTGATCTAGTACTTTTTTCTGTCTCTGGAAATCATTGATCCTATTGTACCCGAAACAGAAAGAGTTATTCGTCAACAAGAGCTTGTTGGCAACTTCTTTCAGAACCAACGTTGTCATTACTTAGTTGAACTTTTTCTAGTTTATACTGGTCACATATAATTAGTTTGTTAAATATTTTTGCCTTGGTGAAACTGGCTATATTGTTAGCAGCCTTTGGTTTGAATTTCTTTTATTTCACTTGTATCATTCAATTTGCTCAAAATAAATAAAATGTACCCACTGCCGAAGGCTTCTGCATAAGCAGAGTCCACCGGGGGGGGGGGATTTTCCTAGACAGCCCACCCCAACAATTTCTGCTGAGAGGTTGTTTTGATCAATATGCACAAAATAAATATTAGGACTAATTATTATGTTTAGATTTCTGTTTTGTTTCTTGTAATATATGTTTAAAATCCAGCAACAAAGCCTTCCTGCTTTTACTTTGGTGTAAAAACAATCTATTATTTTATTTGAGCTAATAGAGTATCACAAAGCAAATGCTCTCTCAATTCCACCCCCACCCCTGCCAATTTACCCCAAAATTAGTTCAACATTTGTGGTCTTATGTATTCCTTACCATGTTTTAACCACCCTGTTTTAGGCTGACGGACGAGAAGTGAGACTAGGGATGATATATCCATGTTTCATGGGTGCAAGAATTTTAGGTAGCACTGCAGTTCCATGGTTCACAAGTGGACCATCACCAATTCGCAGTGAGGATTATTTGCTGTTCACATTTATTGTCAGTGCAATTATCTTGTCTATAGTAGCTTATGACTATCAGGTACGTATTTCAGATTATAGATAGGAAGAACAATCCTTTGATTATCAAAAGCTGCAACTAAATGCTTGAAAGTTTAGACTTCATAGTTGCACTCTGCAGGAGATTGGGGTTTTGGTGATGCTGTTTTGTGTCTTCCATGCTTGTGTTGGTTTGATATTACCTTCTCTTGCAAGACTCAGGACCATGTAAGAATCACATCTATTGTTTCTTTGTAGGAGTTTTCTTTAAATTTCTATTGGTTAGAGTAATTATCAGGGGATTTTTAATATTTCATTTGCTAATACTGTTGCACAGGTATGTGCCAAATGAATTGCGTGGGGGGATGATAAGCTTGTCTGCAGCTCCTGCAAATGCTGCAATGTTGTTTGTTTTGATCCAGGTATTTTACCTTTCTCGTTTAGAAGAATTCTCAATAGGGTGATGAAATTGAGCCACAACCCCTATATCTGAGGCCAAATTCAATTAATGGTACAATCGTCATAAGTTTGTTTCATATCATGTTATAACTCTTTTTCGGCTTTGGAGACCCGTCTTTGATTGGTTTACAAAATGAACCCTAAATCAGGTGGAATGAGGCATGGCTTCATGACCTCAGGTCCATGCTTCAACGTTGACTATTTAGTCATTAGTACACTGATGAGTAGAAATGCTGTATCTTGGAGCATTCCTGTGGTTCGATGTAGGATGGATCAAGATACCACTTTGTTACCCATGAAAAGTGGAAACCCCATTGTTGTTGATGGCTCTGCCTGCACTCCCATGACCTATGTGTTGATGCAGAAGCCATGCTCCTTGGTGCCAACTCACCCATAACTAATATAATGTTTTGTTCAATTTTATGGATTGGGGAGAAAGAAGGGAAGAGAGGGGGGTTGGGGGGGGGGGGGGGGATAGGTTAAGAAAATGCGAAGGGAAATGTGACGAGGCTTGAACCAAAGACCTAGTAGTGGTGTCCCTTTTAGTTGTCACAAGCTACCAAATACACTAGGCACCTGTTCAGTGCGGCTTCTCTATGAAGGCTTGAACATTTTATGGGGATGCTTGGATGCTCACTACTTTACTTTTCTTGCAGAGGGCTTACCACCAAAACTTTGAAAATTCAACAATAGTGGCATTTGCTGCTTTTGGGCTGTTCTCAGCTGCTGGTTGCATGCATGTATTAAAAAAGTCGGGAAAACAACCTCGCCAGAGTTGGCATAAATTGTAACAAACCGAGTTCCAAACTGAATTGGGACCAGGTAAATGCAGTATTTTCTTCGCACTAAGATGGTCCGGATGTACGAAAACTTGCCGTTTAGGGGGTGCATCTGTGGAGCTAAAAAATAATCCAAAAACATGGTGACTACTTTGTATGTGAGCTACAATCTCTTGTGCTCCCACCATGTGCATACTCAGGCAAGGCCACACCAAGACAGGAGAGTATTAGTGGCTTGAGGATGGATTGCTGAGATGATGATGTCAGAAGAATTGACAATGTCGGCACACTACTCAGTTCAGTTTTGAGCAATCTCAGGCTCCTTGAGTGATGCTTGTGTGGCCGTTCAACGTCTGCCTTGTACCCCCCTGCGTCTCAAAATGCACAAGCTTTGTTTTGCGATCGTAGGAGGCAGTAAGTATTCTTCACACCCCCTTTTTCACTTTTTATTTTTATTTTTGAGTCAAGCTACTAACGTTGCCAGTAAAGTTCCTTCTTGTAAGTCAGAAACGATTGATGCCCATCAGATCAATGCATTATTTTCACTCTAACCATGGTCTGAGGTATTGGTATCAGATCCCCATACATCCTGATACAAAGAACCTAAGACTTGCACCATCTACCGGCAATGCAATTAGACATGGTTTCACACCTGTGCAAAAACGGTATTAAAAGGTCTAGAATTGTCAAGATGCAACGGGTGAAGCTCATTGGCGTCCATTTGCATTCCGCTTTCCTTTCTTAAATCTCTTTACACAGGTATTGTCAGCTGGGAAGTAACAATATTCTCTTAAAGAGGGTCAAGGTGGAGATGATTTTAGATCTTCATGTTATAAGAGTGACCCTTTACTATCACATCTTATATATATCGAGAGCATACATTACAATATATTATGGGAACTATAACTATAATTAGCCCAAAAAAAGAATTAGAAGGAGAGAGAGAGAGGGAGGGGCCGGGGTGGGTGGGGGGGGGGGGGGAGGTGTTCGGTAAATGGAACTGGACCAAGTCTGCGTTCAAAAGTCCACCTCTTGATCTCTGATCCACTTCGTTGCTACCCATTTTTCTCCTTCAATGACCGGGCAACTCCCATGAAGTGATGCCTGCATGATCGAAGTTGAGAAACTAGAAAAAAGTTTACTAAAAAAGGACGAGAAAACTAGAAACAACTACAAAGTAAAACATGTGGAGATAATTTGAGGGAAAGAAAAATTTGTCATGACATTGACTTTTCTAACCTCTATGGTTTTAACAGTAAACTCTGTTTGCCAAACTACATCGGGGTAACCGCCCCCAGCGGAGTCTCCAATAATAAAAAGGATCCGGACCGTGGCAAACGGTGAGAAGCGGAATGAGATGGATCACGAGTCCACGACATTGAGTGCACAAAATATACAATTATAAAACGAATATAAGCGAAGATAGAATCAAAGGTAAAAATAACAAAACGGGAAAGGTAAAATTACACGATTAGCAACTGTTGAGTTTATATTTACAAAACTAACCAATAAATTAGCCAAAACAGTGTCAGGTTTCACCTAATCACAGAATTACCCCTCCCTGTATCTCCACCCAAACTTTTCTTCCCCTTCCACCTGCAATAGCTTGCGACCTATTGCCCATCTCCTCATTCCGGTACAGGCTCCACATTCTTCTTCTTTTTCCCCCTTTTATTTTCCTAATAACTGAAGATGGTTCCAAGATTTACCACCTTATTTTCCCCACACAACCGATGAGTTACACTCCGACTTGGAAAATAGATGATTAATTGAATCGGAGGTTAGGTTTGTGCAGAATGAGATCTACGGAGATGGATTTGGATTTGCAAAAGCAGAGCAAGAAGAAGACTAGATTTAGACTGATTGAAAAATTAGTTGCGAATATCATTCATCGCATTGGTCTTTCAACAAAAATCATCGTAGATTGGTTGCAAAAGAACTCAGATTGCAAAATCATATGTTAGAAGGATTAATTGTTAACGATCAAGAAAGTGAACTGATTGATTGATTCAGGGGTAGGAGATCAGAATAAGGATTGGTTGATTGCTAATATGCACGGATAAGAATCGGGCTGAAAAGCATGGAATCCATCCTCTAGCTTAAGTTTTTTCAATAAGTTGCAATGGATTTGAATTATGCAATCTTGGGACCTTAGAACCTTTGTCATCTAATTTTGAGTTGCACCCTTTGTCGATCACTTTTGATTTTTCTTTTTTAAGTTAAAGACCGGCTCTAAAACAACATCATTTTGATTCATATCACCAGATGATACAAATTTGAAAACAATGACTATGTGGGATCCTCCACATATATGTCAGCTGTCAATTTTGGGAAGAAAGAACTGGGGCTGCGGGGAGAAAGAAATGGGGAAGGCACATGAGACAAGACAAAATTTGTCCCCAAAAAAAAAAAAAAAAAAACTAATTTAATGGAGTATGGACACTGTTTTGGTTAGTAATCAGAAATGCAAATTCAAAACAGTTTATTTTTGTACATTAAAAAAGTAGGTGGTTAGTTTTGTAATCTAATAGTGCCCTAATCATGTAGTTTCCCCCAAAAAAAGTCTGCCTAGGCCGTGCAGTGCGAAACTATCTAGCTTATGTATGCCATTCATGACTATTGTAAGGGGGGTTGGACAATCATTGCCTTCACAGCAAATCTTCTAATCATATCCCATAGTCCCCCCACCCCCCAAAAAAATAAAATAACAAAAATGAATAAAAATAAAATCCTCAACTGAATTTGCACACTTATCAAGATCTAGGTATTATCAAATGGATCCCCTGACGCCAAATGGATGCAAAAATGTCAATAATCAATTCAACATCTCACCTGGTAATACTTGTAAATACCAAGTGAATATCCAACCGATTCTTCCGATCTCGCTGAACTTTGTAGGCTTGACATATCTTAACTTCAAACCTCAACTGAATTTGTACAGTTTCAGTTCTAAGGAAAAAAAGGATCCCCTAACGGCGTCTGGAAGCTAATGCCTATAATCATTCTATTTGTTTCCTCCCTATAATTCTTAGTAGGTGCTCTAAGTGAGAATACAAAAGAATTTAAGATCTCACAGAACCTTTTAGGCTTGAATGTTGAAAGGTCGAACTGATCTGCAACTAATCAAGTCCAAGTTTTCACCTGGATATGTGGGGGATTCAACTCTTAACAAAATGTAGGAACCACCTACTACTTGGAAGCTGGTCCTTTCTCATCATTAATCAGTTATTGTGCTCTCACCCTGCTAACCTGCTTCCTAATGAGCGGAAAGCATTCAAAATTCAAAATAACATATAGAAACAAAAAACCTGCTTGGAGATTAAATCTGCTAGCCGCCAAATCCAATTCCCATGACCAATCAATTTCAACCTCCCAATTTTATTGAAGTTTCTATTCCAACGCAACTTACCACCATTTTTTTTTTGGGTGAGTCAATTTTTTTTGGATGAATAGCTTACCACCTATTTAGATTGAAGGTAATCCTTCTATTAGACACTAAAGCAAACCTCCCAAAGTACTAGGCAGTATTGACTCCCATCCAAGTAAAACTTATATTGTGATCCTTCACCGTAATAAAGAATGTAAATGATGAAGAACAATTACCAAATCGATTGTGCCATTAGGAAATAATGAATAGAATAGAAGTCCATCCCCTTGGCGTGGCTTCACTTTCAATCCGGTGCAAGCTTTGTAGTCATAATTAACATCCTTAAAATCATTCTGCAGGTTCAAGTAGAAGATAACTATATTAACACTAACAATGGGATTAAAAAAGCAAAAGGATGAAAACCACTTCATAACATCTCCATTGAATGATAAATGAATTACAATAACTCTATCTTACCTCAAAAGGAAAGACAGTTTCCCCACCCCGTTTAACATCAGAGAGATACAACAAGAAGGAAGCCACCTGCACAAATTACTGAAGTCAGGAATTATCATTACAGGCCCTTCCTGGATTCATTGCAACCCCCCCCCCCCCAAAAAAAAAAAAAAAAAAAAGGGGAAGGGCCCCCCAGAAGAACCCGAAGGAATACTAAAAAAATGTCCTTTTTGGGCCCCCCCCATTTTTTTTTTTCACTCTTTTTTTTTGAAAAGGTAAAAAAGAAAAATTTAATTAAAACTCTTTTTCTTTTTTTTTTTTTTTTTTTTTTTTTGGCGGGGGGGGGGGTTTCTCTCCCCCCCCCCCCCCCCCCACCCCAACCTTCAACCAAAAAAATAAATAAGGGGAAAAAAGTGTCTAGCAAGCTCAAACAACTCAAAGTGAAACCCTTCCAAGGTATATAGATTTCCAAGTATACAAGCTCTGGGTGCTGACAAGTCTCTGCTTAACTCAACCATTTTAGAGAATCACTGCTCCAGTAATAACCTGCGAGGATACATTGCATTCTCGATGTTAACCTGGCGTGCCTCTTGAAACTCATTTGGAAGATTGCCTCCAAGCAAGACTCTATTTGGGTTTCGTTGGTGTACCTCTTACATTCTTAAACATGACTCTTTCTAGACTGCATCTTGCCCCTCTAATCCATCTTGGATCTGGAGGAAGATCTTTCTCCTTTGTGCACGTGCTCTCTCCGCCATCTCCGTCCGAATTTCGCTTGGATCTTTCACCCTCTTTTGGCTTGACCCCTAGCATCCGTTGGGCATTCTCTACTCCCTTCTTGGTCCCCGCACCGCCTATGAGACTTGTATTTCCAAGTCCGCAACCCTTGACATTTTCATCTCCAATGGGGCTTGGTTTCCCCACCCCAGCCTCACATGTTTGGAATTCTCTCCCCCCTATCTTCAACCTGCCCTGGGATACCATCGTTTGGACCCCATCACCCTCCAAATCCTTTACCACATCCTCCACTTGGAACCTCCTCAGCTCCCCTCATCCCTCTACCCCCTGGTCCCATTTGGTTTGGTTTAAAGGCCACATCCCTCGTCATGCCCTCACCCTTTGGAGATCTCTTAACCTTGCCCTCCCTACCCAAGCCTTCCTCATTAGCCACCATATTCCAGCCAACCCCTGCTACTCCCTTTGTGGGAATGGTTTTGAGGATATTGACCACCTTTTCTTCACTTGCCCATTCTCCCACCCCTTGTGGGACAGAACCCTTTCATCCATTTAGCCCCGTTCGAGACGCTCACACGGGTTTGTTCGTGATTGGACTTGGATCTTGAGGTCTTTTGCCGGTAACTGCATTTGCGATAGCCTAGGCAAGCTAGTCTTTGGTGCCTCCATCCATCATGTTTGGTGGGAGCACAACCTTAGAAGATGGACTTCCAAATCTCGATCCTTAGACTAGATTTGGAAAGCCATCTACTTTGATGTATCTTCTAGATTGGTTTCCATCCCCCATCCCCCTATTGCTGACAGCCCCAGAAATAGGCTAATTGTTAGTTTCTGGGATCTCAGTAGCCCGGTTATCCCCCCCCCCTCTTGAGCTTTAGTCTGAACCTCTGTTCAGAGCTATGGCGTGTACATAAGCAGTGAATCACAGGGAGAAATGATATAGCTGAAAAAGCTTGCATGTTAAGTGACACTGCCTGGCAGATGTCCTTGTGTTCTTCTTTTGGAATAAATTAAAATTAGTTCTTTCCTAAGGAAAGTAATCAGATGTTTTTTGCCTTGAAGGAATCCAAATGGAGATTACTAGGTTATGTGACCAAGGTTGACTCCCCCCATAATTGGGCCCAAAACCTAGGCCCAAAAAGCCCAATCCTGTGCTGGCTGAATACCCCAGAGATATTTTGATTAGGGTCTAGTTAGAATCCCTTTGATCCAAGGGCTATGGATCTACTTTTATTTTTTTTTATTTGGGTTGGTATTTAGTGATTTACATTCCATTTTAAATTCTTATTTGAGTTGTGGACAAGATAAGACTCTATAACAAAGAGGGTTCCTACATTTTACAAGGGTTCTTATCTTTTAAGAGTTCTCTTTTTATTAGAATTTGTCTTTGGTTTTTTGTCCTTTATTGGGATTCTAATCTGATTTAAGAGTCCCAGTTAAAGTGTTTTAGTGGTTTCTTATCTGGATAGTTAGTTGGATAAGTTTCCTAGTTAGATAAGGGACCTGAGTTAAACAATTAGGACTTAAGAGTAGAGTTTGATTTATTTTCAAAGATTGCAAAGGCTATAAATAGCCAAGTATTCTGTGTAATTTTCAGTTCTGACAATGAATAAAATTATTGAATTTGGGACTAGGGTTTCCTAGTTGAGGGGAACCTTGCTGAGTGAGAATTGTTAAAAATTAGTTTCTTCTTCATCAATCCAGCAATCTTTCAACAGTCAAGTAGCTTTCTTCAAGATCTACAGCCTTAAGCCAAGAAAGAATTCCCCACCCCATACTCTGCCTCTTCCCCCTCATGTGAGACCTTTCCAGCCCTCCACTGTCCCTGCACGACGTTCCCCACCCCCTGCCCCTACTGCCGCATCAAACCAGCAGTATCCCTAGCGCCCACGAGACCCCTAGTCGCTCCCCCCAACCCAATTCTGTTAAGCTCCTCCCCCACCCTGCTGCAGCAGTAGGTTTTCCCCACCCCATACTCTGCCTCTTCCCCCTCATGTGAGACCTTCCCAGCCCTCCACTGTCCCTGCACAACGTTCCCCACCCCCTGCCCCTACTGCCGCATCAAACCAGCAGTATCCCTAGCGCCCACGAGACCCCTAGTTGCTCCCCCCAACCCAATTCTGTTAAGCTCCTCCCCCACCCTGCTGCAGCAGTAGGTTTTCCCCACCCCTTTTCCTCCCTACGATAGCAGCACACCCCACCCCCTGTCAATCCCTCTTCTCCAGCCCCTTTGGCTTCCTTCCCCTTCCCCTAGGGTTGCACCTAGCCCTAGACAGTAATCCTACTGTTCATTACCCAAGTAAACCCTAATTCCCTAAAGTCTGAAAATTCTGCACTTCATCTTCTTCCTTAGAAATTTTGCAGATTTCAAACTTGTGAAATCTGAGCCTATTTTTAATTTCTGAATATTCCTTACAGTCCTGATAAATGAAATTCAGTTCTGGAATTATACAAAAACAAGTGCAGGCCTCGTCCTAGAGTAATTGAAATTCCCTCCAAACCCTAGTTTTGAATTCTAGTTAAAGTTCAGATCTGAACTACTGTTACAGCAGGGTTTTTCAGTGCTATAGAATACCCTGAACACCCTGAATCAATCCTCCTCTTTGCTGGAATTCCTTGGCAGCCCTTATATTTAGGAAAATTTCCAAAATACCCTAAATCTGGGTTTACATCACTGAGTCACACAAGTTAATAAATTTTGCATAAAATAGTTGCCTGTAGAAGATGAAGACTCAGGCCGCTTCCACACTCAAAACATTGAACACTATTTTTCTGTTGATTTCCCTAATCAATGACCAAGAAACCCTGGATAATATAGTGCAACTGACTGACTGTCACTGCAAACTACTAACTAAACTGAAATCTGCTTCAGAATTTCCATTGCACTATAATGTACAACAAATATGACATAAACATCAACTCAAACATGATTCCGTTGTCTGAGAAAATTCAAATCATTGGAATAAAGCAAATGTGACACATGAGTTCCATGCCCCATTGAAAAGGAGGGTGACTTTAAAGATGAGTTTCACTTGCAGTCTGCTGTGCTAATTGAGGATGCAACAGCTAACTTTGATTGTTCTGCTGAAATATCAGTAAGCTCATGCAACAGATATTATAATTTGTGGGCCTAAAAGTAGCTAGGAAATACATGGACTGCATGGTTTCTAACATTAAGATAGTTCAAATATGGCTATAAGCTATTGAGACTAAAATGTTCTGTCTGGTTGGAATTTCTGTTTCAATTGCTGTTTTGATTTTTTTTTTTTTGGGTATCACATTCCACTTATATTAATAAAACATTATTTATTTAGAAAAATATTTACAACTTATGATCTCTAAAGAACTAAAGACAGTAAGTATAAATTTCATTTCCCATCTTTCTCTTTTTCCATCTGTCATATCTTTCGTGGTCCCTCTTTTCCCATTTTTTTTCTGCTTTCTTTGTTAGGATCATGTAGACAGCCCCATTAAGTTGGGTTTATCATTCTTTTGTTGTTGTATATACCTTAAAGAGTCTTTTAGCTTTGTTGAACAATGAAACTGTTACTGTAGAGCATCCCACCCTTTTTGTACAAAATAAAATGTATAACTTTAGTCTAAGACTAAATTAGTATGTAACGATACCTACATTAAAAAAACATCAATAATCTTCTATAAAATGAAGTGAAAATCATTATGTTCATCTTACAATGTCCATTTCCTAACAACTGATACAAGTCAAATCTTTCTAATACATTCCATATAACTCAAAAATTGAATATTCATTCCTAAGATATGACATCTCAACTTGACTCTCCCAGTGAACACCAGAATCAGGCCTTGTTTTCTGCTCTATGAGAATTGAAATGCAGAAGAATACTTGGGGTGGTGTTATGAGAAGAATATAATAACCTTCCTTTTATTTCCAACCTGGCAATACGAGTTAACAACTAAGAGCAGAAACACTGTACAGTCAACTAAGGTAGACTTGGCTCTCCTTCAAAGACCAAATGGGAAATTCAGAATGTTAATTTCACGTCCCATCTTCCAAGCTAAGGATCTCGTCCAAAATTTAAGAAAATTAATTGGACTCTGAATATGGATAGCCTACAGTTTATTAGCTTCCCCACCCCCCCCTTAAATTATTTACCTTCCTCTATTTTCTTTATTGTTGTTGTTGTTGCTGCTGTTCTTGTGTGTGTCTGTGTTTGTGCATGTGTTCCTTCATTTTTTTTTGGTCTGCATGGGGGTGGTGGCGGGGGTAAAAGTGGAGAGAAATGGCAACCAAGTGGTATATGGCATCCACCTAAAATTGTGAAATTAGAGAAAGAATCAACAATGCCAAGATATAGATTGCCAGCTGATGCAATTCTGTGAGAAAGTCAAAACAAATAATGCATATGTATTTTATGCAGAAATAAAATGGTAGTAGAGAAAAATAAATCTTCTTTGCGTAAGAACCAAGGAAGATCTAGACTTTTCTTCCCCATAGTATTACCCTTTGGCTCATTTGCGGGCCATATTCAGCTGGGCTGAATGCATCATAGTGAGAATCATACTTCTGCCCAATCTTGTAACGTAGAATATTAAATGCCTGCACATGATGAAATCTCATATTACTCAGGCAAATTCATAATTGCCCTGAAATTGATTAAAATATTCAAAATGAATTAGAAAAACAAAGAGCATGAACATAGAGAAAATGAGAAAATGGTTGATCTTTGTCCTACCATTAGCAATCTGAGAACATTCAGAGAAATGCAATATATGGTTTACATATTAACCCACTGAGACATGGCTATATAAGCTATAAGCTACAAATTTTTGTCCCATGGTCAAGAGAAACCTCATAAAAACCAGCACTCCGATGTCTGCTAGATAAAAGAGGTCAGCTAAACAAATATCATCCAAAGGGGCAAGCAAAGTCTCTGGTTTGTATGGATAAGCTTGCCTTCAGAGGCCCTCACCAAAAAATATTTGGGTGAAGGGTAACCTAAGGAAATGACCCTCCAGTTCCAGATAATTCCAGCAGCTCAGGGATTCCAACTCTAGTAATGCCAGATACTAGTTATCTTCGGTCATTGAGTTTGCTAGCATGGTTGAAAAGAAATTGAAGACCGAGAGCTGGCCTTGGTGCAACCATAAAGGTTATTCCATTGTGACTAAAACAGGTTTTAGCCTGGCCAGTCTCTGTGAAAGCAGGGTTTAAGGCCATCATATTATAATCCTCCCAGATCCCGCAGCAGGGGGAGCTTCATTCAATTCCTATGCCCTTTATGGTTTCTCTAACCGAAGATCCATGAACATTATCCATGAAGTATCATGGAGGAAATAAAGCTAGGTGAAGAACAAAAATAAATATTTTCACCAGGATAATGGAATTAAGCCTGGTTGTCAATTGTCATACTCCAACCATTAACCAAGAAGGTGACAACCTATAACTGGTCGGGCTGGGAGTTCCTATAGCATGTGACTCATGGTTAAGCCTCTTATAATTGCTAACAACTTTTGAAGGATTCCCCTTCTGTAGGTGTCGGGGGGTTCTCCTGGTTCCTAGTAGCAGTATGATTGTGACTGCACTCGAGTTTCATGCTGGAAAACGATAACTAAACTAGAAAAAACCAGCGAAATTTATTTTAAACGAATAATTAAAAATGAGCCTTGCTTTTAAATTTTGCTGAACATTCGCGTTTTATATTCGTTGATTAACACAACTGCAACCCAAAAAATTAAAACCATATGAGCTTAAAAGTAAAGATTTTATTATAATGCCTTTGTTTAATAAATAATTTTTCCTTTAACAGCATACCTCTCCGTGGCTCCTTGGAATCATTGTAACCATAGCAATCTTCTGCTCAATGATATCCAAGATTCCAGTTTTGTCTTCTGAAGCACTGACAAATGTGCCTGTACTGTTGGCAACCCAAAAACAAAAAGTAAAAAAGAGAACACTATAAGTGAATCCTACTAAATTCAAAAAATCCAGAAAAACAATAAAATGTCAAATATATTTATGAATTAAAGCATTATTTCTTTTCATGGAGACAGATATTTGCAGAGGCAACCTAACATGATACTAAAGAAAAGAGTCAACGCATCATCAAGACACAATCATAAATCAGAGACAAATGGTGGGTTCAGAATAGAACTTTGATAGACTTCCTCTTTTAAGGATAATAACGTTGCTGGAAAGATCAGCTTGATCCAATGGATGGATCTGCTTTTTTTGAGGATTCCAAATGCAACTAGAAGTCGGATCAAAGAGAAGATGGCAGATTCATCCAAACATCAGAATGTCAGTATGCTTTGAGAATCTCAGATCAAAAAGATCATCAGTCTATTTCCAGATTCAGGTATTTAATCGTAACTGTACTCGAGCTAGGACTGCAACAACCATCAAGAACTCAATAGAGTTGGAAATTGGAAACACAGTTGAGATATTGCAGGAACAGAATTAGAATCAGCAATAAAGATTAAACAACAGAACAGTACCTTAGTTGGAGGGGATAGTAAGGCAATGACAATGACAACTGGAGTTCCTGCTGCAAGGTGTTGTTTGGAACACACAAAACTTTGATTCCACAAAGGAAAAATTCTCATGCAAGAAGAGCACAAACTCAGTTTCTTCAGCAACAAAATGATAGCTAATGGCCTCATGCTTTTAACTTAAAAAAACACTAATGCACCATTGAACCTGTCTAGGAAGTCCCTTGCCAATTATTAGTACAACTCACTACTCCCTTTTACAATCCAACTAGCCTAACTAGACATCAAAATGGACGTGGACCCAAATTAAGATACTTAAAGACAAAAATAAATCTAAATTAAGTTGGACATAAAAAGCAACTGGTTCAAAAGGGTCTAACTAATGCAAAAGTCAATGTCAAACTAGGGAAACCAGCAGCAGATTGATTGCAACCAAACTAAACAGCTAGAACTGACTTAATATATATATATATATATATATATATATATATATATATATATATATATATATATATATATATATATATATATATATATATATATATATATATATATATATATATATATATACACACACACACATGATAGAATACTAGTGGTTGGATGTTACCATTAATGTTCATGTCTCTTTAGAATGCTATATAAAGAGACTTATGTAAGAGGTGAAGACACAACTCATCTATTGAAATCAATTTGCTTTGTTAACATTCCTTCTCTATGGAGACTCCTTGTGTTTGATCAAGGTAGGTTGGTGTTCGATCCAATCGATCCACCTTGCGGTGTGAAGCCCGGGTGTTACATTGTTATTCTCAATTCCCTCATATTGTCCTTTCAATTTCTTCATCATAGTTCTGCCCCTGTTTTGAAGATCTATTCAGCTTGTATTGTTATGTTATTATCCTTATAATACCACTCTAGTTTCAGCCCTCTTTCACATCTAACTTCTGTTTCATCTTAAGTTTATCAAATCTGGACTTTATTCCCTGTGAAAGGTCCTATTTGGCTACTGTTTTGATCAATCAAATACAGTACTACATTACAAAGTATACTGTATAAAATTGAAAATAGAAGCTAAACTATGGCAGCATGAGGGTAGAATCTTTCTTTACTTGATGGGTCCACATCTAACAGAAAACATCCCGAAACAAGGTGAATACTGCCTGCGACACTGTTTACATGAACAGAGAAGTTAACATTTTGGTCTTTTTGCTTCTTCATCTTTTTCCTTTTTCAGTAGGCTCTTCTTCATTCTGTTAGTGGCTATGTATAAGGGGTACTTCAGTCTTATGTTAGTCTCTACAGTCTTAAGTTGAAATTTCTCTTTTCTGTTTCTTCTCTTTACCCTCAGAAGGGTGGTAGATGTAAATTCCTTATATTTCAAGTAATGAATATACGCAAGAGTGACACAACCTTGCCCATCGATTTGCACTATTCTATCACTTCTCTTTTTCCTCTCTTCTCCTTCTTCCATCCTCATCCACCTCAGACCTTCTCAGCACCTTCAGTCCTTGTTCTTGATGTTTTACTGATCTTAAAAACTTCTAACTCATTCGTGCTTCTATTTGGAGTATGCCTACTGTAATGCTACACTAGTTTCATTTGTCTATTTGCAAACATTGCCTGAGTCTCACTTGCATACCCATGCCTCAATGTGTACCCATTTTGCCAAAATAAACTTGCTCTAACCCCTATATCAGTAATACCCTCAGATACTCCTCTTGCTGTAACTCTGCTTATTCCATCAACTAAACATCATCTCTGGAGACCAAATATCAGCTGACACTTACATTGTAGTTCTGCTGGTACACAATTGGTAATGAAACCCCAATGTCTCCACGAGACAACGTATCATTTCATGTCATCCTATGCATCCTTTGTCAGAAAAAAAGAGGTTAAAAGAGCTATTAGACTTCAATTACACGAACATGGTACACCAATCTTGATCAAATAGGGAACATGTAATGTGTACAGTTAAAAAAAAAAATACCTATTGACAGCAGTTGCAATAAATATGGCATTTGCACTTTCTTGCCAGTTAGAAACATGGTTACATTTCTGTTTACAACTATGATTGTTTTTCAAATGACAGCAATTAACCAATAAACCTATGGATGAATCAGGTAAAAAGGAACAGGGATCCAATCATTTGTTTGCCTAGTTACATTACAGAAGGAAAAAAATATATGCTACCACTTAGAAGTTAAACACAAAGGTGTTGTATCTGAAAACATTAGTTTCCAACATTCATTAATATAGATGATGTTTCATTCTATACAGCGAGATCCATCATTCCACATGACTTACATGAGGACATAGACATATAATGCAAAAATGAGGACTCATTGCCATTACACTTCCGGTGCACACAGATGAATGACTTACAACAGCGACTAATACTTTACAACTTTCACAAAGTAGATCTAGGTGACCAAGACAAATAAGTGTAGAACACCAAAAAGAAAAGGGGGAGAAAAAGAAAAAAAATAGAGCAGGGGGTGGAGCCTGAAAGACAAAGCGATTGCATGAAAACAGAAACAGATGACTCTTGTCAAGTACTGTCCATTATCAAATGTACAGAAAAAGAAGAAGAGAGGAAAAAAGGCAGAAGTTGGTGCTTCAAAGATAAAACTACTACATGAAAACAGAAGACAACAACTCTTGTCAAGTATTGACAATATCATGAGAGGACAATCAGAGGACGGAAAAGAACCTTAAATGAATAAACTCCATGCAAAATGAAGCATAATCATTAAAAATTATTGTTCTAGATAATTTGAAGCATAATCTTAAATATTAGGTGACCCCATTAAGTTGGGATAAGGTTGAGTTCATTGTTGTTCTAGATGAGGTCGATCACAGCAGCAGTAACAAGAGAGGAAAAAGGGGATGGGTCAACAAGGAGGGAAGGAAAACAATAAGCTGACTACCTAGCAATTGATCTAACCCAATGAGATCGAGAATACCATATTATTCCTTCACCACTATGCAACTCAGAAGAGCCTTAAAATTATCTGTTATTTATTGCTTCACTGCCATCACCACAAGTTATAGCCTTATATTGAGTCGATGACAAACCGTAACCCCATCCATTCATTTAAGAAAAAAACCCACACTATTGGAAATGGTTTGCCAATATGGAGAATAAAGTTACCTTGTCCTAGTCCCCTTTGTGTTCTCCTTACTTTCCCCTTCCCGCAAAGCCAAGGTTGAAGGTTCAAGGTTATGTTCTGCCAATTTTATTATGCTTTGGCATTGTTCTGCAGTAGCAAATTCTGGAAAACATAATGCTCGAGGCTTCCAGCTTAAAACCTGGATTTGAAATTTCAGATCACACAAATAATCATTAGAAAGAAAAAAAACTTGTTTGGAAAATGAAATAAACAAAAGGAAGGAAAAGGAAAGACGTGCAGGATAATTATCAGGACTAAACATAACTGCAACACTAAGGGAAAATAAAGTTTTGAATTTTTCTTCTATTAGTGCTTGATTCCTTCTTGGCCGTCCATTTGTTCCCTTAGGTCTCCACACGCCCACCCAACAACCCATGGAGGAATGATAAATAGAAAATACAAGGAAAAAAAATTCCCCATATCACTTTAACCTTTTGTCTCCTTGTTCTTTTGTATTACCTCTTGAATCCTACACCCCACTACTGTATTCAAATATGTTCATCTCCATTTTTACTTTCCAGCCACAGTTCTGAAAGAACTAGAGCACAGAAAATCTCTGTCTTCAATGATTACTGCATGTAAGATATCTATGGAGCATAAAAGTACAATATCTGAATAACAAGATTGTGTCAAAACTGGTAATGCAGAAAAGATACACAACAAGTTCTTTGTATGGTTTTTAACAACCTAGTGCCTTAGGTATCAAAATCTTCAGGTCACATAAAGGTATCTAGAATATTCCAGAGCAAACAATAAAACATATCTATTCCTCACTACAGGATATGAAAAGACCGGCATTATCCAAAAGACAAATTTACTTCAACGTCAAAAAGAAAAAGGTTGAATCAGGAGAAGCCAACAAACAACAGCACAATTGCAGGCTGGCAGACTGCAAGTGCTTCAATATTTCCTCGGTTTCATGTTCATATAGCTCCTTATCTGAAGATCCAAATACAAAGTAAGTCGAATCGAACGAGTCACCTTAAGTCAAATTCATACTGCTATCACTTTGCTTTAAACTGCTGTTGTAAATATACGAATCTATTCATCTAAAAAATAATGAATTAGCCTATTTAATAATTTCATTTTTAAGTTAGACTCGAGGTTTACTTGACCGGCCATAAGAATGCAATCACTAACATCAATTGAATCGATTACTGGTTCACTCATCCTATAAGAGAGTAAGTTAAACAAAATAAACCCTATGATTTTGCAATCCGATCTCAAATCAAAAGGGAGAAGGACATGGAGTGAAATCCTTCTGATCCACCAATGCCACGAAAGCATCGTATTAAGTTCTGTAAGCTTGAAGCACAAGCAACAGCAAAAGAAGCTCAAAAGATCAAGAACCTGAAAAGGTATCGACGCGAACGAAGAATTTCCAGTCACTCCATGCGGCATCGGACTGTACTTCGTCTCCTTGTCTACTACTTGTAGTTTCCTCGGCCTCGTTCGAACATCAGAAATATCCTGCAAAGGAGCGATCAGAAGGCAGCGTAACTCAGATCGAACAATTTAAAACCAGAAATTCAATGAAGAACAGAAATAACTGATATGTCACCTGAGAAAGGAGCACAGAACCAAAGAATCCAGCAAAGAAGAAAGCGATGCATGAAAGGAAGACCAGCGGCAACCCTAACTTCGTTCCTGGACCCCAGATACGTTTCACTTTGCCTTTCATTTCTGGATTTCCAGATACAATGCAGCAAATTCTTTCTTCGTCTTTGTAATTGTCTCGACAAATTTCTTGTGCTTCTGCTTCTCTTAGTATTTCCTCCTTACGTAAATCTTTGTTGCCGGATTCTTAGGGATAGTTTCAACTCACAAGACTAAACTAGCGGCAGGTTTTGTAACGAGTCTAAAACGGCGGGAGATTTCTCTTAAAAAGGAAATGACACAAGTAGATTACCTGGACCCTTCACATTCCGGGTGGGAATTTGGAGATTAAGATAAATTTCAGGGGTGTTTTGGTCATACAACAAAACTTGGCAGCTAATTTAGCATGGAGTGGTTTTTCGGTTGTCAACACGACAGAACGTCAACTTTTGAGAGAAAAACCTGGTTTATCTGGTTTATCTCTTCGCCGTCTGCACAACGACATCGAGCTTTGATCGAACGGTCTGAATTTTAGGTTAAAAACTGCAACCTTGGAAACTAAAATATCTTTTTTTTCTTCTCCGGAAATTGCTTCACTCGTAGGCGCATTAACCGTCAAGCGATCGTCACCGTTGAATATCAATGGTTGAGACTAAGATTTTGATCCGACGGCTCATATTAATTCACATGACAGTAATGCGCATGACTGAAGTAAGGTTCCCAAACGCTTCCTCTCATTAATGCGTGAGTTTTCTGTAGATTTCAAATCCAATCAGCTTTAGAGGAACAAGAACCAAGAGAATGGAACCACATAACAAGTAGTTTTTTAATAAGTTTTGTCTATCTCTTTGTTTGTATCAACCAAAAAAAAATATATCCATTTGTATCTCCAAATTGTTCTTTAAGAGACTTTCGAGTTGAATTAAAGCTATGCTATAAGTCATCATTTCCTGCTCTCTCCATTCCCTCTTTCTTGCATAGCCATCATATTCCTATAAATGATTACCAAAAGAAATCATATTCCAATAAATCCTGTGTATTTTTTTTAAAGGCATCTTAAGAAAAAGAAAAATGCAAAAATATCTTTTCTCTTAATGCTTCTCCAAGCCAATTGGCATTTCGCGTTTGCTTTCATCTAACTTCATTGTAGGCAACCTCTTCCTCTTGACAGAGAATGTAGTTGGCTCTTGGATACTTTTGGAGGCTCCTGTGCGTGTAACCCTATAGCACATTTGACATTTAATATTATTATTTCTCACATCTAGTGTAATATATGCGGATGATTCCCTAAATACTGCTCTAATAATTAGATTTAAGAGACCATGTGCAGATGATCAATTGCAGATCTCTCCTTCATGATAGATGATCCACTAAATCATGCTCTAATGATTAATCTTAAAAGGCCATCTACAAGATAATTCAGCTACAAAATCTCTCCCATCTCTTGAGCTCCGGATCATCTCTCCTGACAAGGAGCACAAAGTGCTCTTTGACGGCAATTGATCACAAATTACAAAAGGCCCATAAGATTAGAGTAATGAGATTTTTTAAAAAATATTTTATTAGTTTTTACTAATGAGCCCCATAGTTTGTGGTTTTAAAGCTGTCAGCTCCATCACTAGAGATTATCTACACTCCCCAACCAATGGTCGCCCGTCGCCGCGCCCAGCGCCGACTGGTAGGGTGAATGACCCGTTGGGTTCGGCTTTGCCGAATTTGTGACCATTTGGGCCATAAACCTTGGGGGTTTTGCCTAAACTCCCTACCTGTTTTGGCCGCTCGGCCGGGTTTGGTTCTTCTGTCGGCCACCCCTTGTGTCGTCTTCTTTCTTGTTGGTGGCTCTGCTTCCTGGCCCCCGGGTCCGGGGGCCGCCGGGTGGGGGCCGCCCCGGCTTTGGGCCCGTCCTTGGCCGCCCCCTCGTTTGGCTGCTTGCGCGCGCCCAGCGGAATCTACACGTCCCCAACCACACCCTCTCCCCTCTTTGCATTGTATATTTGTTTCTGGTTGGTTTTAATATATAATTCATTTATCCCAAAAAGAAAAAACAAAATGACATGCGAAAGTCTAAGGAAAAAGGTTTAGAAAAGAAAGTTGTTATTTCGACGAAAGAATATTTTGACCGGGATATCGTTTTATGTGGAGGAATATTATATAGAATGCAAAATTTAATAGTTTGTTGCATTTGGTCAAGGCTACTGGATAACTTATTTGTCATGAAATGAATAAAATATATTAGATCAATTAAGGATACAGGATTGTATCAATCACGCATCTTAGCATCTTTTCCAAGTCACAGAGAAGCTTACTTATCACCAAATGGAAACTGATTAAATGACAATGTCCAAGGACAACAAGAGCATAGGGCTATAGGGAGATGGATTTTTAGGTATCAATGGAAAGGGTTATTTACTGTTTGACGGTAAAATCTATAATTTTAATAGTGAGTGAGAAAAAGATGATTCCAAACATATGATTTAAGACATTACTCTGAAAGCATTTTAGGTATCACCCGAACAGGAACACGTTAGGTAAAATCTACAAATTCTTCGTTTGGGGCTGAGTTCTTCGGGTCCCATGGGTGGGACCTTCAGGCGGATGTGCGCCCTTTGTTCGAGCAGCCCGTGTTTATAAAAAAATTACAATATAGAGTGAGAAGTGTCCAATACGCACCTGCCTTGTTCGCCCCCACCCCCGCGTGTCAGTCCGCTCCCTCTAGTCACGTGGTTTTTTTTGGGGTGGGGGTGGGGGAGGGCGTTTGTAGTGTAACCATTCCAACTATTTAAGTATCTACAAAATTCTTCCCAAAAAAAAAAAAAAAACCCACTTAACTAGGTAACTTAATTTGGGTTCTACACATGTTCATGTTCACAATGACAAAATAGGCATGTGAGCATAAAATGTTATGAATAGGAACAGAAGCTTGAAGTCTACATGGAAGATATAATTTTTCTCTTGATCCTGCTGTAGTCCCCTCCTTTGTTTACCTCAAGAACGATTTGGTAAATGAATCGGGGAACAAATTGGAGCTGATAGAAACAGCAGCTTGGAAGTAATGACATAGAAGCCAACAGAAGAGACCACTGGCTAACATATGAAATAATCTTCAGGGATCTCTGATGGTACCTTATCCATTTAGAATATTTATCTATTGTTAAATTTGCTGATGTACCCTTTTCCCTCAGCTGACAAACACTTCCAGAGAGCAGAGCTTCATGTGGGTATTGACTAGATAAGCTTCTTGCACCAACGGAGAACACTATACAATTTTGGTTCAATGACATTCCTAATGGTTCGCTTTCTTCTTCTTGCATCCTCTAGGTCAAGAGTCCTATATGCAAGAGCTACCAAATACATGGCAGGATGGATTCTCCTATGCAGAACAAAAGAGACACGAAACTTATTCAGTTCATGTGGTGGGGGGGAGATTCTTGAAAGAAGAAAAAGATTATCCAATTTGATTCCAAGAAATCAGACATCCCAAAGTTCTAAGCAGATGAAATTGAAAAGAGTGAAAATAAATATATCTGCAAGTTCCAGGATGATATGCCCACTGGGGAGAAAAAGCTCATAGCTGCATGCATTAACAGGATTAAAGATTGCATACAACAAACTTGCATAGAAATCAAAATAAGGAGTGCCAATCTTTGATAATTTTGTCATCATCCAATTGTTCTCAAATGAGCTGCATGCATTAACAGGATTAAAAATTGCATACAACTTTGTTGACTTTTAATAATATTAATTAGGTAAAGGCTGCAAAGAAACCAAGAGTGCTACATCCCCGGAAAACAGGTAGGATATCCATGCATGTGTGTGACAAGAGAGAGAGAGAGAGAGAGAGAGAGCCACTAAGATATGAACCAGCAAGATTACTACTCACTTTTCAGGCTGTTCAGCTGCTTCATATCCATCCCAATACCTTTGGCACGGCACTGTTCTTCCCCTCTTATTTCGACCAAATGTTTCAACATACCAGCCACCAATGTCATGTGTGCTACAACGAGGCTCAAAAAGCCAAAATCTGTTGAATAAACTTATTCTCGTTGAAGATATCAACATACCATAGTAAATGAAAAGGCGATGAGATGCCAATCTGAATAAATAATGCTTATGCAGGAGATAATGAATCCTAAGAATATAATAGTTGCTCACAAATTTCTCAGATTTGCTATTCAGCTTCAGCATGAGGTTCACAAACTAGTTTCAGGATTATACCACGCAGCTCTATAACTCAACCTAGTAAAGCCTGTCATCAGCACCAACTTTTAATCTAGAGAAGGGGAGAGGGGAATATGGACCAGAACTGAGGACACATGGCATTATCATCATGCTGCATCAATTAATAAAGTGAGCAGCAACAAAAATGGTCTTGAGGAAATGAGTCAACTCACTTGCTAGGGGGTAACCGGGCTCTGCTACATCTACATTCGCAAACAGAAACTTCACCTTCAACATGATACCAATGCAAATGCTTCACCTGGAAAAAGATAGCATCAGTATGTCAATAGAAAACTATCCTACTTAGAGAACGAAATATCTTTTGAGTAATGATGTGTGTTTGGCTTGTGGCATCACAAATCTAGTCAAATAACAGAATATCTTTGCCTCTAGCAATGGAGTAGCCACCATTTAAATTATGATTCAACTCAAATACATCAGAAATGAAAAACAAAAAAATCAGAGATAGGATGTCCTCTAGCAATATTCAACAACAATCTGTCTATAAATTATTAACAACTAAAAAGACTGTTTCAAGGGGAAAAAATTTTATCTAAACAAGGCACTATCAATTTTAGCCCGACTTGAAGAGTAACCAGCAATCCTCCAAAAGCAGCATCGCTTTGGAAGCAGGCTATTCTAAGTTGAAGGTGGGAAGAAAAGGCCAACTTTCAGTTTAAGGTAACAAAAAGTGCAATTAAAAATCACTGTGTACAGAAATACACCAAATCACATGCATGTCAACCAGAATCCTGACATCTCTATACTGTTAACTCTCAATTAGGAGCCATCAAAATGGAAGAGATTGAAGTTCTCAAAAGTAGCTATTCCCAACTTATAACACCTGGAAGTATTTCCCATAGACCATATGTCATATCAAGAAAAAGGTAACTATAGTATGATAACTTCAACAAAAAATAATATAATTGGAAAGCCATATGCATACTGGAATGTCGAGAGTGTACATCAAAGGATAACAATAATACAGACCATTAGTGTTCTATGTTTCATAATCACATGAGTCTTTGTGGAATTGCTGTTGTAGACAGAGCAGGACCCTTCTTCTGGGCTAGTCCCCAGGCCATTTATTGTTCCCAGTAGAACTGTTGATCCACCCAATTCACCAGAGTCCATAGGTGAATCTTTTCCTCCACTAACTGTATCTCCATGTAAATTTAGATAAACATGGATCTGGTCTTCAGAATCTTGGTCTTCAGTCTCATTACAACAGCTTTTAGGAGGAGTCCTAGTAGCCATAGCAACTAATCTTCCAGATATGTGCAATTCCAGATCCTTATAAGCATCAGACACATAATCTTTGTGAGGATTTGGGTGCACCTGAGGAGCCTCTGAGTAATTCAGAGTCCCAGATCCTTTTGTGGTTGTTGCCGGCTCCATTGTTTGGGATGTCCCAGAAAGCACAGGAACAGAAGAAGTTAGCTTTTCTGAGTGGGCATATGATAATTCAGAAACTTGGTCAACTAGGCATACAACTCCAAAAAGGTCACGCCCCAAAACCAAGTGCAGCACCTCTGGAGTTCCATATGCAGACCTTTCCTCAGCTTCAAAACATTCAGGGAGAAGGTCCATTGATTCAATGACAGGACCGTAAAAAGCTGCATGGATGGCCGAATAAAATTCCCTCTCAAGTATATCAAAATAGTCTGACCCAACCACGACCTTTTGTTGTGATACGATTTCATTTATAGCAGATCTGTACCATTTCAGCCATTCAACAACTTCCATCTGCTTTGCTACAGTCATGCAGGATTCATATCTGTATATAGATGAATATCCTTTCAATGTTTTCTGCAGAACTTTCTTCTGGGAGAACAAAAACCTGTCATAGTGCGCCCTTTTCTCTGAATCAGACAGAATCTGTAAAGCAACATAATGGCGAATTTTATTCAAATCACAAGTTTCACTTCATGAACGTCATATCATGAATCATGTTTTAGAAACCTTGCAAGTCCACACACTATTGAGTGTTCATGGAATCATGAATCCACAGTGGAAAAAGTAAATTATTTCAGAAAGGGGCTCTTGCAGCCACATAATCTCACATAATCTCAAGAAGCAAAAACTAGACCATATTGAAGGGTCTTATACTAGAGTTTGTAACAAGACAGAACCCAAAGAAGCTACTACAATCTTTTAATCCATAATGAATGTAGGATAGTGGTGAAATTGGAGTTCCTAAATGTATATAGAAAGAAGCTTCTGACTAAGATTGTGCAAATGATTGCAATTTATAGATTCCCTTAGAAAGGTGAATCATAGCCAGCAATAAGATGAAGAATGGTCTTCTTGGAGTGGATAAAGGAGAAAAAATAGAAGAAAGTTATGAGTTAAAGAGTCTAACCCCAAGTCTAGGATAGCTTATCAACCCATCCCTTGCCTCTCACCAGGAAATATCCAGGATTTATCATCAGCAAGGAAGGTGATATAGAAGAGGATGTCCCACAAAAAGTTTAGGTACGATAGATGAAATACAGAGGGGCATCTGGAGTGTTATGTGATCATTGGGTTTCTGCAAAGCTTAAAGAAGAATTTGTATGGTGTACAGCGTTGGGCAGTTAAAAGGTGTCATATAGATTAGTTAAGTTGGTGGAAATAAGAATGCTGTGAGAGATGAGTGGCAAAATCAGGAAGGGTAAACTATTGAATTGCTTATATTAGAGCTGATGTACGAGTTTCCCCAATTCAAGATAAGCTGCATTAAGAATTGTTTGAGGTGGCATGGCCATGTTCAAGAGGCCTTCGGATGCTCTGACTTGGAGGATGGGGTTGAAACAAAATAAAGGTACAAAAAGAGGCAATACAGACCTAAATTGAGCATTCCAGTGGTGATGATGATGAAAGGCATGCATGCTCTATGTCTCGACTCAAACATGTTTATGGTAGAGCTGACAGGAGCATCTCTCCTATGTTTTCTATGTTTTGTGTTTTTGATTCGACAACACTGAGTTGTTTTTGTTGTGTTTTTTATAAGTCCAATTCACTATTGAATGTGATGATTAAACCGTACCAGCAGCTAAAGGGAATTTGATTAGTGACTGGAAAATTCCCTAAGATTACAAGCACCATACCTCATAAGCGGCGAGAATTTGAACAAATCGTCCCGAGGCGGTAGAGCGGCGGTCGGAGCTAGTATCTGGATGCGTTTCTTTGGCTAATTTATGGAAGGAAGCCTTGATTTCGGCAAAGCTGCTGGTTTCCGACAATCCTAAGATGTCATATGCGTTCTTTCCGGCGAGTTCAGTCGGAGGGGTGGCTTTGCCACTGAACCATCGTCTGCCACAATTCACCGGCAAGAAGCAATTGCATCTACGGTGACCGAGATAAGTTTGTAAGGAGATCAAAAGAGTCGGATGGTGATAGAATCCAACACGTTCAGTTCCTCCGCCAGCGGAAGCCATTTTCGCTTCAGCGAGCGAATCTCAACTCACGAGTTCATCGCTACGGTGGCATCAGTCACCCCAGAGGCATTTCTCGCCTCAGAACCAACCCGGCTCGGCTGCCTCGTGTCAGTTACATAGACGCCTTTATATTGGCAGTTTATCATTTGGCCCCATTTTTACACCACCGTGTTTAAGAGAACCTTTCCACATCGCCAGCTTGCGAAGAATCTCCTGCACCATACCCGTCTTTTGGCGGGGGAACTATAGAGGTACAGTCAAATGGCGCTCGCTCCCATCTGCAATGAATAGTGTAGGTTCCGCAAAACCCACCCGAGACGGAGTTCCTTGGAATGGCTAGGGTTCCTACAAAACCTTTGTGGTAATAATGGAGAGAATATGATTCTCCATATCAGTTAATCTAAAAAGGACCTTTTGAGAAAAACGATTTGGGTTTTCACTTGAGAGAGAATGAGCTTTTCTTTTATGGAAGGAAACACTCCTGACCTTGTATGTCAGCTCGACAACGTCCAAGGGATGGTCGATGCTCTCAGCTCTGTTCGATGGAAACGCCATCAGGTTTGGTCCCACTTGATTTCCTCTTCCTTGAACTCTACTATACTTCTTTTCATAATCTTCTCAAGGTCGCTACCACTTTGGTTCCATAATTTATAGGGTTTCTGCTCTCATTCATGAATTAGGATGCCCTTGTGGAGCTGTCTGAGCATGGCATTGTTTTGATTGTCGAAGAAACGAGTTGCCTTCAGGCGAAAGTCTACCTGAAGAGCGAGGTATTGATTCTTGTGCAATTTTATTTCTTTGGATCCCTGTACCCTTTATCTGAATTTGTATTTGGGTTTCTTATTTGATTTTCTGTTTTTAGCTTTTTCTCTCTTACGAATATCGCGGTGAACGACGCCCAAGATTCGGAGTGAGCTTGAGCCTCTTTGTTGATTCCCTGAACACATTTTCTACTCCTGGACATACAAGCATTATTGAGCTTCGGTATCCAGGACCTGATATGCAACTTCTTCTCCAGTAATTCTCCTTCACCGATATTTATAGTTTTGGCTTTGATTTCGGTGCCTGTAATGAATGGACCCTGTCCCAACTGATAGGAAATGGGTAATGGATCCATAACCACATTGACTTCTAGCTCTTCTGTTTATATAAATCGCTAGAAAATTATCTGAGAATATTGATTTTTTTGATCTCCTGTCATATATATCAGTATCTTTCAATGCGAGGACTTGTTATTATAGCAGTAGTTAGATTAAGGAGGATTAGTTTCCTAGCCCGTTGGATTGAGTATAAAAACTGAGGTGCCTGACAGAGCCTACTAGCGATTCATCCAGAACTGGAAGACTGTTTGAAGTTAGGCATTCTAGGGCAAGAAGAAAGTTCTGTGACTGCTTTTGTGTCTCAGTAAGATGGACTATAGCACTGATTACCCTTGGATGGAAACATCAGAAATAGGGGAGCCAGTGAGTCTGGAGCAGCTGTAGTCTAGAAACCGGGTTATTACTGCCAAAGAATTTTTACTATTTTGCTATTGTATTTTGGTTACTACTGATTAACTAGAAACACTACATCACCAAAAAGTATAGTGTGTGTGTGTGTGTGTTAAGTATCCCATGGTTAATCCTACTAGGGGCAGTATTTTGCTATGATATCCTTTCTTCTGCTGATTATGAGAAACATTACATAACCATAAAATAAAAAATATAATAAAAATCTAGAATACGTACACACTACAGTAGCTGCTTTACTCAGGCTGTAGCTTAGACATTGATGAATTCAAATAGATTTATGGAATTGGATTGGGAGCCAATGATCCTTTGGCTAAAGAGAAAGAATTCCACTTTTCAGTGTGTTGTCTCCAATATTTGCATCCAGATTGCGTCTGGACAGTATTGATCGTAGTTCTGTAATGATGAAGTTTCCTTTTCCATGTCTTGAGGCTTCTGCTGTCAGAAAATCTTCCTCCAAATTTTTAATACAAAACCCAGTTTATGCCCATTCTGTTGCCATGGATATTGCACCATTTGTGTCAACTACAAGCTAAACATTATTGATGAATTCAAATAGATTTATTGGAGTTGGATTGGGAGTCAATGATCCTTGGCTAAAGAGAAAGATTTCCATTTTTCAGGGTATTGGCTCCAATATTTGCATCCAGGTGGCGTCTGGATGTTATTGCTCGAAGTTCTATAATGATGAAGTCTCCTTTTCCATGTCTGAGGCTTCTGCTGTCAGAAATTTTCCCTCCAAATTTTTAATACAAAACTCAGCTTATGCCCACTCTGTTGCCATGGATATTGCACCATTTGTGTCAACTACAAGCTAAACGTTATTGGATGGTTCCCAACTTTGTATAAGGGAGGGGAGAGGACTTCTAGTCATACATAATCTGCTGCTGTCTGCAGGGCTGTCCAAAAGACATTCATCTGGGTAGGCATTCTTCTTGTTTAATATTTTTCCCTATTCCTGCTACTCCATGAAGAGTGGAAGTATGCTGTGGTTGCTTCTTTTGAATCAGCACAACCCCTTTGGAAACTCAGACCGAGACAAACCAGGTCCATATCTGGTTTAGACATTAGGATTTATTTATTCATGTCGGTTCTTCTAGTAATATATTTAGAGTCTGTTTTCCAGTTTCATTTTTTGAATATACTATAAGATTCTTTGTTGAAGTGGATTTCAGCTTTAGAAGAGTACATAATCATTGGTCAGATTATTGAATGGGAAATCGAAGTTGGTTTTGTTCAAGTATGGCTTGTCTTATCTGATCTCCAAGCTGGTTGAATACATGTAGGTTCTCTTCCATTATTTCTTTGGTCCTTGTTTTCTCTTTCTTTCTTTCTTTCTTTCTTTCCCTTTTAGCCTCGGTGGTACTTGTAGCGCACCTGATTTACGATTGAACGCCTCCAATCTACTCTGACATTTTGTCTGCAAGTTCCCTAAGTTGGTTTCAACCCAGATGAGGTTCCCACTCTTCTAAGTTGATTGCAATTAGATTTTGCTGATAACAAACATTTAAGGGTATTTAACAATAATATCTCAACTGTTAGTGTTTTGTTGTATTATCAGGAGAAGAGGGAGAGATCTTGTAGTGTAGCTCTTTGCTGAATATTGGGTGCCAGTCAACCAAAAGAATTGAAATCTTGAAAGAAATGTCAAGATATGACAAGAAGCAACCCAATAACTGGAGGACAGGAAGAAGTTAGCATTAAAGTAGAGACAAAAAAAAGCTCAATTGAATGTGGATGAGTGGGTGTAAACTTGAAATTTTTTTCTGGCACTGAAAATCTACTTTGGAGGGAATTTTTTAGTTAAGAGAGCATCCCATTGGGTTTCCATATTTATGGCTATCCTCAATCTTCAGTCTTTGCTTTCTAGAGCCATGAACTCTTACTTCAAAAGTGCCTTCTTCATACACCCTCCCCTTCTGACACTGCCTTAGTAGTTCCTGAATGTTGCTTATCTGTGTGAATCTAGGTCAGTTGATATACCAGATGCTTGCATTTATGCTGAGATACGAACAAGAATTCCTGCTACCATGTCATGGGACTACAATTTTGAACCTGCAGGAAGTGCCCCTCTCACTTTTACTGTGAAGGTATTCATTGTCCCTCTTAAGCATGTTTAACTTAATCTTTGCCTGTATTTTTTTTGTACTCATAATGGCAAAGTTCCAGTCTGCAGCTCTGAAGGAGGCCATTGATGATCTTGATTGGCCAGGTTCAGCCATCCAGATAGTTCTACAGCCAGATCCTCCATCCGTTACGTTTAGAGGTGAAGGCCATGGTGACTTGCAGGTATCCTTGAGACTTGTGATATGAGTTAGGATGTTCTACTTGGCATTTAACCTTCACCATCAGTCAGTTCAAAATTTTCACTCTTGACAGATTGATTTCATGTATTATGCAAATACCGATCTTCTGGCTGCCTTTCAGTGTGATCACCAGGTCTCTTACAGGTATCTTTTAATACTTCATGCCGTGTAGATTTATCCAGTTATCTACCTATGTTCCTTCTTATCCCCCCCCCCCCCCCCCCAAAAAAAAAAAGAAAAAAGAAAAACACCCAACCCAAAAAAAAGAAGAAGAAAAAACTCTGTTCCTTCATGCCTCATTTTGGTTAGGTACAAGTACAAGTTCCTTCATGCAACAACTTCAAACATGCCAAGCAGTGTTATAAGGGATAATAGAGGGAGCAAACTATCTATTGGAAGGGGTGGAATGTTGAAAGTACAGCACCTTGTTTCCATTGCAAGATCATCCATTCCACACATTGATTCTGCTGGTTATCAGCAACCTAGCCGAATTGCTTATATTGAGTTCTTTGTCAAACCAGAGGAGGAGGAGGAAGATCCTGTTAATGATTCATAGAAATTATCTAAAGGTATACTCCAAGATTAACCATTGTGCTTTATGTATGGTCATGTTTCTACTGTTTCCTAGGGAGTCCTTTTGTCTGTGTGTTCTGATATTACAGTACAGATGAACCAACTTCACTGAGTAATAGGATGGATGTGGAACGTCGAGTTGAAAATCGTCATTATGTGATTATATTCGCACAAACTAGCTGAGAAAACCTTCTTAATGGTTCTTTTTTTTTGGTAGAAGGACCGTAATGGATGTGTTATGCTATTTTTGCTCATTTGCCCTTTTAATAGAGGTCTTATGGGGAAAGAATTCAAATTTCTTCAGAGATCAGAGACTGCTGATATAGAAAACCTTCTTAATGGTTGTGTTCTGCTATTTTCTTATTTTCCCTTTTATAGATGTCTAATGGGGAAAGAATTCAAAGTTCTTCAGAGATCAGAGACTGCTGATATAGAAGAACCTTCTTAATGGTTGTGTTCTGCAATTTTCGTTAATTTGCCCTTCCGTAGAAATCTAATGGGGAATAAGGTCTTCAGAATCAGAGACTGCTGATGTAGAAAAATCTTTTTTGTGGTTGTATTTTTATTTTCCCTTTTATAGAGTCTAATAGGGAAAGAATTCAAAGGTCTTCAGAGATCAGAGACACCTGATGTGTGAATTATTTGAGAATGACCGTTTATTTATGGTTGTGCTCTGCTATTTTCATTTATTGGCCTCAATCACTTCAGTCGGAGTTGACTGGAATCATATGAAACCAATCGAATTTGGGTTAAATACTGGAAACCCTTTTTACACTGGCAGGAAATTAGGAACAGGTTCCTGGTTCATCCAATTCCGATTCAAAAGAGTTGTTTCAGTAGATTTAATAAAAATTTCAAACCCCAGTTGTTATAGTAACAGACAAGAATAACGGTCTGCATAACATACCCGTCTTTAAAATAATTTATGACGCAAATTAAGGCAGTAACAAGCAAGGGATTCCGAACCAAAAAAGCATTACAACTAACTAATCTATCAATAAATTATTGTTTGTTCTGCCCAAGAGTTACCAGATTATAATTTAGGGTAATTTTCATTAGGATCTTGAGGATAATTTAGGATAGTTTTCACTGGACCCTAAGGTTTGGTCCAGGTCAGTTTTAGTCTAAAGAAATTTTTTTTTCATCTGATTCTTCTATGGTTCTCAAAAATGATCAAATAAGGACATATTATAATTTTGATGACCAAAATACCCTTATGATGCAATGGTCAAGATTGTATCACATGCATATGCATTAGTGTGGAAAAAACCCAAAATATGGTTCAGATTCTAATTAGTCTCTATATTCTCGATTTTTTTTTGCTAGTAACAATTTTTTTCTTCTAATCAGTCACTCTGTGGGTATATGATGAGTTTTAAGATCTAACCATGTAGAATATTATAATAAATTTAATGTTTTTCTCAACTTAAAATACTATGTGTAGTTGAATTTATTAGACATTCATTGCGAAGTGATTAAATTTATTAGACATTCATGGAGAAATTTCTATCGAAAATATGAACAACAACAAAATCAGGTAATAACATGGGACGGTTACATCTCATGAGCTTGATTTCTTTTTTGTGGAAGAAAATCTTTCCCAACTGACACCTCCATCTCCTCCGCCGCTGGTAAGTTGAGATTAGGGAGAAGAACAACCCCAGTGTGGTTGGACATCTTCAAATCAAGAATCTCCAATTGATTAAGCCCAGATGATCTTTTCATTCGGTTTTGAGGAAATGCAACTCACGAACGCTCCATAATTGTTTTTTGGTCTTCGTCTCCTTCAGATGCAACCTTTACCAGTCTTGGATTGGATTCCAAATCCAAATCCATCTTCTTTGGTGTCCCCCAAAGACTTCATTGTTTCACTGAAGAGAGAGTTCAGATAAATACTAGTTATTTAATAATAATATGTGTTTGTTAACGTTTTGGTTCTGAGAGACCAATTCTTATGCAAAATTATTTTTTAATGTTTCTATGCTAGAAGACCGTTCTTTGCTTGGTAATGGGCCAAGCACGGAACAATGGTTTAGCACTAAGAGTTCGGCTTCAAGAAAGGAACAATGGTTGATGCACTTAGCAAACCCATCTCTTTAATCACTTCCGTAGAAATGAATTTACTTTTTTCCAAGTGTGAAGAGAGAAGAGAGAATCTCTTCACCCATATTGTGGTTATCATCTGTTCATCCTTGCAATAATTCAGTTCCAGACAATTTCCCAATTCAATTGGAGGGTTCTCACACAGAATAGATAAAGATATTCTTTTGTGGAAAACCGTGTTTGTTACGTGTGAGAATAGAATCCGGATCAACTCCCCAACGGAGAGCACAAAGTGCTCCCCCGACGGTTTCTGACCACACAAAGCAGTGGGGCCCACGGTGAAAAACTCTTTTTGGAAAAACACAAAAAAAAAAAATTTTAATTTTACCCGTGGGCCCCACGTTTTGTGTGGTCAGGAACCCGTCGGGGAGCACTCTGTGCTACCCCGACGGGGTGAGGATCCAGATTCGTGAGAATATACTAACTCTAGAACAACATGGCATCCAATAAAAGATGTTTTTTTTTTGGTCAAATGTTTCAATTTGTTATACTAACTCTCATCCAATAACCGTGGTATTATTAAACTAGACAAAATAATAAATAATGAAACACCACATGGACCAGATCAACTGGGGACAACGGGATAGATCTGTACCCTCTATGAGGTGTGTCGTATAGGGTCTACACCACTTGGAGTTGTCGGGATCCATCTGTCTTAGGTGTAATCAATCGATGTACCTAAAAGTGTTAGAAGTTTATCATGCAACACAACAAGAAGGGAAAAAAAGCATGGATTTTATAAAAATGACTTGGCAGCGAGTACAATAGATGGCAGTTATGTAATACTCCTTCCTATTGAAGATTCAATACAAGCATCTATAACACGTTAGGATTTTCTTTCCATGGTAAAGGAACAAAAAAGGTATCTTGTAGAAAAGACACTTTTTTATTTAAAGGTCCATTTACAAAGGTATGGGTTCAAACAACAATGAGTTGGCTCGATTCTTGTTGTCATCATCAAAAGTGCCATGGCCATCTCCATATTGGTATATACATTGTGACATTCGAGCAAAATTTGCAGCTGTCTTGATAAATTGCTGAGACAAATCAAGAGAATCATTATTATTGAATGTATCATTATTCATCTTATGCCATGTCTTTTCAATCATATGGCATATATGTTTGCGAGCCTTATCTTCAGATGCACCAGTTTCATACATGTATGATTGCATTGACTTCAATGTATCACCTCTTTCTAACTCGGCCTGCAAATTATATCAGTGAACAAGTTATTTCATATTCAAGGAAAAGCGTGATACCTGCTATTTGTGTGTGATATATGGTGCATTCCCACATTAGAGTAGAGTTCTACACAAAGTAGTGAAGTTAGCTCACATACGTACCGCAGAAGTACCAAGATCATCAGCAAGTCGAACTATCATGGATGAGTTGTGCAATAGACTCAGATCTTGTGATAAGCAAGCTAAGGCCTCCTTTGTGATAGCGTGGGGCAATGCGAAAAAGGCATGAAATAGTGCGACATTGACCCCTATTGAAATCACTGCATTGTTGAGGTACTCCTCCAATGTTGTTTTATGTTGACTGTAATACCATTTTGCCTCTACTAGGAATGTTTTGCATAGATCTACCCACTGGCACATTAATAATAATTAAATAGAAATTAGTGGTTGTTGGAAGGATTAAGCACAACTACAAAAGGTTAATGAAATTGGTTGACATATATGCATATACCACTTGCTTGAGCAAAGGTAAGCTGTCAATTCCGTGTTCCTTGAGGTGAAAATAGGCCCTTTCATTAACAGTGTTGAAGAGAACAAAGAAGCATATCTTCATATACTGTGGAAGTTTTTCCACTGCCCTAACATCCCATCTAAAAACAGAACATATACTTTGAGTAAATTAATGAGGTAGCCAGGTAGCTTGCCATTAATGATCATTAGTATATATATGATAATCTATAAATAAATAATAAGATCATAAGTCAAATAACAGACCTCTCCACAGCATCAGTAAAGAGTTCAAGTTCCTCCAAGGTACCATAGACATCATAAAGATCATCGACCAAAGTTATCATTAAGCCGATCTTACACATATGTTTCCTAAAATTACTGAACTGAGGCTCAGGATTCATACCCAATGCCCATAAGTAACATGGGATCAGACTATCCCTTGAAAAACTCAACTGCTCTAGAACGCCCAAGTTCTCCCACCACCTAAGAAGCACCGGTGAAAAGTGAAAGGATTAGAAGAGTTGTTTTTATGTGTTAATTTCGATCCTCGAGTGTATATATATATATATATAAGAGTAGTGGTAGATATATAGAGCATGTAATAATGGATAGCTAAGACATATATACTAATATACCTGGATACATCAGCTAGATTATCCTGATGCAATGCTTGGACAATGTTGAAATCCAACTTAGCTAGTTGGAGTAAAGCAGGAATTGAGTTTTCTTTTTTCTCATAGAGATCCATATACCACCTGGCCTCTAACATTGTTATCCTCCAATGTAAAGGAAGCTCCAAGGCATGCTTCACTTGTTTTGCTAGGTTTGGTTCTATATCATTATCCTTCATAATCTCCTTTAGAACTGTCATTGTGAAGTGCTTGGCCTCCACCAGCATGCTTTCATCTTCTATTGCAAGGTGGGAAGCTTCATACAAACTTAGCAGTCCTCTTGCATCTGCTACATATCTTGCCTTGAAATTATCCGACTCATCTTTCAAGTGATCGAACATATCTATCAGTAAACAACATACAGTACGTTATTCTGGTATAGGAAGATAAAAGAGAAGAGAAGTTCATCAAGATGGGTTTGAATGCTATGGTTTAAATATATACCTTGGTTTACCTCATACCCATGTTTTCTAAGGAGCCTAAATCGAAGAGCTGTAGCATGGAGACTAATTTCCATATCTTCTGTAGAAACTATGGTGTCAAGGGCCTTCTTGATATCCTGCTCAAAGATGTACCCTAACCCTATCCTCTCTATGTCATCAATCAACTCTAGCAGACCTAACTGGTCACCCTTGGCTCCAGCATCAAGCCTAATTCTTACTTTTTCTTCCAGTTTCTTGGTTTCGCTCTTGTACGACTCTTCCTGTAGAGAAATTCTGTTAGTCAATGATCGAAGTAGAGGAAAGCTAAAGTCAGAAGGAATAATTAAGGATTATTAATGTGATAATTTGTTACCTTGTAACAACTGTTCAAAGATTGCACAAAGTTGAAATCCCATATGCTGCGTTGGAAATTTGCTGTTCGTCTTTGATCAGTGGTTGTCAACTGGGAGGGATTTGTATGAATGCTTGATGTTGTTGCAGCAAGGGATTTCATGCTTGATGGAATCATCAAATGATGGATGGATATAGGGTTTTTTGGGGAGATTGATCCAATGAGGGAGAAAGCTAGCCAGCAACTTTGGTAATGCAAGAAGCTACTCTGGAGGATGATTGATGGAAACTCCTCTACTTGCCGTGCATTGTCTCTCCCACTTTCTATATATACTAGTAATTCCATCATATGATAAATACACGCTTGGATTACTTTAATTTTAAAAAACATTTACTCTAGAGCTCCCATGCATATTGTAATGGTGATGATTCTTTCTCAATATGTAATTTAATAATAATATAACAAGTATTTATACTAATGTGTAATATGGTGTAGATTTCATCTAATAATGATAGGTAATTCTACGTAATTGATTACATTCTTCGTGGATAAGTATACGTGTAAACGAATCAAATTTGGATCAAATAGGTTCGATTTGTTATATGTAAATTTAATTGTTAATGGATGTGTCATTTTCCAACTGTAGATGACGGAACAAAAGTTTTTTTTTCACAATTTAAGTTTATTTGTTTAAACGATTTTGTTTTGTCACTAAGGTTAAAACAACAACGATCAATTTCAATTTTAAGAAAAACACGTTTTTTGTACAGATATTTAGAAATTAAATAAAAAAAATAAAAATTTAAAATGTTGTACAATCTTTCACGTATCATCTTTGTGGTTGGACCATTTTAAAAGAGTTATTGGGAGTATTTGTTGAATTAAATTATGTTTTCTTCTAAAAAAACAAAAACAAAAACAAATCAAAAGAGACGTTAGATGATGTGACTTCTCAAAAGATTCTTAGATAATGTGACGTTTCTCTTTATTTGTTTAAACGTTTATGTTTCGTCACTAAGGTTGAATCCAGGGTAAAAGTAAAGCATATCTCGATTTTTGGTAGTTCTGCTGACCAGCGAAATGAAAAATGGATCGAAACGAAAATGTTTAAAAGAAAATTGTTGGATCGTTGAATGAGAAGAAGAAAAAGAAAGAAAGAGAAAGAAACGAAATGAAAAATGGACAGAAACGAAAAAGTTTGAATGTCGCCGAAAAATTAAATTAAACAAAAATTGTCGTAACAGACCACCACATGCACGCACACAGCAACATAAGAGAATCAATAGCAGAGCACACTACCACTTTATATACCACCACCACCACATGCATGCGCAGCATCGAATTATACACATTTATTTCGGGTGAACTTGAGATTTACAAAGAGACTTACGAAGCTAGGGGATGGGAATATTAATATGCCTTAGCAAGAGTTGAACCCACAACTTCTTCACTAAGAAATGTTAGTTTCACCACTAGAACAGCTCTACATTGGCATTATATTTTAATCATAGTTATTATACGATCATGATTTAGCTTGTCTTATGTAGCATTCATTCAATCGTGAGCTACACAAATCTACACCTAATGTTTAAAGTGTTCCACGATACCATACGATACTAGCCGATACGTATCCATATTTGACCTAGCCGATACAATGCATCTCGATACGTCTCTCCATTGAATTACACTAAAATACATTAGTTAGAGCGATAGAATATTCGATACAAAACTATACATTTCTTAAAATCACCTTAACGATACGATACTCAATACCGATACTTTAAACCTTACCTACACCACATCAACAGCAACACCCAAGGAAGATACTGGTTTTTTAGCAACCGGGTAACCCTCAGGGCCGTACCACAGGTCCACATGGACATTGAATCTCTACGAGTTGAGAGCAGAAAAATTTCCATTATTTCGCCCAAACCAGGCGCGGGCGTTTTTTTTTTTTTGGGTTTTGTTTTCCTGTTCGTTTGTTGTTTGGGTTTCTTTTTTGTTTTTTTTTTTTTTTTTTTTTTTGTTGTTTTGTCGTCCGGGTGGTTGGCGGGTTGTGTTATTCCTCTGTTTACTTGCTGTTTCTCTTTATCCTTATGGTGGTTGTGTCCGTGCCCGCTGCTCTCTTCTCCGGTTCCTTGCTCGTTGTGTCCTCCGTTGTTGCCTTGTTTCGTTGTCCTGGCCTGGTCGGTCTTTCTGGGCCTGGCCCCCCTTGGTTTGGCTCGTGTTCGTGTTGTTCTTGGCTGGTGTTCTTCTGTCCGTGTGGCTTGGGCTGTTGTGGGTGGGTCGTTGTTTTCTCCTGGTGGTCCTCTCGGTTGGTTGGGGTTTCTTTTTTGTTTTTTGGGTTTTGTGTCCGTTTTTCTCTTGTCTGTTTGGTTAGGGTCTTTTTTTTGGTTGGGGGGGGGGGTTTTTTTGGTTTTTTTTTTGAATAATTTAAATTATCAAAGTCAACATGCTGTGATTAGGGGGTGTTCTGTTTTATGGATTTTTATTCATGTCTTATAAAGTTTGGTGTTTGATTGTCCATTTGTCCTAATGTGTGGCCTTGGTCTTTTGTGACTAGGTGGTTTATGGTATTTTAGGATTTTTTACCAAATATTTGTATAAGATTAGGATAGGATCATTTATCTTATTGGAAACACACTTGGGCTTTTTCATGGGCGGCGGGGGGTTTGACTTCGCCATGGTTGAGAGTGTAAATACAGCATGTTGATTGTTGCAGTAGGAATAGGTTCTAGGGTTTCTGGGTTCGAATCCAGTTCAAACGGTCGCGGCAATTTACCGATCCGATTCCTATTTTTTTTAAGCCCTGGTCCATGAGTGAAAGTAAAGATTACCTAGACCGGGTCGACTGGGCGAGGCGGTTGTGGCAAGCAGAGTTCATGGAGGCAGAAGAGGAGCTGTGCAAGGCGGCGAGGTCCGGTGACTTGCCCAAAGTTGATTCTCTGATAGATGGCGGCGCCGATGTATCGTACTTCGATGGAGAAGGCCTCAATCCATTAATGCATGCGGCGAAGCACGGTCACGCCGACATAGTGAAGGCGCTGCTTGCAGCAGCCGCACCCTGGAATGCGCTCTCTCCGTCAAACCTCACGGCTGGTGATTTCGCCATGGATTCTGGTCATCAGGAAGCATTCGACGCTCTTTTAAATGCAGGTTTTTGCTCCCCTTTTCTTAGATATTGAACTCATAGCATCCCTATCTTAGAATTACCCTCTTTGTAGTGGTCTATAATTGAGAATTTCTGTTATTGACTCATCAACGTGGAAATCTGCATGGCTTTTCTGCCTTGCACTGGAGTTAATCCCTTCAATTGGCTTTGCATTTCATCTGGAACCCAAGTTTACTGATTCAGTGGATGGTATCTAAAGGTACAATTGCTGTCCCACGCTTTCGTGAACACAGTATGTTGCTGGTTTGCATCATATTGGGAACTGTCTTAGCTCTAACTAAAAATTATTTGTTTCAGAAAGAAGTAATACTAGATTTTAGGTTTAGATATCCGGGATCTTCCGGGATAAGTCCAGCACTCAATTAGGGTTTTAGGCTGAATTAGGGTTTCGTCTATGGTTTGGGATGGGTTTAGGTTGCTGGTTCTGTAGGTCTGAACTGCTGTTATTACTAAATTGTAATTCAGATGCTGTCCAGAGGTGAGGGAGCTGGGGTATGAAGGTTTTATGGTTTTCTGAAAATTCTGTAACTTCACCTGAAGAAGATGAAGTTCCGGAAATTTCAAACTCCAGAAACAGGGCAGATTTTGGGAGACTCGGATTAGGACTGCAGTCTATTGTTAGGGGCAATCCAAAGAGAGGGAAAAGGAGGGTGGAAAGGGGCTAGGGTTTGAGTTCTGCAGGGGGAAGTCTGCTGTATCGCAGGGAGGTAGGGGATGAAGGGGAAGGGTCATAGCAGCTTAGGGTGGTCTAGGGTTGGGCTGGAACCAAGTGGAAAGGGAGGGGGATGGCTTGCGATTGGATTAGGAGGGGTTTCAAGGTCTGGGCAGATGGGAAAGGGGCCGTGAAAGCCACGGACAGAGAGGGGAGGGCTAGGGTTGAGGGGGAGGTCTTCTACTTACTTGGTAGTGGGAAACTTGCTTATATTTCCATGATTGAATGATAGAAGTAGTGAAGGAAGCCTTGAGGTTGAAGAAACAATTCTCAAATTCCAGCCACAGCATGTCCCACAGGGTGTCCCTCAGGATCCCACGACTTCTACGAGCCAATTCTCCAAAGTTCTGGTTTATTCAATAATCAAGATCATGGTAAAAAATTCGAGGGAAACTCAAGTTTCAACCGGGTGAAAATGAGAAACTTAGGTGGAAACTTGAGAAATTTCGAGGAAACCGATGACTTTTCCGTACAAGTTTCGACAGGTTTTAGAGAGTATTTTGGGGTGAGATTTTGTATTTAAGCTAATTAGAGTATAAAGAACACATTGGTTATATTTTGCTAAAAAAATCAATGTAGATATGTCATTCAATGTACATAACATCAATGTAGAGTTGTCCGAAAAATACATTATAAACTTAACTACTTAAGCACATAACATTCAATATATAATTTCTAACTTCAAAATAGTTGACAATAAAAGAAAAATACAACTTAGTGCTAAGAGAAGTGCCAAGAGTGGATTCATCCTGTGAGCTGAGTAATACTATACTTGTAACATCTTCTCCTCCAACCAACGAACATAGACATCCCATGACATTTTATGCCTATGGTTTTTAAGGTAATCGACAACTGTAACTTTATGAGTTAGGTAATCAACATGTTTAAGATAACCAGCCTGAGGGAATACGCACTTTGGATAGGGAAGTCTTGATGGACGGGGTATTTGTTGTGGTATTTGGGGAAACATGAAATAAACAAAAAAAATTGAAAATTTGGGAAAGCTACAAAACTTACAGGAAAAAGTCTCAAGTTTCCACGAAATTTCCCAAATTTTCACGAAATTTCTCAAGGTTTCCATGAAATTTTCCAAGTTTCCCACAAAATTTGGGAATTTTTTTTCCCAATAAACCAGCTGGTCCAACTGGGTTGAACCAAGTTTCTACAGGTTTCGAGGTTTCGACAAGTTTCGACGAAACTGAGGACTTTTTTTCGGTCCTCATGAGTTTCATTTCGCATTTTCCAAAATGCCCAAAATTTCACACATTTTGACCGAATTTTGTACCATGATCAAGATTGAGAAATAATGTGAGGGGCTGGGCTATTTATGGCCTTTACTACTGAATTGGACTCAAAAATGGATTCGCTTACCTATTTGGGATCTAACACTCCTTAATTAGAACCTGACTATAAAATAAGACCACTACTTAAGATAATGTTTTTATTTTTAGAAAACCCTATCCTCAACAAATCACAATCACACACAAATACCAACTTAACTCAACTACTAAGACTCCATTTAGGAAATAAAAACAGAATTAAACTCTTGAAATTAAATGGGACTTCGACAATCGGTCAACCAATAATACTAGATCCTAGGATAGGAAAATGACCATTCTACCCCTGGACAGATTCAGCCCGTTTTAACTGGGCCCTGGTTCACGGATGGGCTTGGGCCCTCTTTGGGAGCTGACTAGGGCTGGTTACATCAGAAGAGCTGAGGTTTGATATTTCCCAAGGCTGGAGCTTAATTCGATTTGCAAACGTACAATATTGGACTTTGGCTAAAAAAAACTTTACAACATCATCATTTATCTTACCCACTACCTTTTTTCTCTGTCCTTCTAAAGTATGTTTCTAGTTCAGTTCGGAAATGGGTATGAAATGGTTTCAATTGTGAACATGACCTAATATTTCTCGTGTCGCATGTGATGTGTGTTTTAACTATAATGGCTGCACCCTGCATTGTAATAACAAGTTTCTGTACTTGGGTAGGCATACAAGCTGAGTTGGTCTTGGGTACAATTGCAAGGGCTGCTAAAGAAGATGGTGATTCTGATACTGACTACCTGGAAGATAGGATTACTTTTAGTGAAGATAAGTTGATGGACTCAAATAGCAAAGCAGTCATGATGGCTTGGGAGAAGCCATTGATGGAGGCTCACGCAAAGGCTATTTGCTCTGGTGGTGGGCATATTCTGAACATTGGATTTGGAATGGGCCTTATAGACACAGCAATTATGCAATACACACCAATCACACACACGATTGTTGAAGCTCATCCTGAGGTCTATGATCGAATGCTTCGCACTGGATGGGGAGAGAAGGATAACGTAAAGATAATATTTGGTCGCTGGCAAGATGTTCTCCCTCAACTTGAATCTTATGATGGTAAGTTGGTTACAGCAGACTGATGTGCTTTCTTATGGTTTTCAATCATCAGTTTTATTTGTTGATGCTATCTTTGATTTTATTATGCTGTTGGCTTTCACGGTATAAGAAGGAAGACGTCTATCTAAACATCAATCTAGCATTTGATCCATAGAAAACCACCAAATCCCTGTAATAAGTTCCTTGTGACAGTTGTCTTGGTTAATCTGGATGTCCACCTTCAAGTACACTTCAAATAGGAGATATCTAGGACTTGGAGACAATCAAGATTTACTGGACCTAGATGGACTTTTGAAAATTCTAATTTTTGGTGAATTGAACCCTGATCTTTGATTAGTTTGATCACTAAATCTGCATTCATTTGGAAAAATGCTTAAAGGCTTTTCAGATTGGTATTTAACTGATGTTTGTCACCATCACTGACCACTGGTTTCCAAATCTAATTCTCAGAGTTCCTTCAATTTCCACAGGAATATTCTTTGACACTTATGGCGAGTACTATGAAGACATGAGGCAATTTCACCAGCATCTTCCTACATTGTTAAAGCCTGGAGGAATCTATTCATTCTTCAATGGCCTTTGTGGTGGTAATGCCTTCTTCCATGTTGTTTATTGCCAGTTGGTTTCTCTAGAACTAGGAAACTTAGGTTACTCCACCCAGTTCATTCCTTTGCCTGTTAAGGACTGTTTGAGCAAGGAAACCTGGGAGGGTGTCAAACACAAATATTGGCAGCTAGATACATACTATCTTCCTGTTTGTCAATCTTCAGAGGATTCTGAATAATATTTGAATTAAGATCATAATTCCATGGAGAGTTTAAATTAACTTTTGAACCTACATTTTGTGTAGTTTTCTTATGTCTCCTTATGGTATGACGTATGATCTGCAGAAGGGTGCATTCTATCCCTTTAAAAGGTGAGGATTTTCATTTGTTTTCATAGTTTGCATGAACAGGTTAGTTTGACCTTTCCATAATGATGCTAAGATCTGCCTCTTATTGTAAACCTGCTTGGTTTGTCCTTGATTAATTTCTGCAATTCCTCCATTTCAACTTTAGGGGAGGTTTGGTCTTGAATTTTCCTTTTTGGGGGTAAATTCATTCTTGTGTTATTAACAGTCAATGTGGGTGACATGTACGAGGCTTAAAAGGCAGAAACCCGCATTTTTAAGGTGCCATCATTGAACAAAATTTGGAATTAAGAATAATTATTTGTATATTGTAGGGCACGTTGTTCATTTTGTTATGACATTTTTCACATCAAGCCATGTGAAACCATACATTGAATGGAGAGATTAATCAATAAGGAGAAAGACTACCCTTTTTCCCTACTGTATTGTTGTGTAGTTGTACCAACTAATAGAATTCTAGATTTCTAATCCCTTCTAGGTTGCTATAAAGTAGTGATGATTTAAGTGCTTTGAAAGTTTAAAAGGATAGATGGAGATGCAACAGAGGAGACTTCAGAAAGGCAGGCTATTCTGAAATCGAAGCCTTTTTGTGAATTACAATAAAGTTTCTTCAGTTCTTCCTCTTGATGAAGGAACTGCTGGATGCTGAATCTTACTGTGACAACCTACTGATTACACTCAGCTAAACAGCCAAGATTGATGCTGTGAAAAATACAGTAGTTCCTTTAGCACTAAGAGTTCAGCTTCAAGAACTGAACAATGGTTGATGCACTAAGCAAACCCATCTCTGTAATCACTTCAGTAGAAAAGAATTTACTTTTTTCCAAAGTGTGAAGAGAGAAGAGAGAAATCTCTTCACTAATATTGTGGTGATCATCTGTTCATCCCTTGCAATAATTCAATTCAGAACAATTTCCCAATTCAATTGGAGGGGTCTCACACAGAATGGATAAAGAGATTCTCTTGTGGAAAACCGTGTTTGTTACGTGTGAGAATATACTAACTCTAGAACAACATGGCATCCAATAAAAGATGTTTCAATTTTTTATCCTTCTCATGGTGGGCATCAGATGTTGGAATTTCAGAGTGATAATGAAAAGAAAAAGAGAAAAGAAAAAGAGAAGCTGAAGGTGATGAAAAAGGTCCAGAATCAATCGTAACCAATGATAAAAATATGTATTTCTTTATTCTTCTTACGGTGAGCTTCACATATTGGAATTTAGAGAGTGATATGTATTGAGCGGCTGCAAATGCAGAGCCATGTTCAGAGATGGGAAAACGAGGAGATATGGCTGCAAAGTAAATTGTGCGGATCATATAATACTACCGTACTTCCATCTTTGTTCAAACTAAGAAATCTTAAAATTGAAGTAACCAAGTGAAAAATATTCTCTCTTTGATGCTCACTGTTCTTTGCTAGTAAGCAAGTCAATATATACGTACCCAGGACCAGAAGAGTGATGACCAGAACACAACAGAGTCTTCTTTAATCTTGGACCTTGCAGGGGGAAAAATCTCCATTCTTATCGTTAAGGAAGAGCTTAGTTTCATTTTCTCCTCATTCAGTTTGATGGGCAGACCCTTGCTGGCAAGAACCAAGACGTTGCTCTGGTAATAAATTCTGTTTTTTGTTTTGCTTTTTCAGTACTAAGTTGATCTTCCTGAGCAAGATATGGTTTTGTTCTTAATCACCTGTCATTTTCAGAGGATAGTGATACAGGGATTCTTGCTGTACTTGCAGATCTTTTTAAGAACGTTGAGATTAATTTGTTTTGCAGGGCTTCAAAGCGAAGAGAGTGTCACATCCACAAGCTAGCCCAGCCTAGTGAACCAAGAAGCCCTGAGACAAAGGAGGTGAATGAGCATTCATGGGTGCCTCATCCACGTAGTGGCATATACGTTCCAAAAGGGCATGAGAAGGTGATGGATGATGTTCCATCTGGAGCTGCTTCTTTCACTCAACCTTACTGGTTTAGGAGCAATGAAGGAGTTGACAAGTCATTCTCAGAGCCTTTGATTGATAACCATTGGAGTAACAGTCCATACTGACTTGGACTTGAAGATTGAAAGCTTAATAAAGTTTTTTAGACTTTGATATACTACTTAATTACCAGATGAAATAAACTGTCCCAAGTTTTCCTTCTCATAGAATAGAGTTGCGAAAAATTCATTTTTATGAAAACAAACTCAGACCTGTTACTTTCATGAGGTTTCAGCTTTAATTTACAAAGCCATTCCGAATGGTAGATCACTAAAAAAGTCTTAAGGGGTTGTTACTTAGTTGGCAAAACATCAACACCTCATCAGCTCAAGGTCTGAAATATTGGTAGTGGGTATAGACGTATGGTAACGACCAGGTGAATGGGTGATTACAAGAATGTATCATTTTGAGTATTCTATTGTATTTAATGATATATTTTGGTGTAATCTTATACATGCTCTTTATCCCAAAAAAAAAAAAAATGATATATGCCCCTTAGACACCGTTTGTTTGTTGGAATAAAAGTATAGTGGAAAAAAGTTTGTAAAATCTTTCCATAAAATTTTAAAGTCGGCTAAGGTGACATGTTAATTTTTTCATCTCATGTCTTTTCAAAATTCCCACAAAATAAGTGATAATTTTGTAAAAAATTATAGAAAACAACAAAGTAGGACTTATATTTAACATTTTTCCACAAAATCCTTTTCTTTCATTCTCTTCTCCCTCACTCATAATGGAGCCCACATTTTTTTTCTCCCTTTTTTCCCACCCCATTTCCCACCCCACTGAACACTTCCTTATAAAACAAAATAAAAGGGGGGGGGGGGAGTGGGTTTAAGTTTTAATATGACATAACTATCCTCATCCAATATCCTCTCATACCGAACGCTTAAGTGGGTGAAGAGATTAAAGATATTCTCCTTTCACCCATCTTCTTATTTATACCTCACTGGAAACTACCTATCATTGTCAACATAAACTACTCCACCCCCTCTCCTGGCAATTGACCACCCCCCCCTCCTTCCACTGCCAAAAATCACTCATCTTGCTCTTCGGTAATAGCCTAATAGGTATGAGTTTGTTTTCAATTTTAACTTAGTATTGGGTTATAAAGGGTTAATAGTAGTCTCAAAATCACCCCAACTCGAAACTAAATTGTTAACCAACTTGCATCCAAACTGCATCACACCAAACCAAAGCCATTATTTTGCAAATGGTCAATGTTTGGGCTTTGTGTTTTTCAATCGGAAACCCTTAAGCTCAAATCAAAACTATTCCAAACCAAACCCTTGATACCCCTAGTCTCCCCTGGTATCCAAAAAAATCAATTAAGAACAAATTGTTAGTTATGTGACCAAAATGTTCTTATACCTTTTAATTTCCATTTTCATTTTACAACTAAAATTTTGGAAAATAAGGTTTTTGTACTAAGAAATAAACATCTTTAGTTAAAAAAAAACATCTTCCACTTGCTAAATAAGTGGTTGAGAAAACAAGAAAAGTAATAAACTATTTTAAAAAATATTTATTTGAAATCAAGTCTTTAATCACAACCACTTATTTAGCGTATAAATACACTATTGTGTACAAGAAAGAATATTTTTCCAACATTAGACGTCTAAAAGAAAATTACGCAAAGCATCGTATTAAGAATTTAAGAATTCTTAAACGCAGCATGAGTGGTGTCGAAGTCTATCTAAATCTAAATCCAAATATAATAATTTGTTACACGTAGGATTATACCTTATTAAGAACACAACAACACCATTAACATTAATTACATTTAAAACCTTTTGCAAGAATGGATGACCATCAGAAATCACTTGCAAGTTGCAAGAATGAGCTGTCGGTAGTGCTTTTTTTCCACATCACAAATCATAAAAGAGAAAAAAGAAAATAGTATTTAGTCGTTAATTGAAAAAGAACCCACATGCTCCGAGAATCTTGAGATAAACATGTCGTTTCCATCTTATTTATAATTATTTCTAAAATCTTCACCAGAACCCGCATGATGCGTGAACGGAGATAAGTTTTCAGTTGTAAGAATTTAGATATGTTTTTTGTTTTCTGGAAGAGAGGATCAGATGCATTTGTGTCGGTGAGGTGTCGTTTTTGAGTTCTGCATCATCAAATCCTTCCATCTCAAGCCTTTTGGTTTGGTTGTGATTTGAAATGATCAGGAGCTCCTCTTCTAGAACGTCTCCTCCGAATTCTATCTCGATTACGATCACGGTTTGTCTGCTAGGAAGTATGATCCGAGATTGAGTATATATCACTTTACGGGAATGAAAAGTTGAAAGCTTTCTCGTTGCGAGCGTTTGTGGAAAAATTGATAGATTTAAAAGATTGGGGAAATCTAGGATCTAGGATGACTTCGAATTTCGATCGGTGGGAGAAGGATCCGTTCTTCTCAGCGGCTGAGGAAGTTCAGGAATCTGCAGATAGGTATTTATTTCACAGTTTGGAATTTCTTCAATTATCGAGGGTTTTGATTGTTTTTCTTTTCGATTGGTCCTTCTAATCTTTTGATTTTTAATTTATTTATTCAAGGATGGAATCGGTGTATAGAACTTGGCTACACGAAAAAAAGGACGTGTCGAGCAGTTGTGATTTCGATGAGCTTCGCAGGGACTTACATACAGTCCTTGGCACTGCCAAATGGCAGGTGGCTTCGCATTCCGTAGTTTCTTCTCTGTGATTAGGGCTTTTGAAACGTTGCTGATTTGCTTAGTTTGTACCTGCAGTTGGACGAGTTTGAGCGAGCCGTCTGCTCGAGCTATGTTGGGAGCTCTAGCTCGGCCGAAGATGGGAAAACTAGGCATAGCCAATTTATTGTTGCTATCAAGAATAAGATCTCTATGGTTGAGAATTCGCTGAGGGAATCTGCTGTTGCGGAAGGCAAGTCAACGCTACATTGGGTTCGTTTGGATGAAGGAGAAAGGGATGAGCTTGCATTGTTTCTGTCGGGACCTTCGGTGGATAGGGCGGCTCCGCCTGCTACGGTTGCTGCCTGTGACGAAGAAGAAGGGAATTTGCAGGCAGTACGTGGGGAGACAGTGTCAGGTTCTTCGAAGAATTCTTCGGATTCGACAGAGCAGAGTTCACAAGAGACTGAGGAGAGGTCCCGCCGTTGTAAGAGGGCCGGAAGCGCCAGTGCTGATTTTGGTACCTGGAAGATTGCAGTTGCCGACGAGAGTTCCAATCGGAGGTCTTTTGATGACATGCCAAATCGTCCTCCTCCTAGGGTTTTTAGTTTGTCAGGACTCGTCGGGGCCGTAGATCACATTCCCAAGCCAAAATGGTCGAAGAATGGTTTCAGAAAATGGAAGGCTGCAGATCGTCGTCTACCAACCGATGCTGTGCCATTGCGGTCACAAGAGTTGAGTCGGGTGAGAGATTCAAAACATTTTCTTTTTCTGTTGGGCGTTTACTGTTTTAGTGCCTTATTATTTTCTCCTTAGGATTTTTTTGGCTCTGGATTTCTCTTAATTTTCCTTCTTTTGCAGGGAATAGATGAATGTTGTGATGGAAGTAAAAGTTGCCTTGATGGCTGTGACGAATCTTATGATAAGCAGTTATATGGCTGGTTTGGAGCTGTTCAAAGACAGCTTCAAAGATCTCAATATCAAATCCAATACAGCAGGCCCGTCCAAGTTGTTTTTTGGTTTTCTGCTGTCGTTTGCCTGATCGGTGAGCTCTGAATGCTTATATTATTTTTTCAATGTTTTTTTTCTTTTCTTTCAAAACTGAATGATTTCTGGGTTTTTGGAAATTACCTTTTTTTATAAAGAAAGAAAATTACCAAAATATTAAACTGATGCAGTGAATGATATAATGAGTTTTGTGTGGATAAATTCTAAAATTTTCCACAAGATAATTCTTGATCGCCTCATGTTTGGCACAACCTTAGGATCTTTATGCTACCCAAAAAACACATTGGGATCTTTATTGTGTTATCCCGCTGTCATGTGTACTAAATGAAACTTAACATACAATTGAAAGGGAAAAAATATGTTCCAGCTTTGAGCATAATTTTTTTTCCTTTCAAGAATAGGTCTGGAGGTGAATGTGTGCTCTCTGAATCCTTCCACCATGGCTTTGAAGCCCAATTATTTTATCAAAGGTCTGGTAAAGGTGCCACTCTCTGGGAAATTTCATAAAATTCTTATGTCAAGGGTCAACCATGAACTGCTCCATAAGATTCATATAGGATTCTGATTTCTGGTTGGTTCAAATGACTGAAAAATATGCTATATGATGTGCGATTTACACTCAAGGAACAGAATTAGGGGTGTCAACCAAATACATCTGCATATGCATGGCTGTCTGTCATGACCCATTCTTGGGAACCTGGACCAAAGGAATCCAGAAACCATTTGGTCTATAACGGTGGGTATGGTTTATTTAGCTATTAGGCACTATAAGTTCAATTTGCTTTTTCGTATCCTTTCTTCATTAGGTTTTATAGAAGAAGTAACATAAGAGGTATGGTTTTCCTAGTTCAAGTTGGGTCAAGTTTCCTGGTTTATTTGAACTTTTTCGGATAGCAAGGCTATGTATGTAGCACATCAGCTGAGATGAAAGGCAGAGATTGAATGAACTAAATTTAGTTAAGAGTTGCAAATACCTTAATGTTGTAACTGAGAGAGAAAGGTGGAAGAGTGAGGCAACGTAAATGAAGTCAAACTGGATCTAAACCAGGTTTTGGGTGCAAAGGAGGCTGATGGTGTACTTGTTCATGTAGCGGGGGAGTAATTGTGATCGTTGTTTTATTTTATTGTGTCAGGTTAATTATGTAGGAGATGGAGTTTTCTCCTATTTGGTTTAGTTTCCTTGTCAAGTTAGTTTCCAAGACAAATAGGTTCCCTTATTCTCTTGAGTGTTATCTTTATATATTATTGGCTTGATGAGAGAGAAATTGAATTGAATTTGGTTGTCGCTTGTGGAGCCATGTTGCATGTGCATTTCTTCCAAACCCTTCTCTAATTTCTCTGTTTTGATTATTCTTCATCAATTGAGTCTTCTTAACCAAGGGTCAAGAATTCAATCTTAGAGGTCAAGTTGGTGGTCCAAAAGCCGAGTTGGACCAAGATTATGTCTAGTTGTGTTTTATTTTTATTTTTTTTTTTTTTTTTTTTGGGGGGGGGGGGGGGAATCAAATCCAGATTTTGATGAGAAGCATAAAAATGAGAGTAAAATTTCGAGATATACTGAGATCTCACTGAAGGGATATTACCAAGATAAAGACTCATGTGCAATCTTGTCTGGGTAAGCCAAGAAAAGGAGACATTATCGCCAGTTCTCATACTATGTTCTTAGGCTCCCCTCTTCTTGAACTCTTTTTTCCTCTTGGCTTCTTATTCCATCTCTTCTTTATTTCCTTTCCCTCTGTATTGCTAATCCCTGTTTTAGCCATATCCAGAATCCAGATTACCCACAAATCCTGTTTAAATCTCTATCTAGTGTTATTCATTCAGCATCATAATTTTCGGAACCAATCACCTCTATAAAATGACTGAATTCTGCAGATTTTATTGCCAAAATGAATTTTTTATGTGAGACCAAAGCAAGGTTCCCCTTTGGTTCTGCAGGTTTCCTAATGAGAACGTGGACCACAAAAAGCTAGTTCGGTTTGCTATGGGCCCACATGAATATTACACTACTCAATTAGTGTGTGGATGAAAAACTCGTAATTTCTTGCAAATATTTATAAAAACTAATAAGAGATAAGGAATGGTACATGGGTGGTGGTGGACTTTCAGTTCGAAGTTTGATTCTAGAATCAAAACAAGAAACAAGGTGAATGATGGCATTGAGGGAAATGTGTTAAAAGTAACTGAAAGAAATGTCCATCAGGAAGGGAGGCCTATGGTTTCCTACATCCAATCTAAACTAGAGGTGGTAGAAATATGTCCAAATCGACTGTTCAAAGTCCTTTCGAGAGAAATGGAGATTTTAGGAGTTTAACGCTAACCTAAGATTCTTTTGAAGTTATGGAAGAAGACTCACCTGAGACAAGAAGCTATGATTAAGTGATAACACATAACCAATTTGTTTACATGCTAGTAGATCCATGACAGAAGCTATTTAATACTTGAAAGGTTCATGGAAAGGTATTTTGTTTACCAATTGGTAAATGAGATATTTTGTTCTGTAAAGATTCACAGTTGTCAACTGTTGGTGTCCATGCACAGATAAATTTTTTCATTTTATTTAGATTACAGGGGACCTTGGTATCCGATGTTTTCAGTCTTTATGTCTAAACACCTTCTCTTCATTTTAAATTTTGGTCTAGTAGGTTCTATAAAACTTACTAGCTTGTGAACATCGAATGCAGTTCTGAACATAGTTCAAGAACTCAGTTTTGTTGCCCAACTTGGTCCGCCAAAAAAGAGTGACAACATACTTGATGGAAAGCTCTATTGCACCCGGATGTGCTTGTAGGCTTGGATCTTTATTGCATTTTCCTACTTCATATGTAATGTCTGAAATTTAATATATAGTTGAAAGGGGGGAAAAATTAATCCAGCTTTGAGTATAAATTTTTTCTTTTTTTGAGAATAGGTCTGCAGTTGTGGTTGCTCTCTGAATTCCTCCACCGTTGGCTCTGAAGCCCAATTATTTCATCAAAAGATCTGGTAAAGGTGCCATTTTCTGGGGAATTTCTCTTAAAAATTCTTGTGTCAAGGATTAACATTTTTCATATTTCTGATTTCTGGCTGATCCCAAGTGACTGAAAAATATGCTACATGATGTGCAATTTATGTTCAAGGAATAGAATTAGGGGCATCAACCAAATGCAGTTGCACATGCATGGCTGTCTATCATGACCCATTCTAGGAACCTGGACCAAAAGAATTCAAAAACCATTTGGTATATAAAGGTGGGTATGCGTTTATTTGGTATTAGGCACTGCATCTGTAATTTGCTTTTTCTTATCCTTTCTTAAATGGGTTTTATAGAAGAAGTAACATAATAGATCTGGTTTTCCTAGTTTGTGTTGGGTCAAGTTTCCTGGTTTACTTGAACTTTTTTGGAAAGCAAAACTGTGTAGCACATTGGGTGAGATGAAAGGCAGAGATTGAATGAATTAAATTTAGTTAAGAGTTGCAATACCATAGTGTTGTAACCAAGAGAGAAGGTGAGAAAGAGAAACCAGGAGAAAGGCGGGATAGAGTGAGGCAACATAAATGAAGTCAAACTGGACCTAAATCAGGTTTTGGGTCCAAAAGAGGTTGATGGTGTACTAGTTCATGTTAGTTGGGGAATAGTTGTAATCATTGTTATATTTTATTGTGTCAGGTTGATTATGCTGGAGATGAAGTTTTTTTTCCCTATTTTAAAATGAAAGGCAGAGATTCAATGAATTTAGTTTTGTTAATGAGGTTCCTTTATTCTCTGAGTTATATCTTTATATTTTATTGGCTTGATGACAGATAAATTTGAATTGAATTTGGTTGATGGTTGTGGAGCCATGTTGCATATGCATTTCTCCCAAACCCTTCTCTAATTTCTCTGTTTTTCTCTTCATCAATGAGTCTTCTTAACCAAGGTTTAAGAATTCAATCTTGGATGCCAAGATGGTGGTCCAAAAACCGATCCTGTCAGGGTTTTTTTTTTTTTTGGGGGGGGGTAATAGAAATTTTCGAGACAAAGTGAGATCCCACTGAAGGGATATTACAAGATCAAACTCATTTGCAATCTTATCCAGTCCAGCCAAGAAAAAGAGATAATACTGCCAGTTCTTGTGTTATGTTCTTAGGCTCCATTTCTTTTTAAACTCTTTTTTCCTCTTTGCTTCTTATTCCATATCTTCTTTAGTTCCTTTCCCTCCGGTATTGCTAATTGCTGTTTTAGCGATATCCAGATTACCCACAAATATGGTTTTGATCTCTCTCTAGTGTTATTGTTTCGTCATCATAATTTTCAGAATCAATCACCTCTATAAAATGACCGAATTCTGTAGCTTTTATTGCAAAAATGAATTCTTTGATGTGAGACAAAAAAAGGTTCTCCTCTGGTTCTGCAGTTTTCCTGATGAGAACATGGACCATAAAACCCTGGTTCTGTTTGCTATGGGCCCACATGAATATTTCACTACTCAATTAGTGTGCGGATGAGATTCTCATAGTTTGGAGCAAATATCTATATAAACTGACAAAAGATAAGGAATTGTACATGGATGGTGGTGGACTATTAGTGGAAGTTTGATTCTAGAATGAAAATCAAAACAAGGTGATAATGACATTAAATGAAGGAAAAATGTTAGAAGTAACTCAAAGAAATATCCATCGGGAAGGGGAGGCCTATGGTCTCCTACCTCCAATCTAAACCAGAGGTGGAAGAAATAAGTCCTACTCAAGTGTTTGAAGCCCTTTAAGAGAAATGAAGCTTTTAGGAGGTAATGCTAACCTAAGATTCTTTTGAAGTTATGGAAGAGGACTCACCTGACAAAAGAAACTATGGTGACACAGAACCAATTTGATTTTATGCTAGTAGATCCATGACAGAAGCTATTCAATACTTCAAAGGTTCATGGAAAGGTATTTTGTTTACCAATTGGGAATGAGATATTTTGTTCTGTAAAGATTCACATTTGTCCATACACAGATGAATTTTTTTCATTTACGTGGATTACAGGAGACCTCAGAGTCCAATGCTTTCAATCTTTATGTTTAAACACCTCCATTCCATTTCCTAGATCTTAAATTTTGTCTAGTAGGTCTCTGTAGAACTGACTAGCTTGTGCGCATTGAATGCAGTTCTGAACATAGTTCAAGAACTCGTTTTCGGAGCCAACTTGGTCAGCCAAAAAATAGTAACTGTATACTTGAGTAAAAGCTCTATTGCACATGCTTGTGTATGTAGGCTTGAGTCAGGAAGCAGCCTGTCTGGAAAAGAAGAGATGGCTTAAGATTGCATACATTATGGTCCTCCCTAGTTTATAAGCTTTTCTCCATTTTGTTGTCCCAGAAAAATTAGTTATGCATGAAGTTCAGAAATAACTGAAGGATTTTATCTTGCTTATATTCAGTTCATAAACCTAATGACCTTCACTGCTCAGGTTCCCGGTTCATTATTGCATAAAAGTAACACTAGCATGATCCTAAGTAAGAAAGTACTTAAGTTTCACGGTAACTACTGTTGAAGACTTTTCCATACTAGTTTTGAAGCTTCCAAAGTCTTTTCCATACTTTGATTGCTTGAGTGGAGATGGGATAAAGAATTTTACCAAGATTTCTATGGCATCTTGTCTCAAAATTCCAAATAAAAGGGATATTATGAAGATCTTGGTGAATTCTGGATCCATGTTCTGAATATTACAATTAGATTGAAGAGAGGGTCAGAAGTCACCTATCTGAATTGTGCACTTTCTCATTTCTATTAGTTCTTCAAGGTTTGTGCTGCCTGCATCACCCATTTAATGGTGTACTGTTTCTTCTAGACCACTTTCAAGTGTAAACGGAAATTTTGTATCATGAATGGAAAACCTGAAGTATGACAGGGTAAAGGCACTGACAACTAACAAATATTATTTGCCTAAAATAGAGCTGCTTAGAGGAAAAAAAGGTGTAGCCAACCTCATTGAGGTTAGGATAAGGTTGAGTTGTGTTTGTTTCAGGGAGAAAAAGAGAGGTCATTTAGAATTTGAAATAATTAGAAGTTGGTATCTAAAACTTTTCGTGCTTTTATTTGTTCATTATAATGTGATCGTCCATTATTCATGTGCGTTCAGCAGAGGTTCTAGAGAGCATTTATGAGTCTTTGACCTTTTATATGCTATTTAGTTAATTTACTCCTTTGTTTATAGAAGAGTCATGACTTTCTATTGTGGATTTGACCATTCTCTATGGAGATTGGAGACAAACTAACCAACCTTAATTATATCGATTCCTAGCTAGAAGAGCTTTGTTGAAGTTACACCTTCAATTTTCAAGAAATGGGCGTCTAATCTGATGTTACAATAGGAGGAGCTTGCGAGAACCAAGTTGGCCTTTAGATGGGCCAAAATACTTTTTATATTCCAAGTACATGATGACATCAGATTATACATTGATTCATTTGAGCACCTCATCATTTATTGCAATTTTGGTAAATTTAACTATATGGGGCCTTTTAACATTTTGTTTCCATTGATCATGTCCTTAAATGCCCGAACCTTGTGGTCAGATTCCAGGTTCGAAAGCCTAAATATTATTTTTTCCAAGTTCTCAGGTGGGTTCTCCATGGCATCCTTTTTTCTCATAGAGTAGCATCTATATTTCCCATGGCTAAGCCTTCTCATTTCTGGTTGTCTCCTAGGTCTAAGGTTGTCCTCCTGGATGATTCAACCTTAACTGTCTTGAAGCTGCTTCACCTGTAAACCTTTCTGGATTTGAAAAAATTCTGCCAACTTTTTCTCTTCTGCCACCTTTGTTCCCTATCTTGAATTGGTTGATATGCCAATTTGGAACCATCTGCTTGCAAGGAATGGTTATGCCATCCGTCATTGCCACTTGGTATCAGTAGATTGAATCGCAATTCTTATACAAAATGCAGAACAAGAATGTAAGCAGTGTTCTTTTATGGTAAATAAGAAATTATCTTGTTTGACGTCTAGAAAGGCCCAACTCTTGACATATGGCCTGTTTGCTGTTTTATTTTTCACCAGTTAAAAGTTAGTTGCATGTTTCAACTTTCAATCGTCAGAAGATTCTGTGAATATGAAACCTTTCATAGAAATTTGAATGCAGGGCATTTAAGGTCAAAACCCTGTGACAGATGAGGATATGCAAATCTCACTGGAGGAAGTTAAGCCTATAAAAATGCTTCTATTTGTTTTTTTTTTTTTTTAATCCATATCTTTTGTCATATTTATCTCCTCCACTGGGAGCAGTACAGAATGTATTCTGAGATGCTCCTAGGATGTTTCTTTGATTACTGCTTTGCCTTCTTGTTTATTGTCCTTTTTGCTTTCTTTTACTGCTTATTGCGTCTTTGGTACTTGTCTTATTACTGTTATTCTCAAATCTTCTTTTGGGTTCCATGTAGGTGATCCCATTTACATGGCATTAGGTTATGGTTGTTCTCTGTTGTTGTTTTTTCACTCACAATGCATGTTCTTTGCTATGGCAGAACTTGATACTGTTCCAAATTTTTTTTCTTTCTGCAGTTTTTCTTGCGTGGAATGCAATCTGAGGGAATATATTCTTAATACCAGATTTGCTGACTGGTGGTAATATGCAGAGTGGGGCAGTGGATGGCTGGGCGATAGGTGTTCTTCTCCTTGTTCCAATTAACGATTGTATTTTTTTCGCTCTTTTGCATGCGAAAAGGTTCCATGTTCTCACATGCTTTGTAAACTATCTGGGAATTGACAAATGATTTTCATTTATCTCAATATTAATTGTATATTTCCTTCTTGTTTAGAGATCACGGGAACTTATTGGAAAAATAAAATAAAGTTGGTCAATGGCTGTTGTGTTTACAAACTACAGCTAGGTTTTAGGAAAACAAGGGAAACTATGAAAAACCAGTCGAAGGAGGTGGAAAAAATAAGTGGCCGTGGAGAATGATGGCATTCAATCTCTGTGGTTCAAAGATGGAAAGGACGACTCACAAAATTCAGTAAAATCTCCAACATAAGAATGGCATTTGGAGTGCTGACAGCTTCTGGTTGCCTTGTTTATGTCTTTATCAACTTCTTTAATGCTATCTTTGACTCTGTAAATCTTTTCTACTAGGAACTTAAACTCTGCCTCTTAAACGTTGGGATTTCTCCAAAATAGACGTCTTCAGTAACGTCTTCTAGATTCTGCCCTTCCATTGTCGAAGCATAAAAGTGTGTTTATTCCTTATAATCAGAGCTTATTGTGAACACCTCAACTTCAGGTTCCTCTTCTTTGAATGTTTTATAACTTATCCTTCATGGAAACTTTGAATTTTTTCCTACACATGCCCGGAAGTTGAGTTCATTAATCTTTGCTATAACATCAGCTTGGAATTTGAATTTCGTTAATGGATGCTTCAAGTTATCTTTAATGGCTGCTGCATTCTATGCTTCAGTAGTCGCATGATAATGAATATATTTGACAGTTGAGACATAATAACACTGGAGCAAAAGCATCAAACTAGGCCCAGTTAAAGATCTGATTGTGGGTTCAAGAGGAAACATCTTTTCTTTTATTATCCATTTCTTTCCTTCTAGTTGCAATAATCATGAAAAGTGCTGGTGCCATCCACTACCAAGGGCGAGCTTCTAAGAAAAAAAAGCTATCGTAGATAGGATTGATCAGCCCTCAATTTCGTATAACTGTCACAGAGTTCTAACGAAAAGACGAGAATTGAGGGAAACAATTCAGTTAACTTTGTCTTCGTGTTAAGCTTCTATTTATGTAGAGTTTACCTCTTGCTGTCCATCGTTGGATCGTTGAATCTCATTTGTAGTCGTCCAATCATAGAGTTTTTCTCCTTCAGTCTAGATGGTTATAGTTTCTATATAAGCCACCGTTGCTTATCCCAAATTTGATTTGACCCGGTCGAGTTATTTTTCACTCTTGATTTTGAAGAACTTTAATGAGTTTCGACTTAGGGTGCAATTGGTCCTGAGCAACTGGGTTCATCTCTACAAACAGAATTATATCCACATTTGTTATCCATTAAAATTTTCTATGCTAAGAGAAAGAGGGGCAAAAACAGAAGCTCACCTCGAAACTGCTACGAAGATCGATCAGAGTGCTGAGCGGTTCATAGACTTCAAAACGGGTATTAACTGTAATTATTTCTCGTCCTCCAGTGTCTCGGTGGTTGGCGGGTCCCATTCGTCTTGATTTTTTTCCTTCCACTTTGTCTTTTCGATGAATGGTCGCTTTTCTCAATTTCTCGTCCGTTCTCTACTTCCATTGTTCAACTTTAGTTCGAATTTCGAAATCCAAAATTCCAAATTTTAATTCCACGCGCTTAACCGCTGGTTCATCTCTTAAATCATTTTTGGGATTTTTTTTTCTGGTAAATCACCCTTGTACGTCAATCTGATTTGATAGATTAATGGGGTTGCTGGGAAGTTACAGGTAATCTTCGCTTCGATTTCCCTTCTCATTTCAAGGTGACATAATAAGTAAATGAATTTTTCCTTTTTCTTAGATCAAAAGCCATATAAATACTACGCGTAAGGCACCAACACCGACGTCGGTGATTGGAGCAGATTAGAAGTTACAGGTAGGAGAAATTACAGAAGAGGTGGTTAGAGTGCGTTGGAGATATCGATTTAAGAGCATATTTGCATGCCAGGCGCTACAGAGCTCTTCCACAGCAGGAGGTCTCGCATAGGGCGAAGCACTCCTGAACCAGCAACAATTGAGATCAGTGAAGCTTTCGGTCGAAACCCTCACCATAATCATCACCACAGCTCTCGCTCCAACCAGAATCGTCGTCGTAACAGCGATGTCAGGCCTCTTTGCCATCGCACGTTTCAGTGGGTAAGCCAGAAACTATGAAAGATTCCCCCCTCCCCTCTCTATCTTTCTCGGTTTTCCATGTTTCGCACCCAATTACGTTAGTTTAATCAGTAATTGTGCCAGTCCAGTAGTAATATTTCAACTGAACTTGAAACCCTAGATCAAGTTAGGATGATTCGTAATTGGGAATTTGCCAAGAGCTGAACTTGAAACCCTAACCGTAATTGGGAATTCGGTAACCGTAGAATATGTGGAGATCCAAGATTCATATCATTTTCATTTCACCCCAAGAAAATAAAATTCGTTTTGATGTTCATGGGTTTGGATTCTCAAGTGAATTATCTTGTGAGGTAGCATTTATTTGTTTCCTTTGATCAAGCTTCATTGAGATGTCGAACTGTTTTCATGACTCCATCGAAAGCCTTCTTCCAAGTGAAAGAAAATCCTGTTAAAAAATATATATATGTAGAGTCCTGATTTTCTCTTATGGTATGTTACTCATTTGAGGTAGTTTAGCTGCAGATTTTTCTTGGTATCATCTGTGAGTTGCTCAGCTGATTTCTTTGAAATTTTAGGTATTTTCCCCCTCTTGGTCTATATAACGTCCGATGAGCTAGAAGTGGAGACTGCCATGATCCACCCGTCTTCCCCAGTTATTTATTTTTGCCTTTTTTTTTTATTTTCTCTAATTCTATGTTACTCATTTGAGGTAGTTTAGCTGTAGATTTTTCTTGGTATCCACCCTTCTAGGTCTATATAACGTCAGCTGAGCTAGAAGTGGAGACTGCAATGATCCACACCTCTTCCCCAGTTATTTATTTTAGCCTTTGTTGATATCAGCGTGGTATAGTTTTCAGAATCAAAAAACAAGTTCTTTTTTTCCTTGGCTTTTGAACTTTATTGCCAACATTTTCTTGATGTTCTCTCTTCTCACCTTGGATTCTTGGCTTCCTACACTTTTCTCCATCCAAATTTCAATTTTAATTCAAGTGGGATGCATGCTTCTTAATATCTTCATATGATGGTTTCTCAGCACCCTAAAGTTGTGACCTTGGGGGAGGATAAAAGAAGAAAAAACCAAATCACGATGTCCAGGTGTGATGAAACTTACTCTGCTGTTTTGGATACATACATTAAGTTCTTGGGTTGTGCAGTTGAAGTGCTTATGAAAAGAGTGGAGCTATGATGGTTGGCTGGATGGCATTAAATTTTTGTAACCAGCATCTGAATTCCAAGATCAGGATTAAGCTAGTTGTTTAATCCTTATGAATTTGAAAACAAGCATTTGGGGTAAATTAATGTCTGACAAGCTATGGTAAAAGTAAATCCAGAAAGCTGTTCATTTGAGGGAATGATGGAGCTATGGAAGATGAAGTACATTTTGTTTCCAAGAAGATGTACTTCGTTTACATAATTTTTTGATGGAATCACTTACTCAATTCATGCCTTCCTTTCGTAATCAAATTAACCATACTCTGAACTAATACGTTTCCCAAAAACGGTTAACAGGTAACATATATTGGTGGAAAGCTCGATGGACTTCCCCACTCAAGTTAGATGTGGTGGATGATAACATGAGCTTCATTTGAGCCATATATTGTGTTTGTCTTGCACTTAAATCTTCTCTTGAATTGATTTGTTTGGATGCTTAAACCTTATTCCATTGTATGTTCTTTCTTTCTGAAATTACTGTTATTATTTCTTTCCACTGAAACTGAAGAGTAATTTGTTGGCCGTGCGTTTGAGTCATCCTAGTGAAGCAAGCAACTGTATTTCTTACGATGTTCTTTGTGAGCTTCTGAAATGTTCTCATGTTCTTAGTCCACAAGAAACAGCTGAAAGTAATTAGTTACCGGTAAAACTGTTTGCAATTTCTTTTGAAGTTCTCAGCTATGACATGGACAGCCTACCCAATTTTCTATGATAATGATCGTTTAGGATTAGCTTTTAATGTTTGGAATGAGGCTTTGCTTAATTGATTCTGTTAGGTCGCTGGCGTTATCTTGAACCCATTCTTGTGTGGCTTTTTCATTTTCAGGATCGTGAATCAAATCGAATAGATAATGTTGGTGGCCAATCTGGTACGACCAGTGATACCAATGCTGAAATTTCAAGAAGTGGAGTCAGTAGGCTGAGATTCTCAAGTAATGACAGACTTCCTGGAGCTGTGCTAATGGCAAGGGAAAGGCTTGTTGAAAGACTCAGAGGCGTATCTCTCGCTGGTAGCAGGTTTGTAAATATCAAAAAAAAAAAAAAAAAACATTAGAATGCATTGTAGAGTTGTGCCTGTTGTCTATTGCTCTGTAGTCACAGGTTTGTGAAAATTCGTAGATACATTGACAAAGTTGATTAAAACTGCCTGATGAGAAAGTCAATAGCATTGTCCCGGGGGAAATTAAATTTCATTGGCCCACTGAAACGATGTCATTATGTTGTGCACACTCTGTTAATTGTTCCCTTGCTGTTTGGTCCCCTTCTGCACTTTTTCTTGTCTACCATTCAAAAGAGAAAGTGGTTGTAAGTGCTCATTCATGTTCCAGCTCTCTCCATCCCTCTGAACTCATGCCAATAAAAGTAAAAGAAAAGCTATACATTTATGAGGATATTTGGCGTTAGTGTCTTCTAAGTGGCTACATGAATTGCTCCGTTGTCATTATTTGCTGTCAGGCCTAGTTTTTTCCTCTTTTTTTTCTTTTTCTTTTTCTTTGCCCTCGGTAAGTCTGATGGGTAAAAAACATCAAAGGGAAATTGCCTAGATTAACTAATACCAAAAAATTTACAATGGGTTGAATATATTACTGCTTGGATGGGGAGTATGGATTTCTGTCTCATCTTACATTATATTAACTTTTTTATTTCGAGACCAACATTGTGAATTCCATATGCCTGTTTTGTTGTCTTTCCTCTGTATGTTAGACTCGTCTGATTATCAGGTAATGACAGCTTTTCTTTTCTGATTCTAGACAAGGTGGCAGAGCATCATCGAGCATCTCCTGGGATGAGTTCGCTGTTAGTGATGATTTTAGGCTCGTTGATGCCGGGGACTGGGAGACTGAGGGCCCAAGGGAGTGGTTCCCGTTCAGTGTTTCTGAATCTCAATCTGGCCTATCATCCTTACCAGGCTTGAACTACAAGAAGCCACCAGGACTCAGCAGGGAGGAGGTGAAGTGTCTTCGCCATGAGGTCTTCAACGAGACGGGTGATGAGAGTGTGGTAGTAATTGCAGCACAGGAGTGTAGCATATGCCTGGAGAGGTTCCAGGGAGGAGATTTGTTAGTTTTCCTGCCTTGTGAGCATAGGTTCCACTCTGCGTGCTTAGAGCCATGGGTGCTGACTCGTGGGGATTGCCCTTACTGTCGAACTGCCGTAGTTGTTGATGAACACTAGGCCAGACGAATATAATGCCATAAGAAAACTGACATTTTCTTCTTACTGTAATACGGTAGAACAAATTGGGGAACCTGCTTTGATGCTTGAGGTCTCCACACTTTTTTGTACTCGTAGACATGTTCTTCTCTTACCAGAAAAAAAATATATATGTATGTTTTTCTATTAAGATGACCAGTTATCGTTTTATGCAACGGTTGTAGTTCTCAATCTAACCGGAAAAGAGAACGGGATTGAAATGAAAAGAGATCTAACATAATGACCTTTGCAACAACTTGGCTTGAGAATTCCATTTAGGAATTGAATTTGAGGTCTACGAGCTAAGGAATCGTGTGTTTCCTTAAATGGTTTTATGTGTATTGATTTTGAAGACATATCATACATCAAATGGGAGATGAACTAGTAAATTTGAGAATTTCTAAATTTATGTCATTATAATATTTTACCCTCCCTTAATAATATTCGCACATATGAAAACAAAAATTCCCATTTTAACGGCTTTGTAAATGCACGAATACACTTCTATTTTATAGATCTATGTTTTTTTCAGGAAAAAAATCTGGTGTGTATCTTAGAGAACTGTGCACGGCAGGGGATGTTTTTCCTGGTAAATTTTTTTTCTTCAGTTAAAGAGCTCTGCCCCATAATTGGAACCAAAAAGGAAAATCTCTGTTCCATAATTGAAACCAAGAAAGAACAGAGGCAATGGGATTAATTGGGTTGTAATCAGATTTGAATGGACTACTTTAAAGGCAAATGATTCAAGGGATGTAAGACTAAGTCTGATCTTGTATCAATAATGATTCCTAAATCCGTTTTGATCGAGGATAAAGGAAGACCAAAAGCTAGGAGAAACAACCGCAGCGGTTGAATACATTCTAAATTTACTGCCATTCTGACTCCATAGCGTCCTTTTTTTCCTTCTGGAGAGGTCTAGGGTTTGCACCCATCTAGCGGCACATTTGTTAGTAATATTCTCCTCCATAATATCAACTCGTCAGCTCAAAAAAAAAAAAAAAACAGAATACCCAGAGCATTTGGAATTTTGGATTACATATATGGCTAAGTTTAGACGAAATACGTGTACTTATGCATGTAAAAATACTTACATGTGTCAGGGTGTAAGCTTCCATCTCTCCCTATAAATTGCAACAAAATTAAGTAGAGAAGACTCAACAAAATGGAGAAAGAAAACATGGCAGATCAAACAGGACACAAAGCGGAGAGAATGGAAGAAGAGGTGAAGAAGGAAAAGGTGTTGGAGGGGCTTCCCCTAGAGAGTAGCCCTTACGTGAAGTATTCAGATTTGGAGGACTACAAGCGTCAAGGATACGGCGCCGAAGGCCACCTTGAACCTAAGCCCGGCAGGGGTTCCGGTGCCACCGATGCTCCCACAATTTCTGGTGGCTCACTTGCGCAACTCCAAGGGCAATCAGATCGTTAGCGCTAGCTGCCATATGCCAATTGAGGGTTAGTAGAATGGTTGAGAACCTCACTTCTTAGTGGAGGGGTTGTAGGTTCAACCCTTATCAACGGCATATATATATAATATCTCTATTTTCAATTTCTTTATATATAAAGAGCGCATTTGTATCCAAAAAAAATATATCAATTCACAAAATTGGATTCTTGAAATGTATTCAATCTTAAAGTAAGAGCTTTTTTTCTTAATATATTAGCTAAAATATAACTTTAACACTATTCATCATCATTACAAAAAGAAAAGAAAAACTTGATTTGAGATTGAATAGTGCCAAGAATTTATCAATGTGGGCTGAAAATTTTCCTCTTTATTTGGGTAGAGGATCCCTTTATTCATCGCATTCATGTTGCAATCTCTAGTTCATCTTCCTAGTCATTCATTACCTTCTTTTGTATGTAGACCGAGAAATATGTATGGTATTCAAGAGAAAAATTTTAAAAAATGATGTAATTAACTAGTTTTAGGTTTTCCTTTATAAAAGTGGTCACTCAATATTTCATCTACGAAAATATTGGTTTTTCATCTCATTGGACATTTTACCCTTAAAATTGATCATACATAGGGATAAAAATGTCCAAATATATGAAAAAATAGTGATTTTTTACTTTTGGACGAATAGTAATTTTTCCCTTCGATGTGATTAGTCTTAGGACCAGGGGTAAAAAAAATGTTCAAAGAGGATAATTAGTTTTGTAAACTTAAACTCAATTTTAACAAATTTTGTCAATTAAATCATTTGAGTGTTTACATTTGTAAAAAAAAATCTGTATGTAGTTAATCATGTCATTTTCTCGAGATTTTTTTTATTTCGCACACTGCGCATTCTTTTTTTTTTTGTGAAAAGCATTCACATTCACTTTGAAGAATTTTTTTTAATGTGTTAGATTTTATTTGAAAACCAAGTATTCTTTAATTAATTGAGGTCCCACCATGATGGACTGTGTCAATTTCCCCATTCAATGGGCCATTGGGCTGGGTTGGATTTCACTTAATCTTCCAACCCTGGGTCAGGATCTAGAACAGGCCCAGACCATTGACTTTTCTGTATATTCTAACATTTAAGAGGGTGATTTCTTCAATATTTTATTGTCTTTGTTCACATTGTAGTTCTCGAACCAAGACCAATTTGGTTTTTCCATGTCAGAAACACGTCCATATCAATGAACCCAATAATTTCACAATAATTTTTTAAAAGAATATAACATACATATTTATAAATTTTAATTTGATAAATAGTCCGCCCAAGTCCTTATTTCTATCACAGATCTTACAAATCTAAGTCATTTGAATCACTCGTTAATGTCAATGCAGAGTTATCTTCAAAGATGGATAGGTGAAGCAACCCAGGAAGAAAAAAAAACTGAAGCACATAACGCCAACCCACTTTGATTGACACTCCAAACCTCACTGTAATGAAATCAGAATTGAGAAAGAATTTTAGTTTGGAAACGAGTGGCCAACGACATTTTGATGACACCACGAACCTGATCACCATCACATAAATCATAAATGCTTAGTCAAATATCAGACCAATGATCGTTTGAGATAAATAGAGATGAAATTTGACTCGATTCTAGAACATCTGAACTTGATTCATACACATAAACTGACAAAATTGCTCTGGTAGCTTCAAAAATGAACACCCATCACATTCATCTCGTGAGCTAAGAATGAGTGAAAATGGCGAGACACGTAACTCATGTTAGCTCAGCTTATGTAGTCTATATAGAATCAGTGTGGAGCACGCAAGCCTCCTATATTGACCCCTGTTGCCTTTCCTTATTTAGTTATGTCTTCTCATTTTCTGAAACACTCAAACAAAAATCAAGTAATAAATTAAAGCAGCAGGGCAGAGGGTAACGTTCTCAATTGGTTTCTTAGCTCTAATTTCCAAGCTTGTTGGAGATGGTAGATGCAATCAGGTATTACTTTGAACTTTTTTTCTTGCTTCTTTATTAATAATAATCTCTGCAACAGTTCCTGTTTGTTTCTGTTATTCTTCTTCCTCAATAGATGGATTCAGAAGAGACATTCTGGGTTCCTTTATAATCAAAATCATGTTTGTTCCTGGGTTGGTTAGATCCACCATAACTAATAAATACGTGAATTACATATGGGTTTCGTTTCAGGAGATGATTAAAGCATGTTTCAATTTCAAGTTCTTACCAAGATTAATTAAAAAAAATTGTGCTATCATGTCTCTTGGGAAGAGGACATCTCTTCCTTTTTGGCCACTTTATCCATCTTGGTTGCTGAGATCAGAAGGAAATGTTGCTAAACCATGATTACTATATAATAAACATAATAATCCTACGACCCAATCGGCATTGAGGCATGAATGAATCATTAAATTTGTTCTACGCATGCTCATGGAAGCAAACTCTGCGTCTTTATTTAATTAAGCCTATGATTTAGACTTAATGAAACGTCTTAATTAATGCATATTTTAATACAAAAATACAGGAGAATCGGCAGAGAGCTATACAATGACTCCAAACAACATGCAAGCCACATCTTTATTGGAATAAGTCACGGACAAGGATCGAAGAACCGCAAATTTTAATTTTGAGTTCTAATCTAACGAAGAACTTTTAATGGGTCTCTCTGTTCCCAAGAACACAAAATCACAATATTCACAAGCAGTGCATGACAACACATTCATAGCTTTATATATAACTTTTTCTTTTTTTCTCTACTGTAATGTAATGGATCAGATTGCTTTTTCAGAGAGTCAAAGTCGCCGCCATTCCAATAAGTTTTCATGTTATAAGGAATAATTAGAGGTTTTAGCTTTGCCTTTTTTATTTGGGTTTGTCTTCGTCTTGTGACATAGCCAGGTCCCCTGTTTAGGAATTATAATATAGAAGAAACAAGCCACGCTCACTTGGGCATGTTCTTTGTTTTTTCAAAATTTCTTCTTATCACTCCCTCTTTATATTGAGTTTACACATTTCTGTGAAATCAAATTGTCTTTCTCAAATTTTATTCTCTTTTGTTGTGTTTTGCGTCACAGGGGAATGTATGCAGTGGACAAAATTTCAGCCATGAAGTCTAAAACAGAGCAAACAGAGCAAACAGAGCAAACAGAGCAAGAACAAGAAAAAGAAGAAGAAGATGATGAAGATGAAGAAGCGTTGTCTCTTTGCGATCTTCCTTTGCTGAAAGCAAAAGAGGGTGAGAATGAATCGGGAGATCAAAGTATAGGGTTTGAAGAATTTCAAGAAGAAGAGTTTGAATTTGGGTCCTGTGGTGTGGATTCTTGTCTGAAAGAATCGGATATGTGCGCTGCAGAGGATGTTTTCTTTCAAGGGCAGATCCTCCCTCTGCGACTCTCCGTAAGCTCCGAAAGCGGAATGCATCAAAACGGTGCCGGACAAGATAGTCGGAACCCTAGCAGGTGTGGTTCGAGATCAGAATCCATGGATCACGGTTTCTCTAGTAGCAGCAGAAGCAGTAGTATCAGGAGTGGTAACTCTAACTCATCCTCGACTGGTTGCAGCTCCACATCCACCTCCATTGACAAGAAAATTGGAGGTTACAGGGAAAGAGATCTGTCGAGGAATCATTTTCACGTTCACCCAACAAGCCCAAGACCACAAATTTGGCCAACCACAGCTCCGCTGGGAAATGGTGGTGGTAGAAGTCGGAGATCAACAGCATGGGGTCTTTTCCGACCTGGTTTAGTCAGAACGCCGGAGATAGAATTGCATGATCTGAAGCAGAAGGTTCGGAATAGGAATAGGAATAGTGAGAACAGTACCAGCAACATCAAGAAGGAATCACAGAAGAAGGAGATGAAAACGATGAAACCCACCACACAGAAGACGAAGGTGAAGGTGTTTGATGGGTTTACTAGCGGTTGCAAGTGTTCGGCTATTGCAGTTGAACCAGTACCTTCAAGGGTTGCTATGAAGAAGATGGGAAATGGATCTGTAAGAGTAGAGAAGCAAGTGAAAGAAGAAGAAGGGAAGCAGTTGCAGCAGGAGGAGCAGCAGCAACGACAGAAGCAGGGGAAGCAAGCCATGGCCCACCGTCGAACATTTGAATGGTTAAAGCAGCTTTCATTGGCAGATTTGCAGCAGGAGACATTGAGTAGAGTAGATTAGATTAGAGAGGCACGCCTGCACTTTCTACTTTTCCCATCTCTCCTCTCTCTTTCTCTCTCTCTCTTATCATTATGATTTATGATATTGATTTGAACCCTGTCGTATGTATGAAATTGCAGAACTAGGCACAGTTTCTTAAGAAAGTTGTTTAATTGATGTCTCATTGGGTTCTGCACTTCTGTGACTGTTGAGTTTTTGAAGGGTACTTCAAGTTCAAAGCAGGGAAGTTTAAGACCAATGCAGATAACAGCTCATAAGTCATAACAGCTCGTCTCTCTTAATTGGTTTTTGTTTTCATGAATTACAGAGGAACAGTTGCAGAGAGACATTAATGGATGGAAATTGGTGCAGTGTGGGGCAGAGTGGGTAGGGAGTGGGGCTGATGATTAAAGCTGAAAGCCATGCGATGTTGCTTCCGGTACTTGTGGACAGAGATGTCACTGCAGGTGCCAACACCAGTTGGTGTCCTTCATTTGATTCACCTAATTGGTTGAATAATTCTACTCACTCAAATTCTGTGGTTGATGTTGCATTCAATTGCATTATTGTCTATGAATAGTGATCAACTCATCAAAGACTCAATCTTGGCACTCATGTTATTCGATGAATAGATCAATCTTGCTAGGGATGATAGACTTGTTATTATTACATACAGTTTCATTGAGAAAAGGTGGTCATTAAGAACAGATAGTAAGTTTGTCTTTTGAAAATTTTCCAGGAGGCTATGGATTGGTGGGAGAGGCTCTAAGGATTCCATTTAGATAACTTGGGAGAGAATTGAGTTGGTTGTGTCATGTGTGATTAAGATTGTGTTGATCTAATTTTCAATTAACTAATAAGAATAGTTTGGTACGTGAATTAGAGTGGATGCAATTTTATATCTTATCATAATTAGAAGGTATAAATATTATTATTTTTAATATGAGGTTTTATCCTGGCTATTTTATATGTACAGCAACTACATAGTCTATATCTTTATGATAGGTTTTATATATAATTTAAATATACAATTAGAATCGCAAGATTTTTCTCATGAACTTAAGCTTTTTTCTTAACTTCTACGTATCTCGTGTGGTATATCATATAAATCATTCTAAACCCCAATGTCCTTTGCTTATATGTCAAATTCAACATGAACAAGTTATGATCAATATTAAGTGATTAAAAAAAACCATTAAAGAGTGCAATAGTAGAACTAGCTTGCATAAACATATGACGGGAATAATTTTATCGTGTTTTTAATTAAACACAGCGATAATCCTATTCACACTCCTGTGCCCCCATTGCTGAATGAATAAAATAGCCACCTCATCTAAGACAATGAAGGTCAACTCATTGAATGACATTTTTTTTGAATCAATAACTTATCATTATTCCATATGATTTATCATTAATCCTAAACCATTCCACATTCAAATCCTTTCGATTTTTAATAATCTAAAATATAATCATTTTAAGGCTGAATATAATAAAATTTTAACTAATTTGTATTAGCTCACTTGATTTTAATTTCTCTTGCAGCCAAAAAGGAAGGAGCCTAAACTGCAAAAGTTAAATTTTAATTTGGAAAAAAACTCCAGCAAACGCGTTTCAGTTTTTAGAGGATCGATAGTCTATGGCGAACCCGAGATGGTCAATACTCAAACATTATGGGACCCATTAACAATGATCCATTGGGCTCATGGGCCCACGGCCCACAAACGCTTAGGGTCCACGCTTTCCCTGAAAAGGTATAGCTGACACCTAAGGCTTGAAATTTGGAAAGGAGTTCCAATTTTCTAAAGGTGATTGCCCAAAAGGTCTTTGACTTCTTCCTTCAAACTTCAGTGACAGTATTGCTGTGGAGGCCCATAACGAATCTGAGAATCAAAATCAAGGCCAAGCCCATTATCAAGGTATTTTGATTTTTTTGTACGAGGGCACTTCTTGGGTACTAGAGAGGGAATATCACGTATATTATCAAGCAGAATCGAACTTATGACCTCTTCACTAAGAAGTGTTGATCTTACTAATCGAGCAATTCTACGACACTAGTACTACACAAGGTTTTATATGAAGCAAACCGTTATGCAATTTTTATTCTTTTGGAATTTGAGGTTCATCTGGACCAGTTTGTGCGAGGTTTGAATCTTCTTCTTAGAGGAAATCTCCAAATGAGTTTTAGGATTCAATCATGTGGAATTTTATAATATAAAGACTAAGATAAATTCAATGAGTGCCTTTGGATTATCATATTTATACGTGGTTGAATCACATCACTCCTTGGACACTCATTGAAAAAATTCCTTGAAAGAGAGGAGCCAAATCCGTTTATGTGCACCTCCTAATATAATATAATCTCCTTTCTCTACAACAATAATTAGACCCAAAAAAAAAGTTTCTAGGGTGGACAAAAAGGGTATTCACGTCCTTCACAGTTCAGATTCCTGGCAATTTTCTGCAATTGTATTATTGTACTGCCAACCTCATGGCGTCATTGGTTCAGTTTAGAAAGACTAACACTTAATTGTTTTTTTTTTTTTTTAATATATGTTTTTATATATATAGGGTGGGGAAATTAGTACCACTCTAAATTAGGTTGCCGCGAAAAATCGTCATGTCACTCAACCAAAAGTTAGAAATCGCTGAATAATCAACCATTTTTCGCCAAACCAACGAAATATTGGAAAAATCGTCGATTTCTCCGCCAGTGGTAACTGCTAGTGCCGTTGGATGCTAGAAGAGAAAAAGGGAACTCCGAGCCAGCTCACAGGACGCAACCTTGCTCTCTGTCTTCTCTGATCTTTCTCTCACTTTCTCCATCTTCTCTCTCTCGCAGGATGCAGGCTGCACCTTGCAGCATTGCTTTCTTCGTCTCTCCAAGTTGCTCATCGACTTCTCAGTTCTCTCGATGTCTCGCAAATTTCCAATCGCTCACCGTCTTCACGGTCTTGCTCTATGCGATAAACATGGGATGTGAAAAATGAAAATATGGTTCATTTATTTTATTAAGTTCAATCGATACCACTAAAAGTTAAAATTGGAAAATGAATGACATCGTGGGTCCGCTATTATATCCTTCACATACAAGTGTACATTTAAAGCATTTGAGTGGTTTATTAATATATTACTTTGGTTAATAAAAGTATAAAACATTAAAACTGTTGACACTCAATCTAGATGTCGGCAAATATCGCTGACATCGGGGTGTCGATGGTTTCGCCAGCCACCGACACCACCTATGTCAATGATATTTCGAACCATGGATATTACTTGGTACAAGGTAAATATTTCAAATCTTAAGCTAGATTGTGGCAAGTTGCATTAATTATTCAAGGATCACAATTAACACCCAACTAGAAACAAATTCGGATCATCTTTCCAACGGCTTTACAACTACAAACTACAGTGAGGCCCACAGGATTAGGTGATGAGATTTTTTTTTAATATTTTATTATTTTTTACTTTTGAGTCAAAAAATCTCATCATCTAATCTTGTGGACTCCAGTGTAGTTTGTGGTTATAAAGGTGTACCGTCTCGATGAAGATATCGAGACTCATTAGAAACTAAATCCTGTGGACTCCACTGTATTCGTAATTTTAGTGATTTAATTTATAATTGAGTTATAATTGTCACAATTGAATAATTAAATGCCACGTGTTGCAATTAAGATTCCATAATCAACAAGAGACTTGTCAAGCCAGTTTATGACTAGTCTGCCTAAACTGATAAGTGAAATGGAATGTAATTTTGTATCTTATTGTAATTAAAAAACATAAATAAGATTATTTTTTATATAAAGTTTATTTAAGCCAGCTTACTTGCATTTTTGGATGGTTTTCATATATATATATATATATATAGAGAACAAGACTTTCACTTGGGTCTCAAGGATATATTTTATTTTATTTCTATGTATATCGTGTGGTGGGTCGTATAAATCCAGCTAAACCCCAAAGTCCTTTGTTTATCCATATCCATTGTGTTTATAAAATATAACACAATGGTGACAACCTCCACTGTAGAGAAAATACGTTCACGAAGGTCATTGCTTCGATCCTCTGTCCCCTGACACACTTCTCAGATGATTAAAAAACAATCACAGGAGCAAGTTGCGCACTAGATGACAAAATAAATTCAAAACCAAGAAAGAGTGCAACAATGGTTACAGATGTGCGGGGGGCACTAGGTCGCCACTACTGCATCCCCTCTTTTATTTAAAAAAAATAAAAATATTACAGATGTTAATAAATAAAAATATAATGTGGAGAATTTGAAAAAGTGTACGGTCCATGCTTTCCCTGAAAAAGTGTAGCAGAGGCCCATGAAATTTGAAAAGGAATTCCAATTTTCTAAAGGTGATTGGCCCCGGGGTTTTGAAATTTCCACTCTTACTTTTTGACAAAAACAAGCCCAAAAGGCCCTTGAGTTGAGTTATTCCTTCTGTGACTGACTGGAAGGGAAAAAGCACGAGCGAAATCATTATTTCTACACTTATGGTTGTGGATCTCCATGAAAAATTTGAGGTATCAAAATCAAGGCCCAAGCCCATTCTCATCGTAATTTTTGAACGTATGTGTTTTAGTTTTATACTATGATATGATGTTTTATAATATGTGATTTAAATTAATGCGTATAAAAACAAAAAAAACTATGGAAATTAATTCATCATAATACACTTAAGTGTCTTTTATCACTAGGTTTAGGAAACCAATTTTTGTGACAATTTTGTTATTGGATTGATGCAAACATGTCATGAGATTTGCTATTTTCTTGATGGTTTTCTCGACTTTACTCATAGATAGACTTTAAGATGATCAATCTTCGTAATGTAACTTATCTCTATATAATATTTATTTAAGCACAGTTGGTTATTCTTTATTTATTTCGACCAAAAAATTATTCTTTTTTTTTTTAATTTCATTTTTTATATTACTTTTTTCTTATTGGAATATAATATTACAAAGTCTATTTGAATGGTTCAAATAGAAGCTTATCCTATTATCTAAGGACTTAGGGCTTCCCATTTTTGGTGGATTCTCGATTTTTTTTCCCAGCTTTCGACTAAAGATTGCATTCTTTATTATATGAAGAAAAAAAAAGAAGAAGAAATTGGCTTATAAAATCTAAATCAAAATGATGATCGTCAACACGAAAGATATTGCATATCATCAATCGAATAGAAATGCCCTTAACGTTTGAATATGGACAATAAGACTTTGACACCTACAAGGCTACAACTATGATGGGATTGAAATTAACATTAAAAAAAAAAAAAAAAGAAATATAGAGATTTTTTCAAAATTATTGAGAGTCCATACTTAAAATTACATGTTATCAACATTGATCATTTTCAAAAATTATAAGTTACCTATTGTTATTTTTCTATTAATTTTGAAATTGAGATGACCATTTTGCTCATATTTGAAGATAAATATATTTATTTATTTTTATTTTTCAAAATTTTACTTAACTATTTTACAAATTTACAATAAAAAAAATGTCCTGTTGACTTGATTTACCTTGGCCTCCTGTCGGAAAATACCCACTACCATCCTTATAAAAAAAATCCCTTTAAAAAAATAAAATCTCTATTGCAACAGCTTGGATTTTTTTTTTTTTTTTTTAAGTCATTAATGATGGACCAATTCCATAGTGAATTCCTATTTTTTCCATTTGTCGTCGTCAACTTGTTATCAACTTGGCCCCTATTCCAAGTGGCAACCGTGGAAAGCACGCCAACGACTTTTTTTTTTTTGGGAAAACTACGATTTCTTTTTTTATTATTATTATTATTATTATTTTAATGTAAATATTAAAAATTTCTCTTTTTTTTTGGATAAAGAATAATTTCCTTTTCGAAAAAAAAAAGAGCAAAGGTTTCATCAATTGACATGTGTTATAATCATATGCGTGACAGTGACACTTTTTATGACTACAAGATCTTTTTTTTTTGCGAATTTTATTTCTTTTTCATATTCTAATAATTTCCTTATAAATAAGTTAAAAATCAAATGAAATAATAATAATAATAATAATAAAATCACAGGTTTTTATACGGTTGGGTTACAAAAAAACAATCTCTGGATCCATGAATCTGCGATTTATACTCGTTTGGTTGTGAAAATATCTGGACTCATGAAATTATATCATTACTATAAAAACGCTAAATATTTGTACATACAAAAAAATCATATTGACCGATTAGTTTTTTTTTTTATGAATCCACATATTTCATTTGATTTTATGAATTATAACTTTATAGATTTAAAATATATAGATTTGAAATCTCTAGATTCATGTAACCGGCTCTAAATTCATGTTAATTTTTTCATTGGAAGATTCAACTTGTTTATCATTATAAGTAAAAATTATATTTTTATCTAACATATAACTAAATAAGGGCAATATGTTGACCTATTCTCTAGGTTAGGAGGCCTAGTCTTTACCTAGCAAGACCCGTTGGTCATTATCCACTTCTTGGATTTAGATTACAAGTCTAGATCCAGAGGTTTTTTTTTTTCTTTCTTTCTTGGGTACTAAGATCCAGAGTTGTTTGCTTGGAATGAATACTACTTTTACAACAAAAAGAAAATAAGTAATCCTTCGCTGCTTGAAAATGAAGTAGAAGATAAGATAAGATAGAAGCTATAAATTCAAAAGACTAGTTGACAATGTGAAGTGCATTTTTTTCCACATAAAGTAATCTCCGTTGAATTTGATTTATCTTCCATTGTCTTTTAAATGGGTTTTCATTTAAATCATGAGTGAAGAAAATTTTATTGTTTATTAAAATTTAATGAGGAAATAATTATTGTTCCTATTTATACTACTTGACTAAATAGGATAAATTTTCATGCATGATATCAAGAAAATTCATTTTAAAAATTTGCCGATACAAGAAGGCATCGTCGAATCAGTGGATAGGTCATGGGTTCGACCCTTACAGACAGCGTCTCCCCCCTGAAGATGTAATCAAGGTATGCGCAAGTTGACCCAGATTTTTGCTCCAGCATCTAAACATAATAACATACTAAAGACATTTTCTTCAGTGGCACAACGGTCATTTGATTCATTCATGCATAACTTTCACTATTTCCTATTAAACAATTTACAATAAATTAATTAAAAATTTATCTATGGAATAAATTAACTCATATTGAAATCAAATCCTACCCTAGCCATCAATAAATATATATATCTATTGCAACTTGATTAAGAATACTTTCTTTACTTTTTTCCAACTAATAATTTGCTGCATAGAAAATAAAACAATTTGAATCCGTCAAACAACAACCATAAATATCTTGCAAGTCGTAACGTGAAGACCAGGTACTTTATGTGTGTTTCACATTTAAAGTCTAAATCTAAACACAACAATAGTGAAATAGAGACCAATATTCTCTTTCAACTTTTAAACTTCCATAATAAACGGAGTAACTTATGAGAGAAATGAAGAACCAAGATGACGAAATGGAAGATGGTCCAAGAACTCCATGGGAAATCACTATTGATTTCACTTTATTCTTTTTTAAAATTTCAAGATAAAAAATTTTCAAAGAGTAAAAGGTGGAAGTTTGACAAAAACAAAACAAATAAATAAAAATAGGATAATTTTTATATGGACCCTGAGGTTTGGTCTAAGTCACTTTTAATCCAGTTTAAGTTTTCTTTTGCATATGACTCCTTGTGGTTTTAAGAAATAATTAAATAAGGACACACTTAACAAAAATAATTAGTTTAATAAAATTTGTGACAGAAATAACCTTGTATCATTTGAATTTTTTTAAAATTATTTTAATTTTAATTTATTAAAATAGATACTATCAAAATACCCTTCCGTTCACCCTGTTTACCTCTTAACTTCTCATTTTCTCCTCCTCCACCTCCAGTGCTACCACCACCACCACCACAATCATCTGCAATTGCAATTGATGAACCGACAACATCAGAATCGCCTTCATGGTTCCCAGAAGCAGCAATAAATAGTAACACCACTTGAATTCATTGATGAATAAAAAACCCCTTGAATAAGATGCTGCGAACATGATTTCATCCAATTTATATTCTCTTAAATTAATTAAGAGTAAAAAATCAAAATAAATTAGAATTATATTAGTTGAAAATTAAAATTCTTTCAACTAGTGGAAGGATTCATGCCTCTGAACTCTGAAGTAAGGAAAACACAGACACACCGTCCCTCTGCTTTCCCTTTCCAAATTTCTTCTTCATGAGATGGGTCATTACTCATTGGGCAGTCGTAGAACTTTAGAGAAAATTAAGATGAGTAAGGAAGGAAGAGTTATAAAGCTGGAGAGGAGAGGGCTGTTTCAATTCCTTGGCAGATAAAATTGAAACATCACTTGTGCCAATAAAATTGCAGAAACATATAGAAATTCAGGAACAGGGCGTAATTCATAAAAATAAATAAATAAATAAATAAAATAAAAAAAAACTTGAAGTGGTATTGAACAAGTTAGAGGAACTCTTCCACCATTTCAAAAGATTTTGGAATCTAAAGAATCTTTCGGTCAGAAGCCGTAGATCTTTTTTATTAATTTGGGAAACATGGAGGTGGATTAAAAGTTACAAGGCGATGAAACCCCACCATGACTCTCACCGAGAAGAGTTACTGCGGATATTCAAGTGGATTCAATGGTGCTCGTTGGGAACCATGGGCGATCTGGTTGTTGGATGCTGGTGGTGGTGGAACAGGAGGTGGAGGAGGTGAAGATGAGAAGCTAAGAGGTGAAGAGGGTGAGCAGAAGGGTATTTTGATGGTATTTATATTAATAAATTAAAATTAAAATAACAAAAAGAAGTACAAAGAACACAAGGGTATTTTTGTCAAAAAAATTATTAAATTAACTATTTTTGTTAAGTGTATCTTTATTTAATTATTTTTTAAAACCACATGGAGTCATATGTAAAAAATTACTTAAACTGAACTAAAAGTGATCTGGCCCAAACCTTATGTTCAGATAAAAATTACCCATAAAAAGAAAATATTTTTAGAGAGACATGCACTGTGGCCTGTGGGATAACAGATAAAGTAGTTTTTAGAAAATTTTATTTTACTTTATTTTCCGATGATATATAACAATTAATAGGTGGAGCCCACCCAGCCCACTAAAGATAAGCTCATCGACACGGTTGTGTAGTGGCAATAAGCAAAGAAGAGTAAAAAACTTGCCAGAGAGAGAGAGAGAGAGAGAGGGAAAGGAGAAAGTGGTTGTTGGTTGTTGATGGTTCACGCGTATTACTAGTGCGCACTCGTCTTCTTCTTATAGTTTACGCGGCTTCGCTACGGCATTTTCACAAACACTTCATACCCAACACAGACCTAAACAGCAAATCACTTGGTTTCCAATAATTTATTCTCCTTTCCTTGGCCTTTTGTCGCCAAAATCCAGAAACGCAAAGCTGTGTATCTATCAAGCAATCGGAAAACTAAGATTATTCTTCTGTTCTGAGCAATTTTACATACGGAAGGAAGAAGAAGGAGATGTTGCGATCGTGTTACAGACCACTAGAGCGTTGCTTCGGCATAAGAAGAGGCGATGGACTTCTATGGCATATGGACTTGAAACCACATGCCTCCGGCGACTTCTCGATCGCAGTCGTTCAGGCCAACTCGTCTCTTGAAGATCAAAGCCAAGTTTTCACCTCTCCTTTCGCTACTTATGTTGGTGTCTACGATGGCCATGGTGGCCCCGAAGCGTCTCGATTCATCAACGGCCATCTATTCCCGCAGCTTCAAAGTAACGGAGTTTTAATTTCTCTTTGTGCTCTTTTTTCCCCTACTGATTACGATAATTTAGTCATTTCCGTTCCTCTTCTGCTACAGAGTTTGCTACGGAGCAAGGAGGATTGTCGGCAGATGTCATAAAAAAGGCATTTGATGCTACTGAGGAGGAATTCTTGCGCTTGGTCAAGCGTTCATGGACGACTCGCCCGCAGATCGCGTCGGTGGGGTCGTGCTGTTTGGTTGGAGCCATCTCCAAGGATGTTCTGTATGTGGCCAATCTTGGGGACTCCAGGGCCGTTCTTGGGCGAAGAGCACCCGAGGGCCGGAAGATCCCCGTGGTAGCGGAACGCTTGTCTACCGATCACAATGTTGCAGTGGAGGAGGTGAGAAAGGAAGTCGAGGCGCTCCATCCTGATGATTCGCATATCGTTGTTAACAGTCGTGGAGTTTGGCGGATTAAGGGCATAATTCAGGTATTAGCAATGACTTTCACTTTCGTTACCTCCAAAAAGTGGGGAAAAAACTTGAACAAAAATTGATTTCCAGTTTCATGTTCCGTTGGACTATGAATGAGGTAAAGAATACAGAACGAGTACTAATGAGGATTATTATTGGTCCAATTTTGTTGGGTAAAGGGGATTTTGAGAATGCTCATTCGGTTGTTACTCATTGAATTCGAAGGCTAATTATACATATTTCTCCCCACCCCCAATTCCCTACGCCAAAAATTAAAAGGGAAATTGCGTCCACTGCCTCTTTGATGTTCAGATGCGAAAAGTGATTACTGGTCTAGATTGATCAACTGGTGCTTGAAACTTGTATTATTCCATGGTGCTGGATGAAGTAGCATCTGCCATACTATTCAGAATGGTTTGAACAGTCCTAGTAACATAGGAAAGCCATCAAACCCTGAAGCAAATCTGATTGAGGGTTGGTGTTGAATGCCTTATTTATGATCTAACTTCATGGCTTACACTTCATGGAATCTATAATGCACTGGTTCTACAAATCAATGGTTTTTCTTTTCCTTCTATGCTAAGCCTTTAGTAACTTTTGGGCCGTAGTTTGCAGTTACTGGCTACTACTTGTGTACTTCTGAAATCAAATTCATAAAATGATGAGTAGGCAATTTAAGGTTTACTGATTATGCAATTATTTGGAAAAGCTTTGGATGTGTTAGTTTATTAATATTCATATATTAATATCTACCTTCTGCTGTTATTTCTGTTGGCTAATAAACTTTTATTTTCAAAGTTAATTGTATACTAGTGGGTGTGCTCTTTTATTGGTGATAAGATAACAATTTATAATTTTATTTTAAACGGGATTACGATGGTTTATATCATGGGTTCCCCTAATCATATGAATTGTCAGTGATAGGCAGAAAATTAAACGTTTACAGTGTCTGTCTGCAGCAGAAAGCTTAGAGAAAATCTATCCATCTTGGAAGACTTTTTGTGTTTTCAGATTATGAATAGGATTATGATGGTTTATATCATGGGTTCCCCTAATCATATGAATTGTCAGTGATAGGCAGAAAATTAGATGTTTACAGTGTCTGTCTGTAGCAGAAAGCTTAGAGAAAATCTATCCATCTTGGAAGACATTTTGTGTTTTCAAATTATGAATAGGATTATGATGGTTTATATCATGGGTTCCCCTAATTATATCAATTGTCAGTGATAGGCAGAAAATTAAATGTCTACAGTGTCTGTCTGTAGCAGAAATCTATCCATCTTGGAAGACTTTTTGTGTTTTCACCATTTCAAAATTAAGGAATTTTGTAAGATGTAAAAAATGGGTGTAAAGGTTCCCAATTTATCTCTATAACCATGGTACTGAATGATTGTGGTCCATACCATTCTTGAAGAACCTATGTCTACCTGCTTTCTCTTTTCTTTCCTTTTTTTTTTTGTTCCGCTTTTTCCCCCATTTTATCCTTTAGCTACTAGCTATTTCTATATTTTACCGTTTTGTAGGCCCTGGAAAATGCTGACACCCAACCCCCTTCTCCCTCAAATGAAGAAAAAAAAAAAAAAAAAAAAGAAAAGAAGAAGAAGAAGAAGAAGAAAAAGAAGTGTCAACTGTGAGTTTCCATGGTTATGATAGCCTTCTTAGCATTTTTTTTCTGGCTACCGAGTGTTGCCTTCACTTCAAATGCACTTTTCATGGTTGCGGAAAATCTTCTACCACAACTTTTCTTGTAGGTTCTATGCCCTTGGGATCCCCTGTTTTTACATCCGGAATGAAATTCAACATTTCAAAAGAAAGATGGTAGATGTGCTATTGTTTATTTGTATGTCACGAAAGATGGATCTTTAATGCAAGTTAATTTGTTGTCCTTATCTTTTGATGATTCTATTCGAACATAATACCTGTCTGTAGATGTTATCTTGTGCTGTACCTTTATCTTTCTTCTTTACTTTTGGTTCTTGTTGGTTCCGTAAAAATCCCTTATTTCTATTTCGTGAAAAAACAAAAAGAGGAAAGGGTGGAAAAGAAAAGCAGGTTCCCTGTATTCCATTATACTTATGGGTCAAATCAGTGTCATTCAAAAGGTGCCAAATACCTTACCTTTTTGTAAATTATCCTTTTGAGGGACCATATGTTATGCTTCTGATGCAACAGTCATGTCCTTCTAAGTAAATAAAAGTGTTTTGCATTCAATAGTTGATATATACATGTAGAGCATGAAAAGCAAATACAATCAGACTACTCAGGATGTACAAGATTTCCTTAGATTCCGGTTATCTTCTTTTATATCACACAATAATTATGTTCATCATCATGTTAGGTTATTAACATGATGCATGCCCTCAATTGAAGTCCATTTTTGGGCCTAGCATAATAGTAGGCTGGATATGTTCTCTTCTCTACTCATTGTTGGTTGCTTTTGGAACTTCTCAGACCTATTCTTCTCAGGTTTCATCTACAATATTTGGGAAACTCTGTTTTATGGATACTGAAATTAAATGTTTCTTTAGTTGTCTTCTATTTTGTTCATGTCATTCATAATTTAGAAGTGATGAAAAATAGAGGTATGCCATTTTTAAATTATTCTTTTTTTGTTTTTTGTTTTCCAGGTGTCTAGATCTATTGGAGATATCTATCTCAAAAAACCTGAGTTCAACAGGGATCCCCTTTTCCAGCAATATGGATTTCCAATCCCTCTTAAACGCCCAGTGATGACAGCAGAACCCTCAATCCAGATTAGAAAGCTAAAGCCAAATGATTTATTCTTGATTTTTGCATCAGATGGACTGTGGGAGCATCTTAGTGATGAAGCTGCTGTAGAAATTGTGTTCAACAACCCAAGAGCTGTAAGTACCATCATCATTTTCCTGAACAACTTGGCAGTTCCATTTTTGCTTGTTGATGACTATTTCACATTAGTGCGATCACCGGGAATATTTGTTGTCAGTCTGCAGAGTGATTTAAAGGGGTCGAGATCATCTTCAGGGAGCATCCAAGGAGTGCGTCCCATGGCTGGGCTGTGTTGCTCACATCCTGATGGCTGACTGGGTGCAAGTAGGGATGTGTGCAGCGTAGCCCAGCCTGCCCAGGGGATGCCTTCTACTAGTCCTGGGCTTTGGCTCCCTGGAGAGGTGCCAGGTCCAATTTAAATGGCTTCCATCTCAGCATGTTTAAGATTAGCTTGTACTGATGTCATTGTGTGTGAGATGATTTTATTGAATTTTGAAGGACTGGGTCAGTCTGAGCCATTGTTTTATGTAGTTCGATCAGATAAGACTACTCTGCTGAGTCTCGTAGCAGTGGTGGAGCCCTGTCAACTGAGACAATCCTGGCCTCAAGTCATTTTGCTGAACTTATCTGTTTAGCAATCAATCTTTACCATGGATACAACTTGGATTGGTATAGTCCTGGATTCTGAATTGTATCCTTGTTCCGCATTTCCGCTGTTAGTCCCCTCATAGAGTTGGTTCATATGGGAAAAGGTGTTTCTGAACCTAATGCAAGTTTAGCCAGGGGGGGGAAAAGCTGTGTGTGGTAGTAAAGTTGCTGACTAATTCAGGATCTACAGTACCCAATGCCAAGCTTGAACCTTGCGCCTTTTATATCTCAATTTTGAAAACCACCTCCATGCTGAGCTGGTTGCTTGCTTCTCCATGATTCTGAGCTCTCTTTTCATCCTCATTTCTGGTGTTCGTTGACATGAATAATTGAAAATGTTTTTCTTTTTGGTCAGGGAATAGCAAAGCGATTAGTGAGTGCTGCCCTTCAGGAGGCCGCAAAGAAGAGGGAGATGAGATATGTTGACATTATGAGGTTAGAGAAGGGAGTCAGACGGCATTTCCATGATGATATCACTGTGATTGTGATTTACATTGATCACATTCCAGGCTCTTCTCCCGGTAGATTCAAGAACAATGCGGTCGACTGCACAACTGCTCCTGTTGACATCTATTCTCTCAACTCCGATGATGCAGAAGAAATCCTTCCTTTATCTTGAGCGAACCTGTCAAGCTGAAGGACTCACACTTACTGACCAGTTGTCTTTTTTTCAATTTTATTTGAGAGAGCACAATAATTCGAAGGATACAAGCATGTAAATTATATATAAAGGAGACATGGGTATTGAAGCGGACGAAGACAGAATCCAATAAGAAACTCTATAGTTAGGGGTGGTGTACATAGAAGAGGCATGGAGGGATTGTCAAGCTGCTATATATGTGAATTCTAAGTCTCTGTTCGGAGCTCTTAACCCTCTGTTCCAGGATTTGCTCAGGTTCTTGGCAGCAGTAAATTTGGGTTAGTTTAGTTTTTCTCCCTTTCTTGAATTAAGGGAGGGAAAAAGGTTGGCCTGTACCACAGTAGGCATGAACTGATCAAAAAGGTGATTTTTCTATTCTTTACCATTTTCTTTGATTGTTCTTATGAAATTTTGATGTATGGTGATTATTCACATTTGTTATACCCCCTTCTTCTTGTGATTCTTGGTTGGAATTTTGGGACACAGATAATCTCAGAGACACCTCCAACGCCATTTTAATGTATTATGAGTCTATGACACGTCTTTTTATCTTTTTATTTTTTATTTTTTGTAGTGGTATTCAGAATACATTATATTAAAAAGAAAATGACATCAGAATACATTCTGTAGCACCCATGCAGGTGATAGTGATACTGTCGTAGATGGTAGATCTTTCGGGGCGCCACCTACGGATCGCTCGTTCTACCAGGGACTGCTTTTGGCATGATTTTCAATTTTTATTTTTATCCATTTTTCAAAAATCAGCACTGAAATTTATTTTGAATAAAAATATGAAAATTGTTTGGTATTAATTTGTAAGATAGTTTTTTCACTAAAAATATATGTTCGGCATTACTTTTTTGCAAAATAATGTTTTCTCTAAGTTTTAAAACTTCTATTAGAAAAAAAAATGCATATATATAAATCTTCTCTTACCATCAATTGTATGTCATTTTTAAAAAAAAATTATTAAGGCATTCATAAGTCTTTCATAATACCAATCAACGCATGAAACACTATTAATAGGCCCATCAATCATATGTCATAATGAATAATATTAAGGAAACAATTAATGCATAACCAAAACATATTAACTGATCATTAATCCTAATAAGTTTTCTTGATCTAATTTGCAATTTTTTTTTTTTTTATGCTTTCTATTGTGGTATTCTCTCAAAAAGTCAATTAGATGCCACTTGCTTTCTCATAAAATTGTAATTTGTCAAACATGTAGCCATGAATGATACATGTGTTTTGAAAAATTATCAACCACAATAAACATCTTGACAAAAAATCCTTACCAATAATCAAATTCTAACTACAAATCAAGATCGACGACCTATGCTTATTCTACAATCCCCTTGTCAACTAAATAATTCCAAACTTAAAAGTTCTAATCTCACTTAAACTTTTTCAAATAATGAAAGAACAAAATCAATCATAAATAATTGAATATACAAATAAGAAATGAACTAACATTTCAAATCAAATTAGTGAAGGGAGTTATATGAAATTACTAGCAAATCCAAACTTACAGCCTAGTTTTTCAATTTATGGAAGTCGCCACAGAATCAAGACGGTAAGGCATCTTTGGTTTTCTAAAACCCCCCTCTCCCACCCCACCCCACCCCACGGCCCTCACCCCTCACCACCCCCACACAAAAAAAGAAAAGAAAAAAGAAAGAGCAGTTCTACTTTGCAAGAACCGAGTATTTGAATGAAAGACAAAACTAAAACAAACCAGAAGAATAGATGGATCTTCTTTTATGACCTTCATATGACAATTAGGTGTAAAGTGAAGCTAGAAAGTATTAGTTTTCCCAGACAATAGCAATAAACGCAAAAACAGAACTTTGCTATATATTTGCAATGTCGTTCTGTCTCTACAATCGATTTAACAAAGGTGATATGAAAACATATTATAATTTTATTTTACACTCGTAGTGAAACAGTTCTCATCTTGCCATGGATATAAGCAACCTTACATAACCTTGTCAATCCTTAGTCTCTTAGTGTAATTAATTGTTTATGATTTCCTTTCTTTTTTGGTATCATTTTAAGGTCTTGGTTTTCCACATAAATCTTATAAATACAAAATTCTTATCAATCAGCGACCAATTTCAACTTTTTAAGTGGTTAAGATAAATCTCATGTTTTGTTAACCACTGAATTTACTTTTTTTAATTAGCTTAATTAACAAATATGATACATAACGGTGGATAACAAGCTTGAGTAGCTAAACCCTATGGTACAGGTACACACAATAAGAAAAAGAGGACTTTTGCTTCTTTTTTTTTTTTTTTTTTTTTTTTTTTTTTAAGTATTTAAGAATTTAGTATAACGTGCCGGTTTGGGTCGGTGCAGGCTATAACGTGTTGGTTCGGTCCAGCCCTAACCGCACGGTTTACACATTGAGTCAAACCGATGGCACATTCCCTGCACCATCATCAATGTGGCGTGGAGAGATCTTTAACACTTGCAGAAACGAATCCGGATCTTCTCCCTGTCGGGGGAGCTCTATAGACCCCATGGCTTCCTGACCACATATATCAGTGGGGCCCACTGGTGTTGAAAAAGTTTTGTTTATTTTTTCAAAGTGTTTTTCCGGGGCCCCCGATTTGTGGTCGGAGCGTCGTTTGTGCTCCCCGTCGGGGTCGGTGATCCAGACTCCGTATAAGCCTCAACCTCTCAATAAGTATCAACCAGGTTTCTTGACAAATGTCAGCATCTAACTACGGACAACGACTAAACCCACCAACTAGTGAATCATGAATCATTTTTTTTCATAAAGAAAAAGGGAAGGATTAAAGTCTCTTGGAAATCCAACATTGGAACATTGCTCATTAATTTTCTCTTATCTCCTTCTGTCTCTATTAAGCATTAACCATGGACCCCCATTTAGTTGGCCTCGTGGCGTATGAACGCGTGTGGCAAGATTTCCTCCACTTCACCCACCTGCGTCTATATCTTTTCTTCTTTGTTTCCTTCTCAAACAACACCTTCCATCTTTTCTTCTTCGATTGGGAAGAAGTGGTCTTCCGCCATTGTCAGAGCAGAGCCAAGAAGAACAAGCGATGGGAGTTGTGGAGGAAGCTCACAATGTTAGGGTTGTAGGATCAGGAGAAAGGATTATAGTGCTTGGACATGGATTTGGCACAGATCAATCAGTGTGGAAGCACCTGGTTCCTCATCTCCTCGACGATTTCCGTGTAATCCTCTACGACAACATGGGCGCCGGACCTACCAATCCTGATTACTTCGACTTCGATCGATACGCCACCCTTGATGGCTTTGCTTACGATCTTCTCGCCATCTTAGAGGAGTTGCACGTCGAATCCTGCATCTTCGTCGGACATTCTTTATCTGCCATGGTTGGTCTCTTAGCTTCCATCACCCGTCCTGATCTCTTCTCCAAACTCGTCATGATCGCCGCTTCTCCCAGGTACGAGTTCTGTTACGGATTCGTCTAGTAATTAGTTCAATTAATCCATTAATTCACAAAAAATGCTTCAATTAGGTACTTGAACGACGCGGACTACTACGGAGGGTTCGAGCAAGAAGATTTGGACCAGTTGTTCGAAGCGATTAGATCGAATTACAAGGCGTGGTGTTCGGGGTTTGCGCCGCTGGCGGTGGGAGGAGATATGGACTCGGCGGCCGTACAAGAATTCAGTCGGACTCTGTTCAACATGAGACCTGACATAGCATTGAGCCTGGCTCAGACAATATTCCAGAGCGACATGAGAGAGTTGCTGAGCTTGGTCACTATACCTTGTCACATACTTCAGAGCATGAAGGACTTGGCGGTGCCGGTGATAGTTTCTGAATATCTTCACGCCAATCTTGGCGGTGAGTCTATCGTCGAAATCATGGGTTCCGATGGGCATCTACCGCAGTTGAGTTCGCCGGATATTGTGATTCCGGCTCTGCTTCGCCACATTCGTTTTGACATTGCAGTCTGAACTCAACGAAGAAAATGAATCTCCTGCATTGTAAGTAAAATAATAACTACTCTTAGGTTAGCTTAATTCCCTTCCCCCCGTGAATCTGTAGTATCTGCTGATTGAGAGTCAAGTCAATTCACTTCTTCATCTTCTTCTTCGATGGAGACTGGAGGTCCTTGGTGTGATTTTTAGGTATGCTAGTCCATGTAACAAGACTGTTTAGTGTAAAAAAATTCACTGGTGTGAGAGAGTTCTATGACCTGAAAAGTTGTGAGATTTAGGTTAAAAAATTTCTTTTCCTTTGGTAATCACAATGTCTTGAATCAAGATGGAATGTGGTCCAAGTACACGATTGTTGTCTGAAATTTTTGGAGATGTAAAAGGTAGAAAGAATGCTGGGGGCTTGACTTCATTAATGTGCATCACTATGTTGCAAGTCGACATCGAAATTTCGGTTAAAATCTCGACCGTTCGGTGCAGGCGCTGCGTAAGTTACACCCGACCAAAGCCTATGATGTGGTTTCAATCAAGTGGATGTCTTACCAATGGTTTTCAATCCACTAACAGCAGAGAGAGATTATTTTTTTGGAATGAGGTTCATCTGGGCCAGCTTGAGCGGAAGGAGATTGTTACTTCGTTAAACAGTTGGGTTGTCAATCCGATCCTTACAATTGGAATCATTATCGATTATATTTTGTTGGGGTTTTGTCATTAAAGATGGACTTCTAATCTAGATCTTCGTGGTAGACTTGGAATATCATATTTTCTTCAATCTAAAATTTATGATTGCTTTCTCAATTCTCAGTATCACATCTCACTCAAAGAGAAGAGAAGAATTAAGGGTAGAACAAAAAAGATTATCAACCGTGAAGTTGTCATTAATGTCATACCTAAACTTGGGTCTTATAGTAAGTGGTAGACAAAACCTCTAAGAAGGCAGACAAAACCTCTAAGAAGGCAAGGAACCATATGATATGACTAACCCTATGTAATTGTTGTTTTTTCTCTATTATGTTTCTATTCATCGAATTTAAAGAAGAATTAGTTGGACTGGTTTGTTTTAATCCTTGTTCTCTCGACTCTTTGCATGGCTTTCTAAATTAATTATGAGAAGGTAATATCATAGAGAGCATGGGAGAGATTAGACTTGGAAGGCAAAGTCATGGAGATGGGAGATCATTGTGTTATTCCTCTTCTCTCTTGGTGGAGCTCTTTGAAACCAAATCATGTTGGAGGAGATGTAATCATCCAAGGCACTCAGATCGACTTGGAAGGCAAAGTCATGGAGATGGGAGATCATTGTGTTATTCCTCTTCTCTTTTGGTGGAGCTCTTTGAAACCAAATCATGTTGGAGGAGATGTAATCATCCAAGGCACCTGATCTGAGTTCCTATCAAATCCTAAGCAAGTTCGTGGAATCCAGTCTTGGATTAGGTATCAAGGATGAACATTTGAGTTTGGATCTTCACATCTCTCCATCACATATTGCCCATCTCCGGACTATCTTGTTAATACTTAAAGGTGAATTCTTGTCCTGAGTATATGGTTGAGAGATATGAAGATAGTGTTGTCTATATCTTAATTTTGAACACTGCTATATGGTAGGCAGTACATAGAGCTCTCCCTATAAACCCTAATTTATTTAATAGACAGGTTTCACCCTCCCCTCTGTGTTTGATTTTTGCACAAGATGTTGAATTAGAATGCCATGCTTTGTTTTTTCTGCTCACATGCAAAGGAGTGTGGGAGAGCATACACACTGAGACCGGATGTTTCTGATTTTGCTGGTAATTCAGTCCGTGATTGAATTGATCTCCTCATAGAGAAGTTTAAAGATTCAAGGGAACTCAAATGGGTTGGTTCAGTTTGGAGTGCAATGCTATGGACAATTTGGATATGTTAGAATCTGAATACCGAAGGCACTGTATAAGACATACCAATATCAAGCAATAAGATTAAGAATCACAAAATAAGATAATTTTATGTCGAAGCACTTAACTTGTATGAAACAGAAGAAGCAAAAATAAAATGCCCCCTTAAGTACATGCTGGGTTTTATTTTGCGTCATCACCTCCAAGATATAACAACTCTTTTAGATCTGAAAGCTAGCAAGCTTATCTTGTTTTAATTTCTCATTCATTTGACTCCTAAACTCGTATGGACACCTATAGAGAGCAAGCTCATGTTTTAATTTCTTGTTTATTGACTCTTAAACTTGTATGGACACCTATAGAGAGCTAGCTCTTGTTTTAATTTCTTATTTATTGACTCCTAAACTCGTATGGACACATATAGAGGAGAGTGGCATTTGTTCGTAAGGTTACCTCTAAAAGAAAGAGTTGTGACTATTAATGTACAGTCACATGGACCTTGGTTTCTTCCAAGCTTAGTGCATGCGCGTGATCCATATTTAGCTCTCTACCGGAATACACGCTACTTACGAGCAATCAATATATATATGTACAATCGATATTATTGTTAGCTCCATCCGATGTGGGATTAAACAAATATGGTAAATTAGGTTACATTGTATATGACGAATTGCCAAAATCCTTTGATCAGAATCTTTCAGTCCAGAAGAGTCCTATAGAGGTAAGAATCAAACAAGAGTCTTAAAACAAAGCTAGGAAGATAAGAGTATTCACGTTTTTTAAACTTATATAAATAATGTATTATATTATATAATTTGTTTTTTAAAACAAAACCAACTGAAAATAAGGAAGAAGGCTCTTTCCAAAATGATCAACCCACCCATGCGGAGAACAATAAGTGATTTTTGAAGGCATCTAACAAAAACCCAATTGTTGAACTGCTTGAGCAAGAAAACATTACACTAGTGGTTCTCCAACAAATTGATCAAAAGGCCTTCCTGGATTATTTATTGGTTATCCTCATGGTAAAAATTGATACAAGATTTTTGACCTCTCTAGCAAAATTGTTTATGTCTCTTGCGATGTCATATTTCGTGACAATATTTTCTCTTATCATTTACATTCAAACCCCTCCACCTCTCCCTCATATATTTTCACCATCCCTTTCCAAGATTGTGATGAACCATCTCAATTTCCAACTATACTGCTTGACACCCATGCAACTACCCCATCTAATGACACTCTTACTCCTTCTAGAGCTTCCTCCCCTCCACCTATAGCTCGCTCTTCCTGCATTACAAAACCTCCTAGCTTTCTCAAAGATAATGTCTTGTCTCTCTTACCCAAGCAAATGCGTTTACACATGTAGGCCACTATATAACTTATCCTCTGCAAATTTTTTAAGTTATCATCGCTTCCCCCTCCCCACTTGGCTTTTGTTACTGCTCTAACTATCACGACCAAACCCAAATCTTTCATTGAGGCAATGAAGCATCAAGAATGGAAAGATGCCATGCAAGCTAAAAATTTGGTACTCACCACCAATGAGACTTGGTCCCTTGTTCCCCTTACCATTTAGGGAAAAAAACCATTGGCAAATGGGTTTACAAAATCAAGCATCACGTAGACAATTCAGTAAAATGGTACAAAGCTTGACTGGTTGCTAAGGGTTATCCCTTGCTAGAGTATGCTCTCCTTTTATATAATAATTTTCTAGATTACATGAGATATGATTATTGATATAGTTTGAATCAAACTTAGAGTTCCTATGTGACTCAACCAAAGAGGGTTTTGACTTACAGATCGAATTGGCTTAAAGAGATCAAATGCATAATTCCACCGTTTGATTTTAAGATCAAGAAGTCATGAAGCTCTCTTCCAAAAATCAGTTCGATTGCATACCGAATGACTATCCGATGAAAAACTTGATTGAAACTGGATAGAGACACTCAAAAACAGAAATTTTCTCTCTTCCTTCTTTGAATATGATTCTTTTTCCTCTTTTTTGTTCTTTGATCAAGTCCTAAATAGGAAACAAAATATTGAAGCAGGTAAGAACTCATTCTTTCCTTGTTTTTGATTTGAGGAGGCTTTTAGAATGCACCTTAACTTGATGAACAAGACTTCCATTAGGACCGTCTTTAATCTTAATTTACAGAATTTCTCTACTAATTTCATTGATAATTTCCTATAAACAAAAATAAAAATATTAATTTGAATTTTCTAAGAAATATATAAAAATACAAAAATTAAAGAAATTAAAAAAAATACAACATATTTATTTTTATATAATATTAGGATAAACTTATCAACGAGTTATGCAGTCATGGACTCAGATTTCTAAAATTTTTTTTACAGAAAGCTTATCAGCCAAAACCACCTAATTTTGGGACAGAAGATCAAATGAATTATAGATTCGATAATCTGACAACCATGTCACTTCTTCAAAGAAAAATATTCTAGAGATTTTTTTTTTTTTCTGTTTCTTTAAATCAAATATTTCCGTGTTTAAATTTCTAAAACCAGTTATTTTTTAAATTCCAAAAATCAGAGGGTTTTTTTTTTTTCTCTAATTTTATTTTTGTATCTTCATACCAGTTCAAGGACTTGGCCCATGAGCACATCATGAGACAACTCCCAGAAGTGATTTAGATGATAAAAAATCAATAATTCTAACGAGGAGGCCAAGGTTTTTTTTTTTTTTTAAAAGACATGAAAGTTCGAAGCGGATTATATAAAAGCATCTGGTCGGAAAAAAAACATTAAGAAGGCGTTTGGTTGCGCAATCCTGTGGAATCAGCTTTCATAGGATCATGATTCTAAAATTAAAATCGTGTTTGGTTTGAAAGTAAATCGGAATCCACGTGATTCCATCGTAATACTTTTTTTCTAGGTAAATCGGTGATTCTACGGAAACTACCTGAAGAGGTGGTTTTCAAATACAATCACCCAAATGTGGAGTTGATATAAATATCGGAATCGCATTCGATCGAAACCATCACAGCCCTCGACACGAAGAAGAACCTTGCGCAGGAAGGAACCCTAGTTGTTGATTCTCTGCAACTCGAAATCGCGTTGGTGTTTTCGGCTTCTGCAAAGATGAAGATGAAGGTGTAGTTTTATCGCTTGGTATTTTCGGCTTCTCCAACTTCGTGTTGTTTTCGGAGCAGCCGCTACCTTCTTCTGGTCGGTGAGTCAACTCTAGCGGATTGGTGATTAGATTATTTCTCAAGAAAACGAAAACACAAGTCGGCTCACGGGTCGAACACTCGTTAGCTCTCTCTATGGCCGACGAAAAGAGCGATACGCCGGAAGTCGAAACGGTGACTCCGGCTGCTGAAGTAAAAAACGAAAAGGTTACCCCGCCGGAAGTAAAGCGGTTTTGGGGTGATGAGGTAGACGAGGAGGAAGAAGTTGTCTCCTCTGTTTCCGGAGAGAAAGTTGGGGAATTAAACATTGGCTCTCTGGCTATTGATGATAACAAAAGTGTTAATAACTTCTTAGATGATCCAGAAGATTCCAATATCAGTGCGGTAAGGATCTACTCTCCTGTTCCCTTTGCGATTTTTAGGGTTTTTAGTAGCATCACTAACTGGGTTCTCTAATCGAACTGTTTGATAGGTTACATCTGGTGATACACCATATACGTCGGCATCAACTTTTGAGGACCTGAAGCTGTCGCCTCAATTGCTGCAGGCATTGTATGTGGATATGAACTTCGAAAGACCCAGTAAAATTCAGGCAATCAGCTTGCCAATGATTTTGACCCCACCGCATAAGGATCTTATAGCTCAAGCACACAATGGTTCTGGTAAGACCACTTGCTTTGTGCTTGGGATGTTAAGTCGTGTCGATCCAAATCTGCAAGCACCACAGGCCCTTTGCATCTGTCCTACAAGAGAATTGGCACTGCAGGTTTTGGTTTCTACCTTTGTAAATTTTATCTCTTCGCTGTCTTTACAACCCTAAAAAAAATATTTACAATAATATCGTCCCCTTGTTTTCTAGTATATTCTAGTTTTGTAATCTAATGGCAGACTACATATTGCAGAATCTGGAAGTTCTTCGGAAGATAGGGAAATATAGTGGAATAACTTCTGAATGTGCTGTTCCTATGGAAAGCACCCAGAATATCCCTGTTGCAAAACTGCCTCCTGTCACCGCTCAAGTAATAATTGGTACGCCAGGTACAATAAAGAGATGGATGTCAGGAAAGAAACTAAGCATGAGGAATATTAAAATTCTTGTTTTTGATGAGGCTGATCACATGTTGGCTGAGGTGAGTTTATCATCCAGTTTCAAATGCTTGAAATTTTCAATTTTGATATGTCTGGATATAATGTATGAACTGATTACAATTTCACGATACTGGATAATTTCTATTCCATCAACTGCTATCCTATCACTGTTTATTTAATACTCTATTTATTGATTGTAGGATGGATTTAAGGATGATTCTATGAGGATTATGAAAGATATTGAGAGAAGCAGTGCTCATTGCCAGGTTTGTTGCACTGATATGGAGCTCATTTTCTATAATATCCAGAGTAGGGTTTAAACATTATGGTTCTATATTATGTAACATTAATTTGTAGGGCTTAATCATCAAGTTGAATAGCTTTTTATGCTGATCTTATTTTTGTGTGTAATAGTTTAACGGAATGTCATTATTAACTTAGCCAGGGCATCATCTTGAGTATTTTGAGAGGCATATTGTTGTTATACTCTGTTCATTTAGAAACTAGCTATGCAGAATAGTGGGACTATAATGTTTTGTGGGTTTCCAATTCTTTTTAGTTTCCTCATTTAAAATAGTTGCGTAGTTAGAGAGGTAGTTTGGTTGTAGGAATGTTTTGCCTTTCTTTTTTATACAATGTGCCCCATCATTGGGGACGGATTTGAGATGTTGAATTGAGTTATGGTTTGAGAGCTTATCAAACACAGAATTCTACCAGGGGGAAAAGGGGGGGGACCACATACTGGTTTTTCTTTTCAAATCCCTATTAACTCCGACATCTATGATTTTTGGGATTAAAATCTGCCTAGAGGTTTGGACTTGAAAAATCTATCTCCAGCATCAAACTCATTTGCCAGAATCCAATCCCTACCTATCTTCATTTTCAGCTTCCTCTCTGATTTCGCCTTTCATGGGAAAGCCAAATAGTCTGCCTACTGTTGGTGACTTACTAACGTATGAATTTCTCCCCCCATGTCATTTCTATGCCTCTTTTTAGGAGAAGAGAGAACAGTGGGAGAGAAAAGGGCTGTACAATAGATTGTGTTCTGTCGTACAAATCAACATATATTACAACTCTTACATGGTTAAGTCAAGATCCTAGATGAAACTAACTAAGACTGGGAAAATGACACTTATGAACATAAAAGTAATGTATCATATCTTTCCACACCCTTATACCCTGACCCCTGTGGTTCTGTCCTCTTATGTGTTTTTCGCACACTTATACATCCCATAATCACGATTGTGCCAATGCTGTTGCAATCTTCTGTTTGTTACAGGCTTTGCTGTTAACCCCTTCATTTGAGGGGTTATTTATTTATTTATTATTTTTTAAATAATTTATGGTTCCATAGTGATTCAAAATCAACCATAGATGTAGATTCCTTTGTGTTCAAATTCAGAGTGCATTTACCTAGTGGAAAGCTTGCTGTTCTGAACATCAATGAAAGGGAAAACGACAATTGTCTAATGAATCACGATCTGTGCTGGATGTGTTATCAAAGAAAGACTGAATTGTTTTCTACTCCGAGAATTATGTATGCATTGAATGTTGTTTCTTCTCATTGTGATGATGCTTGTTCTAAAATGCTTGATTCTGTTCAGTGCATCAATAGATTGGGTTGAGAGTGGTTGGCAGGCTGAAAAGGCATTGTTGATTCATGACTGCAATGGAAATTTGTGCACCTCCTGTCATTTTCATATGCGTATACATGCATTCCTGATGGCAGTGATGATGTTAAATCCAAGCCAAAAGAAGCAGGATCATGGATACAATCTGAATTAGAACAGCCAATAATGGCAGCTGAATATGTGAAGAAAATGATGGAATCCAGCGGAAGCTATTCTATTCATGAATTCGTTCTTCCCAATGTTTTTTCTGCCGTGGGTGCAACCGAGGGCTTCATATATTGTATTTTCAAGTCGTAGTCATGGAACCTATAGGTCCATCGCATGTGCTTTTATTCTTGTCATTGAATGAAACCTATGGACAAATTTTTCTCAACACCAACAGAATTGATTCAGATAGACTCACTAGACCGATTCAAACCTAGTTGAGTATCTAGATGAAGATGAACCAGGGCCAGTTTGAGTTTGAGTTTTAGATCTCTGAGGATTTTAGTATTTTTTTCTTGTTGGGGGAAATACTGTTATTGATTGTCTTTTATCTTGTTTTAGCATTTGGCTGAATAGGATATTCAGGACTAAAATCTTTTAGTTTATTTGGACTTCACTCAGTCTGCAAGGGGCTCCAACCTTGCATGCGAATTTGATTAGTTAGGCCTTTTTCTATTTTTTATTTTTTATTTCTAGTTTGATTGGGGGGGGGGGGGTTTGCTTTGTTATAGTTTGGTGATACCAATATGTGAAGAGAGTTCATGGGTGAGAGACTTGATGCTAGAAAGACACAGCTGTATCTTCTTCTGCTTTTCGTTTTATTCTCTTTAATGCTTAATTTCCTCAAATATGAGAACCAACCAAGTATTTACCACTGGGTTGAAGTTTGCGATCATCTTGCGGACTGTCTATATTATGAACTGTTTTTCAGAGTAGATTACTTCTATAGTCAACGGCTTGATGACTGGAAGTTTGATAGTCTGCTGCCCCTTCTGAATGTGCTGGGACAGTGGAGTGAACGGTGGCACAGAAGACTGGAAATATGGTAGCAAATTGGCCCAAGTTTATTAACTGTTCGCGCCGAAGTCCCAGTTGGACTGTTGAAAGAATTATGATCTGATCAGCGATCAGATATCGAACTGCTGGGGTTAAAAACTTGGAGAGAAGTGAATTAAAATATTGTAGAAAATTGAAACTTTTCTCATAGATGGACAGCTGGAAATGCCTATGCCAATACGTAGAAAACTGTATGATCAACTTCTAAGTTCTAATTGAAATTCTGCAAGTTGTCAAGGCCAATTGAGACCATTTCCTAGATATCAATGGTTAGATTTCTTACATCTCCCTTTCATGTTGCCCAACTAGGTGTGCAGTCAAGAAATAACCTTCCTTATATTGTAGTCTGGTGATACTTTTGTCAATTATTTATTGAAGCGATATATCGTTGTGGTATTAATCATCTGCTGTTTATTGAATTTTGATCTTAACTCATTTATTTGCATTCAATGTCAGGTTCTTCTTTTTTCTGCTACTTTCAATGAGGTTGTAAAGAACTTTGTATCAAGAGTGGTTAAAGATGGAAACCAACTTTTTGTAAAGAAAGAAGAATTGTCACTGGAAGCAGTCAAACAGTACAAGGTGAGGTGCCCTGATGAACTTGCCAAAATAGCAGTGATCAAGGACAGACTATTTGAATTAGGAGACAAGTTGGGACAAACCATCATATTTGTTCGCACTAGAAATAGTGCCGCCATGTTGCATAAATCACTGGCTGATTATGGCTGGCAATGCACTACCATTCAAGGTGCTCTTAAGCAAGAAGACAGGGACAAGATAGTGAAGGAGTTTAAGGATGGTTTGACCAAAGTCCTCATATCGACTGATGTTCTTGCCCGGGGCTTTGATCAATCACAGGTGATGTTCTTGTTGCATTCTTTCAAATTGCTAGTTTTTTGTCTGATGGTGTTCGACTTGTTCAGTTTCTGATATGGTTTCTATGAATAGGTTAATTTGGTTGTCAATTATGATCTTCCAGTGAAACACGGTACATGGTCACCTCAATCTGGACCTGAACCTGACTATGAGGTGTACTTGCATAGGATTGGTAGGGCTGGTCGTTTTGGCCGAAAAGGTGAGTTCTCAAATTCTGTTTCAAATTTTCTTTCCCTCGCTAATTCTTGTTGGGGGTAGGTGGGATTCTGCCATGTGAGTGCACATGAGATCTTCTGTTGCTTTCTATCTATCAACCATTGTAGTGTTGGATCTTGTTGTCTTCAAGAAACTACCTAACAGTATGGAAAATAGAAAATAAAAGAAGAAACAAGTGAATAAGAAAAGAGAACAGGGTTTTCACTAGGACAGGAAAAAAGGAAACATGAAAGAGAGTTCACAAGGAAGAAGAAGGTTAAGGGTTTTTTCGGTTTTTCCCTTTGTGACGGGGGAGCGGTGTCACCAGTCGCACAGGTTCTCAAACACAACCAAATCAATTCATCATTTAAATCTGTCTAATATATTGATTACTAGCACAGAAATAACAAATACAAAGCTTGAAAACAAGAAAACAACTATCCTAGGACTTCCTTTGAACCTGATAAAACTCAGATTATAAAAATAAAAACCGTTAAAACTCAAATTGAAATTTCCTACGTGTCTAAGAGCCTACCCAAGAAGGGGGGAAAAAAAGAGGAGAGAGATTAGAATATGTATCCTGAATAAAGTAGATCCTAAATATCCTACAGAACCAGAACAAGGTTGAGACCCGGTTCATTTCGGCATGTGCTCCCAAGTGGGTTTGGCCTGTTCAAAGGACTTTTCCTGGCTAAGCCACAGGCAAAACCTGACAACTCTTAACTTCAATAATGGATTTAAATTTACTTTGAATCAGATGAAGCATATGAATACAATTAAATTCCAATAATTGACCTCCAGTTATCCAGATCAAAGGAACTGAGGCCAAATACAACTCTCACAAAACATAAAAATTTCCCATTGTGATTGGAATCTAAAATGCCAGCCAATGCTAATCCCAATCCATTAAGCATTCAAAATCACATGAGTTGAAAATTTGTAACCCACTTTCCTGTGGTAGTTTCATGAACTTTTGCCTTCTTGAATACCTGGCATCATTCCCCACTCTGCCATAGATTTTCTTTGCAGCAGTCCATATTGAGAATCGGTGTTCAACAAAATAGCCTCTAGATACCAGAGAGGTCTGGTTGCATAGTTCAGCAGATAAGAGATTACCATCATATCGTTCAAGCTTACCATAGCGTCGTTAGAAACCCATCAATCTGTTGTCTAGACCCAAGCGGGTTTCCAGACCAAGATGAACATGGTCCAGCTTATGGCATTAATGTGGTAGAACATTATGAATTTTATTTTGGTAATGATATGTTATTCAGTCAAAGTTGGAAGATCTCAGGCTCAACTTGCTGTTTTAAATAAGGCTAGATTGCCTTCAAGTTCAAGTTCTTGATATATGAGGACTCTATCTTGAGATGGATTGCTCCTGTTTGGTACTTGCATGAACCATTTGTCTTCTGCTATACCTAAGCATCATTACCCACTGCTGCTGTAGGTTTTCTTTGCAGCAGTCATATTAAGAAGCCCTCCTGTTTGGTAGAACCATTTGCCTTCCTGTATGCCTAAGCATCATTCCCCACTCTGCTGTAGGTTTTCTTTGTGGCGGTCATATTAAGCTGTCAAACAATAAATAGCCACTATAGAAGTCTGGTTGCAACATACAGCAGAGAAGGCTTAACCGTAACATCATTAGAAATCCATCAAGCTTGAAAAGATCAGGTGTCAGTTATGGCAAGCTACTAAGAAGATGTCCTGTCAGGATATGATGACCAGCAACTGTTAATTAAACATTCCCTGGAACACATCAGATTGAAAAGATGAATAATGCTCAACTGTTACTCCCCCCCCCCCCCCCCAACCGGTGGCGGGGCTTTCTCTACTCCTTGTGTGATTTTTTTCTCCTCCACTGCAACTGTCAGGTGGCTTTGAGATTCCCATTCTTCCCAAACCTGCCCTCCTCTGGTATCTGAATTACATGAAAAATGTGAAACCATGATCCTTACCATTCTATAGGTTTTTCAAACTCCTCCCCCCCAACCCCTCCCTCTCATTAGCTGATTGATTATTATATGCTAAATTTTTTGATTTTGGCATGAGTCTTTTACCTGTGTTCAAGAAATGATAATGTTCAAAACTTCAAATGAGACGGGTTGTTCTTGGTGGTGCTCTTGTATAACGACCTTATATTTTATTTTAGTTGCCTCTAACTGGAACCTTGCTTCGTGCTAGTGTTTTGTGTGATTGTTTCCCCGACAAAATCCCTCCCTTGCACCAGCTTCCAGACCACCCTCCCCAAACAGAAACAGAAGGAAAAAAGAGCATTGTAGTTGGTTGTCAATGGTTATCAATCTCTGTTGTGTTTTCTAACCTAGAAACATTGGGTTTGATTCTGCAGGAGCTGTTTTCAACTTGCTTTGTGGTGACAGGGACGTCATAATCATGGAAAAAATTGAGAACCATTTCAAGCATAAAATAGAAGAGGTAAATTTTGATTGTACCCTTGTAGCAGAGCTGAGACCATCTCATCTTCCTTTCTTCTACAAATTTCTAACCTTTGCAATTAATATACTCGCTAGTCCCTTTTCTTCTTGTTCTTCAAGACGAATTCAATTCATTGTGGTACTTTTTCTGTCATTTGTGATATAACCATATAGGTTGACCCGTTTTCCCACAAGCTCTGTGCGTGTGTTTGTTTTCTCGGTTGAGTGGGTTGAGTTATTGTCCTTGTTGGGTCCCCTATTTTCTCTTCCGGTTCAAGAGTCTATGAGAGCTCTGAAAAATATCTACATATATGATATTGTTAAAGTCTTATTATCACAATTTTGTTTCTTCGGTGTATTTTTTTGTTGTTGGTAATCTTCTTCCTAGTTCTTTGGTCCACTGAAGTTTTGATATGTTTCTCATTGTAAGCCTTGAAAGTACTTTTTTTTTGGTGAAGATGACTTGAGAAGTGCTTCTTGGTGCACTGCAGGTTCCTTCCTGGGGAAGTGATGGCGATTTCGAGGCTGCTTTGAAAGCAGCTGGGTTGCTGTAGCTGATGCTGATGAATTTGTTAGCAGTACCTTTGTGGGGCTGGCTTGCTGAAGAATTTGTGTTGATTGATGAGATTGTGAAGATAATTTTATCTGCAAAATGCAATCAAGCAGTGGTGTCTGTCGTCTTTGTAGTACTCTAGATGGTTTACGACGTTCGTTCCTGTTTTGTTGTTCACCAGAAAAATAGAAAAATAGTTCCGGTTTTGTTGTGGTGTAAAATGCTCGTCGCAAAGTAGGGTGTGAAAAAAGAAAGAAAGAAAGAGAGGTATTTTGTTGCATTATTATTATTTTTTAAGTATGTAACAATCAACGTCTGTTGTTATTAAGTTATCAAGTTGCATTCAGCTGCCACTAGAAGCATTTGGACAACCCTCGCACTTTGTGTCCTCACTATGACTTGTTGACAAGATAAAATAAAAATAAATTTGATCGTCCAATTGGCTAAAATAGAATTATCACCATTAATTATTATTTACCAAAAAAAATATCTTGCTTAAACATTTTCGAGAACTGAATCAATATTTTCTCTTGATGCGAATACAAAATCTGGACTTTGTATTCGTTCTTATTAGGAAATGATCTGAATAAGTTGGAAAAGAAACAATCACCTGTGGTGGTCAAGTGGTCTCAAATTCACTCTTAGTTTGGTAATCAGAGACTTGGAGTGTGGATTATCTCCCTGAGCGAGAAGCACTCTTTATTCCTTTAACGGCTTTACAAATATAAATTATGTGGGGTCTACAAAGTAAAAAATAATAAAATATTTTTTGTAAAAAAAATCCATCACCCTAATCCAGTGGGTTCCCTGTATTTTTGGTCGATGATTGTCGGGAGCACCACGGAGATGATCCGGACTCGTGATTTCCACATCTTTGGTTCAAATCCTTCTATTTTATTTTGGTTATTGTATTGGTCAATTGTGTGCTATGGGGCCACTACCAATTTCTATGGGCATATTTGGGTTACACTTGTGTGTAGGGTTCGAATCTTTCTTAGATATTGTGTGTTCTTTGATTTTTGGGCATGGGGTTATTATCAATTTCAGGTTATTCGCCGATCTGTATCGGCCAAACAGTAAAAGGTACCAATATCGATCAGTAAACCCTGGTCTACAAGGTTTATTGTTTATATTAAGAGGTGGGCGGGGATATTACATATATCACACAAAACATTGAGCTTGTGAATTCATGATCTCTTCATTAAGAGGTGTCATTCATTATTAATTGAGTAACTCTTTGTTAGTAACTTTGATGGTAACCTCTCTTCTTCTTCTTCTTCTTTATTATTTATTATTTATTATTTTAATTTTAAAACCAAAAGCATATTGGATTTAACCATCCACTTCAAGTTTTAGCAACTGATAGGGTTGCAATTGAATTGGATCGGATTAGATAGTGGCAAGATCATACATACCGACATACGCCCAATTATATTCAAACAAATTCAGATAATATCTCGTTCGTTTTCAAAGAGATACGAAATACGATACCATGGTAATCTCTTACAGTCTTATCTGTTGAACTTTGCAACCAGACCTCTCTGGTCTCTAGAGGCTATTTTGTTGGACACTGCTTTTCAATATGGACTGCTGCAAATAAAATCTATGGCAGAGTGGGGAATGATGCCCGGGGGTATTCAAGAAGGCAAAAAGTTCATGCAACCACCCAACAGGAGTAATCCATGCCATCTCAAAATATTATGAATTTGTTTTATTTTGGTGATGATATCTCCGAAGACCTTACCACCTATACTGTCATAACAAGACTGCTATTAGTATTGCTCATAATCCAGCTCAGACGAATAGAAATCCTATAAAAAAATGAGCCAAGATAGGAATATCATAGAAAATATTTTGAACTTCAGTTGTGTTTTCTGCTCCAGTGTTGCAGATGATCAACGTACTATTGAGTTGATGCATTTGAATTTTTAGAGAAGTTACATGAGACGGGTGTTGCTTTAGTCCTGCGCATTAAATGTACAGTACCGTCAAGCCAAACAAATCGAGTCGTTGGATCAAAATCTCGACCGAAATTTCGGACGAGTTGAACACTGACAGATGAAAAACTAACAACTTGAAAGAATGCAACAAGAACATCACCTGTGATTGATCAAAGCCCCGGGCAAGAACATCAGTCGATATGAGGACTTTGGTCAAAGTGTCAAACCATTCTTAAACTGCTTGACTATCTTGTCCCTGTCTTCTTGCTTAAGAGCACCTTGAATAGTAGTGCATTGCCAGCCATAATTATTCAAAGATTCTGTCCTTGATCACTGATATCTTGGCAAGTTCATCTGGACACCTCACCTTATACTGTTGCACTGCCTCCATTGACATTTCTTCTGTCTTTACAAAATGTTGGTTTCCATCTTGAACCACTCTTGATATAAAGTTCTTTACAACCTCATTGAAAAGAGCAGAAAAAGGAAGAACCTCACATGGAATGCAAATGAATTGAGTCATTCATATCCATGACCTCCTCTAGAGAGGTTGGGCCTTTAACTGCTTTACTAACCCATTATTAACCCACAATGATACATTGATTCAATTGGCCTAGACAATTTGCAAAATTTGATTGGATCTTAGAAGTCGATTATACAGTTATGTATTGACATAGGCGTTTTCAGCCGTCCATCCATGAGGAATGTTTCAATTTTCTACTATATTTTGATTCAGTCTTCTTCTACAAGTTTATTTTCTACTATATTTAATTCATTCCTCTACAAGTTTTTTAACTTGAGCAGCACTGTATCATAATTCTTTTCAAGAGTCCAACTGGGACTTCAGAGTTGAACATTTAATAAACTCTGGCAATTTGCAATCTTAATTAGAGAGGAAGTTGGAGATAGTCGAGTCCGGATCTTCACCACGTCAGGATAGCACAGAGTGCTCCTCGATGGCTTCTCGACCACACAACCATGTGGGGCCCACATGTGAAAACACTTTTTGAAAAAAATAAAAAAATTTTTAATTTTCACCTGCGGGCCCACATGATTGTGTGGTCGAGAAATCGTCGGGGAGCACTCTGTGCTACTCCGGACGGGGTGAAGATCCGGATTGGAGACAGTCAATAATAATAGTTTTTTCTTTTTATTTTTTGGTAATCCCTTAAATAATAATAGTTGCCTAGTTAGTTAGGGAGGAACTTTGATTGATTGTAGGATGTTTGGAGACAGTCCTGTCCGCCCTATTAAATACCCACACCCTTATTTAATGATATTAGGTTTTTAACTTACTCGGGCGGACGGGACTCACAGGCTTAACGAACACTCGAACACTCGTCGGTAGCTTCTCCATGGCGGACTACAAGGAGTGACAACACGATAACTCGCTTATAGCTATAGGCTCGTTCATCAATTCACGAACGAACGAACTACGTGAGAGAAGAAAGGAGCATCACGATAAGCGAAAACAAACGAAAAACCCTAACAGGGTCCTCCGTAGCGTCAGGTTCCGTTCGTTCCTTCCTTCTTTGATCTCCCCTCGAAACAACGTTCATTCATGAAATAACGCTTGTCTCGTTTTCCCTCCCTGTGTAGGCAGCTCGTTATATAGAAGTACTATTGATGACGGAAATCGACGAAAAAATTGCCACAGAAGTTGATGAATTAAACATCGGCTCTCTGGCTATTGATGAGAGCAAAAGTGCTCATAATTTTTTGGACGACGATTCTAACGTTATAGCTGTAAGGGATCTACTCTCCTGTTCCCTTTGCGATTTTTAGGGTTTTTTAGTAGCATCACTATCTGGGTTCTCTAATCGAACTGTTTGACAGGTTACATCACCAGATACGCCATATACGTCGGCATCAACTTTTGAGGACTTGAAGCTGTCGCCTCAATTGCTGCAGGCTTTATACGCTGATATGAACTTCGAAAGACCCAGCAAGATTCAGGCAATCAGCTTGCCAATGATTTTGACCCCACCCTACAAGGATCTAATAGCTCAAGCACACAATGGTTCTGGTAAGACTACTTGCTTTGTGCTTGGGATGTTAAGTCGTCTCGATCCAAATCTGACAGCGCCGCAAGCCCTTTGCATTTGTCCTACAAGAGAACTGGCACTCCAGGTTTTGGTTTCTACCTTTGTAAATTTTATCTCTTCGCTGTTCTTACAACTTTAAAAAAAAAATATTTACAATTATAGCGTCCCCCTGTTTTCTAGTATATTCTTGTTTTGTAATCCAATGAGTCTATTCTAGTCTTGTAATCTAATGGTAGCCTACATATTGCAGAACCTGGAAGTTCTTCGAAGATAGGGAAATATACTGGAATAACTTCTGAATGTGCTGTTCCAATGGAAAGCACCCAGAATATCCCCATTGCAAAACTGCCACCTGTCACCTCTCAAGTGATAATTGGTACGCCAGGTACAATAAAGAGATGGATGTCGGGAAAGAAACTAAGCATGAGGAATATTAAAATGCTTGTTTTTGATGAGGCTGATCACATGTTGGCTGAGGTAAGTTTATCATCCAGTGTCAAATGCTTGAAAATTTCAATGTTTATATGCTTGTATATGATGTATGAACTGATTACAATTTCACGATACTAGAGAACTTCTATTCCATCAACTGCTATCCTGTCACTGTTTATTTAATACTCTATTTATTGATTGTAGGATGGGTTTAAGGATGATTCTATGAGGATTATGAAGGATATTGAGAGAAGCAGTGCTCATTGCCAGGTTTGTTGCACTGATATGGAGCTCTTTTTCTATAATATTCAGAGTAGGGTTTAAACATTATGGTTCTATATTATGTAACATTAATTGGTAGGGCTTAATCATCAAGTTGAATAGCTTTTTATGCTGCTCTTATTTTTATATGTCATAGTTTAACGGAATGTCATTATTAACTTAGCCAGGGCATCATCTTGAGTATTTGAGAGGCAAATTGTTGTTATACTCTGTTCATTTAGAAACTAGCTCTGCAGAATAGTGGGACTATAATGTTTTGTGGGTTTCCAATTCTTTTTAGTTTCTTCATTTAAAATAGTTGCGTAGTTAGAGAGGTAGTTTGGTTGTAGGAATGTTTTGCCTTTCTTTTTTATACAATGTGCCCCATCACTGGGGACAGATTTGAGATGATGAATTGAGTTATGGTTTGAGAGCTTATCAAACGCAGAATTCTATCAGGGAAAAAAAAAAAGAATTGGATATAGTTTGATTGATTGAAGTCCCAGTTGGACTGTTGAAAAGAATTATGATCTGATCAGGGATCAGATATCGAGCTGCTGGGGTTAAAAAAAACTTGGAGAGAAGTGAATTAAAATATAGTAGAAAATTGAAACTTTTCTGATAGATGGACAGCTGGAAATGCCTATGCCAGTATGTAGAAAGCTGTATGATCAACTTCTAAGTTCTAATTGAAATTTTGCAAGTTGTCAAGGCCAATTGAGACCATTTCCTAGATATCAATTGTTAGATTTCTTAAATCTCCCTTTCATGTTGCACAACTAGGTGTGCAGTCAAGAAATAACCTTCCTTATTTTGTAGTCTGGTGATACTTTTGTCTATTATTTATTGAAGCGATATATCGTTGAAATTTTGCAAGTTGTCAAGGCCAATTGAGACCATTTCCTAGATATCAATTGTTAGATTTCTTAAATCTCCCTTTCATGTTGCACAACTAGGTGTGCAGTCAAGAAATAACCTTCCTTATTTTGTAGTCTGGTGATACTTTTGTCTATTATTTATTGAAGCGATATATCGTTGTGGTATTAATCATATTCTGTTTATTGAATTCTGATCTTAACTCATTCATTTGCATTCCATGTCAGGTTCTTCTTTTTTCTGCTACTTTCAATGAGGTTGTAAAAAACTTTGTATCAGTTGTGGTTAAAGATGGAAACCAACTTTTTGTAAAGAAAGAAGAATTGTCACTGGAGGCTGTGAAACAGTTCAAGGTGAGGTGTCCAGATGAAGATGCCAAGATATTGGTAATCAAGGACAGACTCTTTGAATTAGGAGACAAGTTGGGACAAACCATTATATTTGTTCGTACTAGAAATAGTGCAGCCATGTTGCATAAGTCACTGGCTGATTATGGCTGGCAATGCACTACCATTCAAGGTGCTCTCAAGCAAGAAGACAGGGACAAGATAGTGAAGGAGTTTAAGGATGGTTTGACCAAAGTCCTCATATCGACTGATGTTCTTGCCCGGGGCTTTGATCAATCACAGGTGATGTTCTTGTTGCATTCTTTCAAATTGCTAGTTTTTTGTCTGTTGGTGTTCAACTTGTTCAGCTTCTGATATGGTTTCTATGAATAGGTTAATTTGGTTGTCAATTATGATCTTCCAGTGAAACACGGTACATGGTCACCTCAATCTGGACCCGAACCTGACTATGAGGTGTACTTGCATAGGATTGGTAGGGCTGGTCGTTTTGGCCGAAAAGGTGAGTTCTCAAATTCTGTTTCAAATTTTCTTTCCCTCACTAATTCTTGTTGGGGGTAGGTGGGATTCTTCCATGTGAGTGCACATGAGATCTTCTGTTGCTTTCTATCTATCAACTATTGTAGCATCGATCAAGTGTCAGTTATGGTAAGGTACTGAGAAGATGTCCTGTCAGATCATGACCAGCAACTGTTAATTAAACATTCCCAGGAACACATCAGATTGAAAAGATGAATGATGCTCAACTTTTAAACATTCCCTGGAACGACATCAGATTGAAAAGATGAATGATGCTCAACTTTTAAACATTCCCTGGAACAACATCAGATTGAAAAGATGAATGATGCTCAACTATTTCTCCCCCACCCCCCCCAAAAAAAAAGATTAGCTGATGGATTATTATATGCTAATTTTTTTTTTTTGATTTGGCATGAGTCTTGCACCTGTGTTCAAGAAATGGATAATGTTCAAAACTTCAAATGAGACGCGTTGTTCTTGGTGGGGCTCTTATATAAACCACCTTACATTTGTTTTAGTTGCCTCTAGCTGTAGCCTTGCTTTGTGCTAGTGTTTTTATGTGATTGTTTCCCCCAAGCACCAGCTTCCACACCACCCTCCCCCCCCCCAAAAAAAAAGAAGGAAAAAGGAGCATTTTAGTTGGTTGTCAATGGTTATCAATCTCTGTTGTGTTGTCTTAACCTAGAAACATTGGGTTTGATTCTGCAGGAGCTGTGTTCAACTTGCTTTGTGGTGACAGGGACGTGACAATCATGGAAAAAATTGAGAACCATTTCAAGCATAAAATAGAAGAGGTAAATTTTGGTTGTACACTTGTAGCAGAGCTGAGACCATCTCATCTTCCTTTCTTCTACAATTTTCTAACCGTCGCAATTACGCTAGTCCCTTTTCTTCTTGTTCTTGAGGACAAATTCAATTCATTGTGGTACTTTTTCTGTCATATAAGATATAGCCATATAGGTCGACCCATTTTCCCACAAGCTCTTTCTTCTGTGTGTGTGTGTGTTCTCGGTTGAGTGGGTTGAGTTATTGTCCTTGTTAGCGTCCCTTATTTTCTCTTCCGGTTCAAGATTCTATCAGAGCTCTGAGCTCTGAAAAATATCTACATATATGATATTGTTAAAGCCTTATTATCGCAATTTTGTTTCTTCGGTGTATTTTTTTGTTGTTGGTAATCTTCTTCCTAGTTCTTTGGTCCACTGAAGTTGTGATATGTTTCTCATTGTAAGCCTTGAAAGTACTTTTTGTTGGGTGAAGATGACTAGAGAAGTGCGTCTTGGTTCAATGCAGGTCCCTTCCTGGGAGAGTGATGATGATTTCGGGGCTGCTTTGAAAGCAGCTGGGTTGCTATAGTTGATGCTGATGAACTTGTTGCAATACCTTTGGGGACTGGCTTGCTGAAGAATGTGTTGATTGATGAGATTGTGAAGATAATTTTTTCTGCAAAATGCAATCGAGCAGTGGTTTTTGTTAGTACTCTCGATGGTTCACGACGTCAGTTCCTGTTTTGTTGATAACCATAAAAAAAAAAAAGAAAAAAGAAAAATAGTTCCAGTTTTGTTGAATGCGTTTTATACTTAACATGCACGTTGTAAAGTAGGGTGTAAAAAATGTAAATAAGAGAGGTATTTTGTTGCATCACTATTGTAAATTTTTTAAGTATATGACAATCAGCCTCTGTTATTAAGTTTTCAAGTTACATTCGCATTTGGACAACCCTTGCACTTTGTCTCCTCTCTTAAAAACCTGTGTAATGTGAGGATAAAGATAAAGGGAGAGTTCCACTTCCACCAACAGTTTTGCATTGAAAGTCATTATGACTAGTTGAGAAGATAAAATAAAAATTAAGTGGTAGTCCAATGGGCTAAAATAGAATTAAAACATTAATTATTATTTACTAAAAAAAATGTCTTGCTTTAACATTTTCGAGAATGAAATCAATATTTTCTCTTGATGCGAATAGAAAATCTGGACTCTGTATTCCTTCTTGTTAAGAAATGATCTGAATAAGTTGGGAAGAAACAATCATCCGGGTGGTGGTGTAGTGCTCTTAAAGTTCACTCTTATGCAGTTTGGTAACCTAAGATTGGTAATTCCAACATTTTTGGTTCGGATTCTTCAATTTTTTTTTTTAGAATTGAGCAATTGTGGGCTCGTTGACTTAGGTATCGGACCATTGTCGATTTTTGTGGACTATATTAGGCCTTCGTTAGGGTTATATCTATGTCTAGGGTTTGAATCCTTCTGCTCTTTTGTTTCTACTAATTTTTGTGGATCATACTAGGCCGTCGATGGAATTACAATGATAGGGCAATGCTTGATTCAAACGAAGCTACGCTCATGGCTGATTGGTATCAATGGGAAATCTGGAGGACACAGGTTGTTCACCTATCTGTATCGACCGAATGGTAAGAGATACCAGTATCGGCCACTAAACCCTTGTCTACACCATGGTGCAACATTTTGGCGGATTTCAACCATTTAGGTGGTGGGCGGAATTGAGATGGTCCAAAATTCACCGAAATTTCAGCAAATTTCGGCTAAATAACTGATATATTGCCAAATTTCAAGATATATCGTAAAATTTTTGATATTTTGGAAATTTCTTGCAATTTCTCTTGCGATTCTATAGCAGAATCTTTGAAGTCAATGGACAATCTTACCAATTATGTCCCAATGATTCAAGCCTCAAAAAGCAATGTGCCAAATGTGGTTAGGGAGAAGAATTTACATAAAATAATTCAAATTAATAAGATATTTTGGAGCAAAATCTTAAAAAAAATCAATGAGCAATCTTATCAATATATCCTAGTGATTTAGGTCTCAAGAGCAATGTGTCAAATGTGATTAGGAAAGAGTATACACAAAAGAATTTAAAATATAAAGGGATTTTGCAATGGAATCTTCACGGTCAAACGATAATCTTTCTAATATATCCCAATGATTTAGGCCTCATGAGGTAACATATTAAACGTTGTTAAGTAGGAGAGTTTGCATGGAAAAATTTATAGGAAATAATTCAAATTTACTAAGTATTGACATCAAATTAGGGTTCATACAAAAAAAAAAAAACATCAAACTAGGGTAGATACTTTACCAATAAAAAAAGAACTAGGGTTGTTGACACCAAATTTGGCCGAAATGACCAAAAATACCATCAGAAATGGGGTCGGAATCTACCGATATTTAAGCAAATCTAGCCGAAATATCGGTGAGATTTCGCTAGTTCACCCGGTTCGCCGGGTAACGAACCGGCAAACTGGACCGATATTTCGTTCCTTGGTCTACACCCGAGGATTTAGAGTTGGCGCTACAAAACCGCGAAAGCCAACGTGTCTAACATTTTTTTCTTCCAAGTTCCAACGAAGCTCAGATTCTCAGACCAGTCGGAATGACTATTTGGGAGTAAGTTCTCATCTTCTTTCGTTGATAGTTGATACAATAGTTGTAAACACTAGTTTCGATGGAATAGCTGTAAGCCTGTAAATACTGATTTCGGGGTTTAGCCCTTGGTTGGAACTTGGAAGTTGGAACGCAATTGAGTCGATCTATTTATCGAGAGTTCGGTGATACTCTTTCTCTAGTAACTTCGATTTGAATCCTGAATATCAATTTCAATTTTGTAGGAAGAGACCAAGTGCGAATGGCTGCGACCGCATGTAATTTGGTTGCAGAAGCAGTGTGGAAGAATATTGAATTGACGCGTTCAGGTTCACCGTTTCGTTTCATTTTCCTGCTCGCCCATCTCCGTTTTCCTTTTCCAAATGTTGATCCCTTTATTTCATATTCCTAACTATATTCGGGCTGTAAAATTGTATCCGGTAACAAAATGTTGAACTGAAACGGAACAGTGACGGACGATCAGCTCGCTGTGTTAGTAATACTTCTCTACCACTTATTGTTTCCAAAATTTTCAGTTCATGTAAAGTTTTCGACACTTAATTTCAACGTTGGTGTAGGTTGCATTTCCTGTTCGGGAAGAACTTTGAACGAGCAACCCGGATAGTAGATCAGAGAGGCGTCAAGAGGATCTCTGGTGAACCCAGTGGCCGTTCCGTTTTCCAGGTTTCTAATATTATATTAAACCCTTCGTTTCAAATCCTTATACTTGGTTTTTTAGTTTGAAACATCCTCACGCTTTAAAGGTGGGCATTATGAGTTTTTTTTCTCTTCCTTTCTGGGTTTCTGTTTATTTGACCTTATTAGGTGGTAGGAGAATCTCGGAGGAAGGAGGAGTACTTCTGCTTCCCAGAACATCACTGTGCTTGCTATTCGTTTTTCTACGAAGTTGTCAACAAGGGGGAACAGCTTTGTGTAGGCTTATTTTCTCCTATACATGCATATAGTGATTTTGTGCTTTCTATTATCCTTTTTGTGTGTCTGTTCTATCCTGGTGAAATGGTTCTTGGTTGCTATTTTTCCAGTGCAAGCATCAGTTAGCTGCACGGCTTGCTGTATCAGTAGGCGCATGTGTGGAAGTTAGGGTGTCCGATGAACAGCTAGCCATACTGCTTTCCAAACTTTGATCTCTTTGGACAGAGGGGATATAATTTTCTTGACATAATAGGAAAAGGTATGGGTACAAGTGTTTTTCCTGATCCTAACACTTCATTTCCTTGTTTATATAAAGTTTATGGCTTCAAAGAAGTATTGTAGTATCTTTGCTTATTATGAAGAAATCCTATTCAAATTTTATTAAATAATGATGGGGTAGATGACAATGGATTTATCATTTCTTTATTGACTTACAGATGAAATATGTCAAGCCAACCAGTTTGTTTCATGATTTGTTGAAGACAAATGGCCCAGGGCAGGGGAGATTGCTTGGATTAGATGTTGGCAATAAATATGTGGGTTTAGCAGTTTCAGATCCTTCAAATAAAATTGCATCGCCACTAAGGTATGAATTTGATTGCAGTGACTGCACATAAGTTTGGTAACTGCAAGTTTTTCTTCTTTAGAAGTTTTTACCTTTTCTTTATCTGGTTGGGTTTACGAGGGGGCTTTTTTTTTTTTTGGGGGGGGGGGGGGCAATAAATATATGGGTTTAGCGGTTTCACATCCTTCAAATAAAATTGCATCCCCACTAAGGTATGAATTTGACTGCAGTGGCTGTACATAAGTTTGGTAACTGCAATTTTTCTTCATTAGAAGTTTTTACCTTTTCTTTATCTGGTTCGGTTTGGGGGGGGGGGGGGCTCTATGTAACAAATACATGAATCATTGAATAAATTAAGTACAAAACTTTAATGAAAATATCCAGATAGGCTTTTGTGATCCAGGTTCCATGTCAAAACCTCTTGCACTGAGAGGTAATACCATCTGCAGTGGAAGAGGAAATCTACAATGTATCAGAATCATTCTGCTGAACTTTCAATCTTTACCAACTTCAGAAACTGTAGAATTCATATACAACTAGGGTTTCATTGCAGACGAGACAGTTGTGGTTGCTGACATCATAGGGGAAATAATCCTAAAAACCAAGAACACTGGTTACTTATTGGTCTGATATGATATGACCATGCTAGAAGCAAAGAACCAGTACCTATACTGAGTGATTGTCATGTATGGAAAGGGGGGGGGGGATTCAAGGGCACATTGAGAAGATGCCTAGGTTTCACCTTGACAACTATTGATATCTAAAACTGCAACTTAAGATAGTTAGGACTGTTTCTATGTTTAATTAGACATACTCCTAAAAAAATAATGCTACAACACCTCATCATGCTATAACTTCTTAATGTATAGCTTACTTGAAAATTCCACCTGTACGGATATACTGGTTTTGGTTCCACTGATTTCTTGTTTTATGGGTTCATGTCATGGATTCTTTGGATCTTAAATCTGCAGTGTACTGGTGAGGAAGCAGTCAAATATTTGCTTGATGGCAGAAGATTTTCAGTGTCTGGTAAGTTTTTCATTGTTTGCTTTTTCATTCTCATCCAGCACTTAGGAGTTTTTGCAGCATGTTAGGTTTTGCATTTTATGTCTTTCTCTACGATCAACTGGAACAGATTTCGAATTAAAAAAGAAAAACCAACTGCAGTACTAGTTTTTGATAGTTCTTTATCCTATGCAGTATTTCAGGATGATATACTGACTATAAATTTCAACCATTGTGATTTTGTCATTTGTTTTTTGTGCATTAGCAGGTTAGGCCTCTGTGGTCTATGAACAAATTTTTGTTGGAGCTCATACGGGATTCTGTACTAGCACCAACAAATTTGTACATAATTCTGGATAGCAGAGTGTTTTCTTTTCAATGAATAATTCAATAGATGTAGGAAAGATGCTTCTTGTGCAATTATTATTTGAAATCCCGAAATATGTAGTATGTTAAACAGGATGAACCTGGTGCCGAATGTTCTGCACAAGCAGAGTCCAAGGGGAAATTTTCCTATGCAGGCTTATTCCAGCAATTTTGCTGAGAAGCTGCTTCAATACCATGACCTCAGGCTACAAAATGTGTATCATGTTATAATGAAATTATCATTAATAATTTGGGTTAAACTTTTGCTTTTCCTTATCAAGGAAGAGGTAGGGGAAGATTGTGTTTCTTCAGAATGTTTCCTGGTATGACCAATAATGTAGATTCTTGGCATTCTTATTTCTTATTGTTGTTGGTTACCCAAGTGATAGCTGTCCTATTTGATTGTGATGTAATTAGATAGGACATGACCATTTTTACAGACCCTAATTCTCAATTTTTATCATTCGTAATTATTTCAGAACATCACACCCATTGTTTGTTGTTCTATGAATTTTTAGGTCTGATCTGTCCTTGTTGCCTTTATGCAGATTTCAACACTTTCTCTCTCCGGCTTCATTGTTGGCTACCCTTTTGATCGCCAGCAGCAGAACATACCAGATGTGCATTTTCATTCTTTTGATTCTTTCATAATCTTTATTTTATTTTATTTTATATTTTTAAAATTCTTATTCATGCGTAGAATTCCCCCCACCACTTCTGAGTGATTCATTTTGCCATGTACCAGTCATCCAAATCCTGTATCAGAAAATCACAAAGTGAGATGAATATCAAAAACTGCTGGAATTTAAAACAGGGAATCAATGACAAACAGAATCAGTTCGTAATCTTATTTTCTTATTATCATAATCTTTTCTTTATTTTCATTAGGCTGTTCAAGTGAAGCTTTTTGTGGAGGATCTTCGGAAGACGGGAAAACTTGAAGGTTTGAAGTATACATTCTGGGATGAGCGCTTTACATCAAAGGTAAAGAGTTGTTATCTTTTTATGCTGTAGACTGATCATGACAATGTTTCAGAATGGTGATGTGGTCCAACTGACTAACCATACATGTGGACTGAATGTACTGGCTAAGCTCATTATTAAATAGATTTGCTTCCACATGGGGTATTCTGGATCCTTACAAATCTCCTCCGTCCAGCCCAAAAAGCGGGTCGGGAGTTGTCTGAAAGGTGAATCCTGTAGATTAGAGGGATTAATAGTCCAGTAAAGTTTTATTATCTAGGCATTAAAACACCTCCTGTCCATACCATTTTTATTTTATTTTATTTGTTTTCTTTGTTTTTTGATTTTTGTAATATGAGTGCCAGCGGATTGCAATAAGTACATGAAGGTATGTTGGTAAAAGATGCTGGATGGATTTTTACACACCGTCAAATGTGGCTCAAGTGCTTGGGGTTTGGAAGCCATTGAGGGAGCTAACCTTGTGATTCCCTGTAGCTCTTCATATTTGAAATTTATATGACCTCCATTTACCAATTTTATCAAGTTATATTGCTATCTTCTGAGACTGATCCTTATTCTAATTATTACTCTCAGACTGTTGAATTACTATTGAAGCCTTTAGATCTACACCCTGTACATGCAAAGACAATGCTTGATAAGTTTGCTGCTGTTGGGATACTACAGGTAACTCTAATAACGCTTCCTTTCATATGTCCTGATATTGAATCTATTAGTTCTGGATACTTCATTAGCGTTAATTGGAATTCTTTGTGCTGGAATATGCAAATTGATGAAGTTGCAGAAATTTTAGAAATTTTCATTTATTTTTTCTGGACATAGTCCAATATAACTGAAAATGTTTGAATTTTAATGAGAGTTGCATTACACCTCTAAGAAATTTATGAAGTACATCCTAAAGGTTGTCAGATGATATAATTTGGTATTACATAATATTAATGCGATTGTCCCTATGGCTTCAGTCCCTATTCATTGAATCAGGTTTTACTCTGGTGTGTAATGAGAAGAATTTTCCTGATCATAAATGGCCAGACCTATCCAAAAGTTGGCATTTCAAGGAACATACTGGAGAAGGGTATTTGATGCAGCAGATCCAAGTTCCTGATGTATCAATGCAGGAGGAACCAAACCAAATCTAAAGAACAAAATAGGCCTGCAGTTTCACTTTGAACCTGTTTTTGGTTTAGGTGCAACCTCTAAGCTTGGGTATTCAATGATGTACTCAAAACCAAATCTTAGGACTGTTGGTCAGTATATTGTTGTTACCATGTTTCCTGTAAAAGCTGCAGTGTTACAGTAAGTTCTAGGCATGTTTGGAAGTTTGTGTGGATAAACTTTTAGTCTGTCCAGGAAACTACCATTCCAACTTGCACAATAGGGTGGATCAGAGGATTCCTGGTCCATTTTAATTATTTTATTCCTACTGCTTAATTAGTTGCCCTGAAGCTAATATAATCATTCCTTTCATCCCTTTCAGTTTCTGTATGTTTATGCGTTATTTTCTTCCTTTGACGTGATGGTTCTATTGGTGATCCATTCAAAATAAGCTGGTCACTTTGACTTTGATAAGGTTGAGCCCTACCCATGTTTTTAAGATGAATAGATTTGGCTTTTTCCTCCATTGATCTGTGAGTGGCTAAGTATGCTGATGGGATTGCACCCTACTTCCAGGCGAGAGACTTGGATCATATCCTTCTTTCCTATTTTTATTTCTCCCCTGTTATTTCAGAAACTCCTTTTCTTTCATGTTCATGCTTAAGTTGATTGAATAAATTTCCTGATTGCTCTCATATCTGAAATTCTGCTTCTATGTTGATCTTGAAATTCCAGTCTGTGAAGTGTAAACTAATTTCTGGGTTTTTCATCTAAATAAGAAATCTGGCCTTTTCTAGTCTGAGATTTCAAATATGTTTTTAGATTAAATAATTGGGCCAGGTTCTTTGGTGAAATGTGTTTTCAGATTTGGATCTTGCTACTGGTTTAGTAGGTCATTACAACAACAATAAGCCTTGTCCCAACTAAATGGGGTCGGCTACATGGATTATTGCCCTTCAATCAATTCTGTTTGAGGCCATGCATTCTTCAATTTAAATTTTTAATCTTCTTTGATCAGGGATTGAAGTCTAGAATATGTTTCCAATTAATGTTTCTTAGTTGGTATTCAATTTGATTAATGATTTGAGCCCACTAGACTTGAAGACTGATTCCTGGTACTAGAACCCTTAATTATGAGTCCAGTTGGATATTGCCATGAATTCGTATCAGACCATCAGATATGAACCAATTTTTGAGGAATTGTTCTCCCACATATATCTTAACCTTCGACAGAAGTCTCTTGCATTCTGAGTTTTTTCTGATTTTCTTTGTCAAAATTCTTCAGTCTGGTTTCTTGATTGTGAGTCTGGTTTTCTTTGAGCGCAAACACCAGAACCTTTAGCATTCTTTATTTACAGAAATATCTGTGTCATATGCAGTATTTTAAAGAACCATATATGTGTTGTTTGACATTAAACTGGAAAGACTGCACCTTATGTGGATTTGAATTTATAATCTAGTTTCAATTACACCGGGGTAGGACTAGAAAAAGGCTTTCAGCTGTCTGGAACTTTGCACCCGCTCCCCATCTTTTGCTTTTTTCTGCCTGTGTACTTCCCTGGAGTGGTGGATTCAGTATTTCTCCACCCATTTAGCATTTCAGCAGACTGAGCAGTGTGCTCATGGACAGGGGTACCTGGATCAGATGCACAGGAAATTGAAGTCAGAGGAGTAATCACGACATCAATACATTTGTGGAGGGCTGAAGGTAATCGATATCTTGTAATTCCAGTGATCTGGTGTCTAACTTCAGTAACTTGTCAATTGTATTCATTTAAAGTATACACCTTTGCGCTGTTGCCTCTTGGGTTTCCTTGTTTTTACATTCCATTTGTTTCATGCAGAAAGGCGGAAAAGAAAATTCAGTATTAACAATATTCTCTGCCTTTATTTGATGTAAAATGCAAAATAATTCAAAAAGGAAAAAAAATTTAGAGCCATGGAAAATACTGGGAAATGAACATGCAAAATAATGCAAAAAGGGAAAGAAAAAAAATTAACAGTCATGTAAATTATCATTTTGCAGGGAAAATCACTGGGGAACAAACAAAAGACGGCGACAAGGAGCGTTGGTTGATAATTTGACATGCATGGTTGCTCCCAAATTTTGGCATCCAGCTCAGCGTTACTTTCCAGGTTTTCACCCTTTGTTTAGATTGTGAACGATTTTGTTTCCAAGTTTTTACCTTCTATTTTCAATCGCACCCTTTCCTAATTGCGTGACCTAGTCACTGCCTTACTCTCTCACTTCTTAAATACCTCCTACCTTACAAGCATTATATTGTTCTGAAAGTTATTAATTTGCTACACAACAATATGAGTATGAACTTCAGTACATCTTTGGTCTGTTGACTCAGATGATTACACTATTTGTCATGGCATTAATTTTCAAATATATATACTGAGAATTACGATGTGCTCTAAGAAAGGAGTAGACATGGCACAAGGTCTTGATGAAATCTCAATTGAAAGTATGTAGGAGTTTAGGAACCTATGTGCTACTAGGTTGATCAAGTTGTTTAATAAGAATATGAGCACAAAAAAAAAATGCTAAATGAATAGAGGAAAGCATCATGGTCCTAATTTGCAAAATAAATGGGATATTTGAAACTATTTTTTATGTACCTTTGGTCTTGATTTGGCGGATGGTGAGGTAGTGAAATTTGATGAAAAAAGGGTTTCATAAAGCAATTATTTTAGGTGCAATTATTTTAGGCACAATAGTTTTACCATAAATGAAAAAAATGATATAGAGGATGATATTTTTCATAAAATTAGAAGAGGGTGGGTGAAGTGAAAAGGTGTGCCTGGTTTTTTTGTAATCAATATATTCTTTTCAAGCTCAAAGGTTATAAGATCGTTGTATGACCAATTATGATGTATGGTGCATAATGTTAGACCGTTAGGAAGCATCATATGTTAAGATGGATGAGTGGTAAAATTAGGAAAGATAAGGTAATGAATGGTTATATTAGAACTGATTTGGAAGTAGCTTTGATAAGTAATACGCTACGAGAAACTCGATTGAAGTGACATAGTTATGTTCAACGGAGATTTTTAAATGTCCCATGTCTGTAGGGGTACTTAAATCCAAGTCAAAGGAATTAGAAGAACTCGGGCAGGCGTAAGATAACGTTAGGAGAAGTGGTGAGAAAGGATATGTATGACTTAGTATAACATGTAGCTGACCTCAATCAGTTGTGACAAGGCTGTTTCTTCTTTCTTGAGGCTTATTTGTTTCAATGATCCTATCCTTAATAGGGAATACCATATCCATATCCTATTCTTGAGAGGATTCAGATTCTCCTATTAGGAAAATAGATTAGAATGTGGAATTTTATTATTCATTTAGTCCAGTAAAGTATCCTGACAAATCACCAATGCTTCCACCCAATCTCCCCACGCCAAAATTTCAGGCAGTGATGATAAACCGTTAAGTCTGAAGTTAAAACACTGGTTGGCATTGCAATTTCATTTTACTGAATCAAACAACAACACAGTTGATCATCTGCGATGTTGCAATATAAATCTAGAACAAGAGTTCTATTCCATATAATCCGTGGCTTATTTTTCTCTCCATGGTCCAAAGATTGCAGTCTTCAGATAGGTCATTTATTATCAGTAGGGACTGAAACGAGGGAATTACATGGACATGGCTTCATGTGAGGCTTTTTTATGCATCAAAGGAAGCAAATTGCATTCAATTGTAGAATAATTTATTGAAAATTCTGACTCTGATCAACATTTTTTTTTTTGCTTCTTCATCCTCCTCACACTTGGACAAACAGAAGAAAGAAAAGTAAAAAAGAGATTGGGGGCGAGATTGCAGGGAGTAGTAATAGGAGACCTAGACCGCCGTGTTCAAGTACCTATAAGCGAAGAATCCCCCAGCGACCAAGAGCGGAACAAAGAACTCGATGAAGCTCTTAAATTTGGGTAACCCATCTTCTTTAATTACGAATGCTGACATCTCTTTCCCCTTGGATTCTTTGTATGAAGTAGCAGAAGTCTCTTCTCCTCCTTGTACCTTGAATCCTTGGAGTACACCCACCTGGTACTTGACTAGCATGTTCTGAGCTGCCTTGCTGTGGCCTATGTCTTCGAATTCTTTGGTAGCATCTTTTCCTGCTGCCTCTATCAGTACTTCCTCTCCTCCGGGGTGTTCTTCCAGAAACTTCGTCACGTCTAGCACCTGTAATTCACACAGAAGAAATCAGTTGAGAGAGAGAGAGAGGGAGAGGGGGTGGGGGAAGAGGGTATACCCGGCCATTGATGACGAACCAGCAATCTTTCTTGGATTTGTGCTGGGCGACCTGTGAGAGGGTGAAGACCCGTCGATCTGCCATTGCGTTGTGCAAGTTAAATTGGTCTCGGAGACTGTGGAAGTGTTTGAGCAAAGCAGGGTGTGTGACGGGTACTTAAGAGATTGGGAATTTGTAGGGAGTGGAAAGGGGGAGATTGGCGACACTTGAGAGCAGGGATGAAGGTTAGCTCGAGATCCACGATTTGACCTAACCACTCCCCAATTTTGAGTTCTTAATTCGAAAACAGCCACTGGTTACCAAGGAAAAGGACTAGTACTACTGGAGAGGAAGGGCAATCACGCACAGAAAGGAAATTAGAAAACTCGCTTTTTCTGGTTAGGTAAAAGCTTCGAGGCCCCCCTGACCCAACTACCATTCCGGTCTTTAAAGATGCACCGGTAAGAAAACATACGAAAATTTAAGTGGCGGCTCAGAGGTAGTTGGGTATTGGGATCGGCCAATTTTTGAGAGAATCGGTTGATACTTTCCACTGATCCGGGTTTGGTCTGTACAGTGGACCTTTCGTCGCTCTGGGCCAATTGGAGATCTGTTAAATATTGAAATCAGCCTGGGCTCACTGTTCATGTTTTTCCAATGGCCCATACTACTTGTTGATCTGGCCCCGGAATAGGTGGGTTCCGGTTTTCAAAGCATGCCAAGAGGTTTGCCAAGAAGCAACTACCCTTGAAAGGGTGTTGTGTAATTGTTCACTCTTTGAGTGCTCTTGTGCCGAAGATGAACAGGAGAAGCTGTGAGATGTAAAAATGGATCCCTAGATGAGCAAAGCACCCCGCACAAGTAGGTTTGGATGAATGACTACATTTGTCTTTCTCGCCCTGTCCCTCAATAGAGAAAAGGCGGGAAAGTAAGAACAGTAATGGAGGCGTAATTCATAGCAAATCCTCTCTCACGGGGTCTATTACATCTGAGAGGGTTGAGCTTGCGAAGATCTGCAGCTCGCGGATCTGTTCCAAGGCTATTCGTGTTCTTGATTCTCTCCTTTCTCAATCATGTTCCGTTCAAGAATTCTGGTTAGTGCTCTCTCCATTTTCTGTACCTGCGTTATGGTTCACAGATAAAAGCAATTAGGTTTTACTTTTATTTTTCCTTCGTGTCAAAGCGAGCCTTCTGCTACAGCCAACTTGAGTCGCACTTGCACATGGTCAAAGACTTTTACAAGCACTTCATCTTGATCCAAACTTCTTCAAGCCTGTATCCTCTAGGGTCTGCTCGAAGGAACAATGGAATTTCAGGTTCCAATTCCCCCTTAATATATCTATTCGTACTTCTCATTTCCTTATTTTATTTTTATGTTTTTGTTTCTCCCCAAAATGGTATTGCAGACCAGTGGATTCTTGAATTGAGATTGCAAGAATGATTATACCTCGCTATTTTTCTGCCTGAAATATTCTTTTGCAGTAGCTGTTTTTTTCTTTCTTCCAGTCCACCTATATCTGTAATGCCTTGAGGTTCTTGCCTATGAATAGAATATAATCCAGTGATGTTGAGACTTGAGAGAGAGTTCTTGACCAATGGAGAACTAAACTGATCACAAAAAAATGAAACAATATGCAAAGTAGAAACCACAATTAGCCACGTAGCAGGTGAGGTTTACATAGGTCTGGCATTATACTATTTGTTTAGGGGGCAAGCGTCCAGTTTCACTAGTCATACAAGTGTAGTATTAACAACAAGAGGGGTTCAAGCTCCTTGCTAACCTTCCTAAAACTGAGATTGAACCATAGGAGTTCAAAGTTCTAGGCACTCGTCCAATCCCTGGTATCCTTTTCATCAATAAGAAAGACCTATAACCTGAACCTTGGACATGCATAGCTTTGTGTCTTTGTGTCACAAAAACCTAGTTCTTGCCCTCTTTCTTATATATATATGTCGTTCTTAGTATCAAACAGATGTTGAGACAGAGTGAAAGCTTCCCAAAGAATAAGATGCCATTGAACCTTGAGTCTCATTACACGAGAGATACTTTATAAAACAAGGAAGACAGACAAGATAAAGGATTTGAAAGAACGCAGCAGCAGCAGCAAATTACAAGAAGAAAAAGAAAAAGCTTACTAATCCAACTCAATTCCTTCCCATACAGACATAAATGAAAAGGGCAGATGCTAAAACCCAAATCCCTCGCAAAAATCAGGCTAAGGAACGAGCTTGGATGCCTTCATCCTGTCTATCCATGAAATAAATGACTTGGTGGTATTTCTAAAACCCAGAAAACCATGCTCTTTACTCTTGTTCATGGAGCTCAACAATGACTCTGGAGTCGCAAGATTACCATCTGCGAACCACCAAACCCCTATTTCCTCTAGTTTAGTTGGCAACAGTTCGTTCTCTCTCACGATCTCATCCCAGACGGGTCCCTTATCTTTCATCATCTCCGCCAACGGAGGAACACCCTCTTCATATTCAGGGCATTCCAACTCGAATTGCTCCGCCAACGTCCCCCACAGGTGCTTCCACCTGAACACATCCCCGTTTGCACAATTGAACGCTTCGTTCTTTGCATAAGGATCGACAGACACCCAAATGTGTTGCTCAGCGATGAGATCAGCATCAGATGCATCGAAGAAACAATTCCAAGCAGCTCGAGTTCCTGGGAACCTCAGAGGCTTACCCTCGTGCTTACAGATGGCGGCGTAGACGCAGAGGGTGCCGACCATGTTCATCAAGCTGAAAGGTGAGAAGCCGAAGATGGTGGTGGGGCGGAGAACAGACCAAGTCAAGTTGTCTTTCTTCTCGACCTCTTCGAAAAGGATGTCCTCCATGGTATAGTAGAAATTGCGCGAGGGAAGCCGTGGGAGATCTTCGTGGAATGGAGGCTCATGAGGACGGACCTTGCCGGACATCAAATCCTCAAAAGAACCCATGTAGTGCTTGGTCCCCGTTTGGAGGCTGATGTGTTGCAGATTGGGGGAATTAGGGATCACAGCTCGAAGAACATTGCGGAACATAGCGTCGTTGATTTCACAATTGGCGGATTCGCTGTCATGAGCGGCCCAGGTGACGTAGAAGATGTGAGTAACATCGGTGAGAGGGGAGAGCTTTTCTAGGGTTTCGTCGGCGTTGGAGACGTCACATTGGATGTATTCGATGGGGTTATCTGCGTTCCAGGAAGGGCGAGGACGACGAGCAACGCCGTAAACTTTCCAGGGGCCGCCAGGAGTGTCGGCGAGAGGGAGAATCTCGGCGAGGCTGTTTCCGACGATGCCGGTGATGCCGATGACCAGTCCGACGCTCTCGTGGAGTCCCTTCGGACGAGCTTCATTGTCATCGGATCTCTTCTGTTCTAGGAATTAAATTTCAACAATCAGCAATTATCGATTTCATAAAAGTAAAATCAGAATCATCAAATAATTCGTCTTCAAAGAAAGAGAGGTTTTAGTTCTTAAAGGAAAAAAAACATGAAGGAAAATGAAATTGCCTTAGCAGCACCGATCGCTCCAGCCCACCACCAACTCATTATCTGTTCTCTTTTGGATGAATTACAAGTGCCAACTGCTATCAGGAAATGAAGAAAGCAAGCAAAGATGTTTATCGAAACGTGTTGAAGATCGAAGGACTTGTAGTTGAGAACGGTGGATGGACTGAGTGAGACTTGAAGAAATGACTTTCCTTTTTTACGCAAAACGTTAAAAGTCTGCGTTAACAATCGTGATTCACGTGACCAGTGACACGTGACAGGTGTTCATTGAATGCTGTGACACAAAAAATAATCAAAATGTGCCGCAGCGGCGTATCCAGTGTCCGTGAGTGAAGCGATCAGCCCAAGTCCAACAAGTCCAACATTATCTTTTGAGCCCAAGGGGTTGGCTCGCCTGCCCGAAGTCCTAAGTCCATTTTCGGCCCAATTAAAAACGGGCCCCAAAAAGCTTTTCACCTCTGGCCCATACCTTATTTCCATATCTAGCCCAATATTTAAAATAGACACAAGCCTCCATTTTTTCACATCGGCCCAAGCAAGACAAATACCCCCAAAACTACCGGACGAGATAGATTGAAATCTTGACCAAGATTCGATCTGAAGGCCCAAGTTGTTTGGCTTGACGTTAAATGCGCATGGCTGAAGCAATTTCAGAATCATCTTCCATTTTTCCGATTCTAGATCCAACTATTTCAGTCTCGACACCCATTTGGTATTTTCTGTGCGGGATAATTGTTGCAGGCCGAAATCTCAGCTTGAGCTTGGCTTTGACGAGCTCAGTTTATCCAACTTTGCTTCTGTCAATGTGGTTCTAGCACGGTGGTAACAGCCTCTTATTTAGGTTCACCCTTTATACACTTCTCACTTTCCATATGCTTATTAGTCCTGTCCTTAGGACTGAATTGATGATGACCCAAAACAAAATAAACCCTGCCATATGCAACTGCACTTGAATATATCAGAAAGTCAAGCTTGATAAAATGTACTATTCCAAGAGAAAATCATTAGGCCCTCACTACTATTGCATGATCTATTACTTCATTGGACAATTAGGTGTAGAAGTTGAAGAAAAAATATCATAGGATCATATCCACAGCCTTAATGTTTATTTGATTTCTATGGTGGAAGACTTAAATGTTGTCTCTATCTTAGTTTCTTTCTTATAGGGGCAAAACATTTGATGTTATCTTCCTCCTCAATTTAACCATTTTTAACATTAAGGCTGGCCTACTAATTATAATTTTATAAACCCAAAAAGGAGAAAAGTAAGCCTAGTTTGTTGGCTGTAGTGTTATCTGCCAAATCTGTTGTTTCTCTTTTTGTCTTATTAGTCCTCTAAACAAACACCTTTAGGGTGATTAAGGCCTAATTAAATAGAAAAAATGCCCACCAGGCCACAAAGTACGTTATAATTAAAAAGATCACACCAAAGGTGGTGTTTGCATTTCCTGATGACTTTACCAATCCTGTCCAACACTTTGGATACCATAAATATAATGAAACATTAGCTATGGCTTTAACCTTAGTAGAAATGCTAATATTATTAATTACTCCATTGATATTTTAGTGTGGTAGGTTAGGTATGATTCATTCTTAAATAATACCAAGATTTGTTTAAAGGAGTGTAAGCAAAGGGTTGTCATCAATTAAAATGACAAGTTACATGTACAACTAATAAGGAATTCTAAATGTGCTTCTAGCACAGTGATGACAATCTCTTAGAGAGACAGTAAAACCATAGTGTTGGGTTTGAACCTTCCTCCCCATCCTCATTGATACACTTGAAGATGTAGAATATCAAATTAGTTCATCCTCTTTTTCATATAGAGGTATGTGAATACTACAAATGAATTATATGTACACTTCCAAAATTTATTCTGTTACGCATGTCTCTCTATGCCTAACAACGTTAGTTTTTAAACATAGAAGAGCGTAGTTAATCGGATTAACAGATATGAAAGATGATTAGATTTTTTTTTTTTCCGTCGATTTTAGAAGATATAATTAGATCACCTGAACTGTTTACATCAGCAAGCTTGGCCATTGAGATCTACACGTACCAGCTAAGCTACCGAGATAATGAGTTACAAATTACCAACCAGATTCTAACTTTTACCTAAGAGTAAAAAGATTCTAACCTTCCTTTACCCAAAAAAAATAAATTTTCTAACGTTGATGCCGTTCCGACAGCAAATGAGATTCTCAAAACCATATTTTCGTCTCACAGTGTCGGTGAGTCTTGAGTTTATCGGGCGTGGAAGATTGCTTCTTCCTGCACTCTCTGGCTGCGGTTTCCAGATTTGATCTCCGCCGTCGATTTTCAAGCAACGGCTCTTCTAAAATTGTTGACAGACCTGAACGGAACAAAAAAAATGTCAAAAATTGTTAGCCAGATTCCGAAAACAAGATCCAAATCCTACGATCAGGTGAAATCACCACCTGCTGTTGTGGGTCCCAGATCCATGGTCCCACCTACTATGTTGTTATCATCCTTGAAAGCCTCGCCAGCATCTCCGTGATGACGGTGGTGGTGGCCTGGTTTGTTTGACTTTGGACTCTTACAACGGGCATCGGCAAAAATCCACGTGGCATTCATCTGTTTGTTGATCATGCGAACGGCGTAATACGGAACCTTGATCCGCTTCGTCTCCGTTGACGTGATGCTGCAATAGTTCACGAAGACGATGGAGTCCATCAAGCTTTCCTTCGCCAATCCTTTCATGTCGTAGGCCTGAGACCTTCTCCATAGACTCTTACAGTGAGAATTTGCAGGATTTGATAAGCATAGAGCTCGACTGGCATCTCTAATGGCTGCCTCTGGGTCCCTCAGTAGCAGGTGACACTGTGATCTGTTGCTGTAAAGAACCATTCTTTCCTTCCTCATCTTTAATGGGCAGAGCTCCAGAGCTTCTGAGTACTTGAGAACTGCTTTTTCTATGTCGCCAGACCAGAACCTGTCGTTTCCTTGTTGCTTTAGCGAACCTGCTAAAGCACTTCTCTTCTGGATTTCTGTATCCGAAAGCAATTTCTCTCTCCTCCTCCTCTCTACCTTCAAATCCCATATCTCCATCAATGCTTTTTTGACGTCTCTGCTGTTCTTGAATTTCAATCTCCTGTCGTCGTAGTCTAGCAGTAGTGTTACTGTCACTGCGTCTCCTAGTTCTTCTCTTCCTCCAAGGGTTCCCAGCTCAACTAAATCGGCCAGATAGGGAGCTCCAATCTCCATGGCTGTGCACCTCGTAACTGGGTCCCTGAGAAGCAGGAGGAGACAGTCGATTCCCATGTACTGCCATTTACCTGATGATCTTGACAGATTACAGAGGCTTTCCATCACTTCTTTGGACTCTGAAACGCTTTTTCTCCCCGTTTCGCTGTAACAGAGTATTCTTACCAGACCAACCCAAGCCGGGGAGCTATGGTTTACAAGCCCACCCCACATTCCACACAATTTCTTCAAGAATTCTGTTTTGCAGATTAGACTCAAGGATCTCTCCTTGCATGCAAAGCAATTTAGGAGATAGAGACACCAGCACTGGAGTTGGCTTACCCATTCCTCTGCTTTTCGATTCTCCATGTCAAAATCTCTAACGCCTCTTGTAAGCAAGTCGCTTTGGTACTTGGACCTCTTCTTCTCCTTGAGTCTGATGAAATTGGCGTACACAGAGTCAAGGCAGGTGGAAGCTATGTCCATGGTGAGGTTCACAATCTCTTCTTCGCGTTCTGCAACTGCGTTGAAGGTCCTTTCGTAACTGGCGAGATGACCAAGCGCACGTACAGCAACCCTCTGCTCAACCCAACTGATCTTTCCTCTGAGCAGCTCCATCAGTGGCGGAATTACTCCCGATTTCACGGCTTTCTCAGCGAATTCGGCCTTGTTCATGGTGTAGGAACCGATGACATGGGCGGCATAGTAAGGAATGTAGATGTTCTGGTCCCTCAGAAGCCAGTCATGGTTGTTGATGCCTTTGCTGATAAGACTAGCCATGCATTCGAAGATGCCTAGAGAAGGAAATTCAGGATCATTCGGTTGAGTCATCGCGAGATTCCAGAGCCCACTCAGAACCAAGACGTTTTCTTGGTCGTCCCTCTGTGGGATTTCTTTGAAGCATTTGGCGATCCCAGATGCTCTGACAGATGGGTTTGGCTCCTTCATGGTGCAGAAGAAACAACAGGGTTTGTTACATGTTTGCTCTTGGCGCATGTAATTAGCTTCTCTGTCGAAGGTGGCTTTCTTCTTGTTAATCTTTTCTTGCCGCAAATCCATGGATGGGGCTCTAGAATCTGTCGAAAGGTTACAGCTCTTAGTTATAGAATTTGAATTCCAGGACAGAAAAAGGTGGAGAGATTAAACTTAAGGATAATGTAAAGGGTGGAGAGATGGGCTGTGGAGGGGAAGCAATAGCTAGGAAAGCATGAAAGAGACTTAATGTCCTTGTCAATTGTTGATCAATGAATACACCCTTTTTATATCGAGTCTTGAGAAACCATGTTTAGCGATGGAGGGGAGATTGAATTACAATTAAACTTTATGCAGCCGTAGTATATGGCTTTATGGCTTTTTTATGCTTTGGAGAAAAGAAAACCCAAGAGAACAAGAGAGAGATGCCAAGGAAAGGACAAGTGCTTAAATCCTACTCAGAAAGTAGGTCTTTTACTATTTTTTTTTTCCAATCATGATATCAACAGGCTTAGAAGAAAATTGCCTTTACAGACTATTTGTGCAGAGACTATTAAAAGGCCACAGGGTTGAAGGTTATTGCCTTATTGGGCAGACTCTGAGATATGAAGACATAATAGCTTTAGCCATATGGTATGCTTATTTTTTTGTGATTTTCATTCTTCTCTGTCGTTTTTGGTTCACATCGCATTAATATATGTCCATATCTGTCCTTAAAATAAACACAGTATAGATGCAATGGAGATGTATGCAAATTTTATATTTAAACCACAATTGGGTCAATATTCACTTAACCTTTTCCGTACTGGGCTTCGGCGATAGCTATACTTAAAACAGGGGATTTTTTTTTCTTTATTTTTTTGGGTGAAAAACAGGGGAGAGTCTGGAGAATTTTGACATGAAAATCATGAACGTGTTTGAATTTTGGTTACCCTTCTCTTCAAAAAGAAAAAAAGTAGGAATTTCCTTTATCTGATTGTTTTTTGTGCAGCTAACGACCACTTAGTTTGCTATTTTTTTTTTTGGGTAAACTTAGTTTGCTATTTTCTGAGCTAAACCTCCAACGAGGGTCGTGTTACTTCATCTTCAAAGCAGAGGATCTCCTCCCCAAAATCGTACAAATAAGTGCCCACTTCTTGGGTCAGAACCTGTTTCTTGTCGGATCTTGTCTCTGGAAATCGAAACCCTGCTATAGGTTCTACTCCATCGAAACCCTGCTATAGGTTCTACTCCACTCTGCAATCCATCCAAAATTTGTATTCAAATACCTTTCAGTGCTCGTAGTGTATGCAATATATTATAGAAGTACATAAATCTACTCATGTTGCCTGCAAATTCCAAAGTCATAGCAGAGGATGAGAGATGGTTAGATACCCCGTACACAGTGGGTTTGTCTCAAAAAATTGCGGCTACCAACACCATGAATACTAGTGGCTTAGAAGCAATTTTAAAACAGAGTTTCACGTATTCTTTAGTCAAGCAAATGCTCCTCCCATGAACCGCTGCAACTTTTACTTCATATTTCCCAAAGTCATGGATGATGTGATGATGATAATATACAATTTAGTTCCAGTTGCTAAGCATGTTCTTGGGGGATGAGTCTGGGTGCTGATCATTTGAAAGAAGAGCTAGAAAATCTCTTCTTAATCCCTCTGTTTCAACATATCTCAGATGCCTAACTTCCTTCTTTTTTAACTAAAAGTAGTCCATTTGAGCTCACGGCATGCGCAAAGAACCCGGGTGGTGTCTTATTTTTTAAGAGATGAAAACGACCCATGCGCCCAAGCTGACTACAGAGAGTCATGATGCATCACATGCTTGTATGTACTTACACCCTTTCACCCCTGGTTCTTGCAATGCCTCTAGAGCCGCAATTGGAGTAGCAAGGATCCATTTTGCCTAGTTACAACAAAGTATTGAATATCCTACATATAGCCCTGTGGATGTGGATCATTCTGAGTATACTTAGGCTTTCTTTTTATGGCCCAGTTACAACAAAATACTGAATATCCTACTTATAGCCCTGTGGAAGTGGATCATTCTGAGTATGCTTAGGCTTTCTTTTTATGGATTAACTTTCACCAATTGCATCAGTCATCATACAAGAGCCACAAAATATGACTTGGTTTAGACTTGAGAGCATATCTTGGATTCCTCAATAGTCCAGGTGAAGGCAACAGCTGAGGCAAAGAGGATTAATAGATACCTAAAAGCTAAGCTCCTGAAGTGCTATCACTAAGTGCATTGACCAACATGACTGATCTGAAGTACAGGTAAAATCATGGTGATGTAGCAACAGAGCAAAAAGATCTTTCCCAGGCAAGTATCCGGAGACCCTTGATTCAAGATATTGACGGATGTTCTTTGAGTTTGTTTTTTCCTTCACTTTGTAACACCTGCTGAAAATCTGAAAAAATGACTGAAACTTCTGTTTCTACTGTTTATATGGGTATTCCACAGTATCTGAGACAGGTTTTATCTAGCACAAAACTAACTTGAGTCCTCCATCATACAAATGAAGACTAATTGTTTGTCCAACTGGTCAAACTTTCTGACACACGTCAGCAACGCACAATGGCCCTGAGGTGGCTTTGCTGTTGAATGTAAGAATCTTGGCTGGTCCTCGTATAATGTCTGAAGTTTTCTCAAGATGGGTTGCAAACATTCTCTGCTTCCAGACCTAAGCTCCATAGCAACTCAAACCTTTCAAACATTTAGTGTCTTTCCCAAAGTTTTGCATGCTAACCACCATTTTAATAGAAATGCTTCTAAAACATGTCTTCCATGAAGGAATTACATTTGATCAATTCATTGCTGAACATTCCAGGAAAAGAGCATTCTGTTGACCTAGTGAAAAGCACTAACACTAAGCACAACTATGAAAAGTAAACATAATAGTCCGGATGCCTGATTCGTCCAACATTTGAGATTTTTAATTGAAACAAAGCACATTGTATTTCATGTTGTTCTTAAAGTGGATGAAGAATATTACTCAACACATAACCAAGCTATGCACGCAAGTTTGAGATTAACAATACTCACCACTCATGGGCATTCTTCTACTTCCTGAAGACCTAATTCTACCCTGAACAAGTTTCTGAGTATATGATCAACTAAACACAAAATTTGAGTGCACAGAAACCAGGTTCCTGTTCCTTACTCCCTTCTTGTAGTGAAAAAGACTGCCATCTTTTTCCGTATTCCAGATTAACAAAATGAGTCATTTGAAGAAGTGAGGTGTGATCAATCCAGTGATCTCAAGAAACCCAACACGCTCCCTCCCCCCAAATATGTTCTTCAGCTTCTCATCACACACTATCACCTTTTTGTTCTCTGGGTCCTAGAAAAAAAGGAAGAGAAAGAAAGAAGGGGGGGGGGGGAGATGTTGAAAGACAGATCAGAAAATTTTATGGCAAACAGATGATTATCAAGGCTACAGAATGAAATGTAAAACATGATATGTGACCAATGCAGGAACCCAGGTTATTTTCTTTAGAAGAAATTCTGAATGTTGGGTATATTCTGTACGCCTGTAAGAGTCTGCATTGACCACACATAAAATGCAACACCAAATAACTTCCTCAAAACCATGAATGGGTTTTTCCCTGGCATTTCCTGTTGTCCATGTTTTATTTTCTTTACAGTGGATTCTCAAAGATTTAAAATGCACAATACTGTACTCTGTTTTAGTTGAAACTTGACATGTGGAAAAGGGACCTTAGTCACTTCCTAGTACCTATATGTAAAATATATAGCTCTAAAATACCAAATGGTAAGTAGCAAAGAAATTCCTTAGCCAATGGGCCATTAGGGAAAAACATGTTACAAGGTATCAGGGAAAACGTGTTATAAGGTATCTCTATGTTCTATTAGGGTTTTTTTTTTGGGACAAATAAATAATATATTAAAAACACAAGGCAATGCTACAGGAGGAGAAGATTACAAAGGAACTGAAAAGAGAGGGGGGATGCAAGGAGCAAGGAGCTCAAGAGGGGGGGATGAGAGAGTAGCTAAGAACAATTAACCTATTTTTGGGGTTTTCGGCAACAAGGGGATGGGGGAGGGATAGCAAACTAGATTTTGAAACATCAAAGTAGATCGCTTTCCAAATCAAGTCTATAGATTGAGACTTGGGAGTCCATCTTCTAAGGTCGCGCTCCCACCAAATGTGATAGATAGTGGCACTAAAGACTAGCTTGCTAAGGTGATCGCAAATGGAGTGACCGGCAAAACTCCTTGAGATCCAAGACCAATCACGAACAAACCCTTGTGAGCATCTTGAGCGGGGCCAAATAGATGCAAGGGCTCTATCCCAGAGGGGACGGGAGAAGGGGCAGGAGAAGAAAAGGTGGTCAATGATCCTCTGAACCACTCCAACAAAGGGTGCAGCTAGGGTTGGCGGGGAATTCATGAGTAGTTCCAATAAATGATATGCTGCGATAAATCATTTGAGATGGCATAGACATCTGCAGTGGAGGCCTTTGAATGCCCTAGTATGGGATGATTTGGTTCAGATTGGGAGAGACAAAAGAGCTAGGGTAGGCCTAAAATGACTACAAAAAGAGGTGAGGGAAGACATCCACAGGTTCGGACCACAGCCAAGCATGGCATTAAATAGAGTTGACTGGAGGAAAATATGTAACCAAATCCATCGAGTTGGGATCAGGCTCAGATGGGTTGAGTTGTTCTCAGAAGACTAATACCCAAGGGGCAACAGAAGTTTCGCTAAACCTATAACAAAGGTGTTACATGATAAAAGCATTTTCCCTAAATACTTTTTAAATCAAGTCTTTTCTTCATAAAGATGTGATACCAAGGAATTAGTGCATTAAACAACTTCTTGAAGTATAGGGGCTATAAGAATATGAAAGTTCTTCTAAATTGCTATTTATTCTGCATTCCACAATTACTAATTTTAGTTCAGACAACAGTTTCAAAGAGAGATCATAGTCTTGTATAACATCTAACTTCTTTCTCCTTTTCATCTATCAACATAGGGGCCACCATCCCATGAAGGAAAGAAAGACAGCTTCACAGTTGGATCTAAAATTGGAGAAAGATTTTAGGTATTTGTGGATCACTACATGGTAATCAGCCAAATCGACTAAGAATCAGCAGAGTCCACTCCTGCTGCTGATCTGGTAATTCAAATTTTGAATTGCCTAAACTTCATGTCAGAATATTTTCTGACTAAAGTAACAATTATATTCTGTTAAAATACATTACATAAAGGACAAATTCGCTTTTTATCTTCACCATCATGATACATGTAATTTTCTCGGCCGTAACATTCAACTCTGAGTTCTCAGTTTTGAGGCTGGCTGAAACAAAATCAACTGTGACACCTAGAGGACTAGTGTCAACAACAACAGCATTCTTACTTCCATTACCTTAAAGAAAACTCATTTTACCATTAGAGGCATGGACCTCCAGCTGCTCTGCTAACCTTGCTTTATTTCCTCTCCTACATTTTACTGTTTCTTCGCTGAAGACACCAAAGCTCCATCATGACTCATCAAGTACAACCTATTATCCTATCATCATTTTCACTACTAAGATCAGGTTTGAAAGATCAACTGCAGCCTCCAAATACCCAGATGTGCCCAGTTTTCCAAACGGCAAACTATATATAATTTTCAAGGTATATTCATGATTAAGCAAAAAAATCAATAGAAAAAACCTCAAAGGACCTCAAATGTGTTTGGTGAGAGGAAAAAAAGGGGGGGTGGGGGGCGAGCATGAGTGTGCAAACTGGATGCTTATATCTGAAACAAACATCTGGAAAAGGAGGAAAGGAATAATCAAAATGTAATCCAGTCTTTGTTCCTTTCCCAACAGGCCATCATGGCCCACACACCAAAGCATCCCCTGATCTACCCAAGCATGAAAGCAGAGAAAAACAGAGTTTCTCTCTCCCACTCCACTTCCAACCCCTTCCCCCCCCCCCCCCAAAAAAAAAAAAAAAAACCCGGTGGATTATTTCCATTAGGTGTAATGTGTAGTACATTGGTGGTATTTATACAATAGATAAAGATGTATGTCATGTGATACAATACATGACAACATACAATATACAAGAGTACATACATAACTCCATATAGGGATTGGGGTCCTCAACCCCCCCGCGTCTCCTCTGCGGGGGCCTCGTTGTGGCCGCCACATGTCACCAAGAAAGTAGATCCGCCGATTTAACAATCTTTTGTTATCCTCAAACCGATTAAACAATTGGTTCCGTGAATGAACCGTTGTAAACCAAGCCGGGTTACTCATTAAAATAAAAAAAAAAAAAAAAAAAATAAAAACTCAAAAACCCCCCAGACGTTGTTCCACGATTTCTAAATTTTCAAAACCTTGAGGATTTGATCCATGAAATTTCCAGCAGAATCGAGCGAAGATGAAATCAAATGTGGCATCGAATCGACTCCGCTCGGAATCGGATTCGAGCGAGATCCATGCCATGGCGTTCAAGATCCGGGGCACCATTAGAAGTAACTCGTAACCTCGCCATTTCACACGGGAGGGCTTTGTGCCCGATTTGAAGAGACGCTGCTCAAATCATGAACAAGTAGATTCAACTATGATTCACCATGGATTTGAGCATCGGAGGTTGCGGGGTGTAAGATAAGGATGAATCCCAAATGACCATTGACCAAGCCATGGAGAAGTAACAATGGCCAAAGGCCGCGTGGCGTGCAATAACTTTCAAAACCCTTGAATCGGGTGCGTAATTATGAGCTGATCATCGAACTCACAATGATCCCACCTCTTGAAGGTTCTTGATCTTACGGTCACGGCGGTGGTTTGCAATCTTGGAACCAACCCCATTTTTCTTCTTCGTTGATCTCAAAGAGAGAGGGTTGTTGCGGGTTCTTCTTGGTTTTAGGCGTGACGAAGCGATGTCGAGAAAGAAAGTAACAAAGAGGACAAAGATGATTTGCGGGGAGAGGAGAGGGAGAGCAAGGTTTTGGTTTTATTTATTATTTTTTTTTTAATGAGTAACCGGTGGTTTATAATCGGTGGTCATTCATCTGAACCGAATTGTTTAACGGTTTAACAAGAAAACAAAGGATTGTTAAATCGTGCAATATACTTGATGACATACATAAGCTCTATATAGGGATTGGGGTACCTCAGAGGATTACAATCCCCCCCCCCCCCCCCAAAAAAAAAAAAAGGAAATAATAATAGTAATAATAGACGTAAGCTATCATGGTTTTGGATCAATGATGTGATATAAGGGTTCCTGATATTCCCCCCTCTTCTTTTAAATTTTTTATAACATTCTACTCCAGTTTACACGGGCGAAAGGAAGAGTAACAAGGAACTCAAAAGCAGATTGTGAATTTGAAATTGAACCCAAGAGAGGCTGTCCCAAAACTTCATTCTTTCATTCATTAACTAATTTACGAAATCTATCTGAGTGTGAACTTGAAAGTAAACCCAAGAGAGGCTTAGTAAGTATGGGGAGGCAATATAAACTTCCTCTTCATGTAACATCTAATGGAAGTTACTTAGAAGTCGCTGCATGTCTGCCGAAGCAGCAGTAACCTGCATGTTCTCTAACCACATTAGTGTTGTGATGCCGTACGCGGTTTCCTGGCATAAAATCCTCCACATCTAGTTATTTAACCCCATCCGCACTGCAACATTGTGGGATATGTAATCACTAAAACGAACTGGTAGTTTCTGGGATGATGGCGAAAACCAGTAGGTGATCATCGCGGCAACGACCAAACCCAGCACAAAAAACTTAGCGGTTTAAACATCAGAAATCCGACCATACTTAATATTACTCTCCCATTAACTAATATTCAGGTGAAGAAGCATCGAAGAACATAAGAGCATAAAAAGTGTTAAAAGTGAACATGATTTCTATACTGGGAGGCTGATTAGAAAAGTGAAAAGAGGGGGAGGGTTGATGAACCTGAAGGTTGTGCTCCTTGATGTAAGCCCAAATCTGCTTGATAGCTTGGGTGCGAGGTATCTCAGGAACCCCAAGAAGCTCTTGCATTGCAGGAGAAATGGGCTTAGGCTTGGCGATTCCCCTCGGCTGTCGATTCTCGGTCGTGGATGAAGCAGAAGCAGCAGCAGCAGGAGGTTACAAGACGGCCCATGCAGGGGGTAGCTGGAGGAAGAGGAGGAGCAACGAAGCGGAGAGTCGAAGATGACTTGACCCCAACAAAGCTCGACCAGCAATATCCCAACGACATTGCCATTCGGAAAGGAAAGGAGAACACAAAGAGGAAGAACTGTTTTGGTGCTGTACGGGAGAAGAAAGAATGTCCTAGAGGATGGAATGGGATCCTTTCCTTTCAAAGCGAAAGAGGAAACGATTTTATCTTTTCAAGCCTGCAGAAGCAGAGGTGTAGTTTTACAGAGATGCGGTGGCACCACATTGCAGGCCTTCTAGCGGACTATGATGCAACATCATCAAATGCAATCAACGGCCGTGGCTTTAGTTGTGATTCGTAATTCCATCATAGGGAAAATTACATGATGAGCTAGTGAGCTACCTTTTAAGCTTTTTTTCTTATTATTATTTTTTAATAGTAATTTAATTTTTAATTAGTAAAACTAGTTAAAGAATTTTTTTTGTGAAGAACTGAATTCATTTAAAAGAAAAACCCCTGGGATACAAAGTACCAAGTACATCAAAATGCAAAAACCAAAAAACGAAAGGGGGGAGAGAAATAAAAAGAAGAAGCCTGAGAAACAGCAGCATAAGAAGCTAATCTATCTCAGCTACAAAGTTGCCTTCTCTATGTGTATGATTTACAATTAAAACATCAAACAAAGAATAAAGGCTAAAGATATCATGTATGTAATGGCTGATATTCCAAGGTGGAGTCTTTGATTTGTTGTTAATTAGACTAACAACAGCTTCATTGTCACTGTCAATGATTACTTTCTCTAGATTGAGGGAGATAGCTAGCTTCAGTCCTTCTCGAATTATAGCAGCTTCCATTTGAATGGCTTGTGAGTTTCCTCCTTTACAGTAAAAGATGAAGAGAGTGTGACCCAAATGATCACGAGCAATACCACCAAATCCAGCCTGGAAGTTGTTGGAACCCTTTTGCTGATTGCAGCTCCATCAACATTGATTTTAATGAAATGCATAGGAGGTGCTCTTTATTTAATGCTTTTGAACTCTTTTCTTGATCTGCTATGCTAATGAAGGGCTAAATGCTCTGCAGCTATTGATCGAGATGATCTCCATATATGATATGGATTACTCCTTGGTCTAGAATAAACAACATTATTGAAAGCTAACCAAATGTGCCACAGCATAAGTAAGTGTTGTATGAGTTCCTCTAATTTTAAATTGTTTCTTCTTGCTGGTTTTAACCAATGAGAAAACAAAAAAACATGGCCACAAATACCCTGCTACTCATCCCATGATAAAACAGCACCAACAGAGGTTAACTCTGAAATCAATATAGCCATGAGAGGCCCATATTCTTCCAAAAAAACATATTGTCTGTCTTACTGTTTCTTTTAAGGAACTAATAATTTGAATTACCTAAGCAAAATTGTCCATTTGAAATGACATAAATTTCTCTTTTTCCCTCTATGCTGGGATCTATGTAAGAGTCTATATATGTTTTCATCTGTTCTTTGTAAGGAAGTTAGCACTCAGCCTTGACATCCAACTTTCCAAGCAGATTGGATGATATTTCTGAACAGTTCAATTCCTAAAATGAAATTACAAATATTACAGAAACCTGAAATCGTTTTTAATATTACAGATTAAAAAAAAAAAAAAAAAACAGGGGCAGCCTTCTTCCAGCAGCACTATAGTTTTCAATATTTAGTCTCTTTTCTTCTCCAAAATATGTTTAATTTCGTCTCCCATTATGGATTATTGTCTAGAAGAGATTCCTGCAGATCGATTTTATCACTCTGCCATGATTCGTTTATCAGCTTTCCATCTTTCTGTGTGTTTGCTAGATCTTTTGTTTTGCCCGAGAGAACAGCATACAAGCCAGCCACGACAGCAATGCCTCCAATCAAGCTGAAGTGTACAAAACAACTAGTAAGATTATTGAGTCACTAGTGATAACTGCATCCAATAAAATGAAAATCCAAACAAAAACAATATCTAAAGAGAAAAGATAAAAATGAAGTAAAGGATTAGTGTATTACCTTCCTGTGTAAAGTTCATCATGAAAGAAGAAAACAGCAAAAAAAGCCACAATCACAGTGCACATAGGACTGAATGTTGATACAAAGAGTGGCCCCCTTTTGGAAATGCACCAAGACAGAACAAAATAGGACAGAGCAGATCCCACTGCCCCCTGTACATTTTTTAATGTTATGAATATCTTCTGTAATTATGATTTATGAGAATTTTATGTTGATATGTGACAAAAATAATCAGTAAGAATAGTTGGGTTTGTGTACTTAACTGTGTAGAAGACACCAAAAAACTCAATTTTGGAATGGAGAATCCAGGTCTTTGGGTTTGGCTCCAAAACCAATGCCAGAACACCAGATTGTAAAGTTCCCAAGAAACACATCCAAGCAGATAAAGAGAGGTGATCTGGATATTGCTTTGACATGGGCACCTGTTAGGCATGACAGAAGTAAGAGACTAGCCTTCTTAATACTGAAATTTATAGAAGAAAATGAACTCTAGGAGAAGAATACCTGGAAAATCATCCAAAACGTCCAGCAGCAACAGCAGCAGATGAGGAGGAGGCAACCTACCAACCAGTTCTTGCTACCAAAGAGAAGAATAGATTCTTCTGCTGGAAATTTGGTTTTCACTAGTTTTGGGCCTTTCAGAAATGACATGCACATGGCTCCACTAACACAGAGGATGGTTCCAATTATCTTAGCTATGGTTCTATTGCTTCTGAAATCCACTTTCTCCCATCTGATATGTTTAGAGGAAAACATAACAACAATGTTGTAACTCCAAGAATTGTTCTTCAGTTTCTGACTCTCTTTTTTTTTTCACCGGATGCCAAGGCCAGCACAAAGCAAGTCTACACTAATGAAGTCATGGGTCTCAGAAGATTACCCAAGAGAAGCTGCAACAACGAAAGTAAGTGCAGGAACAAGGTTACTCATGGCTGTTGCAACAGATGAAGATGCCAAATGTATACCCTCAAAATATAGATTCTGGAATGCTGTTACCCTGAAAAGAATTCCAAAAATAAAATTTTCTATCAACTTGCAACAGAATAAGGAACTCAAATAAGTCATTTAATCTCTTGTAAGCTGAGGGAATAGATACCTACCCAAAAAGTGAAGCTATAAACATCATAGAAAATGTCTTCAATCCAATGGCTGCTCTATTTCCCCTTTTCAACATGAACCCAGGATAAGTAACTAACCAGAGAAAGAGAAAAAGAAGGCTTCTTTTTATATTCATACCTTCCGTTGATATAAGCTATGGGAGCAATGATAAGAGTAGCAATGGCTTGCCTGTAAACAACAAAGACCCTGGTACTCAATCCATGATTCAGAGCAGCTTCTATTGATAAAGCAACACCTGCAAAGGTGAACTGCAAGGCCAACATAGCCATTAGAGGCCCATGATCTTCCCAAAAACCCATTGCAATAAGCTTGCTCTAGTTGAGCTTCTCAAACACGGAAACACAATTCTTCTTCAGTTTGAAGAATCTTTTTCAATGTGAATTAAACTCTCCTTGGTTTAGTTGCAGCTTAAATGTCAGATTCTTTACCTCTCACTGTTAAAAAGAACTCTGAGAAATCAAAAACAAAAAGAAAACAAAAGAACACAGAGATATGGTTCACACACAAATGCAGTGTGCCATATCCACTCGTGAAGAAGAAAAACTTTGTACTGTATAGAAGAAAATAAGGGAGATCTCAGACCAATTACCAAAATGACATTTCATACTTGGTAGAAAAGATCAATGAAATAAGAAGAAGAAAAATTAAGACTTAATTGAAGAAGCTTTGCCTCAATCTCAAAGAGATATTAATTGGGATAGAAAATCTGATGCATTCTTCATTTCCATTGAGCATATAAATATTTTCCCACATGCATAAAGTATTCACATGCAATAACAACCCCTAAAATAATCAAATAACTAGTCAACTGATGAATTAACTCAAAATAATAACTGATTAAATTAACCACCACTGCATGCATGCACGTCCCTGACATACTATATTTATTAAAAGAAGGATTATGATATAATAATTAACAACGATATTAATGGGTTTAGATATCGTTGTTAAGTCATGCATTTAATTTTTTTTTTCTTTTCAAGAAACAACTTAAATTAGACTTTCCAAATTCAACCTTCTTGAGGCCAAAGTAGATGTTTTTACCAGAAATGTTGGATTTAGGTATTGATATCATATTATGCGATATGAAGAATGCAAACCACTTTTGAATCTCAAAATTTCACTAAGTCATTTTATTGATTGCACTATTCAACTAAAAAGCAAGTTTTAATGTATTCTATGATACGATACAATGCTAGTTTACAAGTAGTCATATTTGACACAATCGATACGATACATATCGATATGACTTTCTATTGAATTACACTAAAATACAATATAGGTCAGTACAATATAGTACTCAATACAAGACAATACGTCTCTTAAAATCGTCTGATCAATACAACACTTGATATTGATATTTTAAACCTTGATTAAAGAGTAGTGAAGTTTAGAAATGCATTCCTTAAAGATTAAAGCACATCATTTCGATAAAAACTAAAAGACTATTGAAGATTTAGACTTTAACCACATCCTTCTATTTAGTATATAAAATTGCACAATTAATCCTTTCTTCAAGGATTTCAATGCCATCAATGGAATCCTAGGCAAGGGTCCTAAAGTAGGAATTAAAGCCTTTTTAAAAGTCTTCGCATACTTGTTGTAGCGGATTTTTGATTGGTGTCGGTTTTCAAGATTTGTTATTATAAAAAGCACACGCCTTCATTTTATACAAAAGCTAAGTCGGCAAAATACTTCCCACCAACTAAGGTTGGCAATTTATTCAACAAGGGTAGTAGGGGTTGTCTTCTAGGAAGATCATGTGTTCAAATCTCCGTCTTCAACTATCATACGTTCCTTCGACCCCTAGGACTTGTGGGCTTTGAATACCCATTGTTGGGATATAGATGCACAATCATGAACAAAAAAATAAACCACAAATAAAATACACAAAAAAGATTTAATATTGTTCAACAAAATCATGGCCACAAGAGATTCCCTGAAATTGTGAACAATGCATGACTAATCAACCACAACCAATTACCTTATCATCATTGCATTGCATTGCCCAGATGAGTTTTGAAAGATCAACTACAGCTTCCAAATACCCACTCCAAATGTGCCCAAGTTCTGTCAAACTGCCGTGTTCTTCTATGCAAACTGTATAAATTTTGATGTCTATTCATGATTAAGCTAGAAATCATCAGAACAAAGCTTTTAAAAGACCTCAAATGTGCTGGGAGGGAGGAAAAGAACCATTCAACTGCAACAACTGGAGAAAATGAAGAAGCATATATCGAAGAACATAACAGCACAATAAGTACTGTTAAACGAGGAAAAATCCAACTCTTCTATGTTGGGAGGCTGATAATGAAAGAAAAGAGGAGGGGGAGATGAGTCCAAATATGTTACTTGCATGGATTGAAATTAATTTCAATCCACATGGGTGGATGGTTGCCAAGTGTCAATTTGAAATCACGATGCTTTTTTGGAGCAAGATTAACAATAAATAAACTTGTTGGTGTAAAAAAAGACAAGACAGTTAATGATGGTTTTATACCAGCAACATTTTTATATTAATCTTGCTTGAAAGAAAGATCGTATTTTTTCAAATTGACATTTGGCAACCATCCATACATGTGGATTGAAGATCCAGGCTCGGAGGTGATGAACCTGGAGGTTGGGCTTCTTGATGCAAGCCCAGATCTGCTTGAGAGCTGGGGTGCGAGGTTTGGGAACGGCAAGAAACTCCTGCATTGCAGGAAAAATGAGCTTGGGCTTGGAGAAAGGCCCTTTTCATGATTATCGCTCCACAAAGTTTTTCAAAAAAAAGCCACTACAACTACTAAAAGCGACGGAAATTAAATAGAGTAACGGTCGGGTGAGTCGGGTGTCTAAGATAGATCACCCCATAAATCATATCATGCGAAAAAAACAGAAAGTCATAGCCAAACCAACTTTTTTGGTTACCTCGCCGTCAGTAAAGTATATATTGTGACCGTTAAACCAATTTTGGTTACCCTTAATAATTAAGTATGAATAGAGAGAGAGATGCAATGCATGCAAACAGAACCGGAAACAAACAAGGCCCACAGCCGAAGCCATGAGGCCCATCACTACCACAACCAGCAGCTTCTGAGCTGTAATTCGTCGCTCTCAAATGGGTGAGTTGTCGTTGTCGTCTGCTGCTGCTGCTGCCCGTTACTTCTCGAGCTTGTGACAAAAGAAATCAAAAATTGGAACGTTACTACTTACTACTTTTTTTTTGGTGAAAAACTACTTACTACTTATTAGTTATTACTTACTAGTTACTAACGTGATTGAGCTTTGCAGGACCTCATCGACACTATTTATGGTATCACATGGATTGGTGGGGCCCGACGACTGCAGATCTGCACCCACCCAGACTGACAGGTAAGCCCGTACGCTCTCAGCAGCTCTCTCATCTCGTTGGCCTCTTATGGTTTGTTAATCCCGCGTGGGCCCTAATGGGCCCCAATAATGAAATTTACTTTTCGCCACTCTCTCTCTCTCTCTCTCTCTCTCTCTTTCTCTCTATAACCGGCTCGTCTCTCACTCAGCAGCAACTTTCTCTATTTATGCTCACTCCTGTTGTCTCCCTCTCACACTCATCTCTCTCTCTCTCTCTTTTGCATAGCATCGGCAACAACGTTTATTGGGGAAATTTAGGAGAACAACAATGGAGCGGAGCAGAATCTGTGCTCTGATCTTCATCTGTATAGCCGTGGCTGGGGTCGGTGGTCAAGCCCCTGCTGCAGCGCCCACTACAACACCGACGAAACCAGCGACCCCAGCTGCGCCAGTCTCATCGCCAACCGCCGCTGCAACAGCACCTTCCACGCCCAAAACCCCAGCTCCAGTAGCAACTGCACCTTCCACGCCCAAAACTCCAGCTCCAGTAGCAACTGCACCTTCCACGTCTAAAACCCCAGCTCCAGTAGCAACTGCACCTTCCACATCCAAAACCCCAGCCCCAGTAGCAACACCAACAGCGGCACCAGTTTCGTCTCCGCCAGTTGAAGCTCCCAAAGCAGCTCCACCCAAACACAAGTCTCCAGCTCCAGTTGCAACACCAGTTTCGTCTCCCCCATCTCCTACTCCTACATTGCCTCCTCCAGTGTCGGCACCGACAACGGCACCGGCAATTTCGCCTGAAGTTCCTCCAGCAGCACCTGTGTCGGCACCACCTGCGGAAGTGCCTGCACCTGTGCCGGCACCGAGTAAGAAGAAGAAGAAGAAGAAAACAACAACGAAGAAGAAGCACCACGCTCCGGCACCATCTCCCCTACCCGTGAGCCCTCCTGCCCCACCCGCCGAGTCACCTGGGTCGAGTTCTGACATTATGGCCCCCGCTCCGGCAGCGGACGAGAGTGCGGTACTTTTCTTCTCCTCCTCGCCTTTTTTTTATTTCTTTCTTTCTTTACTTTTCCTATAGCCTCTGGAACAATCAAAGCACAAAGAAATCGTGGGGCCCACTCCACCCTGGCACTGTCCTTTTGGAGCGCTTTGGCAGCTGGTGATAGAGCTAAATTGTCTTTAGCGATGGGCACAGATGTCGAGGTGAAGAAGGATCATAGCAGCCTGTCTTCTGGGCCCAATTTGTAATTTACGGGTGACATTATTTGAGCTGTTGGGCGGGGCCGGACCTGGGCCTGGAGGGCCTGACACAGTTGTTTCCAGAAATGGTTTTCATAATGATTTATTATTTCTTTTGTGTTTGTTCTTGGTTGATTTGCAGAATGGGGTAGAGAAGATATGGGGCGTTCAGAACATGTTGATGCTGGGAGGAGCAGCTCTCTGCGCCTTGCTTGTGTATTAAGGGGAGAGAGAGAGAGAGGGAGTAACAGTAACAGTAACAGCAGCAGCAGATCTTCTCAGTTGTTTATCTCAATTGATTTCTTTATTATTTATTGTATAGTTCCCACTTGTTTTCTGTTTCATATTTGATTATTATTATTATTATTATTATTATTAATTGGGGGCTACTGAGCTATATTTTTGTTTTTCCCTTTCCCTGAACATCGATCGAGTAGTTATAATTTGGTAATGGTAGTGGGTGGTGGTTCGTTGCACATTCCGATTGGATTCTTTCAGAATTCAGATTAATAATTAATTTCTTTCCACTGAAGCAGTAAAAGTGCTTTGTAATGACTAGGCTGGGCTTGATTTTCAAAGCCCAGGCCCATTGGTGCTGGGCTCAACACTGTCCAGACTTGTTCCTCATACAAGATAACTCGTCAACCATGATGGCCCAGGCCTAAAAGTCCAGATCCACCATGATGTCATGTGTTAATGATTGTCTAACTTTGACGATAAGATAAAGAGTGTAATTTGTACATGAACATCTCCTCGTCTACTCCTATTAGCTAGGGAAACTACAATAAGAATAATTTACAAAATATTATAGAGCAATACAAGATAGTAAAGATGACGTGCGAAGATAATGATATGATAAAGGAAAAATGTGATGAGGATCAGGGGCGGAATCAGGATTCATATTGGCAAGAATGAATCCATTACATGGGTCGATGGGTCAATGAATTATTTTATTATATTAAGGAATAAACGACATATATTTTGTGGGGCCCACTTGATAAAATGGATAGAAAGATGAAGTGCTAGGATAATGATATGTTAGGATGGTGACGTGGAGAGTAAGATGAGGTAAAGGAAAAACGTGATGAGGATTGTTAACTGGGAGATCTTGATGATGTAGAGAATCCTGAGGGATAATAGAAAACTTTCCAATTTCTTCTTTTTACATGACAACGACCTTTCTTGTGGTTATTATGGGTTAGGGATATTCTGGGTGATGAGACTCTTGTCACATAAACCAGGTGTTTTGAAAGTTGGAATCAACTGTCATCGGTCTTGATTATAGAGTACATAGGGTTGGACCTTAATATAAAAATCGGAATCAGATTTTGAAATCGGGGGCCATAGCACCCCTTAGTATGTCCAACCCTATAAACGGATCGTTAATTGGGAGATCTTCATGATGTACAGAATCCTGAGGGATAATCAAAAGCTTTCCAAATTTCTTGATTTTGCATGACAACGACCTTTCTTGGGTTATTATGGGTTAGGGATATTCTGGGGATGAGACTCTGCACAGAAACCCAGGTGTTTTGAAAGTTGGAATCAACCGTTACCCCCCTCTCTCCCCCCCCAGGGGGGAGGGAGGTAGACGGGTGGGGTGCCGCCCAAACCCCCCTCTCCCATTTCGAATCCAACACATTAACGGGTAATCGATAATAACTCAATATGATAAACTATCCAATTATTGATTGATGATTACCATTTTTTTATTTTTTTTCAATTTCCAATTTTCGATTACCGATTTTCGAATCCTGACTATTAGCCCATTTTTTAGAGAAAAGTGTTTAATACCTTACATTAACCGGATAATATCCTAATTCGATTATCATCCACTTTCAGAGACAAAAATGTTGAATACTTCACTCTTTTCGGATAAATTTTTATCCGGATATTATCCGAGCTAATAAGGATATTTTCCGAATCCAAATCCGGTTGTTTAGAAGACGGATTCTCTCAAACGAATACGAACGCGAATTCATAGGCGGATTTCAGCTATCCATTTACATGTCTACATAGGGTTGCTCAATTCATAAGACCAACGCCTCTTAGTGTAGAGATTGACTCATTGAGGATTCAACTCTTGTTAATGAACATATGTGATATCTCTACACCTATATAAAAATTATTTCTAAGCTTTACTTTGTATTTCTTTTGAAATTTTATGGCTCAATGGGTTTCAAAATTAGGGCATACATTATAGGTTCTCCAGTGGCCAATTCTAACCGATTCTATTCCTGTTGAGTGTTAGAGATTGAAATCAGGACTGAGCAATTCGATTCCAATTAGATTACACAAATTTCAACTAATATCGGAAGCTTCTTGGCACGCAGAGAACCATAAATTATCCTTTAGCAAGGAAGCTTCTTTGCCGACCATCTGATTCATTTTCCAACGAAGAAAATTTCTCATTTCCCATTTCCCATTTCCCAGATAAATAACTAAGATGGAAACGCAGAAAATGTCAGGTAAAACTAAGAACAAGCAGACAATGGTTTCCCAAAGTCAACAAAAATACCGAAAACCCTTCTCCTATGACACAAAAAAAATTTTGAAATTAGTAGATAAAGAAACAGAGTTCAACTCTTCGAAGTGAGTTTGCATTTTTTGGGGTGTAAATTAGTACCAAACAGTCCCTCTCAAAGTCAAGGTCAAATCAAGTAATTAAGACAGAATAATCCTCTCAAGTTCATCTTTTAATCTAAACTGACTCATTGAATTAGAAATCTGCTATATTCAATTATTTTGCCCTTAAGAAACGTTTCTCTAATTCTTCTTCTTCAAAGCATCTAGTGGTTGGTTAAACCTGCAACTCAAAAGGCTTTTGAGTTCCCATTTCATGGTCCCCCCAAACCCCCATTAGCATGTTTTAATTAGGAAGGAAGGGGCAAATAAACCATTCTGCCATTCTGAAAAGCTCCTATTAAGTTATGGGTTTGCTGCAGTTTAGGACGTTTTCTCATTGTACCAAAAGGCATCACCAGAGTATTTGGGGTAATCTGGATTACTTTCTTGCTTTGGTCCCCAAGATTAATTAATCATAGAACTGTTGTATTTATGAAACGAGTCCAAAACTTGCAACAAATCTTATTTAATAATGAAATGGTCCAGGTTCCAACTTATTAATAGTTCTGAGCATTCCAAATACCCAAACAACTTTCAAAAATTTTGAAGTAACAAATAGTTTCTATAAGCCCATGAATAGTTGAATATAAATTTAAAGCATATAAATAACTAAAAAGAACTTTAATTTCAGCCTTCAAAGCATGGACTTTACGATCAACTTCCATTCATCTCGTTTTTGCTAAAAGAATTACCAGATTTCCTCTACAGCGCCATTTTCCAAAACAGATTCCAGAAATTCAGTATTCGGGTTTTAATGCTTATACGCAGCAAGAAAACAGATATGATAAAGGGGGAATCTCTCTCTCACTTTGACGTTTGATGCCTGTGCTCAAAATGCGAGGCCACAGCACAGACGAGGAAGCTTCCTCACTGCTGCACTGGTTTCTGTATTCAATAACATCTAACTAGTGGGCTCTGGGCGGTGTGTTTCATCAAGTTCTGCAGAAGCATGAAACTGCAGTTGCCAACGAAGCAAAAATGAAAAGCAAACCTCTTTAAGGTCCCCCACCACCACAGGCATAAGGTGCCCCCTTTTACCCCGTGCCTTCCCCTCTCCTGCTATGGTGATTCTCACACAATCCTATTTCCCAAGGTGACCAGCAAAATATACTGGACAGGGAAAACACAATGGTTGGGACCCACCTTCATAAATCTAAACCTGTAAAGAGATGAACCCAAAACCACCCAACTACTGTCACTGATATTTCCAAAAATCCAAACCAAAGCCTGAACCTCTCATCCCAACTAATTGGATTGGGATAGTTTACACTAACCTCAGGCATTCAATGAATAAAGGTTGGAATGAACAAATCGGCAAAGGACCCAAGAAAGCAGACAATGTGAGTGGTATAACTCTACCATATAAGCATTTATAATCTCATGGAAGACATCAAAAGTTGTGTTTACATTTCATTTCAACAGCATTGAACAATCCATGACCCAGACACCCCCCACCCCCAACCTCCCATCAACACCAACATTTCAGTTACAGTAGGTAAGAAAATTTCAATCTCCATCATCATCTGAGAGCTCTGGGATCCAGTTATCCCTACTTTCCCCACACCAAAAGCTTCTACATCAATCAAACAAACACACACACTAACAAGACACAAACTCAATCACATTAACAAATATTAAGACCCACGGGGTATCAGTAAGGAGCCACAATAGCCAGCAGCTGAATTCTTCATTGCCACTGCCATCAGCAACATCCAAGCAAGAAAAAAAAATAGTTGAACTGTTGAAGTTAGTGATTCGTCTCTGAGCCATCAAAGCATCACCACCATCCTCCTCTGCATGGAAGGTACAATGAAAAACAAACCTCCATCTTCTAAGTCACCCAGCTGGAGACGAAGAACCTGAAAATCCTACTCTGTAGTAGAGTATAAAGATTCACCCAAGCTGTGAACGTGTGAATAATTATGCTCTATTTACAGATTTATACATCCTCCAACTTGAAACATCTTCAATCAGGCTCAGTTTCTACCCTACCACCATTCTTGTATCACCAACTCCCACGTCCTAAAGTCAGTCTAGGTCCGTTAAAGTTAACTACTCAGTATTGTATGAACAAACTCCCATTAAGAGCCACTAAACCCAACTAAACGATTTCCATCTTCCACCAGATGTTCTCATGGTTCCTATCATGAGATTCCTCCAAATGCAGCAACTTTGGCACGATGAGCAGCTGCCGCCAAGGCCTTCCCCCTCTCACTCTGAGGCAGCTCACAAGTTTCACTCACAGATCCACCTCTTATATCAGCAGGAGGGATGAAACAGTCCATCGACAGACCAGGGACATTAAAAGCTACTTCTTCGATGGTCCATGCCTCTTCCATCCTGGTCTTGGTATGGCTCATTGCCATCTCCCCAAACCTAAATAGAGTCACCACTGAACGGCCTGAGTGGGCAATCATGATGCCTTCAACTGGTCGGTAATCATCGAGGAAAGTATTGAATGTAGTCTCCCAATACACAGCATCGCCTCCATTGGACTGAATGCGGGTGAGATGAGAGTCCTCCATGTGTACAAGCAGTCCAGTTTTCTGACTGAAGTATCCAAACAAAACATGCCTAATTATCTCTGCTGGCCCTTCACTCCTTGCTTTCAGGGTCTGTGGATCCGCACACAGCTTGAGGATAAAGCAATCCTCCCCATTAACACTCTTCTCTCCAATGCACCGAGCATCAGCAAACATGCTAGCTGTTGTCATGGGATCAAGACCCTGAGAAAAGAAAAAAAATAAAACAAATCAAGCCATGGGCAAATGAGCAATCTGCTCACACAAAAAAAATCACATCTAAGACACAAGTGATGTTAGCAATAGAGAGGCCCAGGCTTCACCTGTAGTGCACGACGCAGAGGTCTTACGGGACCTTTAGCTGCATGTGCTCCAAGCCATGGGGTGTGCCTCCAGACAAGCTTGCCATTGCAACCAGCATGAACTTTGCTACCACCAACTGCGAGTTCCACATACCACATGTCAGGGTTCATCTGCCAGAGGACAAACCCACCCGATTCAGCTGCTCGGGATGTATTCCGGTTCTTCACAACCTTTGTGGCCGTCTCAAATTCAGCGGCCACCATCTTCAACTTTCCCATCGCGTAGGCATTGCGAATAGAGCTCTGAAGCTTCTGGCCTCCAGATGCAGCCGTATACTGCTGCAATATGTAATGGGCGGAAGAAGTTTCCTACAGTAACCATAAGGCCAGAGCATGAACATAATCAATAGGATTTTCAAGAAAATTGCGGGAAACGTAGAAATCCATTAATTCATCTCTGACTGAGAATCGAACTACCCAGGAAGGAGCAAAATAATAGAAATACTGGCAAGTAAAGAGTAGCTTATAAGGGAGGGCATAAATAATGAATTAAGCAGCTGCGTCCCCAAGTGAAAGTTTGAACAAAGCAAAGACAGAAATTCTCCTACAAACCCATACCCAAAAGCAAGAAATTTCGAGCAATCAAACTAACCACTCGGGGTCCCAAATAGCCAATTCAATGGGTTTTTTTTTTTTATTCATTTTTTTCCCGGTTAAAAAAAGAGAACCATCTATCTCTGGAAATTTAAAAGAACGAGATAAAAGTTGCAGACGCCGAGAAAGAAAGAGACTCACAATGGGGGTATCTTTGATGCTAAGGTGAGGCAAAGGTTCTGTAGTGCAAACGTGAACAGGGGCGAGAGGAGCACCCATGACGCCGAGCAGAAGCCTCAGATCGGAGTGTTTGTAAGCAGAGGAAGAAACAGATGGTGCGCGAGAGAGCTGCCCTATCATCCAGTGCCCCCAACCTTCTCTCCTAGAATCTCCTCCTCCATCACGGCCTTCAGCATCAGGTCCTTCCATCAACGGCGTCAAAGTCTCACCCAGTGGCCTCAAGCTCCCGGATCTCGCCATCAACGGTTCAGGAGTATGCGAAGTATGCTGTTTCCTTCGCCGGAGAAGCCCTGACATGGGAGAGTTACTCCTGGCGGGGCTTTTCGCCCTGGACCTTGCCGGCGACAACCCTCTCACAACCTCTTCCTTCAGCGCAGAGAAGAATCCTTGTTTTTTCTCCATCTCCCCAATGTCCCACCAGCCACTCAGAACGAAAGGAGAGAAAACCCAGAAGACCCACAAGACCCAGACTGAGAAAGAAACCCTTCTTTTAATAAACTCTGTGTCTGCAAGCACAGACGAAGAACCGAACACTCCTCATAGATAGATTTTCTCCGAAGGTTGTTGAAGTACAGAAGAAAAACCTAATCGAAGATACAAGACATAGCAGGTAATGATGAAAATGGTAACGGTGAGAGATTTCACGAGAAACGGAAGAAGAGACCACTGTAACTAACAACCACTAAGAACTAGAGAGCAAATGCAGGGGAAGCGTCACACGAAAAACACTTTCAAGGCCAAGGGAATAAACACAAAAGGGTTTCAGCGAGAGCGACACCCGTAGTAGCCATAAATCATAATCTTGTGGAGTTAGATAATAAGAACAAAATTAACTATTAAAAATGGGTTTACAATTAAGATATAATTAATTTTGCTCATCATATAATTAGGAAATTGAAAAGGCTTTTAGCCGTTTGGCGAGTGACGACAAACAAACCCAGAGAGAGAAATGAAGCGTTATCTTTGTTGGAATAGACTCAGAGACAGCTGACAGCATATATTCTGCGCCGTTAGCAAACTGAGACTGGACTGGACTAAACTGGAGAGGAATCCCAAACGGCGTCAGTTAAATAATAATAAGGAAAAGGCAATTTTTTAGATCTGTCACCGGTATACCGTGAAAACGGTTTATTACTATTTCACCAAAAAACCTAAAAAGAAAAGAAACCGGTATATTATTTATGGAATGGTTTAGACACGTTGCGCACATTTTGGTTGGTCGAACCGCTTCAATTGGCCAGACACTTGTATGGACCGGTCACCGTAGGCTTTTTTAATTCCTCATCTCATTCCCCTTTTAATACGTTTCAGTGTGAACCCGTTATTCTCTTCTTAAATGGTGATACGTTTGTGAGAAGATGTCGGGTGTGGATTTCCCACCATAGATTTAGTTTATCGTATCAGTCACCCTTTATATTGACACATGTCTCAATCTTGGTGTAAATGATTATCCGAATAATTTTTTCTACCCAAAAATAAAAGATTATCCGAATCATTGGCTTGCTTAGCCTTTAGCAGACCAACAGCTTGACGATTTGGCTGATCAAATAAAACTTTATTAAGGAATATGCTGTTGTTGATACATTTAAAAACTTGTTCAATGCTCTGATTCTTGCAAATCAATGTCATATGTAGTCATGTAGGCTGACTCAATAGTCGAGAAGCCACCTCCGAAGGTTGAGTTTGTAATTAGGATTACCACCGAATTCTAGCTAGTTGCACTAATTGAATAACAATAATAGATGGAAACAATTCAAATCCCTTTACTTTGAGTGGCCCTTTAGTTTATATAGGGTTTTTCTTTCAATCTCGATTGTTAGATTCGTTTATCCCAAATTTCACAATAGTATTTTTTTTTTCCATAACCGTTGAGTTCTTTTACCCTTACACTACTTATTGGTTCAATTTTTGAACTAGTTCCAACCGGAGTCAATAACCCGATCGCAATTAAACTCGATTTGGTGTTATTTTATCCTCATTAATTGTAATTCTGTAAATCCATGTACATTACACATCTATTTGTCAATAAATCTCGTCTAATAATGCAATGTGCAACATTTCTTGTTATGAGTCAACATTGTTGTTAAATCTCCTTTTGAATATGATGAAATTACATTTATCACAAGGAAATAACCTAGATTACTACACCACTCTACAATATTATAATTGGTTCGTGTTTTTGTAACTAGGACTTCTGGCAGGATTGGGAAGCACATAAGACATCTGACCGAGGAGTGGATTGTCACCAAATCGTCCTAACCACTTTGGATGTGGCCTCCTGGGATTAGTGGTCATGAGCCATATATTACCATTCATGAAAATAAGCACAAAATTACATTTCAAAAACATATAATTTAAGATGCAATCAGTTACAATCTCATTCATTGGAATTGGGAGTTAGGCACTGCTTTAGATGATGATAAAATAAACATTGCATCTTACTGAAGAAGTTGTAAGTTCGACTCTTGCTAATGCATATATGATATCTTTACCTATGTATGTATTAATATAAAAAGTGTCTTTGTACCAAAAAAATGTTGGCGCTTGGTGAATTTGTGTAAAGAACACCCTCAGAACTGCTATGAGCTCACCAAGTGTGATTGATATCATGGCAAATATGAATGTCGTTATCCATTACTATCCTTGATAATATATTAAAAGCACAGCCCACCCATGCGATCAATCCTTTCTACACTATCATGTATGATTGACTCAGAGAGGGGGGCTATATTTTTAATTTTAAACAAGAATCGGATATTTGATGGTTTCACTTGTAAATATAATTTAAAACATTTAGTGGTGGGTCATGGATCGATGTACCCCTGATTTATAACAGGGACAGGGTCACAGGAGTGAAGAGACACATATGGTTTTGCTTCAATTTGAAGACATCTCAATCTTCTCTAATAATTAAAGAAACAAAAGCAGATAGGGAAAGTTGCTTATGTAATTTTAATATATTATTATATATTAAAAAGCATTACCTAACCAATAGCTAGGGTGACAAAATGATGTTTTACATTAAATTTCGTTTTCGGTAATGCATTTGATTTATTTATATGAAATGACATAAAATAAATAGTAGAGCATCTCAGTTCCAAAATAAATAACTTAGTTATTGATTTTACCTAGTTTTAAATCATTAACTTTGCAAGTCTCAATGCTTTTGTGTGCTTCCTTAATTATTATTTTTTTGGGTTCATATTCAAGTCATTACAATTATTATGCTCTTTTTTAGTTTTTTTTTTTTTTACTTATATACGTGATAAAATATTTTAGAATTTCTGAATTCCCCCTTAATTAATATAATTAAAAGACAATATAGTCATCAATAAAGGGGTCAAACAATGTAATAATATTTTGTCAATGCAGGTTTGATAGAATGGTTTAGATTTATACTTTTAACTAGAGAAGTTGTGGGTTCGATCCTACAAAGCATCTCCCTTTTGAGGAGGTCAATCCAGATGAACCTCAGCTTCAAAAAAAGAAAATGTTACAATATTTTTAGAATATCATTTAGAGTCAAACCCATGATCTCTTCACAACCTATATGATTGAAATACAAAATTCATGAAAAACACTTCTCTTAAATGAATAGGATTTAAGGTTTTTTTTTTTTTTTTAAATATTTAAGTCTCCATCGTATGTTCTACTTATAGAACCGCATTCTAAAGCAAATGTTTATATCATTAAAAAAATCTCAATCGACATGAGATTACTAACTGATTCAGTTATACAAGAATGGATAAAAATCGGGTGGTGGTCGTTACAAGCAATGGATAAAAAAGCCAATGGGGTAGTGCGGTGGTTGGCTCCCGGATAAACTGATTAAACAAGCAATGGATAAAAAAAGCATTAGTTACAAAAAAAAAGGATAAAAAAAGCATTAGTACCAAAAAAAAAAAAAGCCAATGAGAATAAATGCATGGGCATCAACTTGAATATAATTTTTATTAAGTTCGTCAAATTCTTAGATATTTTATTTAATTTTTTATTTCTTTTTTGAGAAAATAAAAAAATCATTTTTCGGCTACACCACCAAATCAATCTACAGTTTCACGCGGTAACGGCACGTGCGGCATCCGACGCATCGAATTAATTTCCCTTTTTCGTAAAAAAAATTAAATGAGAGAGAAAATAAGGGAAAAAAAAAGGCTGTGGGGACCACTTCTAGAATCCTTTTTATTGGTTGGGCTTCTTTACATGTTAGCCCCAGGAGACTTCACAATGCTTTTCCAGTTTTCTTTTCTTTCGGCTTTTTTTGACTTAGAACCAACTAGTTAGTGCTTGCTTGGCTGGTCTACACTCCTACACGAGATCTTACATCCAATCATAAACTGGCACGTGCCTCCCTAGTAGAGGATCAGGGAATAGAGCCCTGGAATCAAAATAAATAAAAAAAGAAAAGAAAAAACCCAGCATTCTAGGGTCACGTTTAACCGTCTGATCTTCAATTATTGTTATCCTGTATTGGAATCCTCTCTGTTTGTTTGGTTGGAACTTGGAAGGTTCCTCATCAGTCTCTTCCTTGAATCCAAACACCAATCTCAACCCAGTAAAAACTACTCCAAATTCCGGGGAGCAGATTCTTGAGTTTCTGCACAGTGCACAGCTTTTTGCTGGCAAAGATGAGAACCCACTTGAAGAAGAAGAAAAAAAGATAGAAGATTTGGAGAAGAATAACCACCCTTATGCATGCTACTTAGTATGAGATGCATACATCATCTTTACAACTTGGAGTGTCAGTGCCCAGAAAAAAGTTAACAAAGGCAAAGCCAATCTATATATTTTGATATATACTTAATTAAGACACAAAGCAAATCTGGTTCAATCTGTAATTTTGAATAAGATTCTTCCTAATGAAGTTGTTTATTTTTTCAATTTGGTTCTTCTACTTGTATGTGATGTAGTTTGTTGTGTTATGATCTGGGATATAAGTATATAACTAAGAAAAAACCAAATGAAAGAGAGAGAGGAGGATAAAACTATAAGCCAAATCAACTACCAGTGGTTGTGAGAAAGAGAGAGGAATTTTGGTTCTTCTTTGTTTCTTTCTAGTTGTCATAGGTTACTGTGTAATTAACAACTAAACAGTACTAGCTAGTGACTGCCACCAGCTAAGCTAAGCTAATTGTGAAGAGAAAATGGTCACTTTTTCCCTTGCAAAAAACCCAGTTGTTACGTTTTGGTTAAGGAAAGTCAATACTAACAGTGTTGGAGATCTTTAAGATCTCTTAACTAAACCAGTAATCCTATCTTATATATATCCTCAGCTGGGGTCCTTCCAAACAAATAAAGATAAAAGCGTAAACCAAAAAAAGTAAAAATCACATACATATGACACACACTTATCTAGCATTGATTTAAAACCACTAGAGAACTAAGGAGAGTAGACAACAGAAGTGACTGGGTATCTAAAAAGAGAGTTTAGTTGCTTCCAGCTTGTAGAGTTTTATTCTTATTAACTGTCATGAGCAAGAGAGAGAGAGAGAGAGAGAGAGACTTTCACAAACCTGAAAATGCGAAAACAGTAGCAGACACTAAGAATTTTCCTCTCCTCCCCTTTCTCTGTAGATCAGTGTATGGAAAATACTAAAGATTCCCATCCTCCAAACGTGGCTTTGTTTAGTTGGGGGTACTAATGTAAATATCAATTGAGGTTTAACAAAATTAACAACGGGATTGAGTGATTGAATGACTCGTCAAAGTCAAAGTCAACACCACTCCCCTTCAACGGACAAGAATTCAGAGCTCAACTACCAAATACGGAACCGGGCCCAGGCCCAACAAACCTCAAAACACCACAAATTTCAAGTTTGGTAATGGCAAAAACAAATGGAAAGCCTTGCCTGACATTAATTATTAATTATTATTTGCAAAATGATGGAAATGAAGATATCTTAGCCTAGCAGTGTTGGTGCCTCTGAAAGATAAAAGAGAAAGGGTAAAGAAATTAACTTGCTTTCACCTTGTGAATGTGAAAATCCCAATTTCTGGCTATTTTTGTTAATTGTATAATTAAGGAAAAAGATGTGAGATTTAGAAAGAACAAGAGGAGATAACGTTGTTCGGTCAGAGGCCTACGTCCACAGGGAGAAAGGAGACTCCTTTTGTTTTCATTAATTTTAGGGTTTTACAATAATTCACAATTTATAGGGTTTATTTCCACCGCCTTACCCTCTCTACCTGGTACGAGTTATGACCCGACCCAATACAATTTGTTGGCATAAGAGTCTTCTTTCCAAGTAATTTTTAAATTTGGGTTTTTATAAGTTTTTTTGGGTATTAATAATTTTTAAATTACGAAGCGAAAACTACTACATTTTTCATAGGAAGTGTTTAATTTGTGACTTTTTTACTGAGGCATTGGTCATTACTGGCTGAGCGACCCTTGCATGGTAACTTTCTCCATGATGTAATTGTTAATTCACTACAAATAGCCTTGTAATTATTGATCAATTATAAGCATCATTCTCACCGAATGGAATATGAATTACAATCTGACCTAGATGTGGGTTTCCCATGACACATGTTTGTGAAGTTCTCTATCATATCATCATTTTAATTAATGATTAAAGAAATGAAAAACAACTCCATTAATAGAGAATTCATATGATTAGTAATGAGCTAAAACTGTTAATACACAAACACATGGTCAAATGTGCAACAAAACTTGCAGAGCATCCAAACCTAGTAGATCCAAATCTAGTAGATCCGGTTCTTAATTAAACATATAATTTAATTAAGATTATCACATTTAACAATAATAAAGTGTCAATACAGTATAAAACATCAGGTGATCATCAGAAATGATAGTTACATGATCTGGTTTTGTTGTTGCCTTGTTCTAGCAACACATGGTTTAGGATTAATTGAATAAGAAAACCTAGGCCCTAAAGCTAGATCCATAGATTAAATTAAGTAAAAAATTTGAAAAACAATAGAGAAGCCATAGAAAGATTGCAATCTCTTATTTACAATTTTAAATTGGATTTTGCTCAGCTTGTCAGAAGGAATCTTTGATCTGACTGGGTTGTTTCAGATTCCAACAGCAACTCTGCCCAATGGAGAGGCTTGGAAGATGGAAGCACAATATAGTATACTTACATAACTCCTTAATTGCCCTTTAAATTCTCGTCAGTCGTCACTAACTAGAGAATCAAAACTCAGACCGGGTCAGCTCAGCAGGGTTGACCGGGTTTGGTCAGATTAAGGAGTCAGGTTGCTTTCACAAAGCAACAACCTCCACATGGGTAGTAGTAGAAAAGTACTCTGCATGATCTTATGGTCTGGCAAATCGACCGGTTTAAGATGCTCGATCTGTCGGAAAAATCTCTGTGCCTGGTTTTTCCACCCGGACAGATAGAGATCTATATTCTCCTCACATTTTTTTCATCATACAATATCATAAAGGATTTCATTGGAGGGTTTTCTTGTTAGAATCCAGTAGAAGATGTTGCTCCTATTGTGTGATAGAAAAGTATGAAAAGAGTACGGACATGTACTTGTCAAGATAGAAAATTTTTCGAAAACTTTACTAGTTAGTTAACTTGGCACCAACCTAATTCATGCATGCACTTGGTGCTTTTCACAATTTCTGTCCTACAACCTGATTGTAAAGTAAGTAAAGAGACACAAAGAGGAATCTTTACCACCAACATAAAAACCACTACCACATGAAATAAAGAAGCTTGATTTGTTTGTTGGAATATCTGTCTTTGTCTAATGAGATCGACTTGCAACTGTTTGGCTCTAATGTATCAAAGAAGATATCTTTTCACTCCCCTCGTGTGGCTTTGCTTCTCTTGATAGCAACTCTTCTTCTTTTACCCTGTAAAGATAAGAGATAAATGCAATACAAGAGAGAGGGCATTAATATATGTCCTCTAATGTGGGAATGGACAAAGAAAAAAAAAATATCCATTGAAATTGTTAAAAAGATTTCAACATTCAAAACGAAACAAGCAGAACCAAACGGCAAATAGAGGTGAAATTGCTCGGATGCTGCACATTAAGTGTTGCATATATGGTCCTCATTTGGATTTTGATTATTTGTTTTGTAAAAGTACTTTAAACCACTTGTTTAAAAGGATGGTGGAGATTTCGATCTCGACCATATTAATGCAGAGAACTCAAATCAATTATGTTAAAATGTACAACACTACAATCATGAAGATTTGTACTACATACAGTAGTGGTGATTGTGATGCTTGCACGAAGACCAAGAAATGGGGTTCTCCTTTCTCAAATATTCCTTTCTCTCTCCACACTCCGAATTTTCATAATTACATTTTAATGTAGATAAAATAAATAATTTCGGTCGGATGGGACCTGGGTCCCACATTGGGCCCAATCCATGCCCCCCAGAGCCCCCAGTGGACCCGAAGGGCCCAACCCAATAAAGAAAGAAGGAAAGAAGACTTGCATATATAAGAGGAAGAGAAGTCATAGTCAATAGAGTCATTGATATTTATGTACATGTCACATCGCGCATGTCACGCATGTAGCCATGTGTTTGGTGGAGACTAAAAAGAAGAGGGAAAGCACCAAGAAAATTAAACAGCACCAATCTATTTATCTACCTATTATATATATGCCTTTGATCCTTTGAATATTGGGATTTTGCCACTGAAAACTCTTAATCACCACCTAATCTTTGAGCCCATCATCCACTTTCCCTACTCTGTGGTTTTCACACTACCCTCATAGTTCCCATCTCACAAGATGAAAGGAATCAGACCAAAATGGGTGTTTGGTGGGGAGATCTAAATGGGTGTTTGGTGGAGAGATCGAAATCCTAGAAGCAGAAATTTGATATCTTTGGGTCTTGTTCAGGTGCGATATTTAGGTCAATTTTGCTGGTTCGTACCATGTTTGTCAATTTTTTGCCGACTTTTCAAGTGATTTTTCACCTCTATGATAACCAATGATCGTCGGCAAAGAGATAGAAGAAGGAGAAGAAGATGTTTCCACCACCGCCGGAGAGATAGAAAACAAAGAAAGAGAAGAAGAGAATCAGGCAGAGTTCGATAATTCCGGTGGATTTTAGCTTGAATTTTGCCAGTTGATTGAAAAATCGACTTTTGCATTTTTCTGGCAATATTTGAATATGTCGAATTTCGGTTAAAAATTTTTGCCCTCAACCGCCAAAATTCGCAAAATGTTTTGCATTTTGGTTACATGACTAGATATTTCAATATGTCGGATTTCCCGGGTTGAAAAAAAGTTTCAATCGCCTTAGTGCGGTGAATCTTAGCGGGAGGCCAAAATTCGACAAAATATTTTACCGTGGTCTTGTTTGGTAGACTGATAAATTGATAATGCCCCCCATTCAAATGAAGTAGCTATTTTAGGTCTATTTTCACTCTAAAATATTAATGATTATTATCCATGTCTCATACGCAAAAAAAAAAATGATATTTGTCCAGAACTATAGTGTTTGCTAATCCTTCCCGCTAATCACGCCATGACTTGCTGTTTGGCTTTATTATTATTATTCGAATTGCTGCATAGAGTAGGGTTTTTCAACGGAGACTTTTCATGCATTCTTAAAAAGTCTCAAAGTTGCATCAAACTAATAAAGTGGACTTTGAATAAGTAGTACTTGGAATTTCAAAACAGAGAAAGAAAATGCGGGAAAAGAATTCCCACGATCCAATCATATTATTTTACTTTCAAAATTCAAATGATGCAACTTATTATTTTTCTTTCTCTCAATATATTAAATGCATAGGATAGTAAATTTTAATCAAAATATGGTTGGTGATGAGAAGTTTCGGACATCCTCTGTCTTTGCATCTTAAGATTACCTATCTTAATTATAGGTGGGGTCCACTCTCACTTACGATTTGGCTTCGCATTCGATGATGGTGTTTGAGTTTAACTTCATTATAAAGTAATGTTGACCAGTGACGACGAAAAAATACTTTACATACAAGATTTTATCCCTTAAATGAGAAATCGAAATTGTAATTAATTAAGGGCCCAGAGAGACCTTATCAATTATAAACAAGGATACTAATTTGTGTTCAAAAAAAAAATTCATGTCCTATTCCATCTATCTCTTTCATTTAAAATTACGTGGAAGAAGGTAGTTCATGCAAAAGTTTTATCTAATTAATGCTACCAACCTCCTTGGAATTTATATAATCCTCCAAAAAGATGTGGGAGAAAATGGCAATTATTTAAAAGAAATTATTTTGTAAATATAACGCTTTATTATTATTATTATTGTTTTGGTAGAATATAATGGTTTATTTTCACAATTTCTTTATTTGCAACTAACTTTTTTGGAGAAGCCCACAGGCCCATGAAAAGAAAATCATAAGCCCACATTTAAGCCTTGTCGTGTATCTACATGGGTTTTGCCATCTCAAAGAAGCAGATTCGATTATATAATACTCTAAAGGAACCTGGAGGCCCAGGCCCATTAATAGAAAATTCCGGGTCCAAGAATAGCTAATTATATTTCGACGAGTTTAATAATTGAAAGGGCTAAGTTCGGTCGGGTTTTTACAATTCCAAGCCCAGTCCTATATATTTTAAATAAGCTCATTTTCTCCTTGACTCTAAGCCCTACAGGACCCTCTAATTGGCCCTATCCCTGACCTTAATTGGTCCTGTCACTACCCCTGATTGGCTATGTCACTGGTCCTGATTGGCCATATCCTTGTATTTGTATTTAATTCACTGAAATCAAGTATCGTGGACAAAATTAAGGTTAAGATTAAGGCCAGAATCAAGGCAAAAAATTAGGAATGGGTCGGAACAGACCCAAATGAAAGAGTAATTCTAGGCCTGCCATTGGCCCTAGTTAGGGCTAGGATGTTTTGGTCTTAACCTGCCCTCAAGGTAAAAATCTTGAACCCAAACCCTATTCTGGCTTAGGGCGAACTTACAGGCCAAACTTGCACCCCTATCCATGGACCTCGAGAGGCATAAGAACACATGACTACTGAAGGGGGAGAAAGCTAAAATTTAATTCAGCTTGTATGACCATTGAACTAACATTTCAGTTGTTGCAGTTGGCTGTTCTAACTATAAACCGTTGTAACAGTTGATAACAAAGTCTGGTTAATAGAGTCAGTGAAGGTGGTTCAATTAATTTAGAATTCTTCTCTAATTTAAGCAGAGATTAGTTTCTTCTATTAATCACCTGTTTATAAATACTATACCTCTAAATGGGTTTACAGAGTATCGTTTCCCCTGCAGAAAATAACCCTTGCATTTCAATCTTGGGCTTTTTTCCAGTTCCCATGAATTATTACTTAAAATTTCATTAATAACAGTAAAAGATCCTTTTGGTCTCTCCCATTACTTCTTGAAACCAAGAGAGATGAATGACTCAAACCCTCAAGTCAAAATCTCTGAAGTCGAAAGAAGATGGGAAGACTTGAATGAAGACTGTTTGGAGCTTGTGTTTGAAAGGGTCGGCCTGGATTCTCTCATCTTTGATGTTCCTTTAGTTTGCAAATCATGGCACAGAGCCACTCTCGATCCCCAGTGCTGGACTAATTTGGATCTTGCATCAAGCATCTTCGAGTCTACATGGTTAAAATTCTCAAAAGAACAACCCATGATGAAATTCTCTGATTTCATGATGAATTTCTTCAAATTTGTTGCAAAACGAAGCTGCAGGTCTGTAGCCCGTCTTGCTCTCCCAGTTAGCTGTACACAAGAGGCATTAGAATTTGCATCCGAGGAGTAAGTCTAGAAATTCCCCTCAAAAGCTCTCATACGAAACTAACAAATCAATATATTTGCTTCAATTCCTTAACCCTGTATATATATATTCTGGTTTCTGCAGGTTCCCAAATTTGAGAGCTCTGGATGTGGGAACAGAGCTTTGGGATTATGGCAATTGGGATGAGAAGAATTTGAGTCGTGTTGATGTAAATCAATTGCATCTTAAATGCATTGAGTTGCTGAATCAACATTTGCCAAAATTGACAAGCAAATGGAAGCATTTGGAGCAGCTCTCATTACTATCCATACCCAGAGAATCGTTTAAAGAGCTCCTCATGCAAATCAATCTTTCCTGCAAAAAATTCACTGGGTTTTCTACAACTGGTACCGTGGCAACCGAAGAAGCATTGGCTATTACAACTGTACTCCCTAAGATTAAGTATTTAAAACTGAACGGGAGTTTTATGCCCAAGAAAAGCCTGAAGATAATATTGGAGGGTTGTAAAGATCTGGTTTTATTGGAAGCAAGGAATTGCAGTGGGTTTGAGGAGAATGATGAAGAGATCCTGAAGATGGCATCTCAAATCAAGACATCCATGTTTGAGGGTTCAAGAGCATTGTTTTTTGACCCTTCAAAATCTTACTACATCGATCATTTCTTGTATCAAGCACTCGTAAATAGTCCCTTTCTTTAACGACTAACACCTTTTCCAGTTACTTATGTTGCCAAAGTAAAATTAAAAAATAACCCCAATTTCTTAGAGAGATTTTAATTTATTTCCGCCAAAAGGGGTGAGGGTGAAAATTCCTCATGGAGCTCTTTCTGTATATAAGAATATGCTCCCCTGTTTTTTGTTTTTTTTGGTAGAAATATGCTCCCCTGTTATGGTGTTGATGTTGTTGTGTTTTCTTTTTGTTCGAGAGATTTGTTCAGTGCTCACAGTTTTTCCTTTGGGATTGCTAGAAATGTATGGTCCATGAAAGATTATGGTGTTTTAGTACTGTTTTGATGATTGCAGTGTTAGTATTTTCAATGCTTCAATCTTGTGGAAAAGAGTTTTTCTTTTTTTGAAAAAAAGAACACATGATTCTAAGAAAGGCATTGCCAATTCAATGAAAAGAAGGTTTAGCTATAGGTGAAGGCTTGAAGCTATGAACAGAAGGAAGTTTAACGTTGATCCTGAATTAAAAGCATCGAACACATATTTTTGAATGCCCATTCACAGAGGCCCAGATTCATTCACCTAGCCTGTTGGATTAAAAGTTTGATAAGTTTCGGTTCCATCTAGGGCTGCAACAGGGCCGGATTGGGCTGGGCTTTTACGATCCCAAGTCCAGTCCTATATATTATAATCTAAGTCTATTCTCGCTTTGACTCTAATTTATGACTAATGATTATTGTCCCTGATCCTAAGCCCTAGAGAGCCAAGCCAAACCCATTTCCGTCCTGATTGGCCTCGTCTCTGACCTTGATTGATCCTATCTTTGGCACCGATTGGCCTGTCTCTAGCTCTAATTGGCCTTATCCCTAGCCTTGATTGATCTTATACTTGGCCTTGGCTCTGGCCCTGATTGATTCTATCCTTGTTCATGCTCGTAATTCATTGAGATCAAGCATCATGGACAAAATTAGAGGGTCAGGGTCAGGGCAAAAAATTAGGAATGGGTTGAGACAGGCTCGGTGGGCCAAAGAGTAATCCCAAACCCTTGGCCCTAATCATAACTAGAATATTTTGGCCTTAACTTGTCCTTAGGGCCAAAAGATTGAGCTCAAGCCCTATTCGAACTCAGGGTGGGTCAGGACCAAACTTGCACCCCTAGTTCCATCAATAAAAGTTGAGGCCCATAGGCCCACAACATTGATTTGGCATGCAAATCCTCTGCATTCGGGCTGGGTATGCATTTGTGTGTCCATCCATTGGATGACCTACCTGTGGTTTCAAGCAACCAACTTCAACACCACAGACATTTTCAGGTTGCTTTCTTTTTTACGCTAAGGATGTGATCCAGAGAGTCTCCTCTCCCCTTTTTTTTCCTACTCCCTGACATACTTGAATGTTGTGCGTTAAATACGTAACACCAATGAATGTTGTGCGTTAAATACGTAACACCAACTGCTAACACGTCTTATAATTTCGATCTCAACCGTTGACGGCGCACAATACATAGCGCACTACAAGCCAAAATGGCCCAACCCCACCCAAATAGTCAGTTCACGTGGTGCCAACCTCGGATCCTTTTTCCTTGTACGAGACGGTCCTCCCAGGCAACTCTCAAAGAGTTAAAATATTATGCTCCTCAAATAGATTCCTCTGCAAATCCCAAAGTCACATCTCTGCCTTACCTGCCTCAGTTGTTCACTCGTAACTTTTCTTCATGCCTTCACAATATTAATTAAAATATTACTCGGGAATTGCTACTTTTCAGCCTTTCCATTAAGCTCTCTATCATATATATATATATATGGGTTTTTATTTACTGCAGCAGCAGTGCAAGTGTGCAACCAAGAACCAACAACGCATATGTGCCACATACATATCTAGCAAGAAATTCAACACTATATAATCAAACTCCTGAGAAGGCTTAGTCGTAAATAAGTTTTTCTTATTTTACAAATTTTCAAAATAAAAACCCACTTGTAAGAAAGAGAGAGATACTTTATTCACCTTTCCAAAGATTTCATGAACTCATTGACATCAAGCTTTCTTGATCATGAACTCCTAGGTGCTAATACTCTACAAACACATCTTCTAATTCATCGTACAAGAACATCAATTATTACATTTGATCACTACATCACCATAGAACTCATTAAGAATAATTCACAGAGTAACTAAGAAAAGAGGGAGTAATCCTAATTAAGGGCACTTGGGGTCGCCCTTGGAGTTCTTCTTGTCTCTGTAGCAAGGACACTCGTGCTTGTTCCCGTAAGTACCCGAAGGAACACACTTGCATTCCCTGCAGCAGATTCCACAGTACTTCAAGCAACGGTCCTTCACTCCTGCTTTCGAGCATCTGTCACTGCATTTTGAGTCGCAGAAACCTAGTACTTTTTAAGTTCAAACATAAACAAACAAACAAACAAACCAACATTCATTAATAATTTGTTAGACACACTCTGTACACGGAAATCAAAGAGGAAAAGCAGCCATGCGAGATGGGTTCAGTGGAAAAGCTCTTACTTGCGTCTCCTGCCACGGCTGACTGAATAAAGGAGGAGGTGAGGAGAAGTGCCATAAGCAGCAAAGTTGCTAACATGAACTTCTTCATCTTCAAGACCAGAAAGAGAGAAAAGAGAGACAAGAGTGAAGATGGGAGTTGAAGATTGAGCAGACTGGCAGTTGCAGAGACTGAAACCTTTTGAAGACTGATGGGAGAAGTGGGTTGGGCAAGTGGGTATTTATAATGGTGAATGAGACATGGCGTCCGAGTGAGTCCCTCTCAGTCTCTCTCACCAAAGCGCATCAAACCCACCTCGCAACGTACAAAATGCTGACAACAAATGTGTTGGGATAGTAATTTTGGAAGTTGAAAAATGGAGGAAAGAGTGAAAGACATCACAGCAATTTACAGTCTGTCATGGTTTTTGTTTGGAAGCCATCGATGGAAGAACCACTCCTTTATTTTCTGTGATGCCCACACTACCCAGTACAAGAGAAAAGGACCATCACGCGGTTTCCATTGTTGAGAAAGTTGCTAGCACAGTAGCACCTTCCCTGCTTCTCTCTCTCTCTCTCTCTCTCTCTCTGTTTCTCTGTGTGAAACTGTACTAGATGAACAGTTGTGCAATAATAAAAACTAAAGTGGGGTTTCTTCAACTGGTTCGCTGTTTGCCACTACTGAAAGTTATCATCTCTCATAGGTAAATCAATGAGAGAGAGAGAGAATATTAAAGCACAGATGAAGAAAGGAAGGCTCTAGAAATAAAAATCTCTCTAGAAACCCCCACACGAACGCGGAGGGGGAAGGGAGTGTGAATGCATGGGGAGGTGAGAACCTGGGATTCTGCTTTTCAGTGGAGGACCATGAAAGACAACAAAAATGGAGAAAAACAAAGAAAGAAAAAGCTTCAAATCCATGATTATTAATTTCTTTTGGTACAGAATTCATGATTGTTAATTCTATATATGATACAGAAAGAGTGAGCAAGTGGCCTCGTTGTCACTTGCATGATCTGTCTCATGCTCTCTTCTGCTATTTTTTTAAGTAAAAGTCACTCCATTAGATGATTAATTAACCTTATGCCTTTGCTTCTTTCGATCTTCAGACTTCAAAATATACCACAAGCCCAATAGAAATTGTAAGAGCCGAAGAAGTACATATAAATGAAATAAGCTAATCATTAGATGGGCTGGGCTGGGATGGGCTTGTCCCGGCCCATCTAGAAAACTATCCTTATCTGAAGTCTAGAACGGATCCTCAACATATACCAATATGGACCATTATCCTTTGGGCCCATTAATTGTTGCAGATGCCATAAAAAAGGGAAATGCTGGGATGAAAGAATGGCTCAGTTTTGAAGAATATGAAGATAAGAAATGCAAAAAGATCAAAAATAGAAAAAAATTAGCTTTGATAGGTTTACTTGATTTTCAATTTATTCAATACTCAATATTTCCTTTCAAATATTTTTTTTTGGAAAATTATATTAATTTTAATTATTATTTTGATTTTAGTCATTAAAATATTCATATTTAATTGAGATATGAATCTTTCTTACGTAGATTTGATCGCAAAATTGGCAATGGTTTTATTTTCAAAGCGTATTAACTCATAGTAATCATTAATTACTTCAATAACTCCTTTCTAACCTCGGAAGTCCCGGGTTGTTAAGATATGGAAGTCGATTTAAGATATGAATCTTTTTGAGATTGGTGGTTGGCCCTCTACTGCTATCGACACCCCATACTACTTTCGTATTCATCGTTCAAATGGTGCCAAAATGTTCAAAAGTTCAATCCAACGGTGACATATTTTGAAATTAAAAAACGATTTACAAATCATGTTCAGATGCAGTCTCATGATAGCAAGCAAAAAATTATGCACAGCAGTGGATGTTCTCCCCTTTCATGCATGAGGTCTGATAGAACTTTCCAATAATAGATGTGCAAAGTGCTATTTATCAATAAATCCACACCCTCCACCCTACCCCATACACAACACCAACTTCCTCACTCTCTTCCTCTTCAGTGTCACCCTTTTGCTTCTTTGGTCAATTTGAGCTTTTGGGAGAATGTCTTCTACAGGTTTATGCCAAAAGAAGGCACCAATAACTAAGAGGCTTTGGAGCTCTAAAGAAGATAGGTGAATCATAATCACTGCCACCTCTCTCTCTCTCTCTATATCTATGCTTTTTGTGACCTGTGATGGTAGGACAAGTTTTGATACATCCTTGCCCAATGGATATACCTGATGGAGAACTACCTATAATGCATAACGACCTTATTATAAAGTAAGGCTGAGACATGGAGTTTCCCAACTCTGGTTTCCTTGCGTGTGAGATCATAGCATGATTAAGAGTCTCTAGAGAGATCTCCATTGTAATGTGCTTTCATTACACAATGAAGCAACTTTAGTACTTTCCTTGGACATGGTTCATCACATTTGCATCTAGGAACAATGTTGCAAAATCTTTGTGTGATATTGTTTTATTTTTGTTGTTATTCTTATTTACTTAATGTTCATTCTAACAAGTCACCCCTATAGCTTGCTGGCATCTCTAGTACAATCTCATGGAGTGAAGCGATGGTGTCTTATATCGTCTAGTATGAAGGCGAGATCAGGAAAACAATGCCGAGAGCGATGGTATAATTATCTTGACCCCAATATCAAGGTTGTCTCCATTTTATTGCATTTGCATGTTGGTTTAATGAATAATGTTTTAGGATCAATCACAGGGTCTAATCTTGATTTTATTATGAATCAAATGGTTTTGCCGCAGAAAGAACCTTGGACAACAAGTGAGGAGTTAAACTTAATAAAAATGCATTTGAAGGTCGGAAACCAATGGGTTAAAATCGCTAAGGGGATCCCTGGTAGACCGGAAAATTGCATAAAAAACCATTGGTACACAATAAAGCGCAACCTAGAAAAGGAGAACCACGACCATCCAAGTACTGCATTGCAAGATTATATTAGAAGAACTTGTAACACAAAAGATGAAGGTAATGAGAGTGTTCTTAGAGACAATCAAGAAATAAAAGGAAATGCAGATCCTAATGCCTTCTCTCAGAAGAATTATTCTTTGAACAAGGGGAGTCTTCTCATATGGAGAATAATAATGAGACACTCTCAGACAAAGAAGCTGAGGGTAATAATGTTCCTCCATTGCTTTGGCCAGAAGATTTTACCCTCAATGATGGAAGGGTTGCTGAGAGATACAATGACATATTTCAGAGCATTCTCAAAGACATTCAAGAAATAGAAGAAAATGCAACTCCTAATGCCTCTTCTCTAGAAGAAATATTCTTTGAACAAGGGGAGCCTTCTCATATGGAGAAGAATAATGAGGCATTCTTGGATGAAGAAGCCAAGGGAAACAATGTTCCCCCATTGATTTGGCCAGAAGATTTCACCATCACGGATGGAAGTGCTGCTGAGAGATACAATGACATATTTCAAAGTGTTCTCCAAGACGTTCAAGAAACAGAAGGAGATGCAGCTCCTAGTGCCTCCTCTCCAGAAGAAATATTATTTAAACAAGGGGAGTCTTCTCATATGGAGAAGAACAATGAGGCACTATCAAACAAAGAAGCTAAGGGTGACAATGTTTTGAATGCTCCTCCATTGCTTGGTCCAAAAGATTTCACCCTCATGGATGGAAGTGTCGTTGAGGGATATGATGATATATTTCAAGACCCTGAACTCTTGAGCTTCATCTCTTCGCCTTCTTATCATTGTAATCTTGGGTATGATTTGAAAGACCAAATCTAGTGTACTTTTGTCCTTCATTAGTGTGCAATGTGAAAGAACTGTTTTTTGGAGAAGCAAATGGCATAATCATCATTAGTGTGCAATGCAGAGAAATACTAGTTGGCAAATTCTGAGTAAGTTAACTTTGAAAAAAATGGTTGTATATAGTAGCTATCTTTCACCTTATGGATTTGTAGAAAAGGCCATTACTCACCCATAGAAGTAGGATGGTCAAACTTGAGTGGAATAGTTATCATATCGATATTCAATTTTATTCAGATGAATTCAGATAATATCCTATTAGTTTTCAAGCATGATTTAAATGGATTTGAATAGTCTCTAGATAGTTATTTTTCCTCATAGATTACTTTAAATGAATATGAATTTTCGATTTTCCATCGACCACTTTATTGTTTTACTCACATAACTTGAGGTTAAGATTTAATCATCCAAAAAAAAAAAAACGGCTTAAGGTTAAGACTTTGGAGCTCAAAAACTATTTAAGTCACACACAATATATAGCTAGGAGACCTGCAAATACGTGATATAATTAAAATTAAAAATTAATAATGGATTTACATATTTAAAAGTCATATTACTCTCAAACACTTTATTTATTATATGTTATGTAAGAGGGACCACCACTTCTCAAGCTCTTTATTTATCATATCATTGTTTTCGTGAATTTCTATTGAAAATATAAAGAAAATTAAAGATAAAAAAAATAAAGAGTGGAAGAGGGGGTAGGTGTGAAATCTCTTTAGAGTCTTAGGAGAAATCATTTTCCATTTGACTCGCAAGCAAAGGCAACCTTATGTAATCAAATTTTGGAATACATAATTTATAAGCTTACCAAATAATGAATACATTTATTGCAAAATGCCTCAAATTAAAGTGGATCTATTTTTTTTTCCTTTTTGTTAGAATTAAATTGGATACCTTAACTGCTAATGCTACTGAAATAAATGTTAAATTCCAATATTAGATTTGTATTTATGGTAAGTGCCATTATTTTTATACACCCACCTCGGCTACTTCTGTCTTCACCCCCTTATTCCCATCCCCACAAGCTTCACTACCTTCCTCTCTTGCCATCTTTGATATTCCACCCTTTGGTCACAAAGAGTTCTTGAGATAAAATGGTTGCCTTCGATGAAAAATGCCTCGCAGGAATATTCAAGAAGCCTTCGACTGCCAAGAAGCTATGGACCTCTGAAGAGGATAGGTGATGAATTGTTAATTATGACCACCATTTCCCTCCCACCTATCCACCGGCCCTAAGTTTGGATTAGCCACCCCAAGGGAGAGGAACGGCTCCACACCACATAGAAAGTATGGGTCCGAGGTCCTTCCTTTGAACTCTTGAGGTTCTAAGCGTTAGAATGGGACCTTCACCCCTTGTATGATGTGGAGGCATCCCATTACCCTAGGAAGAGTTGGGGTCTTTCTTTGGAGTCCGGATCCTCTACCCGTCGAGTAGAAGTCTATGTTACCCTTAACACTTCTTTAGCACTCGTTAAAAGGTGGCCCATTGAGAGTTCCTTTTTCTTATCAGAATTTAGAGGAGGACCCCACTCTTCATGTGTGATGGAGAGGTGGAGTAAAGATTCCAGATCACTTCCCCATCAGAGGAGAGATTTGTGTTCCCCTATTACTTCTCTACCACGTAATAGGAGTGGGACCCACATGGATCCCTTAGGGGTTCAATCTCTGATTCGTTTTGTCAGTACTCTGAGATGAGCCCCATTCTCCTATTGTATAATGAGATAACATCAAAGGAGCACATACCTCTACCATGACGAGTAGAGGATCCAACGAGGTGTGTGGTGGAGCATAAACCTCTATCGATGGGTCATCCCAACTCATTCCCTTGAGGATAGTGCGTGTATACCGAACTTTGCTTCAGTCCTACACAGGACTGTCAAGCGAATCATTTTGGTCGGTTGGATCGGAATCTCGGTCGAGATTTCGATCCAACTGACCGAAATCTCGTTTGATCGTTAATGCGCATGACTCAAGCAATTTCGTTGTATACCTCCCACCTGCTCTTCTATTTCATATGATAATGGGTGCTTTTATTGAATGAAAAAAGTATATGTAACTTGGAAAAATGAAAACATAGAAAGCCAACATAACTCTAAAACTATTCTAACTTGATAAAAATCCAATACACAGATTGCTGGAATCTTTGGTACACTCCCATGGAGAGCGATGGAGTCTTATAGCGTTACTGATGAAGTCTAGGTCAGGAAAACAGTGCAGGGAGCGATGGCATAATCACCTTCGCCCCAATATTAAGGTTGTCTCCATTTCATGCTGACTGCATGTTCTTTTTGCTAGTTGCATGGTAGTTTATGTTTTATCTTTTATGAGAATTGAATCAAATGGTTTTCCCTACAGAAAGAACCATGGAGCATAGAGGAGGAAATAGCTTTGATCAAGGCACAAGCTGAAATCGGAAACAGTTGGGTTGAGATTGCGAAAAGGATCCCCGGAAGAACTGGGAATTCAGTTAAAAACCATTGGAGGGCAATCAAACGTAAGCAACAATCACAACTGAAGATTGAATTGAAGAAAAACGAGTATCATCCAAGTCCGTTGTTACAAGACTACATCAAGAGTAGTACTTGTAAGGTGACAAACGAAGGCATGAAGAACATTCTCAAAGATGTAGAAGAAACCCCCCAGGGACTTGCTGCTTCGAATGCTCCTCCTGCACAGCCTGAACAAGGTTCCCATCATGTGGAGAAGAAAAAGAGTGCAGTTAATGAAGCCGAGAAGAACAATGTCTGCAATGCCACTCCAGAGCTTCAGCCAGAAGAATTCCTCTTCATGGAGATGATAAATGAGGAAAACGATTTCATGTTTGAAGACCTAGAATTATTCTTCCCATTCTAGTCACCTTCTTTGTATTGGGATAATTTTTGTTCTCTTACCCCCTCCCCCACCCCAAAAAAAAAGAAAAAGAAGAAAATTTCCATTTTGGTTAGACAATTGACATCCTAGTTTGAAATTCAATCCTCCCATCTTTATCAAAATTAATGAAGTGAAGTTAATGAATCAACTCTGTGAATTAAGTGGCCAAGAAATTTTATTTTTATTGGACAGATGAAGATTTGTCATATCATTCAGACCTAATAAATAATAAAAATAAAATAATCCAATCAGTAATATTCAAGAAGAATTTAGTAAAATTATTAAAATTAAAGAATTGATATCGGCCTAAAAACACATACACACATTATATATATATATATTATTTTTTATGTTTGGATAAAAAAGTAAACTGAATTTTTGTCAAAATGGAGTATATTTTTTTATATTTCAAATAAGAAATAAAACTAAACTCGAAAATCAAAGGTAATTGTTATAGATGCCATAAGAGAATAAAACATTGAGACGAAAGAATGGTTCGATATAAAAGAATATAAAGAGAAGAAATGCAAAAAATCAAAATAGAAAAAAATTAGGTATGATAGCTTTACTTGATTTACCAATGCATTCAATAACCTTATATATAATTTGAATTTAGTTTTAAAAAATTACATTAATTATAGTATTAATTTTAATTTTTAATATTCTCTCTATCTCTTTTTTAATAATTCAGCTAATGTGCAAATTGATTAATATATCATTACTAGTGGACTGAACTGATAAGACAGAAATTACAAAAAGAGAAGAGAGGTTCACCATAAAAGGAGTGTAAAATAGAAGAAAAATCTGAGAAAAGGGGGAGTGAAAAGAAAAAAATCAGGAAAAGTGGAATTAATTAGAGTTAATAAATTTCAATGGGATGCATGTAAATTTTTTGGATGGAAGTTGAGGGATAAGAATTGGAGGACAAAAATCCATCATATCTTTCTTATATTTTTTAGATATTTTGCTTTCTTACAAGTGAAGCAAAGCAAGGAATAATATATAATCTTGGATTCTCAATGAATTTTATCATATTTATGGACTAATAAGAGAACCCAACATTAGTTTGTGATCTACTAAGGAGACCCACACCTTTATTAATTTTTATTGAAACGAACATTAGAAGAAATGAATAGTATATCTCTAGGAATTAAAATATTCATGTTTAATTGAGATATGAATCTTTCTTCCATGGAATTGGTTGCAAAATTGGCAATGGTTTTATTTTCAAAGCTTATAAATTCATAGTTATCATTAATTGAGATATGAATATTTCCATTTAGTAATCATTAATTGAAATATGAATCTTTCTTACATGAAATTGGTTGCAAAATTGGCAATGGTTTTATTTTTAAAGCTTGTAAATTCATAGTTATCATTAATTGAGATATGAATCTTTCCATTTAGTAATCATTAATTGAAATATGAATCTTTCTACATGGAATTGGTTGCAAAATTGGCAATGGTTTTATTTTTAAATCTTATAAATTCATAGTAATCATTAATTACTTTCAATTACTCTTTTCTAACTTTGAAGGTCTGTAGTTGTTAAGATATGGAAGTGGATTTAAGATATGAATCTTTCTGAGAAATTGGTTGCTGGCCCTCTACTGCATCAAACACCCCATACTACTTTCCAATTCATCGCTCAGATGGTGTCGATGTGTTCCAAAATTCAATCCAACGGTGACATTTTGAAATTCAAAATTGACCTACAAATCATGTTCAAGTGGCATCTCATGATAGCGAGCAGAGGATCAAAACCATGACATGTTCATTTTCATGCCTGAGGTCTTCTAAAACTTTTCAATGATAGAGGTGCAAAATGCTATTTATTTGGTGAACCTACCCTCCACTCCACACAACACCAACTCCCTCGCTCTCTTCCTCTTTTGTGGCATCCTTTGTGCTTCTTTGGTCAATTGAGCTTTTGGAAGAATGCCTTCCTCAGAAGAAACATGCCTCGCTGGTTCATTCAAAAAGAAGGCACCAGTGATGAAGAGGTTATGGACCCAGAAAGAAGATAGGTGAATCCTAATCACTACCATCTCTCTATCTATCTATCAATGCTTCTTGAGATCTATAATGGTCGGACAAGATTTGATATATCCTTGCCCAATGGATATATCTGATGGAGAAGTACTTATAATGCCTTGGGATTCTGTTATGTAGTAAGACTGAGATTTGAAGTTTGTCGACCTAGTTTTCCCTGTGTGAGATCATAGCACCATTGGGAATCTTAAGAGAGATCTCCATTGTAATTTGCTTTCATTACACAATGAAGCAACTTTAGTATTTTCCTTGGACATGGCTCATCACATTTGTATATAGGAAGGATGCATGTTAATTCTTTGTGTCATATTGTTTTGTTTTAGCTGTTATTCGTACTTACATGGTGTTCGTTCTAACAATTCACCTCTATAGATTACTAGAGTTTCTAGTACAGCCTCATGGAGAGAAGCAATGGAATTGTATATCGTCCGTGATGAAGACAAGATCAGGAAAACAATGCCAAGAGAGATGGTACAATCATCTTGACAACAATATCAAGGTTGTCTCCATTTCATTGCAATTGCATGTTCTTCTAATGGACAATGTTTTAGGATTGATCATGGTGTCTGATCTTAGTATGAATTAAATGGTTTTCCTGCAGAAAAAACCATGGAGAAAATGTGAAGAGTTAATCTTGATCCATTTACATTCTATATTCGGAAGCCAATGGGCTAAAAGGTGAAGGCATGAAGAGTGTTCTCAAAGACATTCAAGAAACACAAGGAAATGCAGCTCCTATTGCCCCACCTCATCAAGAAATATTTATTGAACAAGGGGAGTCTCCTCATATGGAGAAGAACAATGAGGCACTCGCAAACAAAGAAGCTAAGGGTAATAATGTTTTGAATGCAACTCCATTGCTTGGGCTAGAAGATTACACCTTCATGGATGAAAGTGTTGCTGAGGGATACATGACTTATTTGAATTCCCTGACTTGAACTTCATCTCTTTGCTTTCTTCACAATGTAATATTGGGTATGATTTGGAAGACAAATATCCGAATTTGGAATTTAAGAAGTCCATTATAAAATAAGTAAATAAACTATTTTCCTCATTAAATCTAGGGTCATTTGTCCTTTAATTTCTCTATTTCTTGTATCTTCATGGCATGCATAATTTTTTGTGAAGTAAAATGGCATAGTCATCGTTAGCACGCAAATGTGCAATGCAAAAACAGAATGGCTCGCAAGTGTTGCATAAGTAAAACTTTTAAAATGGCTATTCATGGTGGTTATCCTTCACTTAGTGGATTTGTAGAAAAGGCCATTACTCACCCATGCGGGTGGATTGGTTGGATGGATCGGATAGTTATTGTATCCAATTCAGATAATAACCTATTAGTTTTCAGGTATAATGAAAGTGGATTTGGATGGTTTGTAGATAGCTATTTTTTGATAGATTCTCTTAAATGAATACGAATGTGCATTGAATACGTATTGACTACTATTTTGTCTTATTCACTTAAGTTAGGGTTAAGACTTTGGAGTTCAACAACTATTTAGGTCACATACAATATACAGCTAGGCCACCTGCAAATATGTGATATAATTAAATTGAAACTTGATAATGGATTTACAAATTTACAAATCATATTACTATCAAGTTAACTCTTTATTTTATAATGTGGAAGACGGCACGGGCGGAAGCCACGGAACCAAGATTCAATATTTAGGGGAAGGAGATAATGACATTTCTATCCATTGCCTTTCCCCTTAAAATCTTTTTCTCAATATGAGAAGGGTCAAGTATTGATATTTCACATTGGAATAAGCTGAATGACCAAAAATTTTCTCAAAAAACCCCAAAGTGCAGCTCCACCTCTGGAAGAGTGACCACTACTCTCACGACATGAGGTAGTTGGTGGAGATGGAATGACAAAGGTATCTAAGACATCCGAGGATGAAAAAGATGATTGCATCTAAATCACATTTGTATTCATTTAAAAGAATCTAAATCCACAAAATTCAATTCAAATTATTAGCGCAAATTGAGTTAGCTGGATATTTTGATTTATTTTTATAATTTTATAAGTTAATAATGTCCTTATTTTCAAATATTTTCTTTTGAAATATAAAAGAATGATGAAGAGTGGGACAGAGGGTAGGTGTGAACTGTCTTGAGTCTCAGGAGAAATCGTTTGCTATTTGACTCCTAATTGACTCACAGGCAAAGGCAACGTTATAGTATTCAAATTTGGAATTTATAATTTATTACAAAATGGCTAAAAATAAAGTGGATATTTTTTATTCAAGTGAATAGTATCAATATGGTTTAACACCTCCCCACCCAGAATCCAGATCATCACCCCGTCTCTATACTCCCCCATGGCTTTCTGACCACAAAAACTAGTGGGGCCCACTGGTAAAAAAAAAAGATTTTTTATTTATTTTTTTCAAAAAGTGTTTTTCACCTTGGGCCCCACTGGTTTTTGTGATCAAGAAGCCATGAGGGAGAAGATCCGGACTCCCCCACCCACCCCCAAAAAAAAGAAAGAAGAGGAATAGTATCAACCTAAGGCATTTGCCCTGGCAGACCTTGTGGAGTTATAATGGTGATAATTAAGTAGCAGACCTCTCGCAATTTTGTGAAGTCATGAGATCAATGATTTCATTAAGAAAACAAAGGCCATTGAAACATACTACTGTCATTCAAAATGCAAAGTACGAAATTAAACACCAAAAGTCTCACCACTCTCTCCATGGTGGATTTTATGCAAGGAAGAAAGGAAAAATGAAAGCATCACAGAAATAGAGCAAAGTTTTTGGAATGGAACTCATGAACAGCAACCACATGAAGTAAATAAATTTAACTACATTAATAATCACCCAGATTGGTTTTAATGTATAACAAGCAACAGTGGATAGAAGTCAGAATATACAGTCTGAAGAAGACCCATTAGCATCTCTACTATATGTCTGTATACACACACAGATCAAAGAACAACATCCATAGGTTGCAAATTATTCCCTGTCTCCAGTTCCTCAACCCTTGCCCTGTGTGCAAATCTTGAAGAAGCTCTACAGTCTACACTCTTTCTGTCTTTCAGATAACCAACCGTATGGCCAACCAAAAGACATCTACCTAAAGAGGGACCCAGCTTAATTGACACTTGCTCAATTCTACTTTAACAACAAATAAATCCATATCAAAAAGGAAAAGTCAACACAAGGCTGACCCTACAAATCGTTTCCATGACTATCCAAAATCCACTCTATACATCTACATACACAAAGCTTACCTCTTTGCGTTGATCTTATCTAGGATCCTTCTCCCATAAGGATTGCTGCGCATAGATAGAGAACGACTCCGTACCAGAGCAGCTATGGCTTTGTATGTCTCCCCCTGCACTTGCAACAGAAAGACAATATCAACTCCCAATTCAGGAGAATGTAGGGAAGTACGTAAGGTTGAAACCATATCCATAAAACGTTTCAAAGTTATAAACAACAAACATGTGACACATGAATAACTTTTAGAAGAACCAAAATGGAGCAGTTACTGGGGAAACAGAATTCTCATGACTTATTTATAAGCATTACTGTATTTATAGACATGTAACTTTATGACACAGACCAAAGATGGAAGATGATACCTATGTCTAGAACAGAACATATAGCATACAGCAAGGATTGAGGACAAATTGGAACAGTAGGAACGTCTAACCTCTGCTACCAATAAAGCTGACTGAACAACATAGTTTCCATAAGCATCCTCTAGAAGAGAAACAAATTCTGAACTACTGAGGAGCTCCGTAATAATCTTTGAGGACTGCTCTTTTGTAGACACTTTCAAACACTTCTCTACCACATGACTGCTGATCCTTTGTTGAGAAAAGGATATAAAGTTCCCCTTAAATTGTTGCAATACAGCATCCACGACATGTGGCATTTCCAGATCCAATATACACTGCACAACATAGTTCCTAAAAGAAAATATGACATTTTTGCTCAGATTGCAATAACTAAGATTACCCAAATAGGTAGGGAACAGAAGACAGATAAGGGTACAGCAACAAACCCAAAAGGATCTCTAGCCAGGTCAATTGCATTTGCTATGATCTCAGCAATAAGGTGCCCTTTTGTTTCTCCCTGAGTATTCGCTACACAAAACTGAATTAAAGCACAACCACTGCTGTCTGTGGCAATCTCAACGCAGTGCTTTGCTACTTCCATCAGAATATACTGGCAAAGAAAGAGTACCACAAAATTCATACGGAAGTAAATTAATTTTTTTTTTTTTTTTTTTAAATCCAAGTAGGGTGCATGAATCCTGAATCCACATTAAAGATACCAAAAGCACAAATCAACCATTATTTTAATCAACTCATAGCACATACATGAATGTCAATAGATACTCAGGGGAACTCAGATGCACATATGCTATATGCATATTCCCTGGATATCTTATTTGTAAACATACTTTGCCATTGATAAATTACTTAAGAGGGCTTTCTGCCTTGCTTTACTTATCTTTGGGTTCCGCATAAACATATACAAGGAGAGGAGGAGGGAGATGGCTATCAACATCAAAGGATGCGGTTGGGGTTTACATGTAATTCCTAACATGATTGTAAAAGCTTTTTCTATCAATGAATTATTTAAAGGCTATTTGGCTTTGCTGTTACTTATTTCCCAAAGATAAGGAGAGAGGGAGGCAGATGGCTATCAAGATTAAAGATGAGGGTTAAGGATACACATACACCTGAAAAGTCCCACAATGACTGAGAGGTGAACTTCAAACAATTTTCTTTTTCTTACGAAAGGGAAAGAAATTTGGTTTGACTTTTGAATGGTCTCCACCCCATCCCACCCTCATTTTTAACCACCTTTTAGAAAAATGACATTTATTATATCATTGTCCTTATCATTAGTAGTGGTGCTAACAATTACTTGGAGAGAAACAGGATGAGAGTGCCCAGGGAAACAGAGTCAAGCAAAAAGTCATGAACAATATGAAAATCTCCAACAGGAAAGAGCACCGAGCACATGCAAGGAATATAGCCAAAGAGTCTCTCTCTCTCTCTCTCTGTTCCCACCAAATTGTCCAGCTACTTTTGTCACTAACTTGTTACAAGTCAAACAAATTCTAATTTTGTGTTTTGTTCATTTACCTTTTTTACCTACCCAGGAAGGCTTATGTAATTCTAAGAATGGTGTTTCCAGTTACTCTTGTCACTAACTTGTTACAAGTAAAACTAAGTTGAAATTTTATGTTTTGTTCCTTTTTCGTTTTACCTTCCCAGGGAGGCTTATGTAATTCCAATAATGGTGTTTAGGAAGACAAGAATGGTAAGAGGAGTTGTCACTCCCTCATAGAACTAGAACTCATTCCTACTTTTACTTGAATCAATCAATTTTTTACTTCTAACTTGGGACCAGAGCTTGGTTCTCTGGTTTGAACTTGATTTAGCTGGTTGATCACATCTCTTTGAAACCTAAAAATGTATGAGGTTCCAATAGAAGCTGCACTACATCGAAGTTAACGTTCTTCAAGTCAATGCTTAATGAGGATTGAAGCCATAGATGGTGGATTGAGTTCCTCTACTTACTGAAGTCATGCAACCCCTACCTTCTTATCCCTTCTTGATCCTTGATAATGGTTTCCAAAGCCTAATTCTCTTTTATTTCTCTGTAAAGAAACCAAAAGAAGATTCGTCTGATCCTTGGACAATTTTGAGGGGCTAGAGCCCCTTCCTCAGGCAAATTCATGAAAGCAGCATGCCTTACCCGATATTACCAATACTCCCACCCCCCCCTTTAACTTAATTTAGATTTTGTTAATTTCAGAAGTTCATAATTGATCCGACCTCGGATTAGGATTCACTTTGATATTTATTTATCTTTTATTTTAGGATGTAATTTACAAATAAAATTATCCAGTGTTTTGGTAGTCTTAGAGATCAGAATTAGGGTCTTGGTTTCTTATGAAGGAGGACTGAAATTGAACTGAGCTTATTCAAGCTTTGATCGTTTGGCAGAACCTCAAATGGTTCCTTTTTTTCCAATGTCTTTGAAGATCTTTTTAAACCCATTTCATCACAACCTCGATCAGTTATAGCTTTACCCTGGTGATTTCTTTATTCCTGTATTCATATTATGGCATACCCGTAGACTGTGTTTATCCATAGCTTCTAACGAGGCTGCATCAGGCATCCATCATTGAAGATTTCACATATTTGAAGAAATAAAATTAAAAATCTGAAAGAACACCATCTGTTGTACTGGTACTATATTTTCTAGACGGGTAGCACATTATAATTTATATAACCAAAAGCCTCAAATATATAGTAAGAAATTGATTCTGCAATGGAGGAGACAAGAAAGAAGAATGATAAGTGCTTACTGTGTTGGTGGCTTGCTTGCTGAATTCTTGGTCACAGGTTTAAGGGTTAAGGTTACATACATTTGACCCTCCCCAGACCCTGCTGAAAGCAAGAGCCTTGTGCATTGGGTACTAGGTTTTTTAAAGCATACACACAATCAAAGATACAGCAAAATATGGGTGCGAGGAAAAAGAAAATTCTATATAGTGGCATTCAAATAAAGAAGTTAGGCAGATAAAAGAACAAGTCATCAGTTCTTACTTTATTGTCTTCTGGAGTGAAAAGGCGGAGACAAATTTGTAACACATGATAACCATTGACATTCTTAGCGAGCAAGAGAATCCCTGGCCTTAAAGCCATCATTGCACAAGAAATTTGCTCCGTGGTGTGAAGGTGCTCCAACATTTTCTGAACAACACGAGTACTGCAACAGGAGAAAGGGATATCTTATAATACTTATACAAGGAATTACTGAGTTTCTCCTTATCATCAATGAAATAGGAAACTCCATAATATCAGGAATTACTAAAAACAAGAAGTACCCATGAGTATCCAAACAGATAGTGACGAATTGGAATTCCTCTTTGGTGATCATCCAAAGGACATCCATCTTCTGTTCCTCAGCACAAAATTCGAAGACGCTTTGAACAACGTAATTCCCCCAAGGGTGGATCATTAACTCGCCCACTTGGTCCTTTACCTCCGCAAAAATCATCTCGATCTCATCCACCCTTCCCTCCCTGACCTTTTCCTGCAGTAACCGAGACCCCTTCTGATCCTTGGCCAGCGCGACTATCTGACCTTTCCAATCTTCCAAAGACCAGTACATTGTGTGCTGCAGCCGCTGCGGATTATTTAAACTCGGATCAAAGAACCGGTCATCCCCTGCGGCTACTCTGCGATGCTCATTAGAATCCAGGCGAAACTCGTTCTTGTTCGAACAGAGCATCATCGAGGAACGCTTGGCGTATTCTTGGGAGGATGGTCGTGGAAGCCGCGAGGAGCCGTTGCTTGAGAGCCGGTGATGACGGCAACAGTCCCAACAACCATTAACGCTGGTATTATCGACATTGAACCTCTGAATGGGTTCGTCGACGATAGAAATGGGATTCGATCGAGGGCTAGCAAGATTCTGAGGCACTGATGATTGAAAAGAAAAACGCCTAGTCGTAGCTATTTTTGCTGCAATAGCTTCTTGAAGTTTCCATTTCTCCAACGCGATAATCATTTGTTGCACCTCCTGACAATTCAGTGAAAGAAAGCCTTCGCCCTGACCAATCAAGGTATTAGATACAACAGGGTTGTTGACCACAGCAGCACCAGATACATTATTTTCAAAGGAAGGGAGAACCCGGGAAACAAAAGAAGAAGAGGGGTGAGACGAAGACGATGAGGCGAGAGAAGCAGGAGTTGACTCAATTACACGGTGAGAAGGAGATTGAAATGAAGAGGGGTTTCCGAGATATGATGGAGACGGAGATGGACATGGAGTGAGGGGCATTTCTCGACAGAGCCTCGCCAATTCCTCTTCGTGGTTTCTCCTCTCCATACTCTCGCTCTTCGAGGGTTTTGGAGGGTTTACGGGAAGCCAGGGTTTGGATTTTAAAATACAATGTTGAAGATTTGATCGAAATTTGTTTCCATTCAAATATAAAGAGAAAAAAAATCCAATCGATCCACACGGCAATTCTTTTCAGATTCCTTATCTGACCTACCTCTTTCAACCGATTTGAATTAGGAAGCAAGAAATTGAGTGAGTAGAACACTGACACTGGAAGATTTAGAAGAAACCTAACTTCCATGCCTCCATGCATGCGTTACGAACGATAACGCAACATGCATGCATGCATGCACTATTTCAATGCATAAACGGTAAACCCCACCGCCCATAAAAATATTAGATATAGTTTATTCTATTATCCATAACATATGGGACCCCATTTAATAATTTCTTCCCCCAAAAAATATGATTTCTTGTTCACTAGCGATAGATTTTTCTTCTTCTTCTTTTGGAGGAAAAAAATCTTTCAAAAGTATTTTTTTTAGGAAAAATATAGAAGGTTTTGACCTCATTAAATACGAGAGGAAAGGGGGCATTTATAGATAAAGAATGACTACTGTTACCTCTTATACTGTACCATACCATAGTTATTACCTTATTCCCCATACTTTCTCCTCACCATTAAGCTTCTTTGCGTTTGACCGGTTTCCACCAATAGTGGCCTCAGACTGTATAGCAGTTTACCAAGGGCCATACAGGTCAGGGTAAGAATTCTCAAGGGCCATACAGAGTATTGACAAGTGAAATTCAAGTTCCAACAGTCTTCTTTCAAGTTCATGGACCAGATTGTTTTTCAGTGTTCCTCTTCAACTGTTTTGGTAATTTTGTCACTGCCAAATTCAAACTGAACATTCTCAAGCGACTTGTTAGCCTTTCAATGGAGATAAACACTCAAGTTGGGTTTATGCTGTTCCAACCTTGCAGGCAGAAAACTCTTTAATACCATTGGACATCCTACAAGGAACTTCCATAAACAAATCCAGTAAAACTGCCAATGCTTTCATAGTTCTATGTGGGATGGACTCAACTATGACTCATCTGCCCACATACACCATTCAAGAAAACAAAAACAATTTTACCTAGCAAAAACCAGGTTAATGTTTATCATAGAGCCCATTTGCAAATGGAATCAGAAAGGGAAACCCAACAGATTCCCTAATGTCCAGTGTCGAACCTAAGATCCAAACAAGTAGTTAAATGCACTTGTCTCTCATTATGGTTACACAAGATTCTCTGGAACAGCCTTAGACTTCCTTGTACATCCCAATGCCAAAAGGCTTTCCTAATGTATTTTAAGACCCAGCACTACATATATGTTTGATGCGAGGGCTGTAGTCCACTACCCATATAGGCAGCATAATTTGATGGAGGAGCATTGTATGTGCCAGCCGTAGCCCTATCATCTTGGGGATAATAGTATGGAATTGGTGCATTTGGTTGCTGCTGGGTGTATGCTCCCTGGCTTTGAACTTGATAATCATAAGCAGTTGGAGCAGCATGAGGATACCTTTCTGCCGTTCCCATGTAAGCTCCCCTTTCATTGAAAAGTGGAGGCTGTCTGTCCATAGCAGCAGCAACAGGCATACGAGGACCAAAGTATCCTCCATTTGCTCTAGTCCTCTTTGGTTGTTGATGCTTTGCTAATTCTCCCATCCTTTTCTTTTCAGCCTTCGATTTCTCCAGTTGAGCCACTCGTTTCTGCAACGGATCCAGCGGATATTCTGCTTCAAACTTGTAATCCTCAACACACCTGATGACAGCCCTCAGTGCAGCAAGTTCTTGTGCATTTACATCAGCCTGGATATGAAATAAAATTAAGTACCTTCACATACTCAACAAGAACGGAAGGGCAAGAAGGGAAAGAAAAAGTGGAACCTCTTATGTTCTACTGGCTAGAAAATTGATAAGCACCTGAGGACCAGCAGCATCTCCTGAACCACCCTTTCCTTGCGAATTTCTCCTCAAGTCCCTCAGGTATGTTTTCAACAGGGGCACTGGAGGGAAGCTCTCACTAAGCTGGAAAGCCTGAATGAAGTGAACAGCGTCAATTTGCCTTCCGCTGTTGATCAGCAATTCAACAACACCTGTGAACGAATGAAGCTCGAATAATTAGATGACACTACTAAACATAAACTCATCATGGATAATTCGATCCTTGCTTGCCCCTCCTAGCCTTCTGAAACAGATTTATGTAATGGCACACAGCCAATGGTAACAGCCTAAGTTAAAATGGTATGGTCCTAGGCAACACTATGGTCAGTTTTACAGAACACCAACCTGGCATTTTGTGTGTTACCCCAAGAGAACGGCAGAGCTCAGGTGCCTGCCTGCGACGAGCAACAGCAGGAACAAGCTTGCAAAGTTCTTCTTCATCAAACTCTGAAGAAATTCTAAATGTTGCAAGAATCTGCAGAAATGCCTCTGCTTCCAATGAATTTCCATTGGCTGCATCAATGTCCACACCAGCCAACTTGGGCTTCCATTCATCAGCAATTGCCTTGGCCTGCTGCTTGATTTCAGGGCTCAAAGGGTGACCAGTACCAGGCTCAGGCCCCATCAACAAGGGGGCCACAGATTCCATCAACATTATACATGATCTGCGCATGCCCTGGAGGGCTGCATCCTTCTTGTTACTTTGTTGGGCAGTTTCATCAGGAGGGTAAAACCCCTCCAAAGAATCCAGCACCAAACGGGCTGGATCAGTTGCATTTCTCAATGCAACAGAAATTTCCCCCCGTACAGCAGCAAAATTTTTTCGATTCTCCATAACAAAATTCAGAAGCCCCTTTACATCCATCTGTTCGCAAAATTGCGTCAGCTCTGGACGGGGCTTAACTTCAACAGCATCAGCATTAACCCCTGATTTATAAGGGGATTTCACCTCCAAATCAGGGAGGGATGCATTGTTATCACCATCAAGTGAGCTTCTTACCTTGTTTTCTCTGTCATCCTCAGCACCTTCAGTCTCTAGTGATGGGGGCTCATATTTCTCTCGAGCCTCTGCAATGGCAGCAACAGCAGCATCCTTTATCTCCTGCACTAGATCCAATAAAGCTTGTTCTTTAGCAGCAACAACTACTTCTCTCTCCACAAGTAATGTGCGAGTTTGGGATTGTTTTTCCTCAAATTCCTTCTCCTTTTCTTTCAACTCATTGGATTTCTTCTTTAATGCTTCCTCAAGATTGTGGAAATATTCTTCAATTTCCTTCCAAAGAACTGTATCCTCAGAGGAATTCTTGTAAGACTCAAATTCAACAAATGCCTTCCCAAGTAGTTCTATCATGGAAGATGTTGATTCAACATTGACGACTGGCTCTGCATCTGCCATGGCTACGCAACGTGTAGATTACTGTTCTGCAACACAAGTTTTGCATGTACACTTTAAAAAACCAATTGCAGTAACCAACACATGCATTTAAAATATATCTCAAAACACATTAGAATGATAAACAAATCATGACATTAAAGGGAAGGAAATAAGAATACAGATAGTTTGTTGGCCCAAATAGTGCCTTATCATCGGCCACACCTAAAGATTAGAACAATAAGAACCTAACACAGACCTCCAAGTTGGGCACTGGAGACTAAAGACAATGTTCTATTCCTTGCCTTTTGTTACAAGGTGAGCTTCTTTTTAAGACTAAATGGTGTGACACGATGAATTGTAAGAAAAAACTGCTCTTTCCCAAATTTATAAAAACACACCCCCTTAAGTTCCAAACAACTCTATATTCAAAATTTTCATTGCAAGTATGCTTGGATCAATGGATCCATTTGAATTAGCATTACTCATTTTATCATTCAACAGTGTGGTCCAATCACATACTAGCCAACCAAGATTTAATCCCAATCTGTCAGAATGTCCTCAGAAAAGAGAAAAAGAAAGAGTACCTTGATACATGATCCATATGAATCTTGAAACCTTAAAAGTCTTCCTTCACCATATACAAATAAAAAATGCAACATGTGCCATACAGGATGATGACATGTGGTCAATGATATGTTGGGTGCTATCTTTTTCTTACAAGGAAAAAACAAGTGAAGGTTGCAGATCAAGAGCATGGTAAAAGGTATAGTTTCTACAGATGTGATTGAATTAGGAGCCCATCAATAACCAATCAGAGGCTCCACCATTCGGGATCTTACAATCTTTGGAGATTCAGGCATATAGTGCAGAAGCATGTCTGCACCTGCAAATGGTTCAAAGTTTGTATAATTATAGATTCCTAGTTAAGGAAGCACACTGACAATTTAACTTGGTTATTCTTTAAGTAATAGAAACTAGTTTAAAATTTTAGAATAAATAAACGCTTCCACTTCCTCTTCCACTTTCTATGTTAATCAGTAGTAATGAAGAATGTGAAATAGCTGGGCATTGAGAAACAAGGATAATATTACTAATTTCAATTACCCAATAGAGACCCTTTTTTTTTGGATGATTAATAATTCATTACCAAAGAGAAAAAAAAGGAAATACAAAAGCACAAGCGACAAAACCCAGGTAAAGTGCCTCAACTAACAAGCAACCAAAGAGGCATTGAGCCAAGCAACTACCTAAGACCAACAATTAAAGCAAACTCGATACACAAGCACAAGTGGCCCAATGCCAAAGTAAGGGGCATTGAGCCTAGAAACCATCTGAGAGCAACAATAAAAGCAAACTAGTTATACAGCACAAGAGGCCTGTAGCCATACATTGGAAGGGCCCCATCTAAACCAATGCAGTCTCCCGTTCGATCCTAGCCATGAGAAGCCTTCCTTATAACAATGCACATGGACCTATGTAGTAGCACCACAATTGCAGCGAATATACGAAGAGAACAGATCAGAGTTCAAAATACATTCAAAGAGTTCAACAACAATAGTCCTCATGGCTTTCCCCCAAAGCTAGAGAAGCCATCAATGGCTAGAACTGTCACGACCCCAGTTTTCAAAGGCTTGGTGGGGCCCACATCATGTACATTCCACTAGGGCACGTGACAGCTCCTCTTCATTAATACCTCTTTATAATCAATAAAAACAAAATGCTAGACAAAACATTTTTCCCGGAAAAATAATAGATATATGCATAGTCCAGTTATACAAACATCAAACGTAACAAAAGGAATATGAGATTACATCTTCAACTTTAAAGGCATTGACAGGTGGCAACACCTTGCCTTTATCATGAATCTGAGTACCTGTCAACATTTACAATAATGAGCTTTGCAGCCCAGTAAGCAATAAAGGACAACCATGTAAGTAAGTCAGGCAGTTCATTATGCATCAATTATCACATCAAAATCATATAACATCATACATTCCAAACTTTCCTTTCTTTTTCCCTTTCCTTTATCCTTTTCCTGTTCCTTTTTCCTTTTCTTTTCCTTTTCCTTTTTCATTAAACTAGACCTAAGCGCTACCTGTAGAGAGAGCACTATCAGTCTCAACCACACAAGTGGCATCAGTCTAAACCACACAAGTGGCATCAGTCTCAACCACACAAGTGGCATCAATCTCTTGGCTCAAGGCTAGGTGTTCTCTACAGGAGGCCATCATCAGTCTAGTATATCTTTCCACTTTTCAGTCTCGCTTCATGCCCTCCCATTTGGGTACATAAGTACCAGGACTTACAGAAGCCATTACATTTTATTCCTTTCTTTATTTCTTTTATTTCCTTTCTTTTCTTTTCACTTTTCAGTCTTGCTTCATGCCCTCCCATTTGGGTACATAAGTACCAAGTCTTACAGAAGCCTTTAACATTTTATTCTTTTACTCTTTCTTATATTCACTTCCAAAATTGCCTTACCATGCTCTGCCTATTTCCATGTACATTTTTCATTTCAAGCATCATTCAGTCCCATCTGAACACAATTCATGCAATTCAATCATTTAAATATGAGAGCATGACAATTCCATATCTGATAAGCATAAGCATCATTTCAAATTCATAATTAACAGTTCAAGAATACTAGTAGCATTCCAAGTCAAGCAGTTCAGTCAAATCATTAAGCTGTCATCCAATCCCATGCATTTCCATTCCGTTTACAAAACAATACATTATGCATTTTCATAAATTACATACGTGAATCAATAACATCAATTCTTTATTAGCATGTGAATGCTACCTGCCTCTTAAATGGAATCACCTACTTATAACATACATGGGTGGTCAATATCACTTACCTGTTCCATGTGTGTGTGTGTGTCTTGACTCTAATTCCGTTAAAATCCCTCTCCCTGCATCTCGGTCAATCAACGGCTATTACAAAAACGCAGGAGCCAACAGGGAAATGTTCCTTTTTTTATATTATTTTCTCTCTCCTCCTTTCTTTCTCCTCTTTCTTTTCTCTCTCCTCCCTTGTCTTTTTCTTCTCTCTCCACTTCTTCTCCTTTCCTCTCATTTCTCTCTCCTCCCTACCGTCTCCTCCTCCCTTGTCTTTCTCTTTTCACTCCACTTTCTCTCCACTTTCTCTCCACTCATTCTCTCTCTTCTCCTCTCCGCTCCTTCTCTCTCCTTTCTCCTATTCTTCTTCTACCTCTGCAACTTCTCTATTTCGTCTCTCACCTCTCCTCTTACTCCTCCTCTTTCCTCTTTCCTCTTTCCTCTTCTCCTTAACTATCTTCTAACCGTTTCTGCGAAAATCTGAAATCTTCCCTTCTCTTTCCTCTTTCTCTTCTCATTCCTCTGCACGTTTCTCTTCTCCTCCTTAATTCTCTTCACTTTTCTCTCCTCTCGCTATTCTCTCAACTTACCTCTCTCTGTTTCCACGCAAATATCATTTTTCTCAACTCTCTCTCCTTCCTCAATTTTTCTGCAGCTTTTCTTATTCTCCCCTTCACTCTTCTCTCCGCCTCTCCTCTCCTCTCCTCGTTTTTTTTTCTTTCTCCCCTGCAACTCTCTATCTTCCCTTTCTACTTCCTTCTACTTCCACCGACTTTATGTTTGTCTTGCTTCTTTATTACATTATGTACAATCCAAACATGATATACATAAGGATCACCACGTTACTACTTTATAAAAATGCCACATCCCTTTCTTTCTCTCTCTTATTAAATGATACCACTCTCCCCAACTCCCAATGCCACATCCTCATGTCCCACGTATATAGATAATATATATTTATATATAATATATATAATAATATATCATATATAATATATATATCTTTATATAATTACCTAATGGGCTTCTTTATGGGCTCGTGGGCCCACTCTTTTACTTACACAGGGCCCACTTTGGAGTGTGAATATTCATACCTCTGGGTTCAGAAATTTACGCTGATCATTTTTTCATCTTCAGTTCAGTCTAATTCCACTGTTGTGGGACCCACAAGCGATGTCTGACCTTGACCACAATGACACGTTCACCCACAATAATAAAATAATAATAGAAAAAGGTGTGGGGGCATTACAAGAACACTCGGTGAATTGAAGCAAACCCCAAAAACAAGAAGGGAAGAGAAGAAGAATTTGGATCTGAGGTCAAGCCTGCAACGGAGAGATCAACAACAATGGCTCCATGGCTTACCCCCCCCCCAACACAAAAGAGGCCAAAGAGGAAAAGAACCCTCAACGATATGAAGTTGATCTCAGAAACAGAACAAGGAGAGGGAGAGTGAAGTAGAGACAGAGATAGGAGAAGAATCTGTATCAGAGTTCAAACTCAAGTCGGAGAGAATACCAACGATACCCCTAAGGCTTCCCCTAATACCAAGGAGCCATCGAGACTAGAACCCTCAACAAACAAAGATAAACCCTAAAACGACCTCAAATGCGCCCGCGCCCTTTTTTTTTCTTCTTCTTCTTCTTTTATTTATTTATTATTTTTTTTTTTGTATATACAGAGGCCTTGAGAACAGGAGAATGAGGAGGAGAGAGAAGAGGAGAAGCGGAGAGGGAGTTCGGATGACAGAATTAATATGTAGCTCGACCACTCCACCAAAGAAACAGAAGGAGAAGAAACAAAGAGAAGAAGAGAATCAAAGGAAAGAGAGCAAGTTCGACCCAACCTTATGAGAGAACAAGAGAGGAGGAGAAGCAAAGGGAAGAGAGAAGATCTCAAATCTGAGATAATAATCGACCTAGCCTCTGCAAAAACAAACCAGAGGGAGGAGAAAGGTGCTCAGATAAGAGAGCACAACTAGAGAACTACCGAAACAGAGAGGAGACGATGAGAGGAGGAGGAGGAGGAGGAGAAGAGTGAGAGAAGGAGGAGAGGGTGGCTAAGAGACACACAGCGGAGGACCACCAGCGTTTCTACACCTCCAGAGACACCAGTCGAGGAGAAGAATGAGAGAAGAGAGAGAGGAGAAGGGGAGAAGGAGGCGGAGAGACACACAACGAAGGACCGCTAGCATCTCTCTGCCTCCAGAACCACCGGATGAAAACCTAGTAACCAGCTGCCAAGCAGTTGCCGGCTTCTTCTATTTCTTCTTTGAACCACTGTAGATCTGGCTTTACTTTTGTCTCCTCAAAACCTAGAGGCGTGAAGGCCTAGATCGATGGAGTTGCAGCTACAGTTTGAAGGATCTCCTTGCTTCTAGGGTTCGACAGAGTTTTGTCCGACAGAGTCGTGATGCTAAATGTTTAGATTACACTCTGTTGTCGCTGCTCAGTCTCTCAAAGGAAAGAGGTTTCAGCTATCTCATTGCAGCACCCTCTTCCGAAGCGTCTCCACCCAATAGAGAGCTTAGTTTTTCATCTTTTTAAAAAGGGGAAAAAAGAAGGGAAAAAAGAAGAGAGAGAAAAGAAAAGAAAAGAAGAAAAGATTGAATTATTTGGGACCAATTTAACTTAAGAAAACACAAAGGCACATTAAAGGAGAAAAACAAACAATTGAAGCGAAATTCCCAGCTTTGAATTTGTGCCTCACATCAAAAGAACCATCTCTTCTGGCCAGTTTTGTATGTGCCCTGAACGACTTAAACTTGGTTTTGTTTCATGATGTAATGGGGTAATTCATGGTTCAAGAACTCAGTAAAGACCAGAATTCATGACCCAGATATCTTGGTACCAATAAACTGAGACAAAAATTGTTATAGGTCAGGTTTCCGTATTTTATATATGAGGTAGTTCCAACATGGCATGTCAAATATTGCCCAGAATATGCTAGCTTTCTACCCAAAACATCTCACCGTCCTGGCTAATCAAATCAAGCATTGTTCCCAAGATTCAGAAATTTGAGGTTTATATACTTCAAGACAACTGTGAGATATATGAATTTTTTTATTAAAAAAAGAAAAAAGAAAAAGGGACCCCCCCAAACCTTCCCCCAAAGAAAACAGAGTAAAAGGGCAGTATTATTTAACATCATTGAACTGATCAATAATGTGACTAGCATAGTATGATGTATTTGATCACAGCAAAAATTATTTGTATCACAAACCCTCAATCATAAAAAATCTTACTATTTTCTAAATAAACTCCCCCTCTAATGTTTTGGTGACATATATCGTCATTTCAACCAAATAATGAACTTTTTATGGTGCTATATTTTAATCATAAAAATTACACAATTGATTGTTCTGAAGAGTGTCAGATAGAGACCTCTACTTTGTCTGTCAAGCTGTATCCCACATCAAGAAAACTCTGTATTGCATGTTCTCGTACTCTAGGCAAATTTTAGTTGGGCTGAGTGTAGCATCAGATATCCTTTGTGATAGTACAATTAACCATTTGTAGTACCGTATTTAACTGTTCAGGTTACAGTTCCTAGCAGCAATCCACAAATGAACTGAGTTTCCAAAGAGTATGCATCTTTGGGTTAAGTCATTAACACATTTCTATTTGCTACTGAAATGAGTTTCTACATGGAATAAAACTTACAAAGTATCCAAAGCAAAGTGCAATAAAGAACCTTGAGAAACAGGGGGGAAAAATAAAAAATAAAAAAATAAAATCCAGCACAGTTTTAAAGCTAGACCGGGGATTGAACCAAAACCCAGTGCCTGATCAACCTTATTTTCATCACCAGTCAGCAGTTCTGAAATACAGTTGATAACAATTCTATTAAGAAAAATGAAAATATTAAAAAATTGTGAAAGGAGACTGATAGTTCTGTGAAAACACCAACCAGTTAAATTCATCTCTCCAGAAGATGGGGCACTTGCAGTGCATCAAACTAGAGACCTTACCCTCAAAGGGTTCTTCTCCTATTGGGGTGAAAGCAACATCCATTTTGGATGGAATTCCATGTCTGACAACCCTCTTCAGGTTGCTCAGAGCCCGCTCAAATACTGGATAACTCAAATCCATGGTATCACGCAATAGTAAGTAACCAGAATTTCAAGGCTTTACTAGGCAAGTATAGCGAAGGGCATATGATAGGGATTCTAATTTATCATCAAGAAGCAAACTTGAAAGGGTACGTAAAATATTTAATAAGTGGATGGAAGGTAAAAGAAAGGGGTAATTTCTGAAACTAAGAAATGAGGCCTTAAAACAAAACCTACAACTTCAACCTCCAGCCAGAACAAGAGGCAGACAAACCACGCAAATTTCCGATAGACAACTCCCCCAGTGCACTAAAAAGGCCCTTCAAGAGTTACGTTGGATTCAAGCAGGAATTAAATATCCATAGAATATCAACCACCGAATTTCTTATCAATCTGGGCTGGAATGATCGAGTTGGGATAAAACTGCTTCTAAAACAGGTTCTTGCCAGAGAAATTATATAACTTGAAGTTCCTGATAAAAATTGAAGAGAACGAACAATGGAAACTAAGAAGAAAATAAAAGGAAAAGCAAGAAGTCAGGGTATTTAAATTCTACTCTAGTTCGTTATATGCACCCATTCAGCTCCAACAATATTTTCTTTCACAGATCACGAAAGCAATTTCAGACCAAAATTAGATGAGCAATACAAAGAGGTCACACGCATCTGAAACACTTACAGAGTTGACAGGTTTTCGCTGGCCACACGGAGATGGTCAAGCTACTGCAATCGCCTTCGGTAGGAAAAGATACGAAGAAGACCCAGAAGAAAAATGAATGGAGGTAAAGTAATCTCCACCACAGCCGCCAGAGGCCAGCCTGAAATTTATCGGCAACGGCGACGGAGAAGAAAGGAGCAAGGGTCTAGGGTTTTAATCGGCGTTGGCGACTGTGCCAGAAGAACAGAGGCTTGGCCATGGAGGGAATAATTTTAGATTGGCATAATTATTATTGCATCCCTGTATTATAGGCTAATTACTGATAAACCCTTCTTTTGATGAAATTACTATTGCCCTTTTAATGATGTTAAGATGCATATAATAATGTCAATATAATGTCCATTTTACCCCTTATCAGAATTACTGATGCCTTTTATTCTAACTTAATTAGTATTTTATCTTCTATACTTTCAAAATTACTAACCTAACAATGGTTGAAAACCTCATGTGGAGAGGTCATGGTTCAACCATTGTCAACCGCACATGTTATATCTACATCCCAATTTCTTTATATAAAAAAATAACTTTCTACCTAAAAAAAAAAATATATATATATATATATATATATTAACATAACCTAACTTTAAATTTTGCTTTAATGTCTTACTGACTGACATCTTTATATTTTTTCGAAATCCAGAAATAACCCTTAGATCATTTTGAATTGGTGTGAAATGTTTCTTGCCTCCAAGGATCAATTCTTCTCAACATAACCTCAGAAACTCAAACAAATCGCTCTCATAATTGTCTGCAAAAAGCCTTGAACACGCATGGAGGAGGCTTGTTTTTGAGATGTAGATGTTTCCCCTGTTGCCCATTAAAGAGTATTTCTTGTTGATTAAACAAAAGAGGGGGAAGGGTGCAGGAAATGAAAAATATGGAAAAGAATAGAGAGGTCAGGGGAGAAGGATTTTCCATATCCATAAATAAATTAATTTCATTTCACCTATTTCAAAGTCTTAGTGTAATGTTTGGACATCAGAAGAGTGTACAACTCTGGAGTTTCTAGGGTTACATTGGAAGATCGTCACGTAGGTGTGATTCATCGGTACAGAAGCACAAAGAAGCTAGTAACCCATACAGCTGCTCGGTGGAAGTATGTGCAAGAGTTGAATAACAGCAAAATTGGAACTGCCGCTTTAAATAAGGAATCGCAGTGCTCCTGTTGCAGTATGGAACTTCGATGTGAAAATTAACGCTCAGTTCCCACTGGAAATTAAACTCTTGGGGCAGACATGGCTGAACCAAGTAGATATGATGCTTCCTCGTGAAATAAGATAAATGATGAATGCCACATATGCTGCTGTTGCAATACAGACAATAGAACCAAACAATATTCCATTTACTTCAACTCTGAAGAAATCCAGTAGGAGATAACCGTTGATAAGTATTACCAGCGCAGCCACAGTCCACGCTAAACTCTACATCATAGACACAAAAACCTTATTAGATCATTACTTTTTCAGTCAAATTCACTGAAACATCTCACAAAAAGCAAGTATACTGACATAGGAACAAACCCATCAGTTCTAATAGAAAGCATTTCCAGTATTCAAGATTAACGAAGGACTTGATGTATATACAATATGAAATGCTAAAAAGTAAGAATCCCCAATGGCCTTATGAAAAAACCAAAAGAAACATTGGGACATCAAGCTATTAAGATAACAACAACTTTCATCATCCCAAGATGACAGTTTCATTGTTCTCCACACTCAATCTGAATGATAAAACCTCTTTGGAAATCTACTGGAAAAAGTTCAAAGAAATGCAAGCTTGATTTGTTTTACATCCCCACCAAAAATTGAGGGATCAGCATCCAAAGGTGCCATCTACCTGTCCATCCCCTAGATTAATTACTTTACTAATTCATGATGAGTCATAACTGACTCTACAACAATGGCCAATTCATATCTTTTCCTCACCTGAACATTTTGAACTATAGTTGGACAGCTCCTTCATGGTGAGATGAAGCAAGTGCTACTTGTTCCTCTCAAGGGATTTAGTGAAATTGAAAAAAAAGTTCCACCTTACAAATTCAACATTCTGTGTCTTTATCCATACCAATTGGACAACTGCTGGTGGTCTGACAAAGTTCTCCATGAATCTAACGTGGATGTGTCAGTTTCTCTAACTTAGTTTGGGCCTCCCTAACCTCAAACGCTCTGACCTAGTTTGGGAATTATAGATTACTAGTTAGTCAAGGTACCGAACATGGTATTCTCCTATCAAATTAGCTAAGGATTTCGATATGATTTCATTGCTCAATGAAGAAGGGAATTTTGTATGGAGATAAGAGACAGTTCAGGTTATGAAGCATGAACCTGAACCCTGTAATCCGGGATCCTTGCATGTATGGTGATGGAGATTGATTGTCACTAACAATAGCAGGTCAAATAAATTAGAAGAAACAAAACAAAGCAGGATAGAAAATCCGAAAGAAAGCTGGAATCAAGGTTTAAAGTATCAATATTGGCCTATTGGGCATCGAGTTGGTAGGGAAATTTGAGGGACAGATCATATCAAATCAAAGAGACACTAGATACCCCACAGAATATGAAAATCAAAGAAATCTATGGAATGCTTATGATATATGCAGAATATAATTTTGAAGCATAAAGTATTACATATGGGTAACATGTGAAATATGTCACCATCAAAATCAGGAACAGAGGTCGTAAGTTTCTAATGTTGCCTCAAGCATGGAAAGACATGGCATGGTGAGAACAGTTTTCTCCTCCAGTAAAGGATCACTTTCTCATCCCTACTCATGGAGTTGCAGTTCAACATCTACCTAAAGATAATTACAAATGCGTCCCGGTTCACGACCTAATGCAACAGAGTCAAATTCTCTTAAAATCGAAGGAGTTGTTACCAATTGTCTGTCTAAAAATAGCCAGAGGTGTAAGGATTCCCGGTCTTTTATTTGAGTTCTATTTGGAGTTAATTGAATGGGAATCCTAGTTTCAGTTTGAGTTCTATGTCAGCCACTTTGGCTAGTGGCTATAAATATAGTTGTAATTGTCAATTGACCCCAAAATTGGATAAAAACAGAGATTGCTTTTGAGCATTGTTGAATCCTGTGATATCTGCTGTTCCCCATATTCCCCCATCTATGAAATATTCCCAGACACCTATGTTCTGCCCTAGCCAATCTACTGGGTAGCTAGATTTATTTGCTGGTTTCACTGTATTCATAACAGATCTGAAAACTACTTCAGCAATTCAAGAAGGTCACTCAAGTTCTGTTCTGAAAGAGTTCAGTTCCCAGCATTTGCTCTAGTTCTGGTTTCTTCAAGGAAAGCTCAATCTGCGTCTATTCAAATTATTGTTGCTGCAGCTTCATATTTCAGTCTTCAGGTTCTCAGATCTTATTTATGGCCCAGCTTGCAAGCATCATTTTCTCTTGTGTTCCAAATTTTATCTTCAATTGGTGATTGGTTTGACTGAACCCTAAACTTTGATTTCATCTCTGAATTTCATTCCAAATCCCTAAAATCGAAGCTAAAATTTATGATTAGAGTTTAATTCCTTTCAAGACTATGTATCTTAATAATCATCTACTTCGGTTGTCCTCTACAAAAGACAATGCTGAAAGACTGCAGAATCATATAAACCTAATCATTTCGCATATTCGATTCACAGACCAAAATTCAGGAAATTCTACCTTAATTTTTTATGGAACAGTGTTCCTTCATTCTCTAATTAGTTGATTTTGAAGTGCATCAACATAGCTGCAGTTAGGCATAGAGCAGCAACTTTGTACAAAGGCCAGATCCTTTCTATTCAGCACATAGTTTTGCCAGTGATGCCATATAAAAAATATAGTACAGTACCAAGAAAGAATCTAAGAATAGTAACTAAAACTCCTCCCAACAACTATAGAATATGCTAAATGCAGACAATGTGTAAAATCTGCCAAATGGATTTCTCACAGGAACCAGTGATCACACAGGAACCAGTAGAAAACTAATATAAAGTTTACTAAAACTGGAGCAATGTAAACCATTAAGTCTACATCAGGGACAAACTGAAGAGCATACACAACTACACAAGCATTAAAAAATAAACAGCATGCATGAGCATAAGAACATGTTAATGAGGAAGGCATAATCACCATGAAGAAAAGAAAGGGAAATGATGTCACTGATAATATCAATTCCCAAGGCTATAATAGGCTCTCTTCAAAGGTACAAATATAGATACAACTGCTACTGAAGCAAAAAATTTCAACTGATTCCAAAACTATAATGATTCAGGATCAACATCCATCATGTTAATCAAAGCGGCAAGGTTTCTGGGAAAAAAAATAGATGTATACCCAAAGTAACACGGGTTCAACTCATGTGTTGATGCCATTGAATGGAATAACTCATTAAATTTATTTTTTTCTTAATAAGAGAAGTAATGGAGATAGGCTGCATCTCACCTTGAGTGTATGACCAATTGTGAAGGTACCCATTAACTCCTCCTTGGAGACCAAGCAAAGTAGGGGAATAAGGGCGAAAGGGATCTGAACCGACTGGAGAACATTAAGCCATTCATTTAGAACATCCAATGTAGCTTCAGATGAGTCAAACACAAGAGCAACAATTATAGTTGGGACAATAGCAAAGCTTCTTGTGATCACGGACCGCAGCCATTTCTTCAGTCGAAGATTGAGGAAACCCCCCATGATAAACTGACCGGCATAAGTCCCAGTTATGGTGCTACTCTGGCCAGCGGCTAATAACCCAATACCCCAGATGTAGAGAATTGGGAATTTTCCTCTCCCATACTTCTCTTGAAGATACTGCCCAGCATTTACAAGGCCTATACTATCAGCTTCATCTGTACCATAAAATCCCTTTGCAAAAACAGTGGTGACACAGAGGTTGATCAAGAAGGAGATGGCTAAGGCAGCGGTGGACTCAATGGTATAGTAATTAAGGGCTTCTTGGACCCGGCCTCTCTTGTGGGTCTCAACCTTCCTCGACTGTACAAGAGCTGAATGCAAGTAAACATTGTGGGGCATAATTACACAACCTACAACACCAACAGCTTGGCGTATTGTCCTCGAACTCAATTTTGGAACCAGAACACCTACAAAAAAGGAGCCAATAAATTGGGCATTATTGGTTGTTCCAGTACAACAATATTAGTAGGGGGAAGGGAGGCAACCCAAGGCACAAAAGCAGATGTCTCACCTACTAGAAGTTCCTTTCCACTAGGTTTGGTCTCGCCAAACATCCAGGCAAACGAAACTGCCATTGTGCCTATAAGAACTGCAAAAACGGCTTCCAGTTTCCTCACTCCATAATTCTCAAGCAATAAAAAGATGAAACTGTCAATAGCAGAAGAAAAAAAAATGTCAAATTCACATAATGGCTGGTTTCTTCAAATCAGATGAGACACCTACGATCTAAGCCAACTCTTAATCAACCAAAGCTTACTTTCTGACAAGCAGAAAGCTTGAGCAGACCAAAATCCATCGGGAAAGAACATACAGATATTCAAAGGAGTGATTTGAAGCAAAATTGTAAAATTTCAAAAACCCTAATTTTTAAGGTGAATTCAATCGGGGAAGAAAAATGAAAAAGAAACCCAGGAACTCTAATCCAAAGGAGAGAGATAAAAACAAAATATTTGAAATCAATCGGGGAAGAAAAATGAAAAAGAAACCCAGGAACTCTAATCCAAAGGAGAGAGAATAAAAACAAAATATTTGAAATCAATCGGGGAAGAAAAATGAAACAGAAACCTAGGAACTCAAATCCAAAGGATAGCGAATAAAAACAAAAAAGAAAAACTCAAAATATTTGAAATCCACGTAACCAAATAAAAGAAAGAGAAGAAATCTAATAAATCGACAAATAAGAGGGAAAACTCAAGTAAAGAACAAAACAAGATCTAATCAAGCAGAATGAGGAAATTAATTAATTTAACGTAACAGAAAAAGGCAAATTACCAATCAACTGCAGTGATAAGAACGCCACCCCATAGCGGCAGAATTCCATTGCTGAGAATCTTGATGGCAATAGCGCTGCCAATAACCTCCTGAATATCAGCCCCAATCAAAGCAATCTCAGTCATAAACCACAGAAGGTAACCCGCCCATGATGGATACTCCTCCCTACAGAGCTCCGCCAAGTGCCGGCCGGTAGCGACACCAAGCCTAGCCGACAACATCTGAATCAAAAGTCCCATAATCGTAGCCCACATCAGAAGCCACAACAAAGAATATCCTGCGATGGCTCCCGACTGAAGATCTCCTTCGAGATTTCCAGGATCGAGAAAAGCAATGCTCATGAGGAATCCAGGACCTGTAAACAACCATAATTTCTTCCATGAAAAGGGCGGAACGGTGGAGAAATCCTTGTTATTGATGCTGTCAGTCTCGTCGACACCCACCACCACTACCTTCTCACTGGCTTCGAAAGCTGTCTCTCCTTCTTCTCCTTCGGAATCGGGAGACCGAGTGGGTAATAAGCTACCTGCTTCTTCCAATTCTTCCTGTTGCAATGGACATTTAGGAGGCATTTTCGGCTGATACGAAGAACCGGCGAGTTTGGAAGAAATTATTAATGGAGGAGAGAGAGAGAGACGACGAAGCCCAAGTAGTTGTGAAAAAGAGCGAATGGTTCGGACCACTAATATAGCCATATAGGTGAGGCTGCTCTGTGTGGACCTGTGAGGACTTTGGACGAATCAGGTTATCCTATCACCAGTAGCATGTAGAACTCGTGGCATGGACGGTCCTGATCTTCTAATGGAGGCGGGAAATGTCGACATTGAAGTGGGTACATATGATACTCCCAAAAATAAAAAAAAGGTGGGCGCATATGACACGTGGCGTGCCTGGGATTTTTAATGTTTTTATTTTCAGTTCGGAAAATGCAGCTTGGAAGAGTTGCGGCGCGAAGAAGCGACCGGAGCTGATTGGTAATAGACTAAGTAGGTGTATACACTACGCCACACCGCTATCCACAAATCTTTCTTTCTTGGTTTTTGGTGGAATAATTTCTTGTATACGAGGGGAATAATGTCATTTTATTGCGTGCAAATTATTGAACCAAAATGTTTCTTGTTTCTCGAAAAACTAAAAAATTGGATGAAAATTATTTGATAAAATCATTTTGTTTCTAGAATTTTTGTAACATAAATCAAAGTTTATGAATATTTATATTTCAATAAACATTTTTTGTGCAATAATAATTTGTTGTTGGGTCTATTTCAGATTTATATCCTCTACAATTTTCTATAATTCCTTTATAAGATTCTAACATGTATTAGTCAATTATCCAATAGTCACAATTATAACCAGCTACAAATTAAAGGGTAAATATCACTTATATTCCTTCTTAGCTGGACAAATATCATTTACATTCTTTCTTAGTTGGATAATATCACTTACCTCCCCTCTTACCTAGCAAAATTAAACATGTACTATTATTTTGGGTTTTTTTAATTGTTTGATAAATTAAAAAAAAAATAGTATGTTGGGCTTTTAATAATTAAAGATAATTTGGGTTTTAATTATGATGTTTTAGTTTTTAATAATTATTTTAATTGAAAGTAATTGAGTATTTTAAATGTTAGGGTGATTACAGTAATTTAGGGTATAAAAATTTTAAAAAAATTAGCCAATGGTAGTTTGGGGTTTTAGAAAAATATTTAACGGTAAAAATTAAATTTAACCTAAAAAGTTAACAGATGAGAGCTGTTTGATACATTTGCTAGGTAAAAAGGGAGATAATTGATATTATCTAACTCAAAAGGGGTGTAAATGCTATTTGTCCAACTAAGAGGAGAGGTAAGTGATATTTATCCAAAATTAAATGTAATGAATCCCTTAAATTTCTCCCAATTTATTTCCTCTTTTATTTTTGAAATTTTAATTTTAATGATTTGTTAGATTCAAGGTCATAATTGGGTTTTAATTATGACCCTATAAAGGATGTAGATCTCACATGTTTCTCGAAGCAAAAGTTGGTTGTGCTAAATTGAAGTGATATAGTTTTAAGGCTTGTTTGGTTACATGAATCCAGAGATTTCAAATCTCTGGATTCACAAATGGGAGATTTATACCGTTTGGTTGTGTGAATCACTAAATTCATGAATTCTAAATATTCACATTTTTTATACTAAAAATGTGAATATGTAGATTTATGAGTATAAGGTGAAATCCAAAGATTTCATCTCTACTATAAAAGTGTTAAATATTTGAACCATGACTCCATAAATAATCTTTTATGATGAATCTATAAATTTTTTTGGTCAACATGAATCTATAGATTTCATTATAAAGATTTAGACTAACCAAACACTTAATTTTATGAACCATGATTCCAAAAATTTAGAGATTTCAAATTTTTTAAACTTCAAATCTCTAGAGTACATGGCTTGTAAAATTACCCACTTTGGTATAGTATTAAATTTTTCCAATGAAAGTTTCTTCATTTATCCTAAAAATAGGATTTTTTGAATTATGGTTCAAATCTTCTCTAACGCTTTCATAGTATGGACAAAATTCATCTTCATCTTCTCTATTTCTATTAAAACCCTAGCCCTTGTCTTTGCGGAAAGGGTTCTTGTCCTTCATCTCCTCTAATCTCCAGATTCACACATACAATGCTTGCTACCAATCGGTCCCATTTGTTTATCCAGGGGAAGTTTTGATGAATGCTATAAAAATTTCTATAATTCTAAAAGCACTCAAACAGCTTCAAGTGTTATTTGTTTGAACCATGCACTCCATATGATTTAAAATCTCTAGATTTTTTAAAGTCTATAAAATTAAGTTGACCCAATGGCCCTAAAACCCACTTGTATTGCAATAAAACTATTCCATTCATTGTTTCTTCAACCCCGACAATAGGGATCTTTTGATTATTCATCTTCTCTATTCCTAGAAAAACTTAACAAGGAAAAAATTATCATCTTCTCTATTTCTATTAAAACCCTAGCTCTTGTTTATTGCAAAGGTATAAATTCTGTCCTTCAAATCATCCTCTATCTCCAATGTTATACCAGCAAAGCTTGCTACCTTGTTGGTGGACTATTTTTGCTTCTAGAGGGCAAGTTTTATTGAATGGTATAACAATGTTTATAATTCTAAAAGCACTCAAACATCTTCAAGTGTTTTTGTTTCAAGAAGCACTTGATGGTTATAATACATGTCTATAGAATTGTAGTCAATGCATTGTAATTCCTCTAGAGCGGAGATGTAATATTATGCTCCAGATTCTGGTTCAATTCTTGCTAATGACTTCATGTAATTAATCCAAAGATATAAATTATGCTAAAGAAATGATCCTCCCAAATGTTATGCCTAGCTTTTGCAACGTAGTCCTGGATGTGGAATTTGCGGTCTGAAAGAATACTATATATGTGGATCGGGTGTGAGGAGAAAGGGCGTGGGGCACGGTGGATGCTCGTTGGGCTTGCGTCACAATCGTGGATGGCGCGTGGAGGCCACGGGGTTTTGTCTGCTTCTTTGTGTTGGATGGATGAGTTTTGGGGGGTTTTCACTAGAGCGGAGATATACTATTTTTCTCCAGATTCTGGTTCCACTCAAACCAAGCGTTTTAGCAGCTTTGAACTGTTAGTCGAAATGTCAACAAAAACTACGATTGATGGAACGGTAAATGTGAGAAGCTTCTCAAGAATTTGCAAATCTGTGTTATCTTTTCGCCTTTCCTGGATGGGTTTTTTCTTACCTCTGAAAAAAGAAAAAAAGGATGATACGCTAGGAGATAAGAGTTATAAGTCATTGTGGAATATGCTAACGAATCCGATGGTAGATGCTGTAACAAAAGATCTTTGATCTGTTTCCTTTCCTGTCACTGTTTTATTTTTTGGTTAATGAAAAATTAGATTATACCTAGAGTTCTTACAAAGAAAAAACACTTCATTTGATGAGTGACAAAGGAAACTTCCCATTCTTATCATCTTATGTTCGCTTTCTCATATGGAAAACAGGAAAGATACTCCCATCAAACAAGAAACATTATCGATTGGGACATTTTGTATTTAGTAAATCGATGTTGAGCACTTGTAGTGTGTAAGCTTTTTCGTTTTTTGGTCAAGAAATTGTTTAAGCTTTTATATACTTAGAAATAAAGAATTGTGCTAGTTATTGCTTGGGCATCTCAACTTTATCTTGAGTGGTAGACGATCTAGATTTAAATAAAGACACTGAATTATATACCCAATCATCAATGGAGGAAGTTAGGAACTAACCCAAATCCATTTTGAAACGAAGCATGGGTTGGGAAATGGACAAAAGGCATGCCATGCATTATGTAGTAGTCATGTCCATTTCATGCTTATGGAGCTTTGTCAGCCATGGCTAGGGGACTACAGTGAGGATAAGGTGTCGACATCTGATGCTCAATTTTTTAAACTTTTTAGGGCATCATTCCATTTGGTTAGGGTTTGGTTTAGAAAAAGCCATTCTGAAACCGATGGCTGCTGATATCTTTCCAGAAGAGATAACAGATTCGGTTCCTAAAAAGAAAGGAAACAAAAATTTGACTTCTTCTCCCAGTACTTGTTCTAAGGCCAATTCTTCAGTGGGCAAAGGACAATACCCACCTTCATTGGCCATCCTTATCGATTCCTCTGATAGTCTTCCACTCTAACCTAATTCAGTAACTCATCTGTTCAGTTGCAGGGATAGAATGAAGGTATGTTATGTCTCCTCTACCTGTCTTTTCTTCTACTTGTCGGCCACACTCATTTTAATTCTTTGATGTTCACATAAACCCTAAAATTTGAATTAACGTTGTGTTATTTGTCTAATGTTTGCAACTTCCCATCCATAATGAAGCATTATCGTCAAGATTAAATGGCGTGTGGTCACCAATTTCCCTCTGGTATAGAATTCTTAAAGCAAAACACTTTCCTTATATCAGTGTCTTGGGTTGATATTTTAATCTGTAAATAAAGGTTACTGGATCTGAACAACAGAGTTTCATTATGAAACAGAATCAGAATGTCCAAAGAGTTGATATTTTAATCTGTAATAAAGGTTACTGGATCTGAACAACAGAGTTTCATTATGAAACAGAATGTCCCTTTGGTTTGTTCTCTATTAATCATACTAATGTTTCATTGCAAAGAATGGGTTACTCACTACAAAATCTGACAGCAAAAAGTCGTTTAAACACAAGTTCTGGCCCTAATGGTGAGGGGAATTCAATGATTACATTTCTTAGGATCTTTTGGTCAAATTTAAGTTATTTTTGTGGAAGTTTCTAAGCAATGGTATGAGTAATAGGTTATCAACAACAACAAGAAGCATCTTTCCAATTAAATGGGGTCGTTTACATGGATTATTGCCTTCCAGGCAACTCTATTTGAAGCCATACTAGACACAATACCAAAGCTATGAATAACCTTTCTCACCACTTCTCTTAAGGTTATCTTAGGTCTGCCCCTGGTTCTTCTAATGCTTTTGATCTGGGTTAAATCACATCTTGGTTCAGAGGCATTAAAGGGTTCAGTTGAATGTGATCGTGCCACCTCAATCGACTTTCATATAGCAAATCATTCATCGGAGTTACTCTTGAACCAGCTCTAGTATGATCATTCCTTACCTTATCCTTCCTAGTTATGCCACTCATCCATCTGTGCGTTCTCTTTTCTGCTATACCAAGTTTATCTATATGATGCTTCTTGACAGCCAAACCATACATCATAGCCAGTCATATGACAGTCCTATAGAAATTTTTTTTTTTGGAGCTTTAAATAGATATGTAATCACACAAGACCCCAAATGCACCTCTTCATTTCATCCACCCTATTACTTTTCCTCTCCTAGAGTAATAGGTTATCAATTGACTCTCCTAGTGATTTGGCAGTGGATCTTCTCTTCCTTCCCCCCCCCCCCCCATCATATTCTCCAATCAAATATTGCAAGTGACATTATACCATGCTGTCTCCATTGACGATTGGCCACCATTTTGGAATGTCATTCTTTAGTCTTGGATTTTAAAGTATTTAAGTGCAGTACTGGCTTCTCACATCTTCCTTTAATTTCTAATTTCTGTATACTTTATTCAGAATATCAAGCATATATCAGTTCAAGTTATTTCGTTACTTCTTTCTGTCAATATTTGGTGAAAAAGTTCTGCTTTTACTAATACTTTGGTCTTCCAATTTGAATTCCTTATGCTTTGCAAGTAAATTTTTTTCTATGGCAAGGAGATCTAGTTACATGCTTGGGGACTTACTTTATTTCAGGATGTAAAAAATTTTGTTTGTTGTATTGTGTGTATAATGTGCACAGTGCTCCTGCCACTATGGGGTTTGGGAAGGATCATACTCTACTCAGTCTTATCCCTGTTTTCATGGAGAGACCGTTTCCAGACTCAAACCGTTAATCAAAAGTCCTGCAATCCTTGAAATTCACCCAATGCCCTTTCTCAAACTGAGTGAGGGCTACTGTTAGCATTAATCTCCTCTCCTCTTCTCCTTATCAGCTCCACAAATATGTAAAGCTTATATGACATGCATTCCCCCTCCTCTCCCCTTTTAACTTGTCAAGGCACCTCTGCAGCTTGATTTGTCCAACGATGCAAACTGCTGAGCTTGTCTCAAATATTAACCCCCCATGCTTATCAAACCCATCATATGGTCACTGACCTTGTTTAAGTGAATAAAAATTATCTATTATATTTGTTATCCACAAAACAACCCCTGTGACAATAGCAGGAAATACAGACACCACTCAGTCCCTACTGCTTAAGCACAGATACAATCTCTATGCTCAGGCTGCCCCAGTGCAAGATCCAAGCTGTTTATTGTGAACAGAAACACTGTAATTCAGCTCCTAATCATAATTTAAACTACCTAAGGTGTAAGCAGTAGAACTGATCTCTGTGCAGAAGCCAAAAGCACCAGCCCTCTCCACAACGCAGGAACCTGTACCTATTTATTGATAACTGAATTCAAATTTGAATCTTCTAGTTATTACTTGATAAGTTACTCAAATTGTTCTCTACATCAATGGATTTAACTTCAAGAACATTATAGCTTTTACAATTCTTTATGAAAAAAGGAATTGACTTAACAGAGACAATATTCTTTTCTTCAGGGGATGACATGTATTTGTGATACGCGTTTCTTAAGGATTGAGCAATCTTCTTACCTTGTGAATGACTCTCCGGCATATTGGACATACCTTGTTTTCTCCTTCAATAATCCTGAAAATATATCCTCCTAAGATCCCCAAAAATGAAACATTAACATATGAAAATGGAATAATGTATACCTCTGAGCACATGCAAAACATGTGGCACAGTGACCACATGGAATAAAGAAGCAGTTCCGTTGTTCATCGTAACAGATTGCACAAATCTTTCCATCATATAAATCCTCCGATGAGGTGCACACTCTTGAATCTGGATCTTCTTCACTTGTACCGTAATCAATTTGAATTCTCTTCTCTTGCAGTAATGGAACTGTTTCATCCGCTGGTATGTCCTCTACCACTGGCGTGTTCCCCTCACCCGCGCAGATGCCAAGATACCTCAAGATCAACCAAAGAATGAGTGCAGCAGATCCTTATGGGAAAGAAAAGTAGGCTTGTCAAATCATTGAGCCAAGGGTGTCTTTCAGATTGTAGAAAGAAAATGAAGTATTAATGGAACTTGTCTCTGGCATACCTAAAATTGCAAAATAAGTAAGCAAACGAGCCAAGAATGACAGATCAATGTTCCATCCACCGAGATACCCCTGTAATTTATTAGGCACTATAAATTAAGATGGTTGTTGTTGATTGATGAATGGGATCCATTGTCTAACTGATATGAAGGCAGAGTATTACAGTGTTTGCAGTAGTTAAGAATTGAGACAACAAATTTCATATGGGGAAAGAGAAGCTGCAAATGACACATGCGATTTATTGATGAGCTTGCTGCTTGGTGATGTATACATCTTTGATGAAACATTGACATTCAACATGGTCAATCTTTCATTGATTTCCAAATTTTGGATTAAGTATAGGATCATGAATCTTTATTTGCACTTAACGAGTAATAGTTAGAGTTTTCGAAATGAAAGCAACAGGAACAGATTTAAAGGGATGGACTCCCGTTCAATTTTAATATGAAGATTAATCCGAAAACTTTGTTCAGGTAATGGACAAGCTGAATATACCATTGAAGAAGGTGACAGTTACTACATGCACTTAGTAAACACCTAACTTCATTTGCTGGTTTAACTTGCAAGGAAATTCATGATTTATTTGGCTCTGGGTGGAAATGGTAATCACCAGAGGATTTAGTTGAAGTTCAGAGTTTATAACTCATCACCAAAAGCCACAACTATTGATGAGTTTTAGATTTCTTCCTTGAGAATTTTAACTCCAATGACTTAAATGATCCCTCAATGCTAGAATTACCTCTCTGTTATGAAGCAGTATTTCTGAACTAGAATGCTGTTGTTAATTATTGCTTAATGCAGTACTAGAGAAGTCAGAATCTCCTGAATGAAAGGTTCTATTACCATGTCTAGTTGGATTAATGCAATGAGCAAGTAAATGGGAGGAGGAACTCAACGACGATCTCTTCACTTCTCTTATCCTGTTGGAAGACCCACATAAAAATAAGCCTAAGCAATAAAACCATATGACAGATCGATGGAGAGGAAATGGCGATACCTTTGGTTAACACAAGTAGGACATCACTGAAATTGCTAATTGGAAACTTCCCATGTTACAGGGGTCCTAGAACCCTTGTTCAACCACACAAAAAAACCCTAGAACTTGTCGGTTAAACTCTTCCTTTCATCAATATAATAAAAAAGAGATCTTGGAATATTACCTTTTTGCGACAAGACCCAATTGAGAACACTCCAATTCGTTACCAAACTTAGCTCTGGCTTCTCCTGGAATCCATAAAGAACAGCAGCGTTTTTGGCACTATCACCCTCGATCAATCCTTTCTAGAAAGATTGAACTTATTTTCAACGAGCGTGATGAGTTTGGTCTGACCACCATACGGCAGTTCCCAAAGTATCCGTAAAGCAAAATCACCGACGCCGCAGAAAGAAGAGGAGAAAGAAAGCTTGTAAGTTGTAACAGAGTTTGTAAGAGCATAGAAATTGTAAAAATAAGCAAAAATATAGCAGAGTTACATGCCACATAACCTTAGAGTAAATGGGGTAAATAATCGAGAACAGATTTTCTGCCAATCGTTCAAATGGCTTGAAGATGCATAAGCTGGTCTTGTCATGGTCTCTGAAATTCTATCACTTCATGTGTTCATACCTCGTTTAAAGAGTAGAAGTTTGGAGAAAATGGTAGCAAATAGGTAGAAAGAGAGAGAGGGGGAGTGAACTACTTGTCTACTGAGAGAATCAGGAATGGTTGAGAAGACTAGTCGGTGAAGGATTTTGGAACTCTTCTGTACTTTTTGAAGTCTCAACTCTCAACTACCTGTTTTTGTTCGATAAATTGCAATGGCGTTTGAAGGTGAAGGATAAGTGTGTATGTGAATGGTAGTTGGTAGGTGATAGGCAGTGGCAGTTACTAACCGGTGGTAACTAGCGTGACCCCAGGGAGGACAAAGTATCGTCCTCTCAATGTCTGGGGTCTCGAATTTGGGCTTGGGCTTGGGTTTGAGTTTGGGTTTGAATTTGGGCCTGTGTATGACCTTGTTTGAGCCCATTCAACTGCATTCTCATATGAAGTACCAAGGTTTTGATGAATATTTTAATAACCCTCATCAAACCGAAATTTCGATCTCAACCGTTGAATTTCCCCCGAGTTAATCGATATTTTAACGTTTTTTGGATCCCACCACTCAAAGTGAATGGCTTGATAATTGCGTAGGACCCAATCAACGTCCCTCAAAGAGCATAGACATTTTGATACTTGCCAAGAATTTGAGTTAATGATATTTTAACTTTTTTTTTCCGGTAAACAATGATATTTTAACGTTGAAGTATAGGCAGATATGGAAATTTAGGACCCGTTTGAGAACTAATTTTGAAACAGTTAACAAAATTCCTTGCTTTAGGAAATAGAAAAATAGGTTTGAAACCATTTGAAAAAGTTATTCTCTTTTTCGTGATTTTCAAAACATGAAGGTTCTGGTAATTTATGTTTCAAGAAACACTTTTGACAAAAACAACTATTTGTTCTTGAAGCAAAAGTTAATGCAAGTATCAAATGAAGCAGATTTGGATGAACTTATAGATAGAATTTGACTTCTAAAACAAAAGGCCATAATTTGTTGGGAAATCGACAAGGAGTTAAAAAAGAGAGAGAAACTAGCTAAACATTCTTACAGATGACCTTCTAAATCGCGTTTGAGACAACATAAATTTTGTGACTTTATTGCTTCACTTCCTTGAGAGTTTTCTTCTCCACTTAAAAATTCTATTACATTATTACCCTCATAAGGGTAAGTTTTTTTTTTTTTTGAGATAAGGGCTAAGTTGTAAGTCACTAAAAACCCTGTAATTATTTGTTGCAATTTAAACTACTATACTTGTTAATATGACTTTTCTTTTCTTGAATTAGTATACTAATAATGGACAAAAGAACGATGTCAATCATATATAATATTGCGATCCACGATTAAAACATAAAAGTATCCAAAATTATGTTGTATCATCAATCTCATTCATAATAATGCCTGCATTCATATTCTCATTGAACTAGCTTGATGCCATTGTAGTTCTGTATGTCAATTTTTCCAACCTTTACAAACAATTAAATTTTATTCAAGTCTTTATGTAGCATAATGAACTCCGAAAAATCACCCAAAAGAAAACGCTATAACTAATGTCAACTTGATAGATCCATGGAAAGATAAATGGCTACGATGTGACAACACTGGTATGGAACTAACCAGAACACTACCAAATGCACCATATAGTATTTTGGTTTTTTATTTTATAGATTGGCATACTATGACTTGGAAACTTGATGTTCTGCAAAATTTTGTGGATCTGATGGCTGTGAGTAGAACTCTAAAAATAAATATGAGGATTTATTCAGAAGAGGGTCGACAGTTTTGGAGTGCTGCTCGGAGTAGTCAATTATCTGTTCAAAGATATTATCATCTTCCTAAAGCCGACAAGGATTCTTCTATCTCTCAACATCCTACTACGTCAAGAGGAAGTTCCTTTGATAGCACTTCTTCTATACTATGGAAAACAATTTAGCGTTGTAAGACTTTACCCAAGATCTCTAGATTCTTATGGTGTGAAAGTGTTGGAGCCTTGGCAATGGGTTACTCACTTCACCGCCGTCATATACTAGTAGATCCACATTGTCCTCGCTGTGGAGATTTGGAAACTATAAATCATGTTCTTTTTGGGTGTTCCTTTGCAAGTGTAGTTTGGCATGGATCAACTCTTGGTTTCTCCCCACCTCCAAGTACATCACCAAGTTTGAAGGATTTCATTATAAGATGGAATGATCATAGATGCAACAATAAGGAGCAATTTCATACCTTTTGTTCTTATGTGTCGTTTGTTCTCTGGCATCTTTGGTTGGTTCGATACATGCTCATGGAAATATATCTCCCTTAGTTCTTATTACCAATCTCAACCGAGCATTCTCAGAATTTCTGCAGCATACAGGTTCATCATATCATCCATTCGGCAATGATGTGTTCTCATTTGCAGGCCCATGAGGCATCTTAAGCTAATTTGCACCTATTGCCTACTATGTTGTCTAATTCTTTCCCTCTTTCTGGGAATCAAGTTGATGTTTTGTGATGCAAGTTTAACTTGGGATGGTATTACAAGGGGCGTTGGTTATGCACTAACTTTGCAACAAAGGAGGTCCTTATGGCAGTTTCTCTACCTTTACCTTTCCAGGATGTGATCTCTGGTGAAGTGCTTGTGATCCATCAAGCCTTGAAGGATGTTATTGATCGGGGTTATTGTCATCTTTATGTCTTTACCGATAACAAATCCGTGGCTTCTTTTTGGTTACTCAAAGTGGAAATCTTCCTATCGAGGTAGAGGGTATTTTGGACGATTCATTACTTCTATCTTCCACTTGTGTTTCTGGTAATTTTTACCATGTTTGTCGGAATGCCAATGGTTTGGCAGATTTCCTAACTAGGAAGGCTCTGTCTATTCCGAGTGAGACAGTTTGACCGTTATCCGATCCTTAGTTGTGTTGTCTTTTGCCAACTGCATGGTTTACATGGTAGTTCTTCTATATCTACTTTCTAATGAAATATCTATCTACTCAAAAAAAAAAAAAAAAAAAACTACAATTTTGCTTTCAGTAACCAGTAAGCTGTGTTAACATTCACATTTGAGGTGATCAAACTTTGCATGGAGTGTATCTCAAATTTATCTTTTTTTCCCTTTTTTTGGGGGGCAAATGAACAGACCTCAATCTTCAGGTCTAGATTAAGTCCACCCCTGTTTGAGGTCCTGCATGTATATATACGTTACATGTTTACCCAATTGATGCCAAATGTCATATAAACCATCATTCAGGGTGTACAGATACATTGTAGCTGTGAACACACACCTGATAATCAGCCACAGACAGAGAGAGAGAGAGAGAGGGGGGGTTTCTTCAAGCGTTCACAGTAAGAAACGATCGTCCTCGACTCTAACCATGCACACCCACTCGTCCTTTTTCTACTTCGTCCGTTCTCTCTGCTTTCGTTTTAACTTTGCCTTCACCCTCTACAAATGTCTGCAGATAAGAGAGAGATCCTTAGACTGAGTCCTTTTTCTACTTCGTCCGTTCTCTCTTCTTTCGTTTGAACTTTCCCTTTACCCTCTACAGATCTCTGCAGATAGAGAGATCATCCTTAGAGTGAGTCCTTTTTCTACTTCGTCCGTTCTCTCTTCTTTCGTTTTAACTTTCCCTTTACCCTCTACAAATCTCTGCACATAGAGAGAGAGATCCTCTCTTCTTTCGTTTTGACTTTCCCTTTACCCTCTACAAATCTCTGCAGATAGAGAGACTGAGAGATCCCTAAGAGTGAGATATGCCAAGAAAGGGAGAGCACTCAACCAACCGGGAGATCTCTTTTACCAAAAGGAGGAACGAAATCCTGACTAAAGCCTATGAGCTTTCCGTTATCTGCGATACTGATGTTGCACTCATCATATTCTCCCCAACAGGCAAAGCTACAATATTCGCTGGAAAGCAGAAAAGGTCTCTTGTTAATCTCTTCTCTCCCTTTGTTTTTCTTTGTCTCATCACTTCTTTCTAAGGGTTTCATGTGATCTGCTTTGGACCTAGGGTTGAAGATGTTTTCTTGAGTTATCTCAATCTCCCAATACACGACGGAGAAGATGGGTAAACGATAAATAAGCAAATATTTTATTTTCTTTTAAATTTGATCAATCATTTTACGTTTGATGCTGACTATCTCTTTCCTGTATAATGGTAACCTATCGTAATTTCTTCTCAAAGAATTCCTCGAGACAAGGTAAATGTAAATCTCCTCTCTATTCCTTCAAACCCACTTGTCTTTGTTGCAGATTTTGATGCTCAAAATATTCATTTGTCCACAGTTAGATTTTCTTCGGAGTACCCTTGAGTCTTTAAGGGATCAAGGAATTCAGCATCAACGGTAGAGATTATTTTTCTGTTTAATTTCCCTTCCGTTATCTTCAATCTTCTTATTGTTTAAGGAGTTCTTCACATAAATCTTCCCTGATTGTTAATTTTTTTTTTATTGCATTAGGTTTTATGATATGATGTACAGCCCGGATGCGCAAGTGAAGGTATTTTCTACAGCATGCAACCAATAAGCAAATCGATTGTGGGTTTCTTTCATTCAAGGCAAATAATTTTCTGACTGTGATGCAGGAACTTGCGAATCGAGTCCATGAAATGAGACTTCGATTAGAGAAAGCGAAAACAACACTCAGGTTCCAACCAAATCCTTTTTAGTCATCAAACCCGGATTAATTTGTACTTTTGCATGGAACCCTAACACACATGAATCCATTGTCTTCTTTTACAGTATCTTCGAAGATGATTTCGATCAAATCGAACCCTTGCATGATCTTGGTTACCGTGAGTGCATGTTACAAGAGTCCTTGATCCGGGTAAAAGACCGCAGGGTAAGATTAAATAGGACACACTAAGATCTACTAAGTACTTAATCAATCAAACCTTATCTTATATGTTAATCTAAACCTCTGATTTTGCTTGTGATCTACAAGAGAGAGTTGATAGAACAGTACTACAAGTCTCGTGCTCAGTCAATAAGACAGACTATGTATGGGAGTGGATTTACTACTGCAGAGATTCCAAACCATGTCCCTCGTTGGACATTGACAATTCCTCAGGATCAGATTGCTAATGTTCCATCAAGGTGATTAACTACTACTTTCTGTACATCTAAAACATACAAGAAAACCCAAATCAGAACTACCTGTATGTCTTTCTTTCTTTATATACCTATATCCTGAAACATTTTTCTTCTTCTATGAAACATGTATAGAGATCAGACACCAGCAGTAGCAACTGCATTCTGGGCATCCTCAGGATCTTCTTCTGCGAGCTATAGCCTCTTTGCAAATCAAGGGAACCAACTTACTGGGCCAGCGAGTGATGACAAGGTTCATCATCAAGAGACTGGACATGTCAACCTGCATGAGAAGGGTGAAAATCATGCAGCTGGTACGTTAGGTACTTAGCAACTTGCATTTACTTTCATATGAAAAACCATATCTGGTCATATTTCTGGTGGAGTCAATACTGGTCTTGATATCACCCCATTCTTCCATATAATTAATTAGTTCATAAAAACTCTACTTAGTAGTTGCTGTATGATTTACTAAAAAAATTGTGTTCTCTTAGTAAAATTTGAAATTTTTTATCTTAGGGTTCTAGGTGAAACTTTTGTAAAATCATTTAGGTGACTAGTTTAGAAATCTCTATTGCAATCTTCTTCTTGCATAGTTAAAATTCTTTTTTTCGGACATGGACGTAGCACATTGTGTTGGTCATGTATGAACCATATATAATAAATTTTTATCTTACGTCGATTTATTTTGATTCTTGTTTGTAATTTGTTGGTGTTTGTTTTAACATCCTATGATACCTTATACCATAAGAATTAGTACATCTCTCTATCTTTATTTCAAATGATCCAACTAGACTTTGAGATACTTCGTAGTCTCATAGATACTTACAAATGAATAAATAACTGTGATTTTATGTAATGGCAGATTCATACACCATCAACTTTCTAGTATGGTAGTTTTAAATTTTCCTTACTCCTACTGTACGGCTAGGCCACCATAGCTTGTGGATGATGGATCCATGATGAAAACTATATAGTAGTATAGGTTTTGGGTATGAGAGACTTTTTGTAACATCGTTTTGACAATTGGGTCTCTATTTTAATCTTCTCTCTATATAGTTAAAGTTCTTCTTCTTCCTTCCTAAATGTAACAAGTGTTCGGATGCATGAATCATGTTAAATTACTGTGTTAATTCGATTTGTTTCCGTTCTTATTTGTGATTTATGGTTGTTCATTCTAATATCTTATAACACCATATAACAAAAGAATTGGTGCCTCTGTCTATTTTTCTTTCAAATGATGCAACTAGGAGTTTGAGATTTAATTTTTATTTTCTTCTCTTAACAGTTAGAATGTATTAGTACATAGAAATACTTCATAAATATTTACAAATGAACAAATAATTGTGATAATATCTACTGGTAGATTCATGCATAATCAACTTTCTACTATAGAAGTTGTAGCTCATCGATCCATGATGAAAACTATAAACTAGTATAGTGCTTTTAGTTTCTGCATTTGGTACTCTTATCATACTGGTTGTATTATCTCATCTTGATAAAAGAAGATGAAATTTTGCAGGGAACATGAACTTCAAGCCTGTGATGCCAGACGACTTAGGTGTCCTCCTGACGTTAAAATACAATCCATGAAAATGAGTTGAAGATGTGGTTCTCTCCAGAAATCAGAATCAGAGATATTGCAGTACTAGTAGCAACCATATAGAGTAAGGCAGTAATAATAAGGGTTGTTTACCATTTAGTTTGTGTCTCGAGCTGTCAGAATTTTAAACAATATGGATTATACTTTTGCATCTCTGTAGTCAAAAAAACCATGAAAATCATTTGACTTTTTTATTTTGATTGATATTTAACTCTTCTGATACTGTGTTAGCGAAGCACTATTTATAGAAGCCAAGAAGATTTGATTAGGTCTTTTTGGTATCAATTCTAATTATAATTTTTTGTATTTTATTCTTTTATGTGTTTGGAAATTATTTTAAATGTTATTTTTTTTTATTTTTTTTTTATACATAAACGGGGTTAAAAAACCCAAATCAATTTAAAGAGAGCTGGTCAAACGTCCACTTGAAGGAACTCCTCTATACCCTGAGGGGATTCCTGAAAGAAATGCGTAGGAGACTCCAATGTTATTGTTCTCTTCGCCATCCAATCGACAACCATATTTGCTTCTCTATTAGTATGAGCAATGATGATATTTCCATGCAAATCTACCAATTCTCGAATCGCCACAATAATCCTTGTCATCCTTCATTGATTTTGAGCACTCGGTTTCAAACAATCAATTGCTTGTGAAGAGTCAGACTCCATGTAAACAGGTAGCATATTTCTTTTTACTGCATAACATATGCCTACACAAATAGCATGAAACTCACTTTAGATTCTGGGTCAAAAACTCATTTTATTCATTTTTTTAGAAGTCGTCTAAAATCCATGGAAATTCAAGGTATAATAATAATTTTTTTTTTCATTAAAATTCTATTGTTTCTTCTTTTTCTCAGTTCTTTTTGCACCCGTAAAGCTTGATGATGATAGGTTCTCAATTTTTATTAATTTCTTAATTTTTTATTTTAACATACCTAATCTATTTTTTTGTTACATCTTTTATTTTCGACAAAAGTTATCAAACTATTTTTCATTTTTGACCAAAAATGAACTCTTATATTCATTTCAAACAAATAGGCGAAATAAAAATTTAGAATTGATACGCAAAAGGTACATCACTAGTCCAAGCCCATTTGATAACTTTTGACTACATGGGCCTCCCTACTTCTGTTGATATTTTGAATATCGTAGAGGATATCATCCACCTTTCTTCTTATTTTATGGATTGTAGTTTTCACTTTGTTCCTAAGGGATGAAACGTTGTTGCTCATTCTCTAGCTGGGAAAGCAGTTACCTTAACAGGGAGGACTAACTGGCCAAATTCCACTACTTGGTTGTTGGATCTTTGTAATTCTGACACCTTGTCATTTCCCTGTTCTTTGAAATGAATGTTGGTTTACCAAAAAAAAAAAAGACTACATGGGCCAATCTTGAAAATACATATTCCAATATATGGATGCTTGCAAAGAAACATTCAAGACCTGTTTCTACTTCTACTTCTTTTTTTAAATCTCAACCTGTTATTTAGTATAAAAAGTGCATTGATTGTACACAGCAGAGGATTTTTTTTTTGTCAAATAATGTCTTCCGGACCAATCTCCTTTTATTCTGTGGCCATCAATTTTGTTTCACCATTTTTTCCAAAGGTAAAACATGTTAAAAATCCAAAAAGAAAGATATTAATATGGCCCATTTCATGTTGTGTCTTTCCTTTCTACAAAATATAAAAACATGTGAAAAACATGGAGATATGATATTTGGCCAGCCATCTTTTAAGCTATAATGATATATGTTTCTAAAAATGGGGGTGGATCGCAATTTTGATTCATGCACTTCAATATTTGGAACGACCCACCATGTGTGAGTGTCTCGCAGTGATTCACAACATTCCCCACATCCTCTTTTCCATATCTTTCTTGTGAAATATCTGATGCATCATATAATTCAAATTGCTTTTCATGCATAATCAAATCAAGTGTTTGGTCCAAAACAGTCTTTGGGTTAGCCAACATGGTTTCTAGCTAGCCAATTCTTTTTCCCACTTTTCACTTGATTGGACTCGTTCATGAACCAATGACAATATCATTTCCTTATTACCAAGAAAAAAACCATGTCATTTCTAGATTTGATTGCCAATGAAAATTAAGATACTTGTATAAAGTTACTCAGAGGACTTTTTCTGACTCCCCATTTTGTTGAACTAAGTTGTAATATTGGTGTTTTACTTCAAAAGAAAACAAAAAAAAAGACCAATGCTTCCACATAGGAGGTCAAAGTTCGAATCCCCTCGGGGCCAGGGGCGAAGCCCTGCCTATATTAATTATGTAAAAGCTCCCCTAAGGATGTAGTCGTGGTGCACGCAAGCTGGCCCATATGAACCTTAGGGGGGGGGGGAAATTGTAATATTTATTAAGCATAATAGTTACTTTTGATTTTTTTGTCAATAATAGTTCCTATAAGGAAATAGAGAACGGTATGAGAAAAAGATATGAATCTTCCATGCGTTATTGGATGCAACAATTTAGTTTCATGCAATATGATGTGGAAATTTAGGAGTTCATCAGTTTCTTACAGTTTCGTCTTCCCCTTACCTTTTATAATTTGTGAAATTTAATTTTTATTTAAAAAATTTAAAGCTATTTTTTTTGGGTAGGAATTTAAAGCTATTTAAGTGACTATTAATAGTCCTTATTAAAAGGATATTAATTAAATTGCCTATCGATATTAATCCTTATTAAGAGGCTATTAATTAAATTGCCTATCAACAGTCCTTATTAAGAGGCTATTAATTAAATTGCCTATTAATAGTCCTCATTAAGAGGCTATTAATTAAATTGCCTATTAATTGTCCTCATCAAGATTCTATTATTAGTGCCTATTAATTGTCATAATCAAGATGCTATTAATGATTCTCGTCGTTTTCCATAAGAGGTACGTAGCAGTTACAGCTATACTTTAAGGAAACTCATGCTTAGGCCAGAGTAATTTGGAAAAAAATTCTCTACTGTGCACTTCTCTTTGTTGTGCATAACAATGCATTTTTTTACCAAATGATTGACTGAGATTAAAAGTTTAATTTTAAATTTTAAAAATCCTCAATAGTCTTGTATTTACTTTTTTTTCTCAACCCATCATCATTTGGTATATATGTGCAATGCTGTGCACAACAGAGACTTGTGCTCAGCAGAGGATGTTTTCCCGAGTAATACTTTCTTCTTTGCATAAATGGGTTTTTGGGTAAACATATAATCTAGCATTGTTCTCATTCTAATCCAATATTACATTTTATATTTAAAAAATAAAAATATGCATACTTAAACAATAAGATATATCGAACATCGTCTGACATGTTACGTATGATCTCTTAGGATGTATTATCAACTAAAAATACATTTGAAGAATGCTTATACTGAACGCATACCTTTTCCCACTTGAGAATTTCCATTCAACCAGTTACCAGCATACAAAATCTCAGTTTGATGATTTAAACTTACATTTGAATTCATCCAAAAAAAATTACATCTAACTTTCAATGTTGTACTGGTGATCTCATATCATGTATACTCTAGTAAGTATACTTATTTACTTGTCATGTTAAAAATGGGAAAGTAAAAACATTACATGTTCCTTTGGTTTTCAACTGACATATTATACATGCGAACACGTAGTTATAATTTATGGATCCCTAACACGGTCCTATCTATCAAGACAAATAGACAATGTCATGAAATCAATTTAACGTCCACAACAATATTGACTAATTTACCTATGATACGGAGAAAATTAGACCGAACCCAATCCGACCGGGTTCGAGTCTTAAGGCTCAGTTGGACTACGATCGGGACCGGTCTTGACCAAGTCTTTACGACCGTAAAGGAAAGAGCCATTTGACGGTTGATGACAAACGACGTGATCCTGAATCTTGTGGGATATGTAACCAAGTTTAAGAAGGTAACTGCCACTAAGGCGGAGCAGAGGCGGAGCAGGGAACGTGCCAATATCGGTAACTACCCACTTTCCCAAATAACCAAGGTAAAACCCTAGGATTGGATGGTCATCAATGAAAATCACTAATGCATCCAACGACCAAGAATTGAAGGTAAAAACTATATAAATGAGTAGCCTACTAGCATATGAGGTATCTGAATCGTTTTCTTAATTATTACGTTATTTTTACTCTGCAATTAGTCAGAGTCATGTGATTAGTCCATTAGTTGACTTAGCCTTCGGAGGTGGCCACCCGACCTCCACAGACCATCATTGACGTTGTTTTGTAGGATTGTGCTTAGATTGGAGGGCTCAACAGACTTGTGGACGCATCAACCCATCTCTTTCTTTATCATATAAAAGGATCTCATGAGTTTTAATGAACGTTATTAGAAAGAGATTAGGAGTTTGTTGTGACCGCCCGTTTTTTTTTCGCCTAAAGATTAGGCCCTTTGGGAATAAACGGATAACCTTTTCCTTTCCTTTCTTTTTCGATTTAAATTTTTTTTTTTATTTCAAAATGTATATTGTGATATTAAAAAAAGGGAATTACCTAATAAAACATGCGACTAATATCTAACGAAGAACCCATGTGGACCCATGTAACGGTTCGTTCGAGACAAAAGGAGAAAAACGTAGAAAGACGAAATGATGAGAAGTAAGTCTTCTTGTCTTCGTCCCCAACTTTTCGTTTGCTTCCGTTCCATGCATGCATGTTCCATGCGTTCTTTCTTTCACTCATATGCTCTGGAACACACTACCCCAACTCCTCCACGTGTACTAAACTTCCTTCCCCACTCCACTTACACAACACAACACAACCCACGCCATCATTAGTGGACTACATTGCCCTACATTTCCCCTCTAATTTACAAATTCATGCCACCAGGCACCATAGGGAGGGAGAGAAGAGAAGATGATGAATTAATGGAGTTCTAGAAAGATAAAATTGAAAAGAGTTTGCTTTATACAAGCAGACATATGCGTTACAACAGCTTTTCACATATTTCGCATACACAAGGTTATCTGCATCTACACAAGCATCATCTTCTACCTAAAGACACATTCTCAATATATCAAGTTAAGAGAAAGACATACAGAAACAAAGTTACAAGATAATCCTAACTGAAATCAAATTTCTCCATCTTGATTTTTGGTCTCTCTCATCAGTGTCGTCGTTCAGGGGTCCAATGGGGACAAGCAGGGCTAAAATGAGTGGAGATAACCCTTGAGTCCAGAAGCTCCATGATGGGTGTGAAATTAACACACCTCGGCACCTTGTACTGGTTAATGGAAGCTCCCCTGGAAATGGCATAATCCATCAGTTCCTCAAAAGTTCCATTTTTCACAACCCTTATTTCCAAAGGTCCAATCGAGTTGTCTGCAACGCGTCCCTGTCTGTAGACAGAGTTCAGAGATTCTTCCATGGCCAAGCAGCACTGATCCATCACCTCCGCCGTCGGCGCGTTCGATGCGTCCTTCACCAGCAACTCCCAATATATCACGTAATGACCCGGGATGCTCTTCGTGTCTGCAAAGCTTGTGTATTCTACCACGCTGGTGTTGTAATGACGCAGATGCTCCGACGCATTCTCCACCGCCTTCTGCAACTCCGCCTCGTCGGTCTTATCTGAGTCAATACTCAACAACACGTTCTTCCGCCTCACGAAATGGAACTGGGGAGCCGAGTTGTGGAACCCGGTAACTCGGAGTATGTCACCGACTCGGTAGCGGTACAGACCCGCGTATGTAGTGATGACCAGTTCATACTCTTTCCCAATTTCAACGTCCGCGAGGTCCACCAATTTCGGTGGTGAGTCACGGCTCAACGCCGACGATTGCTCATAAGGGAGGAACTCGAAGTAGCCCATGTTGGGCATGATCGTGTAGGAAACCTCAGAGGGTTTGCACATTGGTTTTAGATTCAGACCGAAGTAGCACTCAGAAGAAGCGTACATGGTGCAAGCCTGTGGTAAGCCGCCACTGTAATAGTTGAGGGTTGGGATGTATTGGGCCATGGCGCCTGTAACAATTACGTCAAGGTACTTGGTGTTGGGCCAGATTCTGGTTATGATTCCTTCCCATTTCTCTCCAGAGCATTCGTTGGTTATGAACTCAGCTAACTCAGGGTTGGGTTTGATAAAACTCGACATGCATTCACGGATTGAAGGATCTGAAATTTTGGGGTTTAAAGTTCCGGTGGCAATGTCATGTGAGAGTTGTCGCCAGTGAAGTTGCAGGAATCGTATTGCTCTGAGTAGTCCAGAAGCAAATACGGCGCCGACACGAAGGACTTCTTTCTGTTGGTAGAGACCACAGAGCATCTGGGTGTACATACTCTGAAAGGAATCAGAGCAGAGAATAGCCTCGTTAGGGCTAGTGTAGACATTGTAAGGGTCGTATGGCCTTGTCTTGAAGTGCTTGCTTTTGTAGTAGCTTGTGAGCACAGGGCGAGCCAATAGTCCTCCAGGTGTTTTGGTCTCTGATTTCACGAATAAGAAATACAGTCCTTTTCCAGTGTCCAGCCCTGGTACGTAACTGCAATAACAGAAGAAAGACAAGCTTTATCAATCAACAGCTCGCCACTGATTTGGTTGAAAATTTGCAGAAAAGCGAAAGGAATATTAGTACAGTACTAACAGATTCATCACTGGCATGAGAAGATTGTACAGAGATTGACGGCGATCCAGCTCTTCTTCGATCGTCGGCATGAGCTTTCTCTCACCGGCTGATGTTCCAGAGCTGTAAAATAAAAAATAAATAAATAAACTAATTAAGTTACTAATTAAGTATGTATTTTCATCGTAGCAGGCAGAGAGAGAACTTATAAAATTTGATGGAGCAAATTATATCCAACTGTAGGTTTTTCACACGAGAATCATTCACAGGAAAAGCTTTTAAAAGTGTGATTCCATACATGAGATGTAAGAGATCACCATATAAGAATCTACGGGTTCGAGTTGAAAGATATCATAGGTTGCAACCGGAAAATACCGTCTGAACAAATTTAAAGTCTGGATAAGAGAATTAAACTGGAGACACTATGGTCCTCTTCAAAACCTTGTAGATTTGCAGGAACACAATCCCTGAGCAGTGGCCAGGATGTCAAATAATATTTTCTTTCTATTCTGTGTCGTTCAGACACATTTAACATATGTTGGAAGTTTCCTCTTCATAAACAGAGAAGGAACTGCACCAGGCAAAACTCTAAAAGTGGAGAGTTCTGACCAGCGAGTGAGTGAGTCAAAGAGAAGGAACCAGATCCCCAAATTAAGCGTCGAAAACTGCAAATTAACCCCCAAAATTCCTCGGTGCCAGAGAATATTTTTGGAAACGAAAGAAAGAGAGAGAGGCAACGCTAACCTCGTGAGGAATTCAGAGATAGGATGACCGGAAAGTATGGGGGAACGATCGCCATTAGCAATCCGTTGGATCTCAGGCTGAAGATCCTCGTAAGTGATCACAGGTACCTTCGATTTGAAAATCTCCCGATCTGTCGCACCATTAAGCTTGAATCGACGAAGGTACTCAGTCTCGGCATTTCGGGTTAAGATTTCAGCCAAAACCTTCTCTTGAACTGCATCAACGTTTCTAGTCATCTCTTCGATGAACTTGAGCGCCTTTGCATGCTTCTCACTAGTTGCAGTACCATGTGCTGTGGGAAGAAATGAAAAAGCCGTCATTGTTGAAGCACAGAAAGAGAGAGAGAATGAGAGAATGAAAGAATGAGAGAGAGAGAGAGAGAGTGAGTGAGTGATAGAACAGATCGATGAGCAAAGAGGAGGAGCAAACAAGGGTATTTATAGGCCAAGCGATTGAAGTGTCCTCGAAAGGGTAAGGAAGAGCCAAACAGACGATAATGGCTCTCGTGGTTCAGTGCCACGTCACTTTCCACATCAGAAACGACCCAACAAAGTGGAACGACAAAAAGAAGGTCAGACCTTTCCCGAAAATATTTTTGACAGCAGACAAAGGGTAAGGAAGGGAGGAGACAAGTGTGGGCCACATGCACGACGATTGTCGAGAGAAGGAACGGCACGCGGGACCCTTTTCTTACCACGTAAGCGCAATCCAGCTGGAAATTTGTCCTTTTCTATGCGTTAGTGATGCCACGCGGCATTTTCTGGTTGAGTTGTTGGTCCTCGATAACGATGGCTTCCTAGGGTTCAGGCAGGATCTGCCTACTTGGCACACATAAGACGATATAAGAAACGTTCTTTCCCCGTGAAAGGTCTAAAAGCTATGAAGCTATGAAGCTAAGGCCTTATCAGCCAGAGGAGGTATTCAAATTTTTCTCTAACAAAATATTATAATAATATAAATAAGTTGAAATTTTGCTTTTTTTTTTTTTTTTTACTTTTTTAGAGGAATGACAACAAATTGGGGTGGATTCAACCAAACGAAAACGAATCTAGTGGAACGATGCCCATGGGCAATCCGGTCAACATATATTTACAACATTTTGTTTTTCTTCTAAAAAGCCATAAGTCAAGAATAATCCAAATTTTCTATCTTGTCAGGTAGAGATTTGTATTTTATTTATACTTTCGTGTATTAGAAGGATCTACAAAAAAGCCTACCTCTGATTTGTTTTTTTGTCTGTATTTGAAGGTAAGCCTGCATCCTAATGTACGATGTGAAAATACGAAGAAAACATATATTTCTATCCATCAGAATAAGAATTCAAATTGCCAATGGTAGATTAGTTAACCTGTTACAACTCAAACTCCCATGGGGTCTTGGATTCGTATCCATCTGGCGACACATATATTAGTAATATCCCCCCCATAATATCAACTCGCAAGCTCCAAAAAATCCAAAAAATCAAATTCTATTTAAAATACAAAGAGCCAGAGAATTACAAGAATAAATGATATCATATCATACTAGACAAATATTTTATTTGACTACTGTATCTTTTGTTTTTATTCAATTGATATTTTTTTTAATATTAATTTCCTTATCATTTTTCTTTTTTCCTCACAAATTGTCAGTACCCTTTTGATTTTTTATTTTAATAAATTTACAAAATCAAATAGAGAGATAATATGTTTTAGTGCAAAACTCTTTTTTTTTTTTTTTTTAATTAATGAATCTCTTTATTATCAATCCCTAAAAAGAATTTTTTGTTCAAATTAAATATACTATGAAGTTAACTCTTAAACCTTACCATTTTAATTTTAATTTTAATACCATTCCATCCCGATGACTTTATATTTTTTTTCAAATTATTTGCATTCTTCTCATTTTATCAAGTTATTAAAACATTTATTGTTCGTTTACACTATTTTATTTTCTTGCCATAATTAACCCAACAAATCTCTTTATCAATAAAATCTTAATAAATAAAATTTAATCTAAACTCGAGATTCTATAGAAAAAGGTATTAAATATTACCATTTTAACTATAACTGCTCGATATCCAAAATTAACTCTTAAATCATATAGTTTTAAATCTAAAATCTCAATATCTAAAATCAATTCTTAAATCCTACCATCAATACCACGTTAAATCTAACACTCCTCTCTTATGGCAGTCTTTATATATATATATATATATATATATATATATATATATATATATATATATATATATATATATATATATATATATATATATATTTTTTTTTTTTATATATATATATATATATATATATATATATATATATTTTTTTTTTTTTTTTTTCAGAATTTTTTTGCCCAAATATTTTTTTCAGAATTATTTGCCTCCTTCTCATCTTTTCAAGTTATTAACATTTCTTTTTTAATTTATACCCTTTATTTTATTGCCATAATTAACCCATTGAAATATTTTTCTTATCAATCCTAATAAGGAAACTTATTTCAAATTAGATATTCCATAAAAATAACTCATCTTAAATCTTAACATTTTAGATCTAATACGCACCAATCTCTCATGATCGTCGAGTTGCATTGATTTAGTCACAAGAAAAATGTTTATTTTTAGGTAGGAAATCTCTACTTTGTCTTTATGTAGGACATCAACAATTTTCAAGACTTCTATTAACAACAAAGAGGCAAAGTCGTCAAGCTTCATGCTAGTTCTACATGGTTATTCTTCCCAAGTATGATTATTGTGATGAACTTTTAACTGTTATATATATATATATATATTGGTTATCATCATGCTATGATCTATTTGCTATACTGGACCATGATTTATAGAATATGTCATTTATTTTTCTTACCATAAGAGAGTATCATTTCTAGTAGAAGTGCAGGTGTTGTGAAGTCTTCAGTAAATTTTTTTTTTTTTTTTATATCATAATCTATATATTAATGTCTTTTGAAGTGTCATTTGGAAGGCAAAGATTAATACATGAAAGCAATGACACCGATCCTAATCTATAAAAGATGATAAACAAAGATAAATTTAGTTCTCATGTAGACTTACAACATCCAACTCTAATATAATGTTCTTTTTGAGCGCTAAGACGAAAAATGGTTTCTACAATATTAATTTGTTCTAATAATTGATCAAAATCAGACGTGATAAAAATGCTAAAACAAAGTTGGTACATCAATAAAAGACATTAGCACTCACATCATTTCACTTGATGTATGGTTAGATGATGACATTTATCTGCTTCCAAAAAATAAAAAAGATGATTGACGTTTATCCTTTCCTTTTTTGGCTTTTATAAGTACTATTCCATGCGATTTTAACAGGCTAGGTGAGACGAATATCATCACCTGATAGTACATGAAAAGTACATTGTTGAGTAAGTGATTCAATTACACTTATATTAGTAATTGAAACGTATCTCTGTATACCATACGTGATTTCAACTATGATTTTTATTTTGAAAAAATAATTGTTTTCCATCTTAAAAACTTCTATATGTTTAGTATTGTATGTATTCATCATATTCAACACTGAAAAAGCACAAAGGATATGAGCGCCAAGACAAAAAATGAGTTCTACAATATTCAAATTTTGTAATTATTAATCAAAATCAAACATGGTGAAAATGCTAAAACTAAATTGTTGCGTCAATAAAAGACATTAGCACTCACATCGATCATTTCACTTCATATAAGGTTAGATGATGACATTTATCTACTATCCAAAAAGAAAAATGATGATAGATGTTTATCCTTTCCTTTTTTGGCTTCTATAAGTACTATTCTATGCAATTTTAAGATGTTAGCTGTGACGAATATCATCACCTAACAGTACACGAAAAGTACATGCGTGAATAAGTGACTCAAATTATACTTATATTAGTAATTGATACATACCTGTGTGCACTAGAAGTCATTTCAACTATGGTTTTTTTTTTTTTTGGAAAAATAATTGTTTTTCGTCTTAAAATCTTCCACATGTTTAGCATAGTCTGTATTCATCTTATTTAATTATTATTGATTTTTTATTAACAAATATATAATTAGAGTTAAAATAAACAAATAAAAAGTTAAAAATGCACTTGTATAATATAACAAGGATAAAGAAGATAGTCACAAATGTAATCTTTTGGAAAAGTTATGTTTTAACTCCTCTCGAAGACTGTATTTCTGTAGTGTCACCTTTTAACTCCCCTCACTACTAACCTTTCCCTACTAACCTTTCCCTATAATATGAAAACTTGTTTCAAATCTAGAAACATGCATGTACTTGGATTCCAAATTTCATTTTGTTTTTTATTTTTTTAATTATATGGTGCAACAGTTATAACATTATGCTTTATGAATCACTTTATACTTTATAGTCACTTTAGTTGTAACTTGCTGGTATTTATCCACTCATGCCCCCTTTTTTCTTTAGCATTGTTTCAACTTGCTGGATAAAGTTCACTGAATTTCTATCTTTCCGTACTTTTTTATACTGTTCACTTAAAAAGTATTTTCTTTAAATAAATTTACCAATAGATAGACAATATTTACATGTCAATGTAACACCCCTAAGGCATATAACCAAATAAAAAAAGATATATAAATTATAATATATATATATATATATATATATATATATATATATATATATATATATATATTTTTTTTTTGTAGCAATGACTAAAGCATGTCATAATCTAGTAGTAGGCATACACATAGGTACATTATTGGGGAAAAAAGAGGGGTTAGATTGAATCTTCTTTGAGTCATGCATGGTCATTGTGAGACAAAGACATCAAAGTGAAGCATGAGCCTAGCTGCAGCACCCTTGAATGGTCTAGATTACTAAATATCATCATCATTAAATGTTACTCATTAGATTACTATATATCATTTTGTCATTAAATGTTAAAGTCATGCTTCACGTTGTCAACAAGTAAAATAAATTATCCAGTGACTCAAGTCGGACCAATCATGGATTCCCATGCCGAGCTGATAATTTGGATAAAATAAAAATAAACCTAACAAACCTCTCTAGAGATCTAACAATATTGAAAGTTTGAAGCTTCCAACAGATGTCTGTTGCCATGTTTACTTAGAATCTTTTAGATGTGGGTCGACTCAGCGGTCGAAAAGTTATCTCCAAAGATTAAGTCAATAAGTGAACTATCACAGAGCCCTGACGAATTGCAGATCTTAATTGAGAGATTATAATAGAGCGAAATGATCCAGTTACATTATTCTCACGTTGTGCTTAGGTTTATATAAGATTTACCTCTTATTATCAACCTTCAGATCAATTCATTAGTTTGCTGGTAGCCGTCCGATTGTTGAGTTTTTCTCCCTCATTTTAGATTAGTTATAGTTTCTATATAGGGCATGATAGCCAATCCCGAGTTTGACAGGGGCAGGTTTAACCGTCAGGCTCCTTCGTGTTCGATGCACCAATCGGCTATCTTTTGGAATCGACACCGACTAGGTCACTCGAATCAACCATGGTTCGACCCGTATTGTTATTATATACTTATAAGGTAGTGAGTAAATGAGGCATGTATTGTAAAAATTGATATGAAAGTAATGAAATTAATATAAGATATCCTCTCATTTCAGTTTTCTTTTGCGTATTTAAAAATAGGTCCGGTACCTAACGGTTAGGTTTTCACAGAATAAACCGATTTTGAAGACCTTGACTTCTCAACTGCTACCAATTTAAAGGACGTGTGGCCGTAATGCTCATTGATTTCAACTCTTGGATTTCTTGAGCATTATCTCCAAAATTGACTTCAACAAATAATGATAAATATAAATCAAGCTGGTCCACCATACACATAAAAACTGTTTTTGGTGATGAAAACAAGGATCGATGCATCAAGACATGGAGACATCTACACAGAATAGTCGTACACATCACAGTACTTGATATCCACAACCCGACCATTTGCCTCCTTTGACATTGGGTTGAAAATTGACCCGATGGGTCCAGATTCAGGCTATTCAGCCCATTCATCTCCTCTAGCTATCCATTCCAAATCTACCCAAGAGATTTTACGTGAAGTAATAGTGTTCTAAGAGAAGTAGAAAAGCTGGTGCTTTCTATGACTAATTCAATAAATTTGTTTCACCATTTTCATCTTCTTTGGAGTTAAAAGTCAAGTGAAGTTGGCCCGCCCTTAGAAACAGTAGTAATTGTCTTGTTTATTCTTGGAATCTCTCTATTCATTCATGTTTTGTCTGGTTAGGAACCCAGCTATAGCTGGTGGTTGTGTGTTTGTTCTTCTCTCACATAACCCTTTTTGTAGACCTCACCATTCTGGGAGAAAGTCTCTTTGTTTTCTTTTGGCTTGTTAGGACAAAATCCCAATTCTAAGCTCAATGTGGTCCTTCATATAAATTTTGTTGTTTTAAGATATGTATGATCTACATGATAGATCAGAATAGGGTTTCAGATCTGGTTCTAAACTGTTGGGATATATTCACATGAGAATACATATGAAACAAGTACTGCCAAAGCTAGTTGTCTTAGATTCAAGTTAGATGTATTCTATGAATATAATACCGAACACAACAGATCTTATGAGATGCAATTTTTGAATTTGCATTCTGATCTGAAAGGGAATAGGTAGGGGGTTCACAGGTGGTTGTCGAGTTTGGTTTGAGGAAGAGCATATGATATACATTAACTAGCAAATATGTATAGATTCACTGATTGTAGGGAAAGCTAGCTAGATTGGGGCCAGCATATATGGACCACTATGAATTCATCATATTCATTAGGTTTAATACTACTTAATATGTACAGAAAGAGAGTTTGATACTGATGTGAGTGGTTCAGTAGAGGAACTTCCATTACAATATAGAAAAGAATAATTATATCAAGTAGACATTGGTTTATGTGGTGGGTAAGGGACCCTATTATTCTGGGTGACCTAAGGATGAAAGAGATTGTTGTTCTGCCCTACTCATCACTTGGCACTAGAGTGTGTCTCTCTCTAGCTAGTGGCTTAGGAATGAATCTAGATCACCTCCCTATCAAATTAAGTATATACTGCTCTCTTAATGTTTCTCTACCACACATTTGGTATGTGACTCATAGTAGACTCCATACTGTTTCCACACCAAATGTGTGGTGGCGAAACGTCGCGGGAGCAATATATGCTTCATTGACGGGAAAGTGATATAGACTCCTTAGGAACATGGTATATTGAGAGTATGATATATATAGATGTCAAGATAATGTTATCCTTTATTTTCATGAATAGAGAAACCCAACTCACCGTATTTATAGTACACTTCCTATGTCACTTCTTGGGAGGGAATCAATTTCAATTGCATCAACCAAGCCTGCCAAGGAATGAGTACGGATCACCTCCCTGTCAATAAAACACATATTGTGACGTTTCTCAACCACACACTCGGTGTGCGACTTATGTTCGAGTGTTAATGAAATAATTCAAATATAGAAATTTCAATAGGTCCCATATGGGTCCCACACCGGCCAATTATATGGTGACAAAGCGTCAGAAAAGCAATGTGTGCTCCCTCGACGATGAGGCGATCCTAATTCTCTAGGAGCATAATATATTAAACGCATAATAGATTTGAAGATAATGTTATCTTCTATTCTGGTCGATAGAGAAACCCAACTCACCACCTAATAATACACTTCCTAGATGACCTCTTGGGACAAATCATCAACCAAAGCTCGCCATGCAAATCTGCAAGGTTGCAGGTAGTTTTTTTTTAATTTTTATTGATGGGGGTGGTTATGTGATATTAAGCTAAATTATGTCAGATTATTTTGCGAGGCTTGAAAAGAAAATTCATTAAATCGGTAAACCCAATGACCAAGTCCAAGTGCGCTCTCCTTCCAATGCAAATTGACAAGTAAACCAGAAACCCACCAAAGAGACTGAAACTTCCATGCAACATCCAAATCCAAAACGGGTAAGTGGGTAACTTTACTTACCCGGAAACTGAGGAAAAGGAATGTCTCTTACGCTTAACCATCACGCCCGCAAATTTTGGTCTAACAGCTGTTTTATTTTATTATGTTTGGGTGAAAGGACTGCCAGCTGTTAATCTGGGGGCGGAAAATAATTACCCACGACTGCCAAAACCAAACATGGTGCGCACATTAGTCATGCCTTGACTCACACCACACCACACCACTAGGAATTGGATTTCTCTCTTTTCTTTTCCCTGGTCTCGATTCTCGATCCATTTGGAGCTCGTGAAAAACACGCGAGAAAGCAAGTTGGTCTGGTTTGACGCTTTGACTGGCTGCTCCGAATTATTCCTAACTCGGTTTTCCAAACACTTGACCGTCAACTCACACCATGCTGTTCACTTGAACCACTTCTCCGCCAGTGGCCAGCAGCGACTACTTACTAGGTTTTCAAGAAGTGCCCAGAAATTTCTCCAGTTCTAACCGTTGTCACGATCCCTTGTTCTTGTCCCCTTGACTTCATTGCCTAGTTCCTACCTTTGACGTTTCGAATGTAGCACATAAATGCACCTTACTTCTTCATAGATCCAGGCCCATTACAACCAAGCCCACTAACAAAGCATGGCTGGGCTACGCTTTGTCATTCATAAACTCACTAGGGAGAATGGGAGATGAGCACAATCTTTTTGGGCCTCATCCAGGCCCATCCTAGGCCACATTCTCTCTGCTACGCGTGAGGCCCGTATTCCACTCCCTAGATACGAGGGCTTAAAATATCGGTGAATCGTTTTAGGAATCGTCAGGAATCAATTCAGATTTTAGCCCTGAACTCGGTATTCAAGCCATAATTCCCTCATTTACCGTTCAGGCTTAACGGTTCCTGGTTTTTACTCTTTTTGAGTCTCTGAACCGAGGCGCAGACTCGTTGGCGAGAAGTGCGTAACATGTTTGAAGTTAAAAACTGCCACAGGCAAGCCTGCAGTAATCAGTAATCAACGCCGGTCTTTTACTTTTTCTGGAATAAATCAACGCTTGTCCACAGCGGCGTGATGGCACTGGATGAGGCATGCTATCATTACTCAAGATTCCATCGGTCCATCACACCATCTCAAGTCCTGAAACTGCGACACGTCATCATTGTCTTGATGAAAACACCTAACTCGACGGCGAGAGATTATCGGGAGCAGAAAATCTTTGGTGAGATCGAAAAACACTCCACCAATCACATTTCGTCGCTGCTGGATTTATACGTTTCTCCAACAGTAACCAATGGAGATATACTTTGCCGACTTGACGAACGGGGAAAAGCTCAATTAACCTGGTTTTTTTTTTTTTTTTTTTTTGGGATCTTAAAGGCGGGAAATATATTCATTCTGATTCATATTTTATTTCAGTTCCGCGGTTCTCTTATCCCTCCTCCGATTCGATTCTTCCTTTTTTTTGGAAACTGATCTGAGTCGACTTCTATTCTTTCTTGCATCGAACGGCACTAGACGTTGATGGATTCTTCCAAATGCTGAGGTGAGCTCCCAAATTGATGTTTTCCTGGTTTTCGATCTATGAGCTTATTGTGCTTGCGTGAATTCGTGTGAAGTTGGAAATCTCAATCCGTTCCGAATGACTTAGCTATTTGCTCTCTGAAAGATTGCTTTGAGAACGATTTTTAGCCGTTCTTTTTGGTTACATTCCCTAAGTTTTGCTTGCTATCGTGTTTCTGGTTGTGTAGCCCTAGATCTTTGTAATTTGCTTAATAATATCATCGTTGGAGCGTTCGAGCTGTGAACAATGTGGCTTTAAAATGCGACCACTTGAAATAGTCATCTTTATAACCGAGTTCGTGAAGTGTCCTTATGTTATGTACAAACTTACATGGCTGTGAAATTTATAAGCTAACTACGTTCACTTGCGGCTCGTTTCTTTTGCTTATTGTCAGTAGACACACGTGTGCTTAGTGTTTTACCATTGCTACTGTTCTGTCGTGAAGGCTCACAAGAATGTATCTTGGGAAGTTGCTTGTTCATCCCATGTCACTTTTCAGATGATAGATTCATCATAGACCTAACAACATAAATCAAAGAATTGGTAACTGTGATTTATTTGACCACATAATCAAGGGGTTAATGGCTCAGTTTCTCAGTGGCAGATAGCACTGTAAGGTTGAGCACCATTGCAGGAACCGAACTACTGCGTTTCTTTCTAAAATTGAAGGGAGGCATAAAATGAAGAAAAAGAGGTTTGTGTATCTTTCACTGTATCCTGTGATCACAATAGAAAAAATGGAGACACAGGTGTTCTGGTGATTGTTTCTACTAGGCAAATACAAAAACGCATTCTCTGATGACAGGGATGGGCTGTAGTTTTGGGTTTAGTATGATTTGCTTGTGTCAAGTTAGACTTAATTTGGATGCCCAGTGGGTTATGTGGACCAATGGGTTTAGTATTTTTTTTTAATTGTAACGGGGGACTGTCATAAATCCAAATGTCAGGGACTTGGGTTTATTTGAAATTAGCAGGTTAATTTCTTTGTTACTTAGTGGTGTCTTTATTTGGTATGTTTCCCCCCTTTAATGTACATGACACAACTATTGCATGTTTGGGCATACTTTTATTAGTTTTAATTTAAATTTCTATTTTTGATGTAGTAAACTCCTCTTTATATTGTAAAAGCCACAGTACCCTAGCATGATTTGATTAATTGAAGTTGTGCTCTATTGCTTTGAAAATCCCATAGTGTGTGTTCATTTCAAAGTGGAATGACACCATTAGGTTTGATGAGTGATTGACCTAGTCCATAGGTGAGAGGCGATGGTCATATCCCCATAAACCCTTCTTCCCTACTAATGACTTCTTTTGTATGGTCGAAATGTGGTTAGATTTTCAAAGAATATGAAAACTCGTCTCAACTTGCCGTTCCAACTAGTTAGAGATTGTTGAAATCTGTCAAAGGAATGGTGCTTCTCTCTCTCTTTCTCTCTTTCTTCTTTTTTTTGTTTGGTGCTTGCTTTTGGTTTTGGATTGATGTTGCTGTGGTCAAATGGGCATGGTTTGCTTTGAAACTTTAAAGGATGCTTGTTCTAATATTAATAAGCAAACTCGAACTCTCAAGTTGGGGGAAGAAAAAAGAAAACCAAAATAATGGTTTGAACTTGAACCCTTGGTTGGCAATTAAGGTTGAATCCTTACTATAGACATGTAATATTTGTAGATTCTACACATAGCTTGAAACTTTGAATGACAAGAGTTGACAATAAAATTAGCTACTAATTGACAAGCAAAACATAAATTTAAGACTTGAAAGTTTCTACTATAAAAAAAATTACAGTCTTGTCTCGCAGATTAACTATGTCAACATTATACTCCCAACTTTCAACTATTGAGTACCAACTATAGTCATAGAATGTTAGAACCCTACTTCCTAGACTCCCAATTGTTGAATACACAGATATCCTGAGGAAAAGGTAGAGTCAACACTGCTGCAATCTTGTAGGAATGAGTGAATATAAGGCCAAGAGTGAAGAAAAAGTGTTTTTGCTTTCTCCAAACCAAAACAGGAAGTTTGAAGCCTTTTCTGTTGAAATTCTGAGCAGCTTGGTGCTAGCTATAGCTTCTTTAGTATAGGCATGTGATCCGTAATATCAAAATCTTGATGAGATCTCGATCGAGATATGACATTTTTATACCTCTTAGGCTGCGTTTGTTTGCTGGAATAAAAGTGGGGTGGGAAAATTCTTGAAAAAAGTGTAGATTTCTTACTTTTCCCTTAAATCCCAAAATTGTAGATTGTTTGGTTGTTTGGGTTGGGAAAGAAAGAGACAAGTTTCCTTGATTCAAGGAAACTTGTCTGGTGATGTGGCACCTCAACTTTCCCACCCCAAGCCATTTTAAAACCCCATAAATTTGGTGGGACTTTGTGGGAAAGTTTGGAAAAGTAAAAAGTGGGACCCACCACTATCACTTTTCCACAAAACCCTTTCATTTCCTTTCCTTCTCCCCCACCCCACTACACATGGGACCCACATGTTTTTTTTTTTCCCACCCACCTTTGCAAACAAACGCAGCCTTATGGTATCTTTTCTTTCTGAAAACCTTCATGGCACTATTGTAATTTGTTGTTTGTCTAGAGGATTCCAAGGTCACATTTCTCTAGGTTTATATTTGTTTGTTTGCTTTTTTTTCTTCTTTTTTCTTTCTTTTGTCCATTCTCTCTCAATCTGCTGAGGTTGAGAGCAATCCCAAGCCTGAGTAGCTTGATGGAACTTATTCTTGAATTGATTTAAAGCATGAAATTAGTGAAGATCATGGCTGTAGATAAGACTAAGGGTGAATTTAAAATGGCTAAATTAGGAAAATGCCATCAATTGTGGCATGATGTAGGCAACTTATAGGATCTGGTGGTGTCCCTGCGCACCTTCTCTCTTTTATTTATTTTTATTATGAAAAAGTGAAGTGTTAATTATATTGTAACCCCAAGATGCAAACAACTTTGCAAATATTGCCAAATATAACATTCCAAACCTTGTGTCTTACTCAACCTTGAAAAATATTATTTGCTGATCTTGAAAAAAAGTACTCTTGAATGATTGCCGTTTCCATTGTATTGAACTTAGGAATTTGTTTATGATACTTTTCTGCTATCTGTACTGGAAAAGTTTGATGTTCAAGAGTGAATGAGAGATGGAAAGGTTCGTTTAACACATGATTGCAACCCATTTGGCTGTTCCTTTTCTTTCTGATTTTGTTTGCCTTTCATTCTTTCAATTGCGTATTCATCTCTGTTTCCATGTGTCGGGAAAGATACAGGCATAAATTATTGAAAATCTATTTGATCTTTGTTGCAGGAGTCTGAGTTATTTGACTTAAAAAAAATTAGAATTTACAGTGGGTTTTTTATTTTGAACAGGTAATGCTTTTTTGTTAAATTACCATATCATCATTATTTCTTTGATTTTGATGTTGTCATTATAAAATTAATTCCTTCAAAAATAAATTGTGTTTCATAATCAATGCTTATGACCAGTTGCATATCTGATGCTTATTAGAAAATGTTTCTTTTAATAAACTTATTGCAGGTGTAGAATATGGATGCTGTTTCTCAGTCAGAAGAGAACCATAACACGAGGAGAAGTTCAAGCCCCATTAGAAGTATAGCACATGACCATGAACATCGCATGGAACATGTACAAACTGAAATTACACAAGAAGAAAACCAACAACTTGGCACTGAACATGGTCATAGTGATAATAGACCACAAGAAAACAATCAATCTGGCTCAGAAATTATACTAAGTGGAAATACAAAAGAAGAAAACTCTCAACCTACCTCTGAACATGTACAAAGTGAGTGCGCACCACAAGAAAATGATCAGCTTGGCTGCAAACATGTACAAAGTGGGTCTGAAGAAACTATGTTGGGTCAGGGAGTTGGTTCTACTAATATCCAGTCAGTGGAACCTCTAGCCAGGGACGTAGGAAAGAGTTATCCTAGTTCTTCACGCAAGAAAACTAAAGTCCACCTTGGTTCACAGAAAAGAACATATATGTTAAGATCTGCAGTTGGTAGTGCTAGAGTTCTTCGGTCAAGGTCCTGTGGGGCCTCTAAAGCTCCTGTGCATCCTGTTGCAGCTGATAAGTCAGTGAATGTTACAGCCCAGAAGAAGAAAAAATCAAAGAAGAAATCAACAAGCAGAAAGTTAAATGATGAATTCTCAAGAACTAGGAAACGCTTAAGGTACTTGTTGCATCGAATGAGCTTCGAGCAAAGCCTGATTGATGCTTATTCTGGCGAAGGTTGGAAAGGACAAAGGTTTGTATCTGGTAGATAGATTGGACCCCACATCTCATTTCAAAGGCAGTATTTTGGATCTTCTGATTATGATTTCATTGGGTTGCTAACGTTCAACCATTCAGGATTTCCTTGCTTACTGATGTTCAATGGCAGAAACACGTTTTTGTTAGTATATTGATTTTGTCATTTCTTATGATTGAATTTTGCTGATATCTAAGCTGCATCAAGTCATCAAAAATCAAAAATCAAAATTTGCCACATAAAAAAAAAATCCTATATTAAGTGATCGAATATCCATATTAAGGCAGATAAAGTTGTCAAAATCAGCATAAATTAGAAGATATCAGAACTGGTGAAGTCTGATGCAGTCAAAACTCACATTTGGTTTATACTGTTCTCAGAATTGATCCTGGCATATCTAGTCTCATATTTGTTCTCAGAAATATGATCTTATTCATCAGTGGTTAAACTGCTCTTGATGTTAAGAGTGTTCTGGTTGTATAGAAACTTTAATTGGTCAAATTATTTTACTTTTTATATGAGATTTTTCGTATTAGATAGAGCACAAAACCAGCTTTTGGACAAATCCAAGATTGCTTAAGGTTGGTTCATATTGGAGGGGGTAATCTATTGGTCAAACCTCATTTGGGAGATATGTGTGTGTGTATGCTGTCTTTTTACATAGCAAAATTAATATTTTTTTTGGGGGAGCCGGGGGGGGGGGGTTTAGTGATGCTTTATTATATTAAGATCTGTGGATTTTTTTAGATTTGAGAAAACACCCAATCATTAGAAAATCAAAGTTTTCACTTACTGTTGAAAATCCAGTTTTTTGTTGTTGAACTAGGGGGAAGTTGACCTTTTATCCTTTTGGAATTTTAGTTTTTATTTATGATTGTTTGGTTGAAATGGGGTTTATGTGTTTTCTTGCATATAGTTTTAAGGAATGCCAGATGTTTAAAGCTGATGATCTGGTCCAGATGTGGCAAGTTTGACCTTACCTTCCCTACGAATGATGTGGAGTTCACTGTTAAAATGAAATAAAAAAACAATATTTGGCATGAATAAGTTTAGTACTACTAAAACCAATGCTTTGCGTTAAGGTGATGATCACCTAGACCCCAAGAAAACCATTTGGATACCAAAGTGGTGCCTTGACAACTATGGCTAATAGCATTGCTTCATCATATTATTACTTTCTGCAGCAGTGCAGGCACTCCAGTTTGTTGTTGCATGGGTGCTGGTTGACCATTTTTGTTACTTGATTTATGGCCTACTTCTTGGGGGGTCTCAAATCACTCTCTAATCCTTGTTCAATGACTTGAGGGCAGCTATGTAAATTGGATTCTATCTTCCATTCTAGTGGAATCCATACATGCACTATTGTCTATTGCTGCAACTTGCAATTCCTGTGTAGCTCCCTTGATTCTTTCGGTATTTCCAGGTTGCACCATTCCCTGTTGGTTTAGCTGTTGATCCTTTTTTATCAGCTGAATTTGCCTCATTGATTTTCCTCCATCTTGTCACCTGTTTTGCACTGATCCAGTCCAGTTTCACACTTTCTTGTAGTCTTGTTGTGTAGAATCCACACTCAAGAAACTGATTCTGGGAATGATCACATTTCCTTAGGGTGTCTTTGTTTGACGGAGAAGAGTGAAAAAGGTATTAAATAGAGAGACAGTTGTACTTTTTCCCAAAAATTACATATTTGTTGAGTCTTTGGTTACATGGGTGGGAAGCTTTCTACAAAACCTCATTTCTCGTGAGGTGGCACTCCTATTTTTCCCTCCCCCATTCACTTTCAAATTCCGCACTTTCTGTGAAAAATTACTTTTGAGACTCTCTCTCCTCACATGTCCTTCCCCCCCCCCCCCCCATTAAAACGCTGCCCAATCACCTTTTCTTCTGTCTCCTACTATATTCCACCCCACTATGAAGTGCATATTCCATGATGTGCTTACATTGTCTTCTTTTTTTAACCAGCAAATGTGGGGAATAATCTCTTTTACCTTGACTTCTGTAACCAAGCCTCCTTCGGTCGCTTTACTTCAACCTTTGGTCACGGAACAAGCAAGCTATCAACTCCTGCCTATACTATCACAGGATAAAGACATACTAATGCACCCACCAATTGTGGGAGATGGTCGGAAGATTTCGATATAGGATGATAATTGGATACCCTCTTCATTAAATTTCAAGGTTTAAATAAGGAAACTGGATTTTTGTGACGTGGAAAAAGTGTCGGACCTGGTTGACCCAATCAACATAAGTTGGAGAGAAGATTTGTAGAGTAAGTTTTTTCCATGGTTCACAATCTCGCTTTTGACACCTATCTCTCTCCCTCAAAAGAGAGATCTCACTCAAGCTGGTAAGATCTCGCTTGAGTTGTCGAGATCCACTCTAGTGAACGTAAGGGCCCATCTCAAGGGGTTTGAAGGGTCAGGTTGGGCTCAAGGTTGGTATTTAGCCTATGTTTGGCCTTCTAAATACACTATTGACCTTAGATTGTGAGTAGACAACCCTAAGTATGAATTCTAACTCAACCCTAGGTTTGAAACCCAAATGCTGCAGGAATGAACACGCAAGGTTATAAAACATAAAATATAGAACCATTAGGACACATAAATGAAAAGTAAGTGATAAGATACATCAAATAATTTAAGTAGCAACATAATTCCACCCATATGTGTATGATACAACATCACATTCTCGACTCTCGATACATCATCACATTCTCGACTCTTGAGAGTACAATAATACAACTATCAAAACTTCATAATAGAAGTGTTGGTATGGCTCATGCTTCATATTTTGTTGCTGACGACCTTCCCTTGGACACACACAGGGGCCTTGACAGGGGTTGCTGGGGGTAGTGCCCCTAGGCTTGTAGAGGCCTTATATGATTATGGGCCTCGAGATTTCCTTTGCAGTTTGGGCTTGGGCCCATGAATAGCTGTTGTGGCCTTGGTTGAAGACCAACTTCAAATGGCCTTATTTGGTCTTCCTTTTTTTATGTAGATCTGCTAAACCTTGATGCAGGTCAACATTGAGCGTCAATTTGACAAAAAAGAGAGGAAAAAATGGAGGTTTGGAAGGTCTCAGCGAGTTGGGAGGCGAGAGAGAGCGAGACAAGTCGAGAGGCAAGTTGGGAGATGAGAGAGAGCAAAACAAGTCTTCTCGACTTGTTTCGCTCAAGAGATGACATTTAAAGTGGCTGAGTCGACCGAATCTCAGTTGAGATTTACTCAAAGGAGATCATGCTGACTTGCTATCTCAAAATAGTGAGATCTCACAAGATCACAAACCATGATTTTTTCTACCTATTGACAAGGAAAGAGTCCAACAAATCCGACTAATCTTGCTACCTCAAGAAGACTGTTTTGTGTGGGGAGGAAGCAAATCAGGTAAGTTTCAATCAAATCTATGTAATATTCTTATTAATAGGCAAGAGCATCATAGGGATCAGCAGGTGAATTGGAATCAGCTCAAGGACAGGCATTGGAAGAGGTTGGAATGTTAAAACTTTGCCAACAACTAAGGTTTTCGTATGGAAGTGTTTTTCTAATGGCATTCCAGTAGGCAGTGAGTTTACTAGGCGTCACATTCCATATGAGAAGCAATGCATTAGATGTGGAAGTGAGTTGGAACAATAGATCACATTTTGATTAACTGCCTTTTTTCAAGGGTGATTTAGTTCAGCTCTCAAGTGGCTTTTTCTCTTCCAACCCCGGGGGGGGGGGTTGACTCCATCCAGCAGTGGATTATGAACTGGGATGGGATTTTTAGTAGTGACAAAAAATTTTGCTCAACATAAGTTTGCTTTAGCCACTTCCATTATTTTGTATATATGGAGGGTTAGGAATGAGTTATTTTTAATAAAATCCATTGGCCCCCAGATGAGATGCTGAGGTTAGTGAATAAAGCTTTTCAGGTGTTTGTTGCAGTCGCTAATTTTTCAGTGAAATACACCTTTGCTGCCTATAATCGAGTGCAGTTGAAAGGTGATAGATTTGTTTGGCTCTGTCCAAAGAAGCGTTTTGTCAAAGTAAAATTGTGATGGTGGTTGGCAAGAAGAAAGCAATCGAGGGGGTACTGGAGCGTTATTAGAGATGAAAGAGGTAGATTATTAGCAGCATTTTCAAGTAGAGTTTATTGAAATTCTTCTTGTAGCTGAGGCACTTGCTCTAAGATCAGGCCTAATATGAGCTCGTCGTAAAGGTTTTCAAATTTGGAGGTGTAAGTGGATTGTTTGGATCTGCTGAAGATGATCATGAGGGAATCTCCCCCATCGACAGAAGATTTGGAAGACATTTTGGGTATTACACAAATATTTGATCTATGTAATTTTTCCTTGGTTCCTAGACCCGCTAACTTGGTGGCAGATTCTTTATCTAGGCTGGCCCTTTCAGTGATACTCTAGTCTGATTGGCCTCTGTCCAATCATGGCTTTTGCATGTGTAATGTAGAAGCTATGTGTATGAGCTCTTTATGTCAATAGATTTTCTTTTCACCCCAAATAAATAAATAAATAAATAAAGCTTCTCAACCGGAGGGAATTGAACAAGAGATGAAACCTCAATCCAATCTCTATTCCCAAGCCGATGCTTTGGCTTACTTGCCCTGCTTTCGGGGTGGTCAACTGCCCTACTTCTTTCCCTGGTTTTTGTTTCCTATTAGCTCCTACGACCCCTTCCACCTCTACTATTACTCGCATGCCTGTGCCTGTACTATTTCTGGCATTAATTCTTTTATGATCCGCTTAACATTCTAACCAATGCTAGCCACCAAAAAGCTACACATGTATTTGGGGCCCACCTCACAAGTTTTCTTCCCTGTTATATAAGTCAAAAGAAACCTTAGGGCTAGTGGCACCGAAGCTGAGAATTCAACTAACTTTGCTTCTTCTGTAGGCTAAAAGGGAGTACGTGGTGCATTAGGCTCCTGCCACTACAGGATCTGGGGAGGCTCATAATGCATGCAGCTTTTTGCCCCTGGCTTTCACTGAGAGGTTGTCTTCGATCATGGTCTACCACTTTGCCCTTCAAACATTCGCATATCCACAATATCCATTCTATGCATAGGCTGGTCCTTAACTGCATAGCAGATTCTGGATATTTACGTAAGAGTATCATTTGAATGTCTTTGTTTACTCTTTGGTGTGATTTTAAGTTAGGTGTATTAAATTGTGGTCAGTCTGTTGATCTGTCATTATTGAATTTCGGCTGGTGGCCATTACTGGAACATTTTTTACTCCTGAGGCTAATTGAATTTTCTGGTGATGAAGACTTGGGATGTTTGTGGTCTCTTGGCTAGGGATTAAACTTATGTTCTTTACCCTTACACATGTACTTCTCTTTTTAGTTATTTGTTTCTTGTTCTTAGTGTAACCTTCTATAAATCTACGCAGTTCAGAAAAGATTAAGCCTGAGAAGGAGCTTCAACGTGCCAAAACAGAAATTTATATTTGCAAAAAGAAAATACGCAACTTGTTTCAACATATTGATTCTTCATGTGCTGAGGGAAAGCTCCAGGAATCTTTATTTGATTCTGATGGACAAATCTCCAGTGAGGATGTAAGCTAAGTCATTGACCTCATAAGCTTGGTTTCACTTCCTAATTCTTTAGCTGTTGTTTATTGTTTTGTTATATACATCAATAGTGGATGAGCAGTACTCTTGGAACAGCAAATGCTGAGATATATATCCATCTTATGGCAGATATTTTGTGCCAAATGCGGGTCCAAAGACTTGACTACCGATAACGATATTATACTTTGTGATGGAATGTGTGACCGTGGGTTTCATCAGATGTGTTTGGAACCCCCATTGTTAAAAGAAGAAAGTAACTCTCAAACTGTTCAACTGTAGTCATATTGCTACTTTGAACCAGTGGTTAATTTGGTAACACGTTTCTACGTTTTCTGCTGTGCAGTTCCTCTTGGAGATGAGGGCTGGTTATGCCCTGGATGTGATTGCAAAGTAGATTGCATTGACTTGCTTAATGACTCTCAAGGAATTGATCTCTCTGTTGATGATAACTGGGAGGTTGATTGTGAAACCTCTAGTCTCTTTTCAGTCCATTGGGTAAATGTTATATTTTTCCATCCTTGAATGTTTTGCCTTTCTTCTATGTGTGCAGAAAGTTTTTCCTGAGGCAGCCGCTACTGTAGCTGTTAAGCAAAATGATGACTTAGGATTGCCATCAGATGACTCTGAAGATGATGACTATCACCCTGATGGTCCACAGGATGACGGAAAAATCCAGTCAGAAGACTCAAGTTCTGAAGAATCTGACTTCTCCTGCATCTGAGGACTTAGAGGCTTTACCCAATGATGACCCTTTCATGGGACTTCCTTCTGATGATTCAGAAGATGATGATTTTGATCCTAATTGCCCAGATGATGATGAAAAGGTGAAGAGGGAATCCTCAAGTTCTGATTTTACTTCTGACTCTGAAGATTTCAGTGCTTCAGGGGGGGATAGCAAATGTTATGGCGCTGATGATGTTCCTGAATCATTGTCAGTGGGTGATGCTAAATCCACCAGATGTTCAGGGGAAACATCCACAGTAGTTAAAAAGAAAAAACAATCAGTTGATTCTGAGCTTCAGTCCCTTCTGGAGGCAGATCCAAATGCTATTCTTCCTTCAGGAAAAAGGAGTGTCGAGAGGTTGAACTACAAGCAACTGCATGATGTAAGTTCTCATCTCTAGATTCCTGTCTTCTATAATGTTCTTCAGTTGGTCATTTTTTAATGTGCCATGGTGATATCTCGCTGGGCAGCTGGAAAGAAAATGGTAAGAAGCACTATTGACCCCTCCCCCTGTTACTTGGTCATGAATAGATTCGACATCTGATTGAACTCAATGCGGTATCTGGCTCCCCAATGTGGACATGGATTTTGTAACTTGAGATTCCGTGAATTACCTGATTACAGGACGCATTTAAAAAATTTTTCTCAGGTTATTTTGGTTAGTATCAAGTATCAACTGATGTGATATGATACAATTTTATTAATACCAATCTTCATGTCCTATATGTTTGTATTACGGTTGGTACCTTAAAGATACAACACATTTTGGTCAAGTATCAGCCAGCATGGTATGGTACATAAACTTGCTGCTCATGGATCTCTTACAAAAGCCAGGTGATCGGTTGCTGGATCAGATGGTTCTAAGCTTAAAACATTATCTTGGGGTTGGGAATAGTGCATTGGCAGAAAGTGTTCAATAAGAACACCTTGGTTGGTGATTATGTATGAATGTAAGTAGCGGATAATGGTCTTTTTCTTTTCAATTATGAAAAATACATATAATTGTGTGTTAATTGATCCCTTCATATTATAAATTGGTGACAAGTCAATCAGTTTAGCCACTATGGCTGCTTTCAGAATATTGACTATAACACATACTCATAAATAATAATAAATTAAAATGGGGGATTAACAAACTTGTACTCCACAATAAACAAACTTTGGAGAATTTCACCGAGTGCCAATGTGTTGATGTCTTGCACCATTTTGCCATTTGCATATGATATTACAATAGAAACTTTTATAATGGCTATATGACTTAATATTTTAAATCATTTTTTTATTGGTATAGAATTTTTTAATCTATTGGAAAATAAATAAATGGATGCTTCTGCAGAATTTGGATTTGACAATTACTGCTTGATAAGTAAATCAATTGTTCTTTCAATAATTGGAAAATATTTTAAAGCCTTTGGGTAGGTGGCTGGTCCACCCAGTTCCTGATGCAGTAGGAAAAGGGTTGGAGAGAAATGCAGAACAAAAGCAATACGTGATGGGTTTCCATATGATTAAAATGATGGGTTTACATGCTTTTATATTGTGAACGTATAAAAGGATCTCTAAAAAAAATTTGCTGTTACATCCCTGCCTTGTCATCAACCGTCTACTCTGCCCATCTTGATCTCTTTCCTGAATTGAACGATATAGCCTCAAATGAATGAGAGCTAGCTTTTCCATGATCTTTAAGAGAACCAGCTTATATGGGACTGAGAAAGTATTTCTTGAAAATTTGGTTATGGGCTTGGGGGGGGGGGGTGTCTTTGTGATATGGGCTGTGATGTGATGATTTTGCTAGTTAGGATTGATGTGGTTAATATAGAATGGCTTAGCAATCACAAATGCAATGGTTAGGTTTGGTTTTAGGGGAAACAGGTTAGGTTTCCAGGGGCATCAGAGATACTTACCATCCAATAGGAATTTGGAATAAATTTCCTGAGATGGAAAACTGGGGTCTAGAGGTGTCATAAAGGGTTGAAACTTTGGATGGAAGGTAGGTAATGATATGGGGATATGATCCCTCAATTTTGGATGGATTTTGATGGTTAAATTAGAAAATATGAAGGTTTTTATTTCAGGGGTTTTAGGGGATACAAAAATTCAAGAAAATATTTTTATCTTTAAATTGGGTGATCAGAATGGGGTCAACTGGTATCTGAGGTCACTGGCGTTGGGGGGGATAATGTACCTATAATGTAAGACAAATCTGCTAGTTCAATTGGTATAGATTTGAACTTTAAATTTCAATAAAAATAAAAAGGGTGATATGAGAAGGATGATGGAGTGTAGGTTGCCAAGTACCTGGATGAAGGAGCCTTGTGAAGCTTTGGATTGAATGATGATGGGGTTTGTAGGTTGTCAATTCAGCCACATGAAGAATATAGGTTAACTGTTCTTCAATCTTGGACCTTCCAAATTTAAAAAAAAAAAAAAAAAAAAACACGGTTGCTTTGGCAACGCACAAGAGGATACTAATCCAATGCTGGATCTGCATTATTGAATCTCAGTGACTTTGATCCATCAGATGGCAGAACGACAATGAACTCCTTGTTGGGACGGAGACTTGCAAGATGACTGCTTTGCCTCAAAGACTGTAATTTGGATTCACAAAATTTTTCATCTTCCTTCACTAATTTGTGCAAAAACCAGTTTCATTGTGCTTGAGGAGGCTGTTGTGATATTGATGAATAGTAGCTTGATGTGTTTTCCTGTATGATTTATCTTCTTAATCAAATGCAATCTTCAAGGTAAATCAATTGTGTGTTGTCTATTAATTTTATCTCCGTTTTTTTCCGGCTTCATTGTTTGTCATTCCCTGATTTTAAAGGTAACATATGGGGACGTTCCTTCTGATTCAAGTGATGATGAAGATTTTACTGTCGGAAATGCATCAAGAAAAGGGAAGAGCAATGCTGTGAGTAATTGTTCTGTATCACCAAAGACAAAATTTACCACCTCCGCAAATGGTACTAAATATACAAAGCAAAACTCAGGAGAGACTGAAAATACTCCAAAAAGAAAAACTCGCCAGGAGCCCAATGTTGAAGGTGCAAATGAGTCAGCACATGGTAGATGCAAAGATGGTTCAGAGCCTTGCTCTTCTGGGAAGTTGGCTACTGCATCACCATCTAGACTTGGATTTGTCGTAACAAAGGTATTATGTTTTAACTTCCTTTTCCTCTCTCTCTCTCTCTCTCTCTCTCTCTCTCTCTCTCTCTTTTTAACAGTGAAGATTATGACCTACCTTCAGTATTATGTAGAAACCATGTGGTATTATTTCTCCCTTATATCAATATATTACACCTGCCTGGGGAAGATACTGTCTTCTTACTGGTATGCACCATATGAATATTGTGGTTTTCTCTTCTTGCTTATGGTTCACTTTAGAAAGTGATCATCAGCAGAAGTTTAGTCTTAGAATTGGTGCTTGATCGAGTCACCAGGACTATTTTTATTTTGACCTTTACTGTGGTCAAGAAGTGCTCCAACTTTGTAATGGATAAAGAAGGGCCAAGATCACTCATATGATTTGGTGAGGGATAAAATGATACCAGTATAATTAGTGAAAATTTATTTAGTAATCACCTCTCTAAAGAAAAATATGTTACCTATAAATGTACCTCAGTCCAATCTTCTTTGTTTTGAGAAGAAGGGCCTTGTTGGTTTGTAGATCCAGCCTGGTGAAGAGAATGATTATGGGACATTGGAGTGGTTGTTCGGGTTAGTTGCTAACTAATCAACCATGAGCCCCTAGATCAATCTGATAATTATTGTATTGCACTTTATTCTCCAGCAATTAAACTCTAGAGAAATGCTTGCGATCATTTCTTACCTTAAAGGGTCACTTTTTTCTTCTTCTTTTTTTTGTTGTTGGGGGCGGGGGGTTGGAGGTGGATTTACATGAAGTAATTTTTTTGTTTTATTTTTATTTTTTTATTTCCCCCCCCCCTCTAAATAATAGTTGTGGTATAGAATGTAAGTCACAACAACAGCAGCTGACTGCCAAATCCAAACAAGCACTGTGAGAAAGTAACAACTTAAAGGGACTTGTATAAAATGATGTCTCGATTGACTAATCCAGTGCCCCCTCTACCAACCTCATGACATAGAAGTTAACCCCTTAATGTGAGCCTGAAGCCAATGTACAAACACCAAGTTCTAGCATCTGAAATATTTTGAAACCTTCATCTTATTCCAAGTGCCCAAACTTTCTGGGATTTTAACCCTGGTTTTTCCTTTTTGGATGAATAATAACTATATAAATCAGCAAAGCAAAGAATGAACAAGTGGATGACAAGAGAGGGGGGGGCGGCTTCAAGCAAGAGACTTGATAGAAGAGCTAAGGCCCCATGAGACAACAATGAACCTATTCCTAGGGTTATCATCAACTGGGGGGTGGGAACTAGAAAGTAATCTAGAAGAAACATCAAAACATATCTCTTTCCAAATCATGTCCAAAGAGCAAGATTTGAAAGTCCATCTCCTAAGGTTGTGCTCCACCACAGGTGGTGGACAATGGCAATGAAAACTAGCTTACCAATCCAATCGCATATGGAGGAGCCTAAAAAGTTTTTCAAAATCCAAGACCAAAGAGCAAAACCAAAAGACCGTCTCAAACAGGGCCAAATGGAGGCAAGGGCTTTTCCCCATTGGGAATGGGTGGGAATGGGAGAAGGGACAGGTGAAGAAAAGGTGATTGATGTCCTCTAAACCATTCCAACATAGGGTGCAGTAAGGGCTAACTGGGATATGGTAGCTAATGAGGAAGAATTGGGTGAGGAGGGTCAGGTTAAGAGTTCTCCAAAGAGTGAATGAGTGGCGGGGATGTGGTCTTTTTACCAAACTAGGGGAGGCCAAAGGATTGGGGAGGAGGGCAAGCAAAGCAAGTTCTAAGCAAAGGATGTGGAGAAAGATTTAGTGTGAGAGGGGATCCAAACAGTGAGGTCATGGGGAAAGTCAATTAAGAGGGGGGGGGGGAGATTGGGGCAGAGAATCCCAAACTTGTGTGAGATTGATAAGACCCTACTAATCCCTCTGAAAATCAATACAAAAATACAAGAATTAACAAGATAGAGCTGGTTTTAATGGTGCTAGTCACCCCCAACACCTCATGGTGCCCCTCAGCCTACGGCTGCCCAAGAAACACTCCAATATCATTTGATCCCCTCCCCACTCAATTTTCACTCTATTTATTACCCCTCAACTAACCCTAATACTCTCTCTTCTCCACATGGTGTCATCCTAGGGCCCTAACAGAGACTAGGTTGGGGGAGAGATGACCAAGAGCCATTAGTGATAAAGGTGAAGAGAGGGGTCTACTTTAGGGTTGTCTCATTAGTTGCATAGGGACCAAAGAAGGTGAAAAGAATACTTATCAGATGCCATGGATTGAGCCAAAAGTGGGTGGAAGACTTGGTAGAGATTTAGATCGAAATGGCGGAGAGATCATGCAGTCGAGGAGGAGGAGGAGGAGGAGATTCCTCCAGACCTAGGAAGGGTTGGGGGGATGGCAGTAGTCCAAATAGAGTAAGATTTGAGAAGATAGGAGTAGACCCAGTTAAGCTAAATTGAATCTTGCTTGGAAGCGATGTTCCGAATGAGTTTTAGTAAGACCTCTTGGATGCAGTGAATCCCCAAACCCCCTTTAGGTTTTGGGCGACAAGTGTCTAATCAACTAATGGGGTAAAGGAAGTGGGAGGATCCTGACCTTTTCAAGGAAAGCACAAAAGAGGAATTTCATGGCATGAATGGTAGATTTGGGGATAGAAGATGCCACACTACTAGAGATAAAAAGATTCGGAGGACTGAGTGAATGAGCACTACCCTACCAACGAAGGAGAGAAGCTTGTCTTTCCAAAGTTTGAGCTTCTTACAAATCTGGTAAAGCATCGGGGTGCAGTGGTGGCTAGTGAATCTACCAGGAATAAAAGGAAGGCCAAGATAGACTCTAGGAAAGGAGCTAGGCTTAAAAGAATGAGCCACAGGAGGGTAGAGCGCACCGAATCAAAGACATTGGAGAGGAAGAGGGTAGACTTATCAAGGTTGACCTGGAGCCTAGAAAGGGATTTGAAGAGGGAGAGGCCTGAGAAGATGTAGGAGATGGAAGACTGGTTGGCTTTTGAGAATATCATGAGGTCATCTGCGAAGGCGTGGTGGGTAAGCTTAATCCTGGTTTTTTCTCGAACCGAAAACTAGAAATCTTGAAGTTTATCAAAGTTGGGAACCCCTTGTCCTAAGCTTTTTCTCTTATGTTGTATATGGTTATCAAACGGTCATTGTTATGTACATACTTTCTCGGTTCCAACTTCCAAGGCAACAAAATGCCTTGTTAATACTTAACAAATTTATATCGATTTATGTTTGTTGCTAGTTTTTCAATTAAAATGCTTATACTATAGCCTGTGCTTTAAGTCTGGAGAGAGCCTCTCATCATAACTAGGGGTAAGGCTGCCCTCAAGACCCTGCAGTGGTGGGAAGCCTTGTACACTTGGTAGACTCTATTTATTAAGTTAGATGACAACTATCCTGGGTGAGGTTTAAAGTATCAGTATTAAGTATCGTATCGGTCATGTGATTTTAAGAGACGTATTGTCTCGTACCAATTATTGTATTATACTGATTGATACATTTTGGTGCAATCCCATACATGGCTCGTAAAAGGAAAAAAGAGAATATGAATAGTGCAGGAATAGAGGCTGGTGCTAGGAAATGGCGGTTAAGTATCATACGAAAGAAAAATAACAGATGGATTATCATAACCACTAAGAACTTTCTTGTCCACAAAAAACTTAAGAACAATCTTAAGCAGTAGGTCATTATGACAACTAACCGGAAAGAGATAGAGGAACGGGAAGAGAAATTAGAAGGAGAAAAGGGAAGACAATAATGCTATGTTCATTCACATTCTTCTCTGAGAGTTATAGAGGAACAGAAGCTACTAGATACATCTCTAACAAATGAAAATAACATAACAGTTACGATTTCTCCAGACAGAGGACGACTGACTGTAACAACTATGGGACCCACAATTGCTGATTCCGATGCCACGGTGCCTGGAGACTCATGTTTGGTAGCCAAACAACAATTCGTGAAGGATCATGTTCCTCTGTCTCTTTCCTGTTAATTGTCACAATGACCTACTGCTTAAGATTGTTCTTAAGTTTTCTGTGGACAAGAAAGTTCTTAGTGGTTATGATAATCCGTCTGTTATTTTTCTTTCGTATGATACTTAACCGCCATTTCCCGGCACCAGCCTCTGTTCCTGCACTATTCATATTTGGAGATTGATATGTATCATATCGGCTGTATCCAATATGGATACATACTGGCTAGTATCATGTCATTTCATGGGATACTTTAAACCATGATTCTGGGTGGCATGAATTTGCTTTTCTAGGGACCGTGTCAATTAGCAATCCACATTTAAATAAAATTTACCTCTGAGTACTTGTCCCCTGTGACTTGTGAACATTGTTGATCAGTGATATAAAACATGTTTTTCCTTTATTAGTTGTCTGTGGAATTATGTTTTATTTTTGTTGGAATTGCTATATGAACTCTTCTAATTTTCAACTTCTCATTCAAGTATGCGATAAAATTTTTGCAATGCAGAGGCTATCTGAGTCATTGAGAGAAAACCAGTATCCAGATCGAGCAACGAAAGAGAAATTGGTGAAAGAACTAGGAATCACAATCCGGCAGGTCTCTAGTTTTTTATTTAATTTTTAATTGGAGCAAGGACTCTAGGTATTTGCTTCTGACTGCTGCTTTATACCTGCCTTATTATGTTTTTTGGATACTTAGGTTAGCAAGTGGTTTGAGAATGCTCGCAGGAGTTTGCGCTTATCAGCAAATACTGGAGTAAGCCAGGCTGAAACAACTTCCTCAAACAAGGAGATAAATAGTGAACCTGCTAAAGATGCAAAAGATAATGTTGGTGAAGATAAACGATTCAGTAAAACAGGGTCTGGTGAGGATGTTGGCACAGATTGTAGCGGTGGAAATGGGAGAACAAAATCAGCCCCAGCAGAAAGCAGTCAGAAGAAACCAGCTGCAAGGAAGTCCAGAAAGAGGAGGGGTCCAATGAATGATGAAAAATCAGAAGGGAAGAGAAAGAAGCCAACAAAGGCTACTAATGAGGAATCACGAAGAACCCAAGCAACTTCACTAATTAATCAGAATCCAAAACCAGAACTGAAGCAACCTGTGATCCAGACCAGAAGTAGAAAATCTGCCTCATGACCTAGGATAACCTGTCCCTCCCCAAGATGGAGTACAGATAGGCCCTGGATAACTTGCTGATCCCACGCTCTCATTTGGCACGGAGATTTGCTTCGTTTGACATTGGTGAGTTATCTCTTTGAATTAGAAAATTGATGAGTTTACCTTCAAAAACTAACCCAAATTGTCCGCTTGACTGGGATTGATCCTGTTGGATAATTTGAAAGAAAGTACATTATACAGGACGTGGGAGTGAAGGTAATGGAACCCTCCACATAAAATGATGCCATGGATGATGAACCGGTTGTTCTGGGATCTCACATCATTTACCCCAAAGTACTTAGGAAGTCGAACTAGGTGACCCTTTTGGATAGGGCAATTAAACAGGCTTCAGGCGGACAATTTGATGGTTATCTGGCGATTCTGATGATCTCTTCCATCCCAGAGTTTTGGAGGAGGAATTACTACTGGAGAGGCTGGGAACGTTTTCTGTTATTCTGTCTTTGTAAGGCTCTATTTATTTTCTAGCATTTTGTCCGTCAAGTTAGATTTTTGTTGTGGAATAATGTTAGATGTTTTGTTTTTCTGGTAGTAAGATGTTTTGTTTTTGAAGTTACTTAGAATATAGAATATTTAAAATAAACATCAAAGTTCATTAGGATATCGGTTGAAATTAGGGGGATTATTAGCTACATGGACAATGTATAGTTCATTACGATCTTGAGTTGTTTTTCTAGGCTTACAACAGACCGTGCTGGTAGTTATTCAAATGCTTATTGCGAACTTATTGAAACTCTTCGACTTTGTTCCCTTCTCAGTTTGGCTTTTTCTGGGGAGAATAATGTGATATCAGGTTTAGTAATCAATTTGAGTTTATCCCTTTTACATAACTTTCCAATTTAACTTGATAGTTTACCCCTAAAAAATAAAAAATAAAAAATAACTTGGTCAAAGTATGTAATAATAAGTGTTCGGGATTTGTTAATGAGCTTATCCCTGGCACATAGCATCATGGCTAAGGGATGGAGCATTGCACAGCAAAATCGGTTGCAAGCAATGTGGTATGGGAATGGTGTTTGTAAGTGAAGGCGTCAAAGAAGCATGAAGAAGGTTTTTTGTTAAAAAAACGAGGTGTGATTCATCACTATGATCTACATTACCCTTTGATTCCAGAGTAAGATGCTTAATAGCTAATCTATTTGTATCAATACTTATCTATCCTTTCTTATTTATTTTTACAAAAAATGAAAAATTGTTTGATAATTTTGGCAGAATAAGTTCTGTAATGAAAAATAAGTTTAGTATGCTAAAATAAAAATGTGCATTAGGGTTTTCGAATAAGCTAATGCATAAACAATAGAGTTTTTACAAAATGGATGTGTATTTAATATTATATTCTCAATTTACATTTGTATTTTAAGTAAATAAAATAAGTTTTTGATCGAAAAATCCATAATAAACAAAAGATCTATTATGAATTCTGAAAGGAATTTTTTTGTTATTTTAAACAAACATAAGATTTAATGTAAATATCAAATATATCCAAAAAAATGAGGAGGAGAAGAGTTGATACAAAAAAGGCCCAAAATTTACATCTAAAGCCCATCGAAGAAATGGATTTTTGGGTACATTTTATTTTCCTTCAGATTATTGCTGAGACATCATATATACTTAGCTAAAATACTTAAAAAATTACGTAAAAGGTCGAGAGGCGAGTGGAGATCTGGGCCGTCTTCCCATCTCCCCACACTTGCATAAGCCTGACACAAGGTTTGCCTATGTATAGGGGAATCGGGAGGACGAGCAGTTGGATGGAAAGGATTTGCAGGATTGCACCACCATTAAGTATGTTTCGATGGTAGAGATCTTTTCTACCTGACCCATTCTTCCATTCATACAGTTACACTTATATAAATATAAGATCCATACTGCCCTTATTTGATATTGATAAACTCTATGAGTTAAAGTCTCCCACTCATATAGTGCTTTGAAATTTTCCCAAAAACATGAACTTAGCTCTAATAATAATGAGCCCTGAAGTTACCACATACGTTTTCGTAAACCCTGATTTTTTTTGCATTGAGAATTGTTTATATATATATATATATATATTTTTGGATAATGTTTTCAATTTTCAACGTCCCAGCTCTTTCAGCTTGAAGTCATACTGACACTGAGTGCCATGTTCCCATTAATCTTATAGGAAAAACAAAAAGCCTAAACCTGCTTCAAAAAACTGCCAAGTGCCGTAGCTAGTTCAGTATCCTTTGAAAAGCTCGTATAATTGAGACTAAAACCATATTATGCTCAGAAAGATCAAATGAAAAATAGCAAATAATAGCCAAATTGCTGTTTAGATAAAAGCTTTCTTTCTTACACCATGAAAGCCAACAACATAATCAAATAAAAATAGCATCAGCAAATGAAACTCTAAAAGGAGGGAAAAAAAAAACCACCTCTCTGAAATAAGAAAACTAAAAAGGAAAGATGCACATGAAAGAAAATACTATTTGAACCACCTAATTTTTTTTCTTCTTAATCTGACGTCATATTTTGTTTGTCTATCACTTTTTGCTAACATCAACAAATAAAAAAAAACTTTACTATAAAACTTATGTTGGGCAAATGGACATCAACACATGTTAGAGGCACCATTACTCGTTAATGAAAGGAGAAATGTGGAACATCATATAACATCTATTCTATAACATCTGGTCTAGAAGAATATATTATTAATTAAATTGAAATTGATCATTGTTGTTTTAACGTTAGTGACAAAATAGAATCGTTTAAACAAATAAACTTAAATTGTGAAGAAGAAAACTTTTGTTCGGTCATCTACTTAGTTGGAAAAGATATTTTATGACATATCCATTAACAATTAAATTTGCATATAACAAATCAGACCTATCTAATCTGAATTTGATCCGTTTATACCCCTATCTTTATACTTGTTCCACGAAAAATGTAATCAATTAAGTAGAACTACCTATCATCATTATGAGATGAGATATACACCAATATTAGTAGGTTATACATTAATATAACTACATGTTATATTATTATTAAATTACATATTGAGATAGAATCATCACGGTTACAATATTCATTGGAGCTCCAGAGTAAATGGATTTTCTTTAAAATAATCCAAGCGTGCATTTATCATGATGGAATTACTAGTATATAAAGAAAGTGGGAGAGACATTGCATGGCAAGTAGAGGAGTTTCCATCAATCATCCTCCAGAGTAGCTTCTTGCATTATCGATCAAAGTTGCTGGCTAGCTTTCTCCCTCAGAGGATCAATCTCCCCAAAAAACCCTATATCCATCCATCATTGGATGATTCCATCAAGCATGAAATCCCTTGCTGCAACAACATCAAGCATGAAGTCCCTTGCTGCAACAACATCAAGCATTCATACAAATCCCTCCCAGCTGACCAACACTAATCAAAGACGAACAGCAAATTACCAGCGTAGCATATGGGGTTTCGACTTTGTGCAATCTTTGAACAGTGGTTACAAGGTGACAAATTATCACATTAATAATCCTTAATTATTCTTCCTGACTTTAGCTTTCCTCTACTTCGATCATTGGCTAACATAATTTCTCTACAGGAAGAGTTGTATAAGAGCGAAACCAAGAAACTGGAAGAAAAAGTAAGACTTAGGCTTGATGCTGGAGCCAAGGGTGACCAGTTAGGTCTGCTAGAGTTGATTGATGACATAGAGAGGCTAGGGTTAGGGTACATCTTTGAGCAAGATATCAAGAAAGCCCTTGACACCATAGTTTCCACGGAAGATATGGAAATTAGTCTCCATGCTACAGCTCTTCGATTTAGGCTCCTTAGAAAACATGGGTATGAGGTGAGCCAAGGTATATATTTAAACCCTAGCATTCAAACCCATCTTGATGAACTTCTCTTCTCTTTTATCTTCCTATACCAGAATAACGTACTGTATGTTGTCTACTGATAGATATGTTCGATCACTTGAAAGACGAGTCGGATAATTTCAAGGCAAGATATGTTGCAGATACAAGAGGACTGCTAAGTTTGTATGAAGCTTCCCACCTTGCAATAGAAGATGAAAGCATGCTAGTGGAGGCCAAGCACTTCACAGTGACAGTTCTAAAGGAGATTATGAAGGATAATGATATGGAACCAAACCTAGCAAAACAAGTGAAGCATGCCTTGGAGCTTCCTTTACATTGGAGGATAACAATGTTAGAGGCCAGGTGGTATATAGATCTCTATGAGAAAAAAGAGAACTCAATTCCTGCTTTACTCCAACTAGCTAAGTTGGACTACAACATTGGCCAAGCATTGCATCAGGATAATCTAGCTGAATTATCCAGGTATATATGTCTTAACTATCCATTATTACATGCTGTATATATATATATATATACACTCAAGGATCGAAACTAACACATAAAAACAACTCTTCTAATCCTTTCACTTTTCACCGGTGCTTCTCAGGTGGTGGGAGAACTTGGGCGTTGTAGACCAGCTGAGTTTTGCCAGGGATAGTCTGATCCCATGTTATTTATGGGCATTGGGTATGAATCCTGAGCCTCAGTTCAGTAATTTTAGGAAAAATGTGTGTAAGATCGGCTTAATGATAACTTTGGTCGATGATGTTTATGATGTCTATGGAACCTTGGAGGAACTTGAACTCTTTACTGATGCTGTGGAGAGGTCTGTTATTTGCTTTATGATGTTATTATTTATTTATAGATTATCATATATAGACTAATGATCATTAATAGCAAGCTACCTGGCTACCTCATTAATTTACTCAAAGTATGTTCTTTTCTAGATGGGATGTTAAGGCAGTGGAAAAACTTCCACAGTATATGAAGATATGCTTCTTTGTTCTCTTCAACACTATTAATGAAAGGGCCTATTTTCACCTCAAGGAACACGGAATTGACAGCTTACCTTTCCTCAAGCAAGTGGTATATATGCATATATGTCAATTTCTATTTCATTAGCCTTTTGTAGTTGCGCTTAATCCTTCCTAACAATCACTAATTTCTATTTAATTATTAATTGTTAATGTGCCAGTGGGTAGATCTATGCAAAGCATACGTAGTAGAGGCAAAATGGTATTACAGTGGACATAAAACAACACTAGAGGAGTACCTCAACAATGCAGTGATTTCAGTAGGGGGCAATGTCGTACTATTTCATTCCTTTTTCAAATTGCCGGATGCTATCCCAAAGGAGGCCTTAGCTTGCTTATCACAAGATCTAAGTCTATTGAACAACTCATCCATGATAGTTCGACTTGCTAATGATCTTGGTACTTTTGCGGTACGTATGTGAGCTTACGATTCACTACTTTGTGGAGAATCCTACACTAATGCGGGAACGTACCATACGTCACACACAAATAGCAAGTATCTCGCTTTTCCTTGAATATGAAATAACTTGTACACTGATATAATTTTGTACAATTTCCAGGCCAAGTTAGAAAGATGTGATACACTGAAGTCAATACAATCATACATGTATGAAACTGGTGCATCTGAAGACAAGGCTCGTGAGCATATATGCCATATGATTGATAAGACATGGCATAAGATGAATGGTGATATATTCAATAATAATGATTCTCTCGGTTTGTCTCATCAATTTATCAGGATAGTTACAAATTTTGCTCGAGTGTCACAATGTATATACCAATATGGAGACGGCCATGGCACTTTTGATGATGACAACAAGAATCGAGCCAACTCATTGCTGTTTGAACCCATACCTTTGTAAATGGACCTTTAAAGAAAGTGCCTTTTCTACAGGATACCTTCTTCGTTCCTCTACCATGGAAATAAGACCCTAATGTGTTACAGACGCTTGTATTGAATCTATAATAGGAAGGAGTATTACATAACCGCCATCTATTGTACTCGATGCCAAGTCGTTTTTATAAATTCCATGATTTTTTTTTTCTTCTTGTTTTGTTGCATGATAAACTTTAATACTTTTAGGAACATCGATTGATTACACCTGAGACAGATGGATCCCAACAACCCCATGTGGTGTAGACCCTGTACGACACACCTCAGAGAGGGTCCAGATCTGTTCCATTGTCCCCAGTTGATCTGGTCTATTTTTCGCTAAAAGGGTCATTTGTATTAAAAAGCGAAAAGAAAAATAACAAACATACTATTAAAGTATCATCCCTCAAACCCGCAACATCAGTTGCCCCCAAATACATCCAACCTCACTGGATCCAACTTACATAATCATAGAATACTAAATCAAAATCTGAAACGAGAGCGACCAACAACCTCTAAATCAAGTTCTCTCCTTATCAATACTATCCATGGTATATTAACATAATAAAGATAAAAAATATCTATAGGATGGTACTAGGTTAAACATGTTCCACATGCAATTGATAGCACCCTTTTAATTAGAGTCAATTAAATTGTTAATTTTCTTTTTGGCCTGGTAGGCTCATTAAAATCACTAAGATAAACGGGATTATTAAACTAGAAAAAATAATAAATAATGAAACCAAAATTAGAAAAGCAACTAAACTAGCACCGTGAACCCATGCAAAGGGTTTAGTTATGATATGCCAAATTCCACCAAGTATGCAAATGGAACCTAACCATACATGTATCTCTAATTATATCTTCTAAATCGTCCACACACTAACAATCTATCCTTCTCCCTCCGAGGGAGATTTTAGAAAATAATCAAATATAACATCGGGATTAAGGGTCAAATTGGTAATACTTCTTCTCCGATGTTATATTTTTTTCTTTCTTATTATTTTAATCTCCGGGCCAAGTAATTTAGATGCAGGTAAGTATTGCAGCAGCAAATTCAACAATAATTATCTCATTTGTTCTATGTTGATGTTTTCTTGATCCTAATCATTAGTCATTTTCTCACCAAATAAAAACCCTTGAAGTTCAGTGAAATCCCAAGGTAAAGAAAATTCAAGGAACAAGTGATTCAATTTCAGTTTCAACAGGAATGCTCATTCCATTTTGTTCAAAGTTTAATACCTTGATCATAAACATAAAAGCACCATTAACCAACATCACAGTCATGAATCATCACCACTACTATCCCTTTCAACAACATTGTACTAACCATGGAATAACCTAATCTAATTTGGATTCATACCATATCACCACAAGTTAGGGAGAAAGGAGGGGTGGTTTTCAGGTGGGTCTCATGAGATAATGCAAGTCATTCTTCTACTGCTAGCCCTAAGGGTTTATTATGGATGATGATGGCTGATGCTGCTGCAGGGGTTGTGAAAAGTTGGGGTGATCGCAACAGCAGTTGAAGCTGCCCAGCCACCACTAATTGCCCCCTCTATTGATCCAACCAAACTGATGTTGTTGTGTCTCTCCTCAGGGGCTAGAGATAGCCCTCCTCCATCACCATTACTCGTAAGCTCAAACGGCAACAAAAGAGTCATAAACACAATTAGGAACAAAGAAAGATATAAGAAACTGTTGGAATTTTAAATTTCTTTTTAAATTATAAGATTCAAAATATTTTTTGTGTTTACAATGAAGGGTTAGAAGTAATGTTATTCCCTATTTAGATACCTAAATAGCCAATGGGTAGTCTATGAAAAGTCTTGTTTGAATGGCTAACAAACAAGACTTAAGGGAAAAGACATGATCTGGGAAGTAACTTTTAGAGATACCCTTTGTAGGTGTCTCTTCCTCTTATATATAAAGAGAGGAGTTGATCCCTAGGAACTCTAACAATTTTAACATCAATATTAGTCTCTTGGTTTTCTATCAAGGTGTGAGTGTTTTTTATGAGTTTGTGAGTATTATCTTCGGACATTCTTTGCAAGTAGATTCCATTGGAGTGCATGCCATTGGAACTAAGGAGTGTTGTATCTTGGAGGTGAGGACGTCACGGTCAAACCCAGTCTGCACTATAGGGGGCTATAGGGGGCGTTCAAATACCTTAAGGAAAAGTACTGATATATACGCCTCAACTCACCGTGTTCGAGTTCTTCTTGTAGTTATCGTATTGTTTCCTCGATGACATACGGATGCATAGTGATGTTACTTATTTCTTCTTCAACTACAACAAAGACATGGATATCTCTCCGAATCAGATAAGTTCTATTTCATCAATTATATAATCTTATACTTGCAGCCCATATAATGATTTCCAATAGAAACCAAACAATTATTCCCAGATTGACCCTGAGAGGGGGGGTGAATCAGTGTCTTCAAAAATTCATCACAATGTGGTTGGGTCTACCAGACAGTGTACCACCACTCTGCAATCAAGGCACTCCAATATGTGCAACAAAGAAAAATAAACAAAAACGCAATGCACCAGAGTTTACGTGATTCCGCCAAATTGCCTACATCCACGGAATAATACCCAACCTAGGGTTTCGTATATTACTCAATACACTCTTAGATATTTTGATCTACACGTTCCAGGAACACCAATCCTGCCCTTTAGTCTAAAATGCAATTCAGACAAGGGCACCAACCCCAACCCCCTAGACAAGCTCCAACTTGCTAGGTCACAATGTAAACCAATAATTCAAGTTCCCCAAATTACATTCATGAGCTAGATTCTTCATCACTAAATATAACCTAGAAAATAATAGACAATCACTTGTGAATACGGGTTACCTCAACTTGTGTAAGATGCATGGTAACAATACTTGTTTCTCTTTTTCTCCAACTCTTTTTTTTTTTCTTTTCAATCTTTTTCAGTTTTCTCTCTTTAAAAAAGCCATACAATCATGTTCCCTTCTTTTCTTCTCTGCTTCTTTTTTTTCTTCTCTTTCACTTTCTTTCTTGTTCAGCAAAACAAAAGACTTCTTATTCCCAAGCTTCAGATCTCCATAGCCAACCAACGTCTTCTGGTTCGACCTCCACGCTATTCCCAAGCTCCTCAAAACGTCCACCTCTTTTGCTCTCCTTTTATAGATTAATTTAACTCAGAGTTTGAATCAAACTCAGAGTTCCTATCTGACTTAAACAATGAGTGTTTTAACGTACAAATCGGACTAACTTCGAGATCTCCAATGAACAATCCCACCGTTGAATTTGAAGATCAAGAAGTCGTGAAGCTCTCCTCCAAAAATCAGCTCAATCGGACACTGGATGACCATCCGATGAAGAGGTTGATCAAAACTGGACTCAGAGTTTGAGTCAAACTCAGAGTTCCTATCTGACTTAAACAATGAGTGTTTTGACGTACCAATCGGACTAACTTAGAGATCTCCAATGAACAATCCCACCGTTGGATTTGAAGATCAAGAAGTCGTGAAGCTCTCCTCCAAAAATCGGCTCAATCGGACACTGGATGACCATCCGATGAAGAGGTTGACCAAAACTGGACAGAGACCCTCAAAAACGGGATTCTTGAATTTTCTTTATTTGAATTGGATTCTTTCTCTCGGAACCTTTTTGTGTGTTGCTGTACCATATCAAAACCCACTTAAGTTGCCAACAATAACAACACCTTCATTTTAGGCCAATGGAACAACACAAAACAACACCTTCATTTTAGGCCAATGGAACAACACAAACTAATTCATCGATCAAAAGTCAATCACACCCACTTGATAATTTAGTGGATGATGGTGATGTTGCATGACGTGAAACGCTGAAGCTTCCTCATTTCGCTACAACTCATTGGGCTTGAAAAAGGAGACAGCCGGGGATTGAATGCGAGTGTGGCTAAGTAGCCGATAACCCTCTCCTTCGTTGCTCCTATCTTTTCTAAGAAAACCGTCGTGACTCATCGCCTGCTCATCCAAACCAGCTTGTAATTGTTAGCCTACTCTAATCGAGAGTAAAATTTCATACTTTTCTTTAAATAAATTCATTTCAAGTTGAAAAGTTGGTGAAGGTCACCTGGGGGTGCCTGAAACCCTAGTTGCAAGTTCCACAATTTGGTTCAAATGCCACTGGCGAAGAAGAGGATTGATAATCCATGGTGGTGCTTGGTCGATTGTCATCTCTCGATTCAACAGCATCTCTTTTGGAGGCTGGGTTGCCCAAGCTCAAATCAAGGTTGAGCTTGGCATCATTGCCTAGATTCAAATGTCCAAATTTTTAAAAAGGAAAACGAAATAATTTCAAAATCAGACATGGAAATGACCAATATTGCGTTACATAATAGGAGATACCTGACAAATTGAGCTCGTTCTCGTAAATGCTAGAATCGAAGTTAGTCACAGTTTTTTTCCCATTGCACTTGATTTCAGCTTTGTCGTAAGCCCTGTTAAAGATTACAGTGTTCACAGTAAACACTAAAACCCTTGAAAACCAAAAAGGAACTGAACCAGAAGCTAAAATCATCAGGAACTTACCTGGCTGCTTCAACCTCTGTATCGAATAGACCCAGATACACATACCTGCAAGTGATTGAGATTAGACAGAGAATTAGAATTTCCAGTTCTAGAGCACTAAGGTTTTGCAAATGAATTTGGTTTTCAGTTACCTTTTTCCCAATAAATGGCTCATTCGAGCCTCCCATCTTCCACATTTGTGCAAGGTAACACCTTTGAATTCCGAACTTCCTCTCGGATACCTGGTGCTTTGGCGGCGAAGTACATGTACTAACTCTTCCTTCGTTAAAATTTTCATCTGTCACACCCCATATCACAAATCAATAACAATTAAAAGCTACTTCATCAAGATCCATCGAAGGCAATAAACCCATACGATCAAAGACGAAAGCTTTTCATTTTATTTATTTTTTTTGCTATTTTAGTTGATTAAGTCTGTAGAGCTTCGTATTCGTACTTCGTAGGTTGCAAAAACCGGACTCGCAAAAACCCATATTTAACTTTTTATAACGAGCCACCGATAGTGTTTGGTTAATGTTGGGGGACCAAAAGGAATATTTAATTAATAAAACAAGCATTAATAAAAAGCTAAAACAGAGAAGATAAGCGCCGATTTGGCGATAAGCGTGTATCTTTCCCATTCTCTCTCCATTTCATGGAAACAAACACATACGTGTTTCATATCTTCTTCATAATCTTCAATACTGAAATTTATATATGCTCCAACTCCCCGAAACTTGATCGCTGCTCTGTCATAGGCACTGTAAAAAGAAATTTGAATTGATCTTTAGAAGGAGAACGAGAAAACCCAAATCGGTAGACACAGAGAAAGTAGCAGAGTTTACCAAGCAGATGCATTAGCAGTGTCAAATCTATTTAGAACCAAAGAACATGTTCCATATCAGTAACTAAAGAAATAAGGGAATAATCAAGAAACAAATTTCTCAAAATGATGATTCTATTACCCATATACCTGTTAGAGATAATGAATGCACAACCACGAACGGAGAAAAAGGCAAACAAAGCACACAAGTGGTATCAGAACCAAGTTATCCGAACTTGGGATTAGGATAGGTATCACAAGTTCGGATAACTTGGTTCTAATACCACTTGTGTGCTTTGCTTGTGTTCTTTTCCGTTCGTGGTTGTGCATCCATTATCCATAACAAGTGGTATCAGAGCCAAGTTAGGTGGATCATCACCAGAAGTGTGCGAAGATCCAGAAAGGAGAGGATACGTGCCAGGAGAACGGAGACGGCTTCGACGGATTGATCGAATGTACGATTCTAGATCTAGATAAACTTGTTTTCGACCATCCCTGATAATCTTGTTTTCGACTGTCCCTGCAATTCAAGAACAAAGGGAGCTAAATAAGAAACAAATGAATAATTTTGGTTGAAGGCAAAGAAAGGGAGAAAGAAGTAGAACCATATTTGAGACTCCCAACGGCCACTGTTCGTGTTAATAGTGACACCACAATACTGGGAGCATCGAGACCTAGGCCCCCGGCGACTCTTCTTCATTGGCTGCGAAACCTCGGCGGGGGTTATTTCCATTTCCGGTTCCTCCCTAGGAAAAAATTGCAGTGTCACGACCTGTTCAGTCTTTGAACAGTCAATCCCTTTTCCCTTTTCATCATCTCCATCAGTTGAGTAACCCTCAAACATCCCTTCACTCCTCCGATCAGGCCAGTCGTTGTGGGATATAATTTAATATGAGAGTACCTCAATATATAGGCAGCAGCATCCGTCTCATTTCCGGTTCCTCCCTAGGAAAAAATCGCAGTGTCACGACCTGTTCAGTCTTTGAAGAACAGTCAATCCCTTTTCCCTTTTCATCATCTCCATCAGTTGAGTAACCCTCAAACATCCCTTCACTCCTCCGATCAGGCCAGTCGTTGTGGGATATAATTTAATATGAGAGTACCTCAATATATAGGCAGCAGCATCCATCTCATACACGAACACACACTCTCTCTCTCCCCTCCCCCCTCTCTTTCTCTTTCCCCATTAACCCTTTTGCTTTACTTATTATTCTCGGCATCTCTCTCAGACTTTACTAGTTAGTCTTTGAGTCTCCCTCCTGTCGTTAAAAGATTTAAGCAAAAAATGAAAGTGTAGGAGTAGGGGATTTTCATTTGCGGCAGCAGCTGCAGGCTGTTGTTCGCGGTGAGGATTTTGCCACATACTCCAAATTTAATCAAACGGCTGTGGGAAAAATAGAGAGAGATAAGAGAGTGAAAGATTAGAGAATAAGGAGCGCAGATCTGGATGGTTTACAATCAGGTAAAACTAGGGGTTTTATTTTGTGAATTTATTAAATATCAAGGACTTTAATGTAAAACTAGAAAATCATATTTGCATATGTATCCTTATTAATTTATTAAGAGCCGTTGGATCGGTTTCTATATAGTTGGCGTAATCCCCACCGTGAACTGCAAGCAGCAATGCTGCTGCAAATAAAAATCCGTAGGAGAGGAGGTTTGAATAGAGGTTAAAAAAAAAAAAACACAATCTCTTTCCTACGTAGCAATCCCTCCCACGTTAACCAAATCGAAAAAGTATTCCAATTTCTTTGATCTGTCAGAAGATCCTGTATATTGTCATTTAGTACATTATTGATGTAGGTGTAAGTGTAGGTGTAGGGCTTCATATTTCATGATTTTCATCAGCCATCAAAGCCTGAAGGGGTTGACTGAGAGGAATAAAGGGCGGCGAAGGGCACTGTGGGCAGTGGGCTATCCGAAAAAGGAAAAAGGAAAAAAGAATAATAGAAGAAAATGATAAAAACTAGGGTAGGACAATTGCTGCGTAGTTCCATGATTCCATTGACCCACTGTAAAAGTCGGTGGAATCAGTGGGCCCCACGTCCCGTCTTTCTTCTTGATGGCCTCAACTTGGATGACCGTTGCTCAGTGTATAGATTTGTTGTATTTTAGTCAGTGACTCAATTAAATTTGTGAAAAGCTTGGATTGAAAAGTCAAGGATAGCTTTTTTTTAGGTATTTTATTATTTATTGAAATTATGATGCTTGATTGATGAACTTGGTGAAGCTCAGAGTTTGCATGCAGGTATTTTGGAGGCTTTAATTACAATCTGGATTTATGTGCGTTAAAGCCCATTCCGATAATCTATTAGTGGTTAAGTTTCTCAATGATAGGAGGAGGTTCTAAGGCTAGTTGATTCTATAGACCGATGCAAATGTGTATTTGTTCCAAGGGTCTAACAATTTTACAGACGCTCTGGGCCGAAAAGTTCTATCGATCCCGTGCTCAACAGTTTGGCTAGTAACCCATGGTTGTGGGGCAATTTGCCTTACGGGAAACATCATGGTGTTTTATAAATAATTAAGTTGAAGTATTATACCATATGAAATCAATGAATACAAGGACACATACACTTAAGTTTTCTTTTGCATATGGATCCCCTGTGGTTTCAAAAAATGTTAAATAAGGACAAACTTAACAGAAACTGTTAGTTTAGTAATTTTTGTGACGAAAATACCCTTTTTTATTTGTTTTAATTTTTTTCTTTTAAAGAATTTTATTTCTTTTATTCAATCTACAAAAATAAAAAACAATAAAAAAAAATTTGGAAAATTAGATTTGCAGGTTGAAGCTTCAAAGCCCTATCTCTGCAACATCTCAAAACGAATACAAGGTCTACAAGGCCGAATCCACTTGTGAGATAGCCAGGAGAGCTGCTGCGGACGCTTCTATATAGACCTATGAGAAGAGGAAACAAAGACGAGCAGTTGGAGAAGAAGAGGAAAAGCATGAAGATGAAGAAAGAGAGAGAAAGTGGAGCCAAATGCAAAATGAAACTTAAATTGGACCACAAAGACGACTAGGTATGCTCACTAAACGATAGAAATTTGATAGCTAAACATCTACTAGGTATGTGTTGATCAAGAACATTAGTTTTAGGTGATGTTTGAGTCAAAATAATACTTCCAGTGTGTTTGTTGCCTTGAAATTAAACTAAACATCAAATTTTGGCAAAAAATGACATAAAATGTCCCTAGAAACTGGAAGTCGAAATCTTACTGAAACAGGGCGAGATTTCGTCAAATTTCACCAGTAGTTCCAAGGGGCACAACGAAAAAAATTCACTGATATTTCACACCTTGATCATATTGGTAATTGGTTCTTGAGCTGATGCAGTACCCACACGGACCAATATCAGGTCCATTTCTGACGAGGAAATGGACTTGATAAATTTCCGAACTCACTCTAACCCTCTTCCAAAGTGTTACCACTTCACTCTGCAAAGTGTAATGGGAGGATAGAAATTCCATTCACCCAGGTCCTTCACCCAGGTCCCAGGTCATTGGGATGGTGTGCATTTGGTTTTTGTCTTGACGAAAAGGCGCCGCTCCAGTCGACGCCCGGGAAAACTTTACTGTCTCAAAATCAAAATTTCCAAATGAATTTTGAAATTTTGAAAGGAAAAACAGAAGCAAAACCCACTGTCATTTCGGGGAAAAAATAAATGAAAAAACAACCCAACCGTACCTAAATTGAAAAGACCAAAATGTCCTCATATTTCACAAGCTCAAATTAGTGAAATTACTAGTTTCGAAATTTCGAAAATAATGGCGGCATGTCTGCAACTTTCTCTCTCCCTCCACTGATTCCCTCTCAATCTCTCTCGCGCACTCTTTCAGATTTCCCAAACATTTTCGAGTACACTTTGCCATTCACTACAAAGCTTCCCAGGATCTCTCACCTGACTCGTCCATCTCCGCTCAAACTCTTTCTCCCTCCGTTCCCATCTTGTCAAACCCTAATATCCACTTCCAGACTTTATCGTGTTTGACAAATATGGACGACAAAGAGAACTGTAGGAGGGTTACCCGTGCTGGGAAGAAGAGGGTCGCGTCTTCTTCCATTCTAGGATCGCAGCCTCCTCAACTTCCTGCTACGAAGAAGCGAGTGGTGTTGGGAGAGCTCCAAAACTCGCAGTTCAATGCTATCCCAAATGCGACTGGGGTTCTTGAATCTAAGAAGGCCAAATACAGGCCGAAGAAGAAGGTAGTGAAGCCTCCCATGCTGGAAAAGGATGCAGATGCTTCTGATCCTCAGATGTGCGGGCCTTATGCGTCTGAGATCTTCGAGTACCTTCGCTCCATGGAGGTGGGTATTAGGTCGGGGTTTTTTTTTCACTTACTTGGTTTCACATCTGGTCTTTCCAAGATATATATATTTTTTCTGACTCTGGCAAGTGGGTTCTGCAATTTCCTCGTTGAAATGAGGATTTTCTGGATCCTCAAACTTCCATGATTTCTGATAAGGATTTTGGCTATGAATCCGTGAGTTAATTTTAACTCAAAAAATTGGGTTTAAGACTTTGATTTTTGACCCTTTCGGTTTGCGGTCAAATATTATTCTTATTTTTTTTTTCCCTGAGTGATCTGAAATGTTAGTTCTTTTCTAGATGGAGGAGAAAAGGAGACCGATACCTGATTTCATTGAGAAAATTCAGAAGGATGTTACAGCTAACATGCGAGGCATTCTGGTAGATTGGCTGGTTGAGGTTTCAGAGGAATACAAGCTTGTCTCTGATACCCTTTACCTCACTATCTCCTACATTGACAGATTTCTATCTTCTCATGCCATCAACAGGCAAAAGCTGCAACTTCTAGGCATTTCCTGCATGCTTATCGCCTCGTAAGGGCCTAAAGCTTCACCTTTATGTTGATTCTTTTTCCCTGACTACTTATACGTTTGATTTTCTCTGTCGAATCTTCTTTGCTAATTTTGTATTTTTTTGAATGGTGTTGCAGAAAGTATGAAGAGATTAGTCCTCCACATGTAGAAGATTTTTGTTACATAACTGACAATACTTATAAGAAAGAAGAGGTGATTGATTCGTATTTGTATTTTCTGGTTCTCTTTTTTATTGAAATCCACTGGAAACATGTGACTAATTCTTGGGATAATGTTTTTAGGTCGTCAAGATGGAGTCAGATGTTCTCAAATTTTTGAACTTTGAGATGGGAAATCCCACCTTAAAGACTTTTCTCAGGTAAGAATTTATTTTCTTTGTTTCACTTTTTATTATTTGCAATTATTGAATGCTCAACATGTAATGCCCTCTGTTTTTTTGGCATTGATGCATGCCAGTAAATCACCATGATTTTGCTACTAGTAAAGGTGTCATTATCAGGGTCCTGAAGTCCGTGGTTTTTGACCATTTTCTTACTGTTATCTGATGCTGTTAATCTTGGATGACTGGTTGAACTAACTGTGGTTTTATTAATTTTGCCTTCAGAAAATTTACGAAAGCTGCTCAAGATGATGAGAAAGTAAGCCCTTATGGCATTGTATTTTCTGGAGTTCTTATTGTTATTTTAAAGCTTTTTTCACTAATGGTTGTGATTTTTTTTCTTCCAGACACCCAATTTGGAATTGGAATTTCTTGGCTGTTACCTTGGAGAGCTTAGTTTGTTGGATTATGCTTGTGTCCGGTTCTTGCCATCGATGATTGCAGCTTCAATTGTTTTTCTTTCAATATTCACAAGGAAACCAGAATTGCATCCGTGGGTAAGCCCTTTTATCATGTGCTTATGACTAGTAATCATGCTTGTTTTTTCTAAAGAGATTTGAGTGACATTTGATATTTTTACAGAATCCAACTCTGCAGCATTGTACTGGCTATAGACCATCAGACTTAAGGGATTGTGTCCTTGTATTACACGATTTGCAACTAAATAGGAGATGTAGCTCTTTAGTAGCTGTACGAGATAAATACAAGCAGTATAAGGTTGGTGGTCTTTATTTTGTTTTTAATTAGCTGATGGTAGTGCGTGCATCTTTCTAAAATAGTAACCTGATTCAGTTTTTCTCCTATAGCAGTTCAAGTGTGTGGAAACTTTGTCTCCCCCTCAAGAGATTCCAGCGGCTTACTTTGATGATGCTTGAAATAAGGGTTCTAGTAGTTGCGGGTTTTGATGTATAGGGTTCACTCTTTAATTTTTAGGAGTGGAAGCTTCCAATAGGATGAAATGTTGGTGATTACTCCTTTTGATGGAAGGCATCCTGCGTCTGATTAGTTTGAACTTTGAAGTGCTGGCATCTGTGGAAGCTGATGCTGAAAAGTTCATGTTCATGTCCTTGAATTGTCATGTATGATTATTGTGCTGGCTTTTCTTACCAGGGTGCAATCTAACAAATACCTTGTTGTAAAGAGGTGGTCATGTGTACACCTTAAATACTATCTAGTCCAATATGATCTTTTAACTCTATTTCCTAGAATGCTAATGGATGATTGTGCATCTGGAAGCTTGGGATTTTTTCTGATCATGACACAGAACTTCAAACATAAAAGAAACCCTTTTTGCACAATCTTGTGAGTCATGTATTAAGTCTACTATGCACACTTGTTAGCAACTATTTGTCCACTTGATTATATTAATCTGTCCAAGCTTTGTAACTTTTTTCATTCCATATCTGGAGAGTTTGTTTTCAGAAATAGTTATTTGAAAGCAGGATGACAGGGGTTTGAAAATGGTGTTTTTTGTTTGTTGGAGGGGGGGGGTGTTTCTTAAAGAATGAATTAATGAGCTTTCAATAGGAGCGGGAGGGGGGGGGAGCTAAAGACGTTCACTGAGTCCTTCTAACAAGAGAAGGTCGACTAAGTGCACTAGTCCTATAATAGTAATGGATTGCCCTTGGCTTATAAACAGCTAAGAAAGCTTCTAAAGCAAGAAGTCATCCCCTCATTGGGTTGGTTGTGGGCTGGTGCTTCAAGCTCCCCCCCTTCCTCGGGAACACTTGCCGGGGGGAAGGGGGCCTCCACTTCTTCGTTTGGGCGAGGTTTGGGAAGCGGCGGAGCCGCCGGTGGCCTGTCCCCCTCTAAACTCACTTGCAAAAAGTTGTTTTGAGTAATGGTTCTTGACTTTTTGTAGAACATATAAGATATCTTTTGCAAGGGGAATAGAAACCCGATAACATGGTCTCAAAGTGAGTCTCTCAATGCTACCCCGACCCCCTCCCTCCGAAGGAACACAAAGCTATCCATATGATGTTCTACAATCTGTTAGTCAACAATTTAATGAGTTCAGTTCAGCACTCACACCTCAGTATTTCCCAGATAAGGATGACCAAGAATCCTCACCTTAAGACCTCTTCGACTCCTTGCCGTCTTGGGTTTTATGAGCTGAACCCACAATGAAATTTATTGCTCTAATGGTAAAGAAATAAAAAGAGAGAAGAAGGAAGATAAAACAATAATAAATGTAGGAAGCAGATCTATGGTTGACATGTTTGCATCAGATCTGTCATTCATATGGTCTCCTGTTAAATCTGAAATCCCTGACGATGTCGAAATTTTACCTCAAAGCTTCATAAACAAGGCAGAGCAAGGTTTGGCGTGCATGGGATGGGCTCCTCAAGCAGAAATTCTAGTTAAACCCTTTTCTTACAATTTGCAGGGAAAGTGTTAATAGAGTTGCTGCCTCATCCTCTAAAGACCACAAATGGGACAAAGTGAAGTTAAAGGTTTGGAAGTTAATCTGGAATAGTAAGACTATGCCCAAGATCACAACTTTTTTATGGCACTCATGTGCACAAGCATTGGCAACTCTATCCCTGCTTTGATCAAGAGGTGGAAGAGCAAGTGAAAAGTGATAGACAAAGAAAGAAAATTCAATGCGATGCACCTTGAATGGAGCATGATCTTAAAGGTGGGCTAGGCTGGGCTAGGCTTGAATGGTGCATGATCTATCCATACTCTCTTGCTATCGGCACAAGGGGAACATTGGTTGTGATCTTTTGGACTTCAACCATTGTTGAGGACATCAAACACCCAAGAGAGGAGTTTGAAGACTGCATATTTCCTTTCATTTTTTAAGGATGTTAATGGGTTAGCTCATTCCCTAGGCTGAAGGGCCCTCACTGTTTCGAGAAAAGTAGAGTGACCTGTTGTATCCAGTGCATGGATCTAGGAGATACCCTCTTGCTGTTCTTTCAGCTTCAATTGGAAGTTAAACAGAAACACCTGTAAATCTCGAGATAGATTATCTCACCAAGAAAATCAATTTTCACAAGAATAGTGCTGTCTGTTACTGGGATGGGTACAATGTTGTTACTTATACATAAGGTTGGAAGTCTTTGAAGACGATAGTATACTGTATACCTACCTCATCATGATCCCAGATTTCACACCAGGATCCTTGCTAACCATAAAATATTGTTCTTGTGATAGATGCCGGTCCTGGTCAGAAATATAGTGAAAATAAATATTAATCATCCGATACGAGATCTACGGTTCTCCAGCACTTTGGGTGACCCTCTTGTTTTTACCCTTGTAAAATTAGTCCAAGGGTTGAAATTATGAGGAAATTTTTTTCGTTCCCTATATATTTCAATTCTTCATTTCTTCGGTTGTTTGGACTTTATTACAAAAGTACCCTTTTAAATCCTTCCGCCAGCTGCGTTTGGTAGCCAGGAAAAGAAAATAAGAAGAAGAATTTTGTCCATTGCATTCAAGCTCGTAGCCAAACCACTAGAAGGAAAGGCCAAAGAAAATCGTGGAGAAGGAAAAGGAAACATTAAACTGGGACGCCCGCCGGAGTTTTGAGATTCTCGATACAGGAGAAGGTTATGGAGGTGGATGAGAATGAGTTGAAGGCTGCCGGAGCGGAGCTTCTACCCGAGGGACGACACGGAGTGAAAATCCATGGTTGGGAGATCGAGACACGCAAGCGACCCATTCTCAACTCCGTTGCCCTTCCACTGTAAAGTTTTACTTCTCTTTTTATTATCCTTAATTTAGTTCACTTCACCGGATTAGGGTTTGTTTTCTGTTAAATTACATGTATCGGATGCTTACCTTAAACACAACACTAAAATTGGAAGAATGAGGCTGCTTCATCTTACTTCTGTCGGCATATATTGGAGTTTAACTCTTTTTCATTAGTTTCTACTTCCTATCCTATGCATCCCATGCCTTCACTTGAGCAGAAGATTGTTTAAACTCAATCCGTTACAGCACTCTTGGTGTGTTGGATGGTGAAGTCTTGGCCGTATATATAACGTTTTATTTTGGCTTGTTTAGAACATTTTTTTTCTTTCTTTCTTTCCCCCCTTTCTCTTTCTCAATTTCGCGTCTAATGCCCTCCCTAAGGGCGCAGTTTCTGAAAAGAACATCAGAAAGTTCAGAAGTTGTGTAGTAGTCTCTAGTCAAAGTAATGATTTTATTTTCTGATGCTTTACTTAACAATAAAATGCAACCATTATGACTTCTGAAGAGCACTTCCCCCCACCCCCTCCTTGCTGGGGAAATGGGGAGGTTGAAATTCCGATGTAGACTACTGGTGCATCGATGGAGTCACTGAGGCATGAAACATATATGTTTTTCTATTTTACCATTTCCACCAAATTAACTCTTATTCGAAACTAAATTGGAGCTATTGGGCCCTGTTTCTCTTTCATTCATGGTTTAAAGAGAACATCAATGATTTTTCTCTTTAGGAGGCTTTATTCGTCTCCATAGTCCATAGAACATGAGGAAATGTGACTTAATATTTTGATGAAAATCTGGTTGGTTGGTACATGCCGCTACTCCTAAATGGGTGTTTGATACTACAATAAGAAAAGTTAGCAGAAATTTTTTCATGTTGTCATTTATGCATATTTTTTCCTATATGGATTACTTCACTGTTGTCAAACTCGTGCAGTATTTGGTTGGAGTGAAATGGGAGCATCTTCTGCCTTTAAAGATTTTTAAGATAGCTGGTGTCTGTTAACAATGGATAAAGTACCATATGGTTCTGCTGCTTATTCACATACTGGTTGAAAGATGTCATGTAGAACATTTTTCTAGTCCCTTTAATTTATAGTGTTATATTATACTTCGTCTTATTTGGCAAGTATATATTTCACGGAACTGGTAGTATCCACATAACAGTTTTCAAAGTCACAACTTTCATTCTATTAGGTGAATTCATTTTGTCCTAACATATACTAAGAATTTCCATTGCTTTCTTCTCTAATCCTGTGTTGCTGTTCCAGTTTCTTCCTCATCAGAAACATGATTCATTTCAATCACATTGCTATTATAAAAGCATGGACTTAAGAGAAATGGCTACATTTTTATTTCCTTAAAAGTCCTTAATCATTCGATTTGCATACAATAATAAATAATGCCCAAAACTCTAATATTTGTTTGATTATATAATAATAATAATAAATTAATTGGAACCCCATTTTCACTAATACATAATTACTTGATGATCATTTCCTTTCTTCTATGTTAATTAATCTTTGTAATACCTAAATATTTTTCCATTTCTTAGTATTGTGTTTTATTTAATTAATTAGATATTCTCTCCCCTGCTTAATAATAGGAGATAGGATAAGTTACTTGCACAATACTATGGAAGAGAAAAAGAATATCTTATTTTCTAATCAAAATTAGAATATCAATAAGCACTAAAAAGTCCTCTTATCATATTAACCTATTACGACAACAATTCTAATACACCTTTACTCCACTGTTGCAAAATTGTAACTTTATTTAACTAATTCTAACATAACAATACTTCAGAATTGTAGTTCATATTAAAAAGAAATGTCAAGAACGACCTAATATGTGCATTGAAATATATGAAATTTTAATTTAAGGATTTGGATGATCATTCAACTCATTAAAAATAAATAGTCTAATTTAGTTCATATTGTCATGAAGCTAGAAATAAAAATTTATTATATAGTATTTCCATTGCCGCCAGTATATCAAACATATTCTTCAAATAAAGATAAATTGAAAATCATTGTGCTAAACTATAACTAAGTACATAATAACCAGAGAAAATAGCCACAAACATTCTGATTATCCATGTGGATTTTGTTTGGCTATTTATTATCCTCAAACATGCATGATGTGTTTCCAAAAAAAAAATGCATAATGTATTAACAAAGTAGTTCTAAATCACTAGGAAAAAAAATAAAAGAGAAATGAAGTAATCTTAAAACGCCTCACGTGATTATCATTTTTAATAAACATCTTCATTTTATTTCACTTTAATTCACTACTTCACGTTATAGTTTGAAATATTATTTGCTTTAATACTGCATCCAACAACCTTATAACTAATGGTCACCTAGGAGTATGACTTGGGATGTTTAGAGCTCTATTGACAGAGTATTATGTTAGTAATTTTGTACACAAATCTGAAAACTAATTAATTACCTTTTTTAGTAAAATTTAATTGCCATGCCGTATATATGAGATATATCACTCCCCTCCTCTGTCTGAGATTTTTTTTCACACCCTCATATATGGCTATACGTGATATGCACTTAGAAGTTTACTAATCACATAAAATATAAAATGTATAGTTGTGATGACAGGAACAGGTATTTGTGAGACATGGGGCCTTCTAGAGTTTGTTCAAAACATGTTTGTTATGTTGGTTTGGTTTTCTTTGGTCAATGCTATGTTGCATTTGAGGTCTATGGATAAATCTTTCTTTTCATTTTCTTCCTGCCGTAAACTAATCCTTCGTTTTTAATGGACCCGCAGGTGGGAGGAAAAGCTTCAGACATCACACTTACCAGAGATGGTTTTTGGAGAGAGTTTGTTAGTTCTTCTACACACAAGTACTGGAACTAAAATTCATTTCAATGCATTTGATGCTCTTACTGGGTGGAAACACGAAGCTTTACCTCCAGTTGAAGTCCCTGCAGCTGCAAAATGGAAATTCAGAAGGTACAGTTGATCAGTGAGTCCCCATTCCCCACTTCCCTGACCTTGAAAATGAAAATCTCCTTATTTTAGACAGCATAGATGGGTCTTTTTTAATCCCCCTTTCTTGGAAAAAGAAAAACAGAAAAAGAAGAAAAGAAAAGAAAAGAATCGTGCAGTGTTCATAGTAGGAAAACTAGAGCAAAGTGTTTTTTTTTTCCCTCTCTTCATTTCTTTTTTTTTTTTTGTTTTTTGTTGGGGGGGGGGGGGGGAAGGGAGGACCGAGTTGGTTTTGATGAAGGTGATCCTAGAAAATAAACTTTAGAAGGCCATACGCAGTGCATAAGGCTTCCGCATTTAGTAGGGTCTAGGAGGGCCAAAAGATAGGATTTTGGCTTGTTCGGAAACTGAGTTATTTTGAATCTTTTAGATAGTAGATACGAAGGAATCATTATAAACTCATGGATATATACAAACGTTCACAAATTCATTTGGTTATCGTACTGGAAGGAGCCCCATTCAGTTGCTCCATAAATGACTTTTTGATGCAATAGTCAGTGGTGGTTTTTACCATGTGGCTTTTTAACTCTTTAAAATTCAGCATCAATGCACTTCACCCATTGCATATTGCAGAATTAGATAATGATGGTGGTACAGTTGATAACTCTGTTCGAGCTGGGGATGGTGGGTACTTGGAGAGTGAATGCGGAATCCTATGCTCTTTCATGGTCTAATTGACAGAGCACTCATGGTTTCAGCGTATCTGAAGCCAGTAGTAGTTTGGAGATTGGCATTTCTAAGAGTGGAGAAATTCCAGTGGCCAATTAGAGTTGACATGCGAAGGTGGATGAAGTAGGGTCCAAGCTAGACCATTTCTAGCTCAAGGAAGTTCCTCTCTACTGTGGTCGGAACAGATGGGCTGATTCAGTGACCGATATGTCTATTAGAGGAGGGGCCTCTAGGGGGAGAGCTGCCTATTGCTTAACTTAAATCTCTTTGTCCTTTCATTTGTGTAGGCCTTGGCTTTTTTCTTTTTCTCATTGTTGTATGTTATTTTTACTTTTTTATCATTAAATTTAAAATAAATAAATAAAAAGGAGGATCACCATGCTGTGCCAATTCATGTCATTCTGTTGCAAAATGTAGCATTTTAAACGGCAAATACTGAACCAAAGCTTTCCAGATTGGCACTTCAATGATTCCATTAAACCCTGGGCTTCCATTCTATTCCTGATTAGCAAGGTGCTTGGACCTCTACAATGGCATGGGCAATAGAGGTGGCACTGTGGCAGTTGACTGGGTGACTTGCAAAGTCGTCAGTCTTTTCTCGGACTGAGTTGCCCAAGAACCTTATGTGACACATCTAATTGAGGACATCCTTTATTGTAGAACAAACTATCCCTCCCTGGGAAGTGCATGGTTCTCCCCCTCCTTTTGGTCTTCCCTAGTTCAGGCTAGATTTGAGGCTGTCCACTATTACTGATCATTGTATCCATCGATGTTTAGTTCTTTTCCTTTTGTATCCGTCGATGTTTAGTTTTTATCCTTTCCTTGCTCATAACTGCTATAACCGTGTTTGGTCTACCTCATATGATTTGAATGCCTAACTGTATCTTTTTAGTCAATTGGGACCACCATCAGCCAAAATCAGTCACTATGAGGTTGTCTTGTGCAAAACTAGGGTTAGGGTTAGGAAACCCAAATTTAGCAATGTAAAAAGATTGACTTGCTGCGGACACAAAAAAGTAGATAGAAACTGATTGGAGGAATTTAGTTTTAGGAATTATATAAGGTGGTTGTATGCAGAGTATTAGGGCTTGAAGAGAGGAGAATCTAAATTAAGGAACACAAGAGAAACCAATAAGAACTTAACAGGAAGGATTTGGGAGAATTATTAGCTTGATGAGGCTAAGGCTTTAAATGGGCTCATCCTCTGATTGAGTGACCCTTAGGATACGTCAGCAAGGTATCTCGGCATTCACTCGGGAGTTGAATGTTTATTGGACCGGATTAATGAATTATGGAACACAGGACATAGTATGAAGGCTGCCAAAAAATGCTAGAAAACCCTACAGTACCATTCAAAACTTAAAGTAAACAGTACCCAAACTTGTAATTTATATTCTAATTGAACTGATTGCCAATTTAGAGTCAACTGAAGACTTTTACGTAGCCTAAAAATAAAACAAAACGACTTATCAAATGCTAGGAAAGGGGTAATCAGGCTATCAGAAACCAAATGAATCTGGACTAGTGGACAGAGTTGATTATCAACAATGGAAGAATATTAAAAAAGAGGCATAGTCAATGCATGGAATTCCTGTCACTCTGGTGTCTGGGGAGGACCATAATATGTGTGGCCTGATTATCGACAATAGAAGGATATTAATGAATTCGGTTAGCAGCCTATGGGGGGCCTCTGAGAGGGATCCTTGTGATTGTGGCCCATTAAGGTCTAAATTATCCTGATGGTGACAGATGGGGACTAAGGGGTAGTTTTAGATAGATTAACATGGCTTAGTGTAATGTTGGGTATAAAGGGGTCAATGCGGGATAAGTTTTTCGAGGTCTTGTTCACCTAGTTTCATTAGTTTTGGTTGGTGGAATATGAAGTTATGAAGAATTCTGATTTTGGAGGAAAATTAATGTTCTCTTTCAAGAAAGTGATAGATATAGGTTGCATCTGGGTAGCTTGGGCTGTAATGGAGGACAAAGAGTATGATGGATGCCATATGGAGGGAAAAGGATGGTTGGTGATGGAGTCATGAAGTTCCTTGATATAGGGTGGAGAGAAGGATTGAATGAGGGGTACCACCGTACAGGACACTGAACAGAAATTAAAAGAGGAATAATAAAGGGGGATGGGGTAGGCTGCCAGACACATGGGTGAGAACCTTGTCGGTGCTTGATTCAGATGGAAGTGATGTTCAGGCAATTCTTTCAGCCACAGCAAGAGCCTGGGATTGATCTCACCTTAGAACCTTAGGAGCTTTCCAATCTTCTACCTTCACTGACCAGATTGAACAAAACCAGGCTGCAGCAGCAAAACACAAGGGGATGCTTGAATGAGGAAGCTTTACCAATCATATAATCAATGGGTCCTTCCTTCGAGTGGATGGACTTATTTATACAATTGTACACGAAGGCTGGGGTCCTAATTCTGATTTGAACTCCAAGCTGTACTCTAACTGAAAAGTAAGTATTTGTTATCTAGGGATTAGAAATAGTATAACTATTAGATTTTTATAAACAGTCCTGCATGTTGATTAAGACCTTGAGTCATGGGCCACCTTATGAGTTATCACAAAAAAACTGAATTAGAAGAGTTACTAACATTGTCCTCAAATTGGCCAGAATTACAGTTCTGCCACTGACCATCTAACTAAGCTAGGAACTCCAAAAAGTAATATCTATTCTGCAGGGCAGCAACCTAGGGGCTTATTTTGGCCTTCCACTTGGTCTTGAAGCGCTTCGATCCTGCATCACATTAGCCCCATTTTGCAGGGAGGCTGTTTTTGGATTTGAAAATCGATAAAGAAAAACAAACTCCTATTTTGTTTTAAACTCTTAAAGTTAGAAACTAATAGCGTTATGCACTATGCTAATACGTAGGGGCTTATGGAGTTGAGTGCTACAAGATAAACTCCAAATAAGTAGCCCATGGTCTATATAACTACTAGGAGGCTTTATTCAGAACTTAGGAGGGCCTGAATCTCTTCTGGGGAAGCCTATGACCTATAAAAAAATCACCCTCTCATGAAGGGAAGGAGCGGATGCAAGGTCTGACAATCTCTATTCTCTTTAGTTCCTTTAAATGCATTTATCTATTCGTGATCAATTTTTCTTAATACAATTGATTCAGTCTGGTAGTAGTCTGCAACCCCTTAGCTGTACTGGGCAACAAACTCACATTATTTCATGGATTTGCAGCAAGCCTTCTCAGCAGGTGATACTTGACTATGATTATACATTTACAACTCCATATTGTGGAAGTGAAACAGTTGAGCTAATCCCAAACAAGGTGTGATCCTCAGCTATTCGTACAGTTGTTTTTTAGTTTATATACTAGGTACTCTTTGGATCACTAGTTTCATAGAATTTATTCATCTTGCCTTTTAAGCTTAAACCAAAATTATTCTTAATTGATTGCTCTGGGATTGTTCATAGTTCTCTTTTGTTTCAATTCAATGAATTCTAGGATGCAGTTAGTATAGTTGACAATCTACGTACAAAGAAATGAACAGTGTTTGGTAAATTGTTTATTGCTATAATTTTTGCAATCCTGTTATGATGCCAGTGACAACCAAGGTCCGACATGTCGCTCCATGTCGCCGTGTTGGACCGTGGCGACACGGCCGACACGGGCGACATGAAGCGACATGTAGCCTGACTTATTTTCAAAGGTGTAACATATTTTATAAAAAAATAATTTTTTCACTTCAGTATGCAGTATACTGAGTGCTGTGTCAGTGGCATTAAATGCCTTTACTTTTAATTTATATTTTATAAAATAAAAAAAAAAACAAAATATCATCAACATGGTTGCAGCAAAACACACAACCATCAAATCACTTTTCAACTTTTACAAAAAAAATTCATTTTTTAATGCCATCGTCTTCTTAGTTCTTAGCTTCTTCAGTTCCTCTCGGTTTTACAGGAGAAGAAATGGGAAACCGAAGAAATGGGTTTTACAGTTTTACTTAGAATTGCTGATATGCAGGTGGAACCGTGGAAGGCACAGCAAAGATCGAACCCAATGGCCTCCTCATGCTAACCAATTCCACCGCTAGGCGACAGAAGGGCAACGCCTTCTACAGTTCTACCGTAGTCCGACCCAAGAGTAGCAGCACTGCAGCAGTAGCAGAAACGACTTTCTTTTTTCTTCTTCTCTTTGCAACCCAGTCTCTTTCCGCCCAAAACCCACCCAATTCCTCTCTTTTTATGCAATATCGCCGATTTATGGGCAAAATCTTGACCGTCAGCGATATATCGCCGACTTAATGTAACTTTGGTGTCGCTGGGGGGTTTCGTGTCGCCCCCCGACATGGCGAAAAATCGCCGACACAAGGTACCATGGTGACAACAGGGTGCTTGTTTGTAATAAAGGTTGCCCTGTGTGATATGTTCCTATGCAGTTTTAGATCCTCCAGTGGATCTTCACAATACTGGGAAAGGCATCCTGATAATTCCTTGCCATTAGGCTTTCTGTAGCTTTTTTCATAAAAGCTCCCATTAAAGGCATGGTCTACAACATTGACATGTGAAAGAAAGACAGAGAGAAAAGTAAAAACTCTCACTCTCAAACAAGCAGTTACTTGGAATTATTAATCAAAGTTGTTCTGGTAGTATGACCCCAACCATTGATGACATTAGGAAGCTCAGGTGGCTTGGTTATGAAACATATCACTCAGCTGATGTTACCAATCATATTCATTATTATCTTGTTTTGTTGTATCTGTTTTTGTTGTCATTGTTGTTATTGATCACTTTATGAGCAGGATGGAACAGGGAAAAATTTAGAGGAGAGCAGTGAGAGTTTGCACTGGGAAGATTGTGAGGAGCAAATTGATCTGGTTGCACTGCAGTCAAAAGATCCCATTCTATTCTTTGATGAGGTGTGCACCTTGGTTAAAGCTAAGACTGTAGAAGCATGTATTTTAAAATGCTGAACTTATATGGCTCTGTCATGTAACATCATATTTATTTTAACTTAGCAGGTGGTCTTATATGAAGATGAATTGGCTGATAACGGAGTCTCACTCTTAACTGTGAAAGTGGTAATTTTCCAGACTTCTGATCACATGTCTGGTCTGCTTCTAATTGGCTTTCCAGAACTATATTTGAATGATGATCAGATCATATAACATGGTGCTTTTCAATGTTGTAGAGAGTTATGCCAACTAGTTGGTTTCTTCTACTTCGCTTCTGGGTGAGTCAATCTCCCTTATTTCCTTTGTTAGGATTGGTCAATTTCATTAGAGAGAGCATTTTTCACCATTAAAGACCTAAGCATTCTTGTTAGGTTCTTACATATATTTATAAAGGAAAGCCAAGTTGTAGCGTGTTACTTTTCGTACATTTCTCACTTTGATAAAAGATAAATCTTTGGTTCTTTTTATAGCTTAGGGTTGATGGGGTGCTTATGAGGTTAAGGGATACTCGAATGTATTGCTCCTTCAGAAATGGTGCCACGCCTACAATTCTCCGAGAGAGTTGCTGGAGGGAAGCCACATTTCAAGAACTGTCAATGGTGAGTTAATAATCACCCTCTTAATTTTCTTTTCATGCACTTGTGATGTAGCTGTGCTAAATAGGGTTCTGCTTTTAGTACATACCTTTTCTTGTTGGGTAACTGGAAGCTTGTATGAGTTTCTCTATTGGTCTTGGGTAGAGGAGTTACTTTGCTACTGGATCATCTGTTCATCTTATGTGCTTGTTGGAAAAGGAATAGCAAGGCTCCACTGGTTTTCCTGAAGAATTCCAGTGCATAGTTAGAGCACACACACAGGATTTAGAAAACATTTCACGTGCAGTGTGCAAGATGGAGACTCTTCACCTATTTGAAAAAAAATCTACTCTTCAGATCTTCATACTTCAATAAAGCCTTGTTGATGGGCAGTTCAAAGGCAAATGAGCACCAGAAGTACCATCATGTTAGATCACATTAATGAATTTCCATACTGCATCCATTGGCAATCATCAACTAGTCTACTAGATGTTTGTTATACCTACTGGAGTTTTGTTCCACGATTTTTCTCGTAGCTTTTTCCCTCTAGTATATTGTAATTAACCAACAAGAAAACAAAAAAATTTGGCCTACTAAATATTTTCTAGGTTGTGCTTTTGGTTATTTAAATTGATATACTTTTCAATTGGTGCAGAAAGGATTTCCTTCTGATTCTGCATCATATAGTGATCCAAATCTCATCAGTAAGAGGCTTCCTGTCATCATGCACAAGACCCAGAAGTTGGAACTTTCCGGTACTTTGTAACTTTTTCTCAGAAGGCTACTTTGTCATGGAAGAAGATGTGTTTTATCTTCGTGCTGGCTTGAGTCTTGGCATGCTTGTGCTTATGTAACAAATGAGTATCCATTTCCTGAAATTTACTTAAGATTCATACAAAAGGGCAATCATTACCTACTTGGTTTATTTTGTATTTCTGGCCATAGCCAGAGCGTTTGTTTTCTTTTACTAGATAATGAGAAGTCGAGAATTTCCGTTTTCATGGGTAAGAAAAACAGAACTGTTATTTACTTGCCTTTACAAATCCTTTTATTAGGCAAAAGAGGTGCTTGATGGAATAATATGTTCATTCAATATACCAGTTGAGAAACAAGATCTTGACCTCCATATTCCTTCAGTCCAGGACATAGCATTAGTAGAATGAACTTCTCCTACTAACGGAAGAATTTTTTAGCCTCCAGAATTTTCAATCCACGTGGTTGGTTAATGTCTCAGTTTTGTTCTTAGCTTTTCAATTGACACCTAGAAACATTTGATTACTGCCCCAAAACCCTTAACCTCTCCGAGAAAAGAAGGAAATTTTATCTGTGTTAATTCTTGTCCAAAGCTCTGTTTACAAAAACTGTTATTCCTTTTCCCACATGCCTCAAACAGCCTATTCAGACGAGGAAAAAGAAGAGTAAAACTCAAAATGGTGCTCTGTCTTTCCCTCTTTGACTGAACAGTCTTTCAACAAATGGCTTCAAATTAAGTGATGTCATTCTCCTGGTTTAGGGAAACACCAGTGTCATTTAGCTAATGAGAAGGAACTGTAACATCTCAGCACATTTGCAGGAGATTGAAGAGATTTGTGGATGTTAGCTACACCTAGTAGAATTAGTTATTTTCTTAATGTACTGTTCATGACCATTGACTTTAATAAATTATAATGTAAAACAAAAACCCAATGGCCAGGAGGGATCTATACTGACCCATTGGACAGCATCATATCTGGATAACTATTATAGGATTTGATCTTGGTTACCAGTAAACTTTATGGAGTGTATTTTGTAGCTGTTAGCATTCTGGTGTGTGAATTGTATATTAAGCTAAATTTTTGTTAAGAAGATCTACATAGCTTGTTGGACTTGTGTTCACTGTTGCTATGACTGCCATTAATCTACAATTTATGGCATCGAGATCGGGCGCAGAGCGCGAACAAAATATAGGATATGGTTGTTTACTGATAAACTTGTATTTGTCTTATCTGGAAACTGAAAGCATTCAAGTTCTGAAGCAAGCAGTTTGTACTTGATTATGTTGAAAATTCTTAGGGAATGGAAGGTATTCTGTTTTCAATTTTTTTTCCCTGGTAGGTTCAGTGGGTTGTCAGACTCATTGTGTGGTAGGAGGGATGGTTCTATACCCAACCACCACCCTCAAAATTGAATCCCCAGATTTTATGTCAGACTATTTAAGTTATGTGGACAAAATTTAGGTTTTACAAATGATGCTGCAATGCCGCATCGTTGTTGATCAATAATCATAGTATACTGTATGAATGAAGTGAAAATAGACGGAAATTAAATTTAGGCGAAGCTGAAGAACTGAAAGCACAATGTACTTCATGTTTTTTGTTGCACAATGTGAATACATTAGGTAAACTCCCTATCATGGATAAGGCTCATTACAAATGTTTTGAAGTTTCAGTTTGTCTGGTTCATTTCTAATAAAGTTGGCAAGCTTATGTGGTTGATCGATGAACAACTGCAAGATCTCAAAAGTATAGTGGACATGAGAGGAACCCAGATCATTGTGTGATATATGGTCTATGATCAGAGTCGAAGATCCAAGCCAAGCTTAAGTAGCTGTGATAGCCAGTTGGGCAGTTGGGAGTTTATGTGAAAATTTTCTGGCCACCGCAAATCAATTGCGCCTCCTGGCTTAAATGGTAGCAATGCCATCCTTGTTCCTTCTGTGCTTGGCGTGTGCTCAAGTGAGTGGGGTTGAACACCTCCTGTTTGGACCATTGCAGAGAGAGGCAAACCCATCATTGGCAAGTCCCTCTGGGAGTGAAGCCTTCTTGTTGCTCCTTGTTCCCTCTTGTGTGCATTCTGGTGACCACCTAAGGCTTGGGAACTGAATAACGTTCTCATGCAGAAGTTGCAGGAGAAGACCCTGCTGGAAGCAGGTTTTGATGGGGAGTTGGATTCCACAGCCATTGGGAGATCATTTCTGCCAAGGCTTAAAGATAACCACTCCCCCAAGTTATCTGCAGCTACTGCTCCGTCATCATTGGCACCCTTTCTCATGTTGACTTTCTTGTTGCATGCCAATGTTTGTGTTGTTTCATCCTTTCCTCCCCCTGGAAGATCATTTCAGCACCACCTTGTTGGTTATAGAGGCCAAGGAAATTGATGAGATGGAGCCTTCCCTAAGATGGGGTTGGCTGTGCTTAAAAGAAGAGTGGATCAGAAGGATAATAAATGGAGAAGAAAGCGATGTCATAATGGATAGGAAGTGGCAATGGATTCTATTCTCTCTTTTTTTTCTTTTTTTTTTTTTTTAAATTGAGGAAAGAAGAATGATACTCATTTCTATCCAGTAGCCCCACCCATTGATTATTTGATGCAGCTCCAGGGACAGTGCTTATGTCATCTCTTACTGTCACCCATTGTCAAGGTTATGAATCCTTATCTTTTTCTTCTCTTTTGCTCTCAGATCACACCAACTTTACATTGTTCTCTTTGGAGTAACTAATAATACAAGGTTTATAGTACAGCAAGAATTTTGATAACAGAAAACTTCTAATCTAGTGGTTCATATTCACTACTTGCAAGTGAATGCTGTTACTGCCTTCAAATACAGGAGTGGATGCTTGACTGGGTCAGATCTCAAATACAGTGTTTCTGAATGGTACAAAGCTCAAGTTAGCTTACAGATGACACACATTGGATTCCCCACCCCCACCAATAACCAGGCAAATCTAGACAAGGATTTGGTTCACAGCTAAGAGCTGAAGATGTGAGTTGTGACGCACCAGAAACACAAATTTGGAGATAATCTGCCTGGAAGTATCAAGTTAATTACCATATGTTTTTGCTGTGAGCCTAAAGAGCTTTTGGGTGTTCCAACAATGTAATCGACTGAGAGTATGTTGTGAATGCCAATGTGTGTAAGCGCGTGAAGATGTCAAGTTTACCCTCTCAAGATGGATTTCCATTACATATCCTGAGGTGAGCTGGGGCTGGTAGGGCTAGAGCAATTCCAATAATGGTGATAAAAGGTGGGTAGAGAAGTGGTTACTTAATTTATTGCTTGAGGGACAACAATATTATCCATGTGTTGTCTTAAGTTGAACTTCCTGCTGTTCCTGAAACAAGTAGTGGGCAATGAATAGAAGTGGATCGAGAACAACTTGTGCTTATTCGTGGGAGCTGCTCGGTTACCCCACTGCTTATTTGCTCCGCTTAGGTGATGGTTTATGGTAATGGTGTTTAAAGGAGCCGTCATCCTGAAGCTTCTTTGTGATTAAAGATAGTTGATTTGTTAGATTGATGGGTCCAAGTTTGAAAGGAAAACTTGTGTCATTCATTGGCCTGGATGCCTCTGTTACAGAGCAGTGGCAGCATCGAGTTGAGAATCTTGATACCTATAATGATAGAATGTAAGCTCTCCAAAGCGCATTATACAAACTGAAAATGGTAAAGAATTCATATTGTTCTGAAAATTCAAAAGTGGCCTCGTTTGCAGATCAGTGGCTGCGATGGGGTTGACCTGGACTCTTTCCTCGATTGAGAAGCATTTCAGTTCCTGAAACGCTACCTCTTATCATCTGATTGTCATCACTATTCCTTCCTTCTACCTCACTCTCTGACTTTTCCCTCATTAAATTTCTATTTTCATGAGCCTTACGTTACTTGAACACTTACCATGCCCGTAGTCTTAAATTGTCGAAGGGGCAACTTCCGAGCTCTGTTAATCATGTATTTAAGCGTCAACCAAACTTCAGACAGGATCGTATGAATATAATGCTGCTGTCCATTTGAACGCAGCATTGGTGTGAACAACCCACAGAGAAGTTGGCAGAAAGTAAAAGCTCCACTTAGCAGTTTGTAAGATGGAGATCCAAATATGCTTTCAACTGGTTTTCTAAACAGCGACATTTCCTGTTTATAGAGTAAGCATCCGGGAATCTAAGAAGCTAAGAGCGATGGCAGCACTGAAACAAGCAATGTGACTTGATGCTGATAAGCCAAGCTATCTAGTTTGTTAAACTAACAAACCTGGCACTACTCGAATCCTTTCTACTTCTTTTACTGTTGTGTTCTGATTCTGATTCGAGACTTCCATTTGATGCGTAGTTGATGTACGCAAAAGCTTGTTTCCCATGGCTTAAGCACATAGTATCAAAAATGTTGGAAAATATTGAATCAATCGGTTGAGATTGATAACATTACTTATCCTTTATCAATTTATATTCACCAACCTTCTGGGGGATGGTTTGTAAGGTGCAACAGACAGCACTCCACGTAGACCTCTCCCAAAAACCAGAGAGTGAAAGTGAGAAGGGAAATTGCAAAACCAACAAAACTGAAAATAACAATGCCATAAACACAGCAGTACAGCACAGGCATAAAAACTGGCCAATTGGAAACGTCAGTAGGATCCCACACTCTGAAGGAAAATTGAAGTTCGAAGTCGCTCACTATCATCTTTTGTTTATGGGTAAATACAGTCTCACTAAGATCACAGACTCCAGAGGAAGAAGCTTCCACATCTTATATCAATCTAATTTACTGCCCAGAAAAATATTAGCACTCATGTTCCCGATCATAGAGCCACGCCCATTCAAGTACCTGCACAGAAAAACGGATACAACTTCTACATTAGTTCTAAAACCCTACTATGAGTCAGAGAATACAAGTCAATGCTAAATATTCAATGCAATGGACCTATGGAGCATGAACCACAATTTTGCAAATTCAACTTCGTAAATTAACCTCTCACATATTGTTTCCCCTGTTTACATTTAGAGTTTATGTGTCAGCTCAGATTTCAATGACATGTAATTCTTATGCATCTAATACTTGACAAACTTGAAAGACAGAAGATCCACATCAATTTCCAGCTCCAAACCTCTAATTTTGATGCTATTAAAGTTAAGAAATAGAATGATCGGTCCAAATTTCACCCAAAAGAAAGAAAAGAATGATCAGCCCAATTCTAAAGTCAATGGAGGTTTGAACTATACTACGAATCCTTACTGGCCCAGTTAGCATGCAACCTTGGATGGTTGGCTGCATCATATGTCATCCAGTATGAGGACATTTTCTCATCAAAATTTATCTCTATTTTGCCTATAATTTGCAAGTCTCTTTAATCTTTATGGTATCAAAGACATCCAGGCTAAGATTTAGTCTTGCATATGCAAACCAATGGCAGAGTAAAAACAGGGATGAACTAGAATTTTATAATAAAATTATTACATGCAAGGAATTAGCAAATGACACCCTAGTGGAGTATTCATAATCATGTCACTTCACACTAAACAAATTCCCACAAAAGTGGACCCAGAACATCATCCACAGAAGATTAAAAACATTTGCAACTCATGATGTAAGCACAGTAAACAAGGGATAAGCCTGTCTCAAAATGTCATTATGATCCAATCAAAGGGAGAAAAAGAGAGAAGGGGCCAGATTGATTGACTTGAGACTGCCTATTAAAGCATAGGTCCAGATATAATCAAAAGGTACTGGGTATCTGTCTTTCACATACTGATTGAGGGTGTACGCTTCATTTTTGAATATGCAGTGAGCTCTATGATTCTAAATCTAAGTGATAAATCTACATATGCTTTTGCCATCAGGCATATTCCCATTTCCGGTGAACCTGTGCCTGCCAGGTCAGTGCCATTCAGCTGTTTATATCCTCCCTAGTTAGTTTGGCAATGCCCTGAAACCAAACCACTTGTGACATTACATTAATAAAGGGTGTTCATAGATCAGCAACAAGATATGGCCAAAAGCTGCATCATCTCTCAAACACCGTATACTAATAAGGAGAAAAAAGGCCTTGCACAAAACCAAGAAAACGGAAGTGTGTGCTAGGTGCTTATGGAGCTGCTTCTTAGGTTAGGGCAGGCAATACACAAGAAGCCAAAGTCAGTAACTTAAAATTACTCTGGCTACTGGCTGTACCATTAACCCAAGCCATTTTCCCCCTTTTTCGGTTTTTTTTTTGGGGGTGTGGGGCGGGTGGAAGAAGGGGTTGTATGTTAACCCACTGCATGAGGCTCCCACAACCAAGGGTTCTCCAAGGATTCTAATTTATGCAGCCTTATCCCTGTTTCTGCAGAGAAGTAATTTCTAGACTTGAATCCATATCCACTTGGCCACAGTGGATCAACCTTAGAATTGCATTACAGCCTTAATGACTGCACCATTAAGGCTAATCATGATAGTTCCGAAGCTTAAAGAAGTAAACAGAAAGAAATGACAGGCTGGGTGAATGATAGACCAAATATAAGTGGAGCAGCATAGAGCATATGGAAAAACTTTAAGTAGATGAAACATGGCCATTTTGACAACAGATGAACAGATTGCAATAGATCCTCTGAATAAACATATAGCCAATAGGTTTTCAAATGCAAATTATGTAACCTAGCATCAGCTAGAAACCCAGAATCTGGTAGTCAACAATAAAACCAATAGGCTCAGAAACTTGTGTCTCCATTTGCCAAACAAAATCAGCATAGTAGAGTCCATATTTTTTGAGAATAAATAACAGGAAATAAAATAACCTACAATGCGGCATTATTGCCCGCGGTCTTCTGATGCATAACAGCCTCGCGAATCACACATCATCTCCACTCCATCCTATCAATTTCAACCCCAATTTCCTCTTAACAAACACATAATGAAATTATGAAGTTGCAAAAATGTAGCCAACTAGCTCTTCCTATTATTAACCAAAGGCACCACCCCAAAAAGGGATACAACAGAGGGTGGGTGCAGGGGTAAATGAAATGCGAAAATTCAGAAAAGAAGTTCAAAACAAATTCCCCAAAACAAGCAATTCCGGGCAGACTAGCCAAGAAGTTCAAAACAAATTTCCGAGTTCTTTGTTTGCGGTCAAAATGTTAGTCCTAAACAACAAAGACTCACAAAGAGACTACTAGCGATCTTGACAAGTGCGACAGAAGGTACCCTGAGACAGCTCGCAGCAAGCACGGGCGTTGACAGCAAGGTGTGATGTGAGGCGGGCGGCGGCGACCACGCTATGCAGCGGCATAAGCGATTCCAAGCATCCTAACGCTCCCATTGTCCTATTCAAAAATCTCAGAACTTAGTCGAAGAAACAGCGAAAAATCGAAAACAATAAGAACAATGAGTTTAATTCCAAGAACCAGAAAGTCGTCTCGAGATACCTGGTAGTGGGGAATGAAGTCTGCCGAGATTGCAGGCGAGGAGAACTGAGTGGTGGAGGACGAAGGCGTGGTAGCGCCTGTGGTGACCGAAATGAGGAAGCTCGTGCCGTAGAGATCAACGACCTCGCAATCGATCCACTGCGGCAAGCCATTTCTCTCTCCGTTCCGACTTCCGAAACAGAGAACGCAGACTTTTTTGCGAGGGTTTTGTAGGTTCCGCCAGGGTTCAGGAAGTTGGCTACGTTTGGTTGGATAGAAACCATGAGAATGGCGAAAAACCCAAACCTGGTCCAACCCCTTCCAAGGGTCACCGAATCTCAGCCACGGTTCAATCCGAAACCAAAGGCTTATCTGGTCCAGGAGGGTTTGCGTGAATTACACGCGCACACAAACTCATTTGGCTTGTCATTAGGGTGTTGGTTTGCCCTCACACGACTTAAATCACGACCTAAATCAAAATAGGACTTTGACTCAAGATTTTGGCCTTGAAGGGAGGTTAGGATAAACATATTCTAGTCTTGATTAGGCCAAGAGCGGGTCTGATATTATTCTTTGGCTTGTCAAGCTTGTTCCAACCCGTCCATAATTTTTTGCCTTGATCCTAGCCCTAGTTTTACCTTAATTTTGTTCTTGATGCTTGATTTCAATAAATAAGAACAAAAACAAGAATAAGTCTAGGGCCAAGTATAGGAAAAATCAAAGCTAGAGCAAAGGATAGGGTCAGATATAAGGCCAATCAAGGCCAGAAACAGGACCAATCTGAGCGAGAATGGAATTGACTTTGCCTTCAAGGTTTGAGGGTGAAGAACAATAATCATTGACTATGAATTACCGTAAACGTAAAAATTATAGAGCTTGGAATTATAAAAGCCTTGACCCAGCTCGGCCTTGTTGCAGCCGTTGTCAATGGAAAATAGCTGGAAGATGGTGATGAAATCGCTGCCTGGTTTGCCAACAAAACAGCCTCTGTGACGGGTTTCAGAATGTGGAGAGCTCAATTTACTCCAGGAGTTCCACTACGATGCATATGAAACAAATCAAACTAAACCCGCTCTAGTTTCCTGACCTGATTGCGTCACTGTTTTAATGTTTCTTTAAGCCTTTTGGTTCAAGTTCAAATATTGCTATTGCGATGATCAGACTTGCCTTCCACGATAAGAAAATGCCAGAAGTTGATTCTTACCATTTTTACATATTAAAAAAAAATTATTTCTTACAATGGAGTCACGGAGTGGGATATCACCATAAAAGATGCTCATTTGAGAGTGATTTAAAGAATAGGGAAAAGCAGAGATGAACACAATGGGCACGATGCACGAGCTCACACGTGAACTTGCGAAGATCAGACTCTTACAAGATTAGTGTTAATACAACTATTAGTAACTTCTCTGGTTTTAAATTATAATCAAACGACAACATTCAAAATAAATCCGACTTCACGTGAAGTCTCGGCGACTAGTAGTTCTCCAGGTACCCTCTTGAATTCACCGCTCAGGAAGAGTAGAACATGAAAACCAGAAATAGTCTGTGAGAATTTCCTAGTGAAAAGGAAATCTTTTTAAATCTTCTTCTTTTTCTGGGTAAGGGCTTATCGTGTTTGATGATTACAGCCACCGACCTTTATTTCGTGTTCTGAAGCTGCAGTTTTCTTGTGTTTGGTGATTGCAACTATTGTCTTTGGCATGTATTCGGCCAAAAATTTCTGTTGTTTTCTCTATTTTTACAGTTCTCTGAGATGTAAAATGGGTTCGATGAGAATGGACCACAACCGTGAGTCGATGGGTGAAAATTGAAAAGAAAGCCATATGTTTTGTAGCTGTAAAAAGTGGTGTACAGCAAGCTCGAATACAGATGTGCAAAATTTATTTTTCTGGGTAACTTAAATATGTGCAAATCGAAGGATCTCTCGAAAGGCTGAAAAGTACTTCAAAGAAGTTAAGAAAGTGAAGACAAAAGTAGATAAGAGGCATTGAAAAGTGAAAAGGTAGAGAATCATAGAGAGGAATTGGAGTGGATGGAGGTGATGATGCAGGTTAATATTAAAGCAAGGCTGGCCCATTACTGTTCTGCTTGTCTAACACTCAATCCTATTTCCGCATCAGTCCAGATTAATTCAAACACCCAGTTTTACTAATCTCTGCTTCGTGTGAAATCAAAGCAGGGATGGCCCATTTTGCTTCTGTCTGCTTCTCAATCCCATTCCCACGTCAACCCATAGTTAATTCCAACCTACCTCCTCTTTCGGTAACTTCCCATCTCCTTTTATTAAAAGCTTCTAACCTTCTTCCTCTCTCGGATGGAGATGGAGAATTGGAGATGCATTTAAAGTTCTAAACATCACGTATCTGTCTCTCGTTTTAACCCATCACTCTCTATCTTTGTTTCTCTATCTGGGTCTCATTTTCGAGACTCTACGGCACCTATCCTCTTCATTTTTTTGGGTTCCCATGGAAGAAGGAGATTGGGTTCTAGTTCGACGGACCACCGACACAGACTTGTGGAGGCCGAGCTTGGACTTGCAGGAAATGAGCAATGCCGACCCTCTCAAGATTCTGTTCTCTGAGCCTGCCAAGCATTGGACTGATGCTTGCCCTATCGGAAACGGACGCCTTGGCGCCATGGTCTGGGGTGGCGTTACCTCAGAGTTGTTGCAGCTTAATGGTAAGTGGTGCTTAACACTGTGGACCTCTTTCTCGTCCCCTACCTGTCACTTAAAACAGACAAAGCCGTGAGCTATCTTACTTCCCTCTGCGCCTACATTTTTTGACTAAATATGACCGTTCTGTTAATCCTACTGGAGATGCCTGTTCTGAAATTGGTTCACATTTTAGTTCGATTCAATGTTGGGCTTAAGCTCTTACCGATAAAAGTGTTGGCTTTAAGTTTTCTAGGTGATCAATTCCGATTTTGAAGCCAAAACTATGATTTTGAAATTTGCAAAGTTCTTTGGATATAACAACTGGGACCACAAATATGATATATGCTCTCTGTCTTCTTTGATTTGGAAGGGAAGTGATGGTTTATTGATTCAATAACTTTTTTAGATGACACGCTATGGACTGGGGTGCCCGGTGATTATTCCAACCCAGACGCTCCAAAAGCATTATCGCAGGTCAGAGAACTAGTGGACAAGGGCCAATACCCTGAAGCTACTAAAGCAGCTTTCCAGTTGTCTGATGCTCCGTCCGATGTATGTTGTTTGATTTCTCTATTTTATGGTTAAACAGTTAAAACTTGTTGATGAAGCTTTACGTTCTGTTTCAGTGATGTGGTTGAACTATTGAATGCATCATATGGGATCCCTATTGCATTGGATTGTTAGCCGTCAGTCTTTACACTGTATTGGTGATAACAGGGACTTAAACAAAATGTGCTGATCCGTGTTCATCCATATTTGTGTGGTGTTGGTTTTGAATGTGATCAATATCCAATCTGATACCACTGGATACCACTGGGACCATGGTTCATTTTCCGTGGAAATACATAAGATATTTTGGTATGCGGACAAATTTTAGGGAACACACGTTGGCAGTCAATTTTTCATACTGAAGTGTAATGGATCTTTTATCTTTTGACAGAACAAGTGGTAATTTAACAACCTTTTAATGACATAAATTCAGGTGCAAAATAATGTCTTCTCCTGATTTGAGTTTCATTTTTCATTGTTCAGAAAACTTATTGTCTTACATCTTCTGCAGATTCATTGACTTCTCATTAGATTTCTTGACCTTAAAAAAAAATTCATAAATTTTTGCAAGGGCAAGAGAATACTAACCAAACAAGCAGTCCATGCACCAGTGTGGAACACTAGTTTGTATTTCGGTTTTCAGTTTCATTGGGGGCTGAATGGTCTTTTCACTCACAAAGATATTGGTTTATGTCTAGGTATAGGAACCATGCTAACTACTCAACCAGTGTTCTTTTCCCCTTGTTGGTTTAGTTTTATCTTCGTTATGTCTGCACCCTGATTACTTATTGAGCATTGAGATATTCATTATATGTACATGAACAAATAACGGTGGCATTCAATATCTCTCCTTGAGCTTTAATTGGTTGTCAGGGAAATTAAAGGCTAGGCAAGTGAAAATTTTCATATCTAAAAAGGCTACTTTGGTGATTGTCACCCAACATGATTATATAAATTACTCAAATTTGTACCATATTTAGAAGATGACACATATTGTTATTCTAGTGGAGATCTTCTCCGCCTAGCTTGCCACTCCACCCATAAAGTCACACTCACATGAGTTTGAGACCCACATTGCCTTGCCTGACACAGGCAGACCTTGTGAGTGTAGGTCCCACACTCATGTGAGTGTGGCTGTATGGGTGGAGGGGCAGGCTGGATGGAAAGGATCTAGACTCTTGTTATTCACTTTTAGGGGTACAGAATGACCTAGTAATGTGCTTGGCATGGCGACCATGCCTAGACACATAATCACCTTGGGATGCCTTGGTCTTTACTTTAGTGTAAGTCAATCAAATCTAGGCGCCCCAAGGCAGTTATGTGTCTAGGTGTGGTGACCATGCCGAGCATAGAAACCAGGTAGCATTCTTTCTCCCTCTCTTTTAGCACCTAAGATATTCGGATGCTCAATAAAGTGAAATAATAACTAAATATGGAACTATTATGAGATAATGATTAATCATATGGGGGTAATGATGACAAAAATTCCTTTGTAGTTTTAGAAAATTTCACTCCCATTTAATATCCCTTAATTCGGTTTCTATATCATGCATTCTCTATTGGCTAATATAACTACTACTCTTGGGCGTGTATACGTTTAGGTCGAGATTTGGGTCCATTACTTGCATAGTAGTTGTGCGGGGGAATAGGGTTTCCTATGTATTGTCTTTGTGAGGAAATGAAGAAGTGAGACACATTGTAAGGTGGAGAGACTCCTCCCCCCCCCCCCGCATTTGGCTTAGGGTAGAGTTGTTGGTTCTTCCATGTGGATGTTGACATTTATATAGAGCCACGTCGTATTCCTCTTGTTGATTTTGGTTTGTTTGCTTGGTTTTTTACCTTGTGGTTGTGTATTTATTCCCAAAAGTGGTCTTAGATTGGGGTTTGGAATATTGTCATTGGTGGTGCATGGAGCTCAGGGAGTGAGTGGTGTGTAAGGAGAGCAGGAAAAGGTAAATAGATAGGGATCAATTAGCCGTATAATAATTTATTTGAGAAAGGTATTGTCATAGACTCATAATGGAAGATGATGCTAAAAGTAAGATTGTTATAGTTGGGACTCTGCAGATTCCAATGTCTGATTGAATACTGTGAAATTTGTTCAGGGTTAGTCATGTGCTGGATTATGAAGAATTTGATTTCAGAAGAGCCTGGGGCTTCGAGATGTTTGAAATACTTATTTGAAGGTGGAGTTCTCAAGGTCTCCAGTGGGATCATAGTTGTGATATAAGGACTCTGTTCAGATTTGAGGGAGTGTTGAAAAAGGTCAGCTACCCTTGGAGCTGGGGTAAGAAATACATATGGACGAAATAAGCTGCAGATATTTCAAGCTACAAACACATGCATATCTAGAAAGAAATGGGTCTATTTTGCTTCAGATTTTGTGAGTGGAAAGGATCTCTTTGATCATGTTGCTGCAGCAGGAGTGGTGGATCCATGTCACATCATGCAACAATGAGCTGTGTGAGGCAATCCGGTCTTGGGTGTGGGCCATGCAGGTTTGGTATGGCAAATAGGCAGAGAGAATGGCTGAGTTTGCAGAGTCAATGTCAACATCACTCTTTGTCAAGGTGGGAATGGTTAGGTTTTTATGTCTTGTATCCTATGGTGGTCCACATAAACGTTATTGTGATTATTCATGTTTGGGTCAGGTTTGTGTCCATTACTTTCATTGGGGGTAAATTAGTAATTATCAGGGGATTAGGATTCTTAGGGTTTCTAATAAGTTGTCTATGTGAAAAAAACTCTTAACACAACCCAGAGAGATCATATTATGAGGTGGAGTGTATATAATTTTTCTTTTTTTTGGGGAGGTGGGGGGCTTAGTGGAAAATCCTTTATTTTCGTGGACGGATGTAAGCATTCTGCCTAACCACATTATATTCCCTGTGTCGCATGTGATTGCTTGCTTGGCTTCTTTCTTGTGGTAAGTTCAGTCATCCTCAACACCTTGCAACCAAACTGAGCCATAGGGGGAGGACTCATAAGTTAATGCAATTATGTTTTCCCCAAGGGGAAGATTTCCCTATAATTTAATGACTGATGCTTCTCACAGTTGTATGTAACTATTGTCAGTTATTTCAAGATTCTACCTACATTATTTCTTCAATGTTGTTTGTGGTTTAAACCAGACTAAAACTGGAGTTCTGGGATAATCTCAGAAACTCAGCTTCAATTGTCATCATTACTCATCTAACATCTTATGTATTAACACCTCTCTATGACGTGAAGGTTTATCAGCCTCTAGGTGATATCAAGCTAGATTTTGATGACTCTCATGTTGCATATGACGTAGCGACATACCAGAGAGAGCTTGATTTGGATACTGCAACAGTGAAGGTGAAGTATGCTGTGGGGGATGTGGAATTCACGAGGGAACATTATGTTTCATTTCCCCATCAGGTGATAGTGACAAAAATTTCTGCAAGCAAGTCAGGGCATCTGTCCTTTACAGTTTCCCTAGATAGCAAATTACAGCACACTGTACGTGTACAAGGAAAGAACCAGATAATCATGGAAGGAAGTTGTCCTGGTAAAAGAAAAGCACCAAAAGTGCTAGCAGATACTCCAAAAGGGATTCAGTATTCCGCAGTTCTTGATTTGCAGATTAGTGATGGTGTGGGAGTAATACAGGCTGTGGAAGATACGTTGAAGGTTGAAGGTTCAGATTGGGCTATTTTGCTTCTGGTGGCTTCATCTTCATTCGATGGGCCATTCACCAATCCTTCAGAATCTAAAAGGGATCCTAGTTTAGAGACTCTCAATACATTGGCTTCAATTAAGAAGATCTCCTACTCTGATCTTTATGTGCATCATTTGGATGATTATCAACAACTTTTTCACCGTGTCTCTCTACAACTTTCAAAAAGCTCCAAGAACAGAAAAAAAGATCAGCGTACATCTGTGGGTACTGAATTTGATACGGCTAAAATTGGCAATGGTACATTGTCCACTGCTGAAAGAGTGAAATCCTTCAAAACAGATGAGGACCCTTCATTGGTAGAGCTTATGTTTCAGTATGGTCGGTATTTGCTTATCTCTTCTTCAAGGCCTGGAAGTCAGATATCAAACCTACAAGGGATATGGAACAAGGATGTTGAGCCAGCATGGGAGTATGTTCTCTGAATGCTTTTACCACCATCTGTGTATAATGTATATGAATATGCTCGCGTTGAATTTCTGTCATTCTTTAATGTGTTCAGTTATTCTCCATTAGTAAATACTGGATTTCATCTATTTGAGTGATTATTTTGTTATTATGCTAACCTTAGTTCTATAATGTGGATCTTAGTGGGTTCAATGTAAGATTCAGGTTTCAGTTTTTAATTGGTTAATATAGGATGGCTTTGCACCAAAAGAGTAGATACACATGTATCCTTGATGTATGGATATTGGATGCAATGACAAAGTATATATATTCAGTGCTACTGGTCTGAGATGTTTGTGGATCTGAATCAATGTCTGCATTTTTAGATAAGGAACTATAAGCAACTGCATTCCTTTCCAATCTTTATATGCCACACTCTGTTTTCTTTTGGATAACCATTTATTTGGATTTCTCCTCTTTCATATCATTTGCATCGATTATTGGTGGTAATTCTCAGCTGGAAATGTTGGCCTGTTGCTGGGCTTGGGCATGGACTTTGGGGTGATGAAATTACTTCAAGCCTGAACTTGCTAAGCTGTGTGCTATTCAGTTAAGATTTAATGTAATAAAATGACACTTTCATGAAACTAAGATCATGACTTATTATATATTTTAGTTTTTACAAGGGACCTCAAACCTGCCCCTTTTTCAATGGGCTGTGCATGCACACATCTATCTTCTGCTAATTCTAGGCAGGTTTAAGTTGGGTCAATAGCCAAAGAATCCATGGTTAACTCTCTAAGCGTTCTTGTTTGCCATCCCTATCGATGACCTCAATTGGTAGACCAAGTCAACTCTATGTCCTAGTATTCAAATTCTATCAAGAATGGGTACTAATTTTATTTTCTGTCTTTTATTATCAATATTATTTTTTTACTGTTTCCCAGCACCTTAAAGAACCAACACAGTTGAACTTTTGTGGCTCGCTACACAAACGTGATTTGTGATTTTCTGCAGTCAGGTTTCATGCTAATTGGCACAAGGTTTGGTTGAATTAAAGGGTGATTGTTTGCACTGCAACCTTCACTGATAAAGCCAACATGACTCAGTACACATCATTCCCTAATATCTAATCCTTCTCTGCATTGATGTCTGCTTTGTTGGTTGCATAGTCATCTATGTGTCATGGAAGGGTGAAAACCCATAATAATTCCATCTTCAGATATGGTTTATTTGGTTTATTTTCCCTGCATCTTTGATTCTCTGTTTACATCCATGCTGATATATTTTGTCATTTTTCCTGGTATATTCCAGGAATGCAAGGTGAAGACTCTTATCTTTTTCATGTTTCTTTTTTCAGTGGTGCTCCTCACTTGAATATCAATCTTCAAATGAATTACTGGCCATCTCTTACTTGCAACCTAAGAGAATGCCAAGAGCCCTTGTTTGATTATATCTCGTCATTGTCAATCAATGGGAGTAAAACAGCACGAGTAAGATTATCTTTCAAACTCTGGTTATGTTTATAATTCATACAGTTTATTGAACAATGTCTTCATTTCCATTTGCTTTCGTTGTATAAAGTAGGAGTCCAAATTTGATTCGTTAAGTTTTGCAGAGTTCAATTCATAACAAGGAAGTTCATAATATGTACCAAGCCAAATTGTAAGGGTTTTAGCAGTTCCCCTCTAGGTGCTCTGCTTCTTGTACTTAACAGAACTAATATAAGATTTTCCTTTTGAAGGCATTCCTAAAGAATCCAAAGGAAGTGTTACAGTAAAAACCTAGAGGTCAGAGTTAGCAAAGCAAAGAAGAAATCCAACTAAAAAAGGAGCAAGCAGAAGAGGAGGAAAAATTGCACCCACAACCTGGAAGGTTGAATAACCAGACTGTGGGTAGGAACTATTATCATATAGACAATAAATTGACAAAAACCCTTACAAAATCTCCTGCATGAGCAATGATAAAGCTAAACATAGAGGACCATAATACCCCTAGTTTCTCAACAGAAGGAATGGTTGCTTATTTTCCCGCATAGTGAGGATTGTGTAATCTATGAAAATCAATAGGTGTAATCTTAGAATCTATCATATGTATTATTTGGGGTTGCGTCCAAAATTACAAACCAAGCTTTAGTTTGTAACAAGTTGAGGAAAAACAATGCTTGAAGTCAAATTAGTCTCAATTTTAAGGGGGGAGGGGGTAACTTTTCCCTCTTTGTGATACCTGCTTTGGTGAAGGAGAATGTTCCCTTCTTTTACAACTCTCTACTTAAGCATTCATATGTTGTTCAGACATGATTTCTTCTCCTATTACGTTGACAGATCAACTATGAAACAAGTGGTTGGGTTGCACATCAAGTGTCAGACGTTTGGGCAAAAACTTCACCAGACCGTGGTGATCCTGTGTGGGCCCTGTGGCCAATGGGTGGAGCATGGCTTTGCACACATCTTTGGGAGCATTATACTTTCACTCTGGACAAAGTAAGATCAGCTACTTTTTCATATGTATCTTTTGTTTTGTCCGTTGTTTTTTTTTTTTCTTTCTTCCTTCCTTTCTTTTTAAGATTTGGTTGAGTGAATCTACCCTGTAGGTTCTAAAAATACTAATGTCAGATTTCTATTTATTCTTTTGAACTTTCCATCCTCTGTTTATTTAGGTTTTTTTCAGCTAGCTTGAGTTCTGCTGTGTTAGTGACAAAATTCTGGGGAGAGAATGAAGACTTGTTTCTTATGTGACACAAGCAAGCTTACATATATAGATGGAAAATAGAAGGATCTAGAACAGGTACAATGACAAATATATCCCTAGGACAATTCTATCCTTGTACCCTTATTACAACACTTGGTTTGCATATTCTTGTGAGATTCTTTTTTGAAATGGGTGGTTGCAGTAAGAAGAAAACCTGGATAATGATTTCTACATACCTAACTGTCATAATTGATAACCTCACCCTTCCACATGGCAAAACTAGCTGGGCCCCTGCAGAAAACTGCTTTAATATGTCAAAACAAGAATTTTTTTTTAGCGTTATGAGTATCTGCAAATATTGTGGATTGGCAGAATAATACACATCTTATGTAGCCAACTTGAAGTAATTGGGAAGGGGCTTTGTTGATTTTGTCTATACATTTTATGTATCTAGGTTCTTGGTGGAATTATTTTGGACAGTGGTGAAAGAAGCAGGACTGTGTGTATTTAGAATGAAAATTGCCCTTAATCCAAGACACTGTAATATATAGTGCTTATGCATACAATATCAATTTAACATAGCAAAACTTCCATTTTTAGGCATTTTTAAAAGACAAAGCATATCCCTTGCTGGAAGGGTGTGCATCTTTTTTGTTGGATTGGTTGATTCAAGGACATGGAGGATATCTTGAAACAAACCCATCAACTTCTCCAGAGCACAGATTCATTGCTCCCGATGGTAAACTTGCAAGTGTGAGCTATTCGTCAACTATGGACATGGCTATCATAAGGGAGATTTTCTCTTCAGTCATTTCTGCTGCTCAGGTATTTGGTTTATAATACTAATTCCTGTCATGCTTCCCTAAATGATCCTAGTTTTTGTCTTGATATCTGCGTCTTAGCAACTGTGAGGAGTTTCTTTTGAACAGGTTTTGGGGAGGAGTGAGGATGATTTGGTTGGTAGAATTCAAGCAGTACAACCAAAGCTTTACCCAACAAAAATTGCTAGAGATGGTTCCATCATGGAATGGGTAATGTAAAATATTGAATCAGATAATTATGTCTGTCTCACTTTTTATGTTGTTACTACTGTTTTTCTTTCTTTATTTATTCTTGCTCGTAGCATCTGTGAATTTGGATGTTTTCTCTGAATATGTGAAGTAAAACTGCATTTTCTATGCTGGTCTAATTAAATCCTACATTCCTGTGTAACAAACAGGCAGAAGATTTCCAGGATCCAGAGGTGACTCATCGGCATCTCTCGCATCTTTTTGGCCTGTTTCCAGGCCACACAATGACTATCGAGAAAACTCCAGACCTGTGCAAAGCTGCTGACAACACTTTGTATAAAAGAGGTTGGTTCAAAAGAAAATTTGATTGAATTCTCCTTTTATTCTGGCATGCCTTCTCGATGGACACATGAAAATAACATGCTTGCTTGGGAGGGGATTGGCCTTACTGGCATAGTGGCATATCCTTTCATTAGTCTCACCTGGAAATATCTACAGACTCTGCCTACAGTCTGACACAACACCCATCAGAAGCTAAATGATAGATAGAGTCAACGATAAGCAACATTTCAGTGGACCGTAACCTTAGTAACTTATCTTTTTAACACGATGAAGCAGCATTTGATCCTAGGTCTCCAAAATTAATAGCTGGAGATTTTACCACCATGCCAATGACAGTCATTTTTAAGAAGTGCTAACTTGCTAGTTTAGAAGCTCTATGCATTCATAGTTGCATGTGGAAGTAAACAGATTGAATAGTTGGTTGTATCATATAAAATTCCTTGCTTCTGGCTCTATTCACAATTAATTGTTAAAAAGACGCCTATCATTGTTATGACTGTCTGAGACCTGTCAATACGTGTTGCCCATGCTGAAAAGTTATAGGGAGCAGTCACCTCTTTCATAGGCAATCACTCTTAAATTTTCTTTTTTCATTTTTATAAGCAGCAAAAAAATCTGATGTCAACTACTTAGAAGCAACTGCATTTTCCTTTTATAGGAGAGGAAGGCCCAGGATGGTCAACCACGTGGAAGATTGCTCTGTGGGCCCGCCTTCACAACAGTGAACATGCATACCGGATGGTCAAGCATTTATTTGATTTGGTGGACCCCGATCATGAAAGCAGCTTTGAAGGGGGAGTTTATAGTAACCTATTCACTGCGCACCCTCCATTCCAAATTGATGCCAATTTCGGGTAAGAAACATTCTTTGTTGTACATGTAGAAAGAGTATAATGTTGTCAACAAACCCCTAGGGGTTGGCTCAGTTGGCAAAGATCAACACCTCATAGTATGGGGTCAAGACTTTGGATTTTTTTTTGGGCCAAGTGCAAAGCCTTGTAAACATAATTAGTTATCCCCCCCCCCCCCAAAAAAAAAAAAGAAGCTGCAAGTTCCAAAAATTATATTTTGTTAGCAACTTGGGAAGGCAGACCTCAGTGCATGGTAAGATTGCTCCATTGCAGCCTAGTGGGCAGGGGTTTGGGTTGGGAAACAGCCTCTCCGCGAACTGGGGCTTAAGGCTGTATAAAGTACAATCCTCTGCCAAACCCGCTGTTGTAGCAACTTGGATGAATGGCAACCTTTTATACTTATCCATGGTGATGGTAACTGTTATTGTTGATTCCAGGTTTACTGCTGCAATAGCAGAAATGCTTGTTCAGAGCACACAAAAGGATTTGTACTTGCTTCCAGCTCTTCCAAAGGATAAATGGGCAAGTGGTTGTGTCAAAGGTTTGAAGGCCCGTGGTGGTGTTACTGTTAATATCTGCTGGAAAGAGGGAGACCTTCATGAAGTGGGTCTTTGGTCAAGGGATTTAAATTCTATTAAAAGGATACACTACAATGGATCTATTGTTGCTGCTAGAATATTGTCTGGGAATGTCTACACATTCAATAGAGTGCTAAAATGTGTGAAGATGTGTCCTCTCTCTGAAGCATCTGTTATTTAAGAGGCTAAGTGAATCACAGAAAGGATTTAAGGTTTTCTTCTTAAGCTCTTTCAATGAAGATTCAGTTTCAAGAGCGGCATGTTCTATTTTAGTTCATTGAACCAGATCAAATGAACTGCAGGAAGAGCATTTTCGCCCTTTTCTAATAATAAGAACAGCAAGGCTATTTGATGCCCTGATTTTTTTCTCTTCTCTACTAAACATTTACGTTGTAAACATTTATTGATCAGAATAGTTCTAGTTGTTCATGATGCATTGATGGATGTATTTCAATTTTGTAAAACAAGTTGGTTATATTTATTAACCACGGCCTTTATGTTTGTAACAATCACCTCACCAATCAGGTGGGGCAGAAAAATGATATTTTTAATTTTTGGAATGATGTCATCCACCCAAATGTGCATGAAGGGTGAATCCGGTGCCAATTCAAGAGTGGGGATTAATTGCAGTTCTAATGCAGTCTTACCCAGTAGTTCTTTTTGAAAGATTGTTTGGATGTCTTGACCTCAGGTTATAACTTATAACTATGGTCTGCCCATCATTGGGCCAAGGTCTGCCTTTAGGTGTTTGAAGTTCCATGAACACCGTAAGTCCTAATGATCTAACTTCTATTGGAATCAAAGAACAGCAGTCTAATGCAGCATTCTGTTTTTCACTTTTCTATATTTCATGCCTGAGAAGGCCAAGGTCTTCCTTGACTAAGGTAGAGGAAACTCTTGGGTGATGTGCCCTTTTTTATTCTCTTCCCTTTTCAGTTCTTAAGAAAAGTGCATTTACATGAAACATGGTACGTAACCTTTGTCAAGCATGGCCTTTATCAGCCCGTGCTATCCAAATTCCCAAGATAAAAAGCCTAAAACTGCTCTATAGGTGCTTTGATGTGGTCAAATTACTGTGTGTCATGAGTGGTGGACAAGCTAAATGCAAGAGTCCAAAGCAGAGGACAAAAAGGTTAGAAACCTTTTGAGACCAGAGCCACGCTTGACAAAGGTGGCAGACAAAGCTTCTTTCTTTTTCCATTGAAATAAATGAAATTTTGAGTTAGTCACCCTCAACCAGGAATTCCTCAATCAATCAAGCCGAAAACTGAACCAGAAACAGGTGATTCATGGAGGTTTTCTAGTGTTCTGATTAGGGTTGGGTTTGAAATAAAATGGGTCAAGATTTGTAAACCGTTGAAAGTCTAACTTTCTACTAAAAGTAAGTCAATATGACCGACTGTAAGGGCACACAAGAGCCAAGAAATGTATTTGAGAATAATCCGTCATTCAATTCAGGACTGAAAAAAAGAACAAACCCAGAATCAAAAAAAAAAAGAGATGAAATGAGTGTGAGGAAGAAGGTTGCTCTTCTCGTAAGCCGTGTCCCTTATTTGCAGGTTGTAATCATTAGCATCATTCCACCTTTTCTATCATATTTTATCTTCCTGACTACCAATGTCTCGTAGACTCAAATCAAAATCAGCTTCTGGTAGTGCATAACGATTTCACCCTGTTTTCGTCTCTGCTTCCAATCTAGGTGACAAATATGCGCTTTCAATCGTCTATGCAAGGGGGGTGGTTGCGGAAGCTACTAGTTTTGATCTTTTTCTCCCTCTTGGTAGCGGCAAAGAAGAACGAAGCCTCAAGAATTGTGCACGGAGACGATTCTTTTGCTGCTCAAGAGAATAGAAAACAACACCACCTCCATCGAAAAATACGGCAGCAGTTGCTGGCTCACCACCCCATTGATGAGTTCTCTTCAAGTAAAAGGAGAGTGCCAAACGCCGCCGATCCTCTCCATAATCGTTAAAGCAATTTCTTCTCTCGCCGTCTCGCCGTTGTTGTGTTTCCTCTGTCTTCGTACGTGTGCTGTTTTTGTGTATTTCCAGTCACATATGATGATGTTGAAGAAGTTTCAGGGCTTATACCTCGTAAATAGGAATCCATTTTTTGTATTCTTGTTGGATTCTATCGAACTCTGTAATACATGTATATCTGTAGTAGGGTATTGCTTCTGTTTCTTGGATTTAATCGGCGTTATATATTCCTGAGTTTTGAAAGAAGAGATCTGGGTTTTATAAATATATGAGTCTATCTTTTCTGGATTTTTTTTTTAAATAAGTTGTCTAAATGTCCTGTGCTTCTTCGCCCTTCTGTTCCTGCTATTTGCTAGTCTTCTTCTCCAAGTTTATTGTCATTATACATTTCCTCTACTCCTGATATTTAGCAATTTTATGATTTACTGTTTCCAATATAAGGCTTTGAGCTTTTTCAGAACCTTTTACTACTTAGATTTGGGGAGAGTTCTGATCCCCTCTTTCATTTGCATTTCTAGCCTGTAAATTGTCTGCAGTTTATTATTTCTAGCCTTTTAAGTTGTTCAACAGAATTAGATCAAAGAACCATTTATACTAGTCAAAATTGTGATCAATGCTGCAACTAAAAGATCCAAGTAATCCAAAGTGACCTTGTTCAAGCTTCATTGGGATCACCAGAGAAGTTTCATCAAATAAAACCAGATCAAAGACACAGCAAGTCTGCAAGAATCCACGCTCTCATGCCTGCACTGTGGGTGAGCACTCCACCGAGCACCCAGCATCGTTCCCGAAATGCAGGATAAAGTCGTCCCTGTAGCAGCAACAAGGCCACATGGTAAGGTCGGCTCAGTGAGCAAAGCATGTTTTTATCTGGAACGTTGTTGTAACTTGTAAGCTTCTCTTACCCGAAAAAATTAAAAAAAAAGTAGTTGTAAGCTTCGCATGCCAACACAACAGTGACATGGTGATGAACTCCAGAAAAAAGGATCTCGATATAGCCAACCATTTCACGCTGGATTCTGTGCCACGTTGGTGGTGGAATATATTCTTACTTATACCACACGTGTTTAGAAATCAAAATTCAATCATATTTTAATGTTAAATTGAGAAATTTTTAATGTCATTTCTCAGTCATCCCCTAAGATTAATCTCTGGAGTCAACTCCATTCCTTGACTGTCTTTTTATTTGTGCGAAGTGAAGAGCTTTCTTCATGAACTTGAAAGAAACTACACACAACAAAGAAAAGAAAGAAATATAAAAGATAATTGAATGAAACATAAGGTTTCGATCCGAACCAAGAAGTGAAAATTGATCAAATGTCATACATGCAATAGACACAGTCATTCTGACTAAGGAATGGGTCGAGTCTAAACCCTCAGAAAGGTGGTTGTAACAACCACAATAACATTTAAGCTCAAGGAATACAACATACGTATCCTTTATTACAACTGACACACCATAAAGACGGACATAGACACGCCACAAGGACGGAAATACACGCTACAAGAACGGAGAGATAACATGCCACAAGGGCGGAGATAACAGCAATAGCGAAAATACACCTACAGCGACCAGCAATACGAGACTCTTGCAGCAACAAAACTTCCACTCCTTAACTGTCAGATACTTGTAAGTTAGAAGTCTTGAGCTTTTTCTGTTCTTTTGAATGAAAAACATGTTTCATTTAATTTAATTAAAAAAACAGAAGGCTTTCTATTCTTTTGAATGAAAAAAAAAAATTGTGTTTCTAGGATTTTAAAATACGAAGTTATGTTTTGATATAAAAAAAACAAGAATACCCTTCCACAGGATTTTTTTTTTTTTGTTTGTGAGTTTCTCTAAATGGGCTCAAAATTATGTTAAAGTAAAATAGACCAAATTACGATACACCCTTCAGAGGCTCATGTAATTACTGAATTCCTAATCATGTTTTCTAAATGCAAAGAAATGGGCCAGTTGGTAATGACCAATTCCTTCCAATCACAGCATGATTAGTCTCGTCTCTTAAGGCCCATTTAAAATAAAACCATGCACGCCCCCATTTAATTGAGGCCCATTTAGTAAAATGACTCGTCTACCCATTTTTCTAACTTAGCGTTTTTTACGTGTGGTAAATTAGCACCGCACTACTAACCCACCATTGACAGGTATGAATTTTCTATTGGCTTTTGAAAAACTTGTCTTCCAGGCTACGCTCTTTGTCTGTATTCGGTCGCTTTCTGTACCTTTTCCATCATTAAAGGTGGGCCGTCCAAATTATCTTTTTGTCCATCAAAGGTTCCAAACTGAGCGCACAGATCTATTTGCTTTAAGGATTGTGGGCCATGAAACAGATATATGTTTGAACGGTTGGTTAGATCGTCAGTTTCTGCAACCAATTCAACAATGGGTGACAAAGAGCAGCAAAGCAGCGCAGAGGTGGAAGGCCAAGAAACTAAGCTTCAAGCTTCAATGGCGGAAGCTGAAGATTCCCAGCAAGATCAGCAACAGCAGAGTTCTCGCGTGAAGCTGGAGAAGATGACTAGATTTAGCATTTGGCCGCCCACGCAGCAAACACGGGAAGCCGTCGTCAAGCGCCTTGTGGAAACCCTATCGACTCCTTCTGTCCTCTCTAAGCGCTACGGATCCATGCCGGCGGAGGAGGCTTCTTCCACCGCTCGGCAAATCGAAGAGGAAGCCTTCTATATTGCTTCCACTGCTGCCGCTGCGGATACAGCCGAAGACGACGGTATCGAGATTCTCCAGCTTTATTCCAAAGAGATCAGCAAGCGAATGCTCGAAACTGTTAAAACCAGATCGAACTCCGCATCTTCTCCCGACGTTTCGTCGCAGGCTCCGGTTGCAGAAGTTGCTAGTCCTCCTGCCAGTGAGGAAATCTCATCTGCCCAAACTGAATCTTAGGTGAATTTGTGTTTGATCTACGTTTTAGGGTTTCTGTTACCTTCGGGTTTACTGTTGAACTTCTTTATAGTTTGAAATCAATCTGTATTTACTATGGACCGTTTCCGCTGTTATATGGTAGTTGCGTTAAATAATGCAGTGAACTGTCTGGGCCTTTTCGTTCAGAGTGGTTCTTATCGAATTTTGGAGCTTTGTTTTTATTTTTATTATTATTGAATTTCGAATGAATTTTTCCCCTACTTATCCTTGAAAAATTATAGGAGTGAGCTAGTAAAAGTGTTACTTATTTGAGAAATTATATGAGGTAATTCTTAATTATTTGTGATTGATCTAAACACTTTATTTTCTGTGTTTCTCTTGTTTTCTTCATTCTCATAATCTCATTCTTTTACCAGGTCTAGCAATTTCATTTCCTTGCTTCCTCTCTGCATCCCCGCTCTCTTAATTTCAGGATATGATCTTCCCGTTGTACTAATCAAGAGAACCTGTACACCTTCCTCACATGAGCAAACACATCTTGTTAAGGAATAAGCAGTTATTTTGAAACAAGATGGAGATTGCAATTCGTTTAATTTTGGTTTTTTGTATACTTTGTTATGGTTCTTCTGAAGAGTTTCAGCCATTATAGCAGTCGTGCTATGTTATAGCCAAACCCATATATGCATTGTAGGACTTAGGTTCTTGTTAGGTATCTTTCATTTTTGCATCTTTTCCAATTCCAGCGGTGGCCATTCAGGTAACCCTGTTGTCATTGCAGGCATTGTAGGGACTGAAACTAGTTGTAAGAACAGGTGCTGATCATGACTGCGATAATGTTCATCTGTTTTCTTATACTAAACTTTCCATGTAAGTTCCCTCAGAGCCACTTACAATACTGATGCAGACATGGATCTAGCTCCTACATTTATTTTTCTGGGTTATATAGCAATTCACCAGTTCCCTTAACCTAGCAGTATCAACATCAGGTCATGGACTAATTTTGAAAATGGAAAGTTTTGCCTTTGTGTCTGTAGGCCACATTTCTCTTCCCATTGATTATGTAAGCTTAGTTTTGACCTTAGAAAAGTTTGTTGAAGCAAATGATATTTCAAAACAGAGATCGATATACTCAAAGACTGACAAGAAAACCCTGCACCTGCACTAGTTGGAAAAGTGACCTTTTAATCCTTCTTAGGCAGTCTGTTCCTTATTTCCAAGGCAAAACAATCTCTTCCTTCCATTGGCTAACTAGACAGAACATTCTCTTCCTTTCATTGGCCAAGGATGGTATTCATTATACTGTTGACAACTTCTTGAGTACATGAATACTCTTTCTTATGTGGATGTGATTTAGGAGTCTAATTTCCAATGGGAATACATCATCATCATTAGAATTTCCCAAGGAGATTGGTTTTCTGCATCATGATTCATGAATGTAGGTACCTTCATACATGCCTGGGTTAGGGTTTATTATAAGTTTGGCTCTGATAGAGTTAATGTCATGCTTGCAAGGGTGGTAGAAGGAGATAAAATAGAGATATAGAGATAAGTGATCAAATCCAAACGAATAAAATTTTGCCTTATGTACAAAGCCATGAAATCTTCATTAAGTTGAAGAAGTCCGCCTCCTTTTCTGAATGAAATTATAGGAGTCTTTATCATTTTCCTTTATCTTTAAGACTAGCTTGACAGAATATTAGAAGCTCAAGTATTGACTGAATTCATATTCATGTGCTCTTGCTAGGGAATGGTCCAATTGTCATGGCAGGTGTTTTGGGGACTGGAACTAATTGTAAAAACAGGTTCTGGTTCATGACTGCAATAATTTTGATCTGTTTTCATATACTAATCTTCTTATATGTGTTCCCTAGAAGCCACTTATAGTACTGATGCAGACATGTCAGACATAGATCTAGTTCCTGCATTGATTTTTCCGAGTTATATAGCAATTCACCAGTTGCCTAGAACCTAGCAGCATCAACATCAGGTCATGAACTAATTTTTTAAATGGAAAGTTTGCCACAGCACTATAGGCCACAATTCTCTTCCCATTGATAGTATGAGCTCAGTTTGACCTTAGAAATGTTTGTCGAAGCAAATGATATTTCAAAAGGAAGCTCAATATACTAAAGACTGACAAGAAAACCATGCACTATTTAGAAAAGTGACCTTTTAATCCTTCCTAGGCAGTCTCTTCCTTATTTCTGAGGCATAGCAGTCTCTTCCTTCCATTGGCTAACTAGATAGAAGATTCGCTTCCTTCCATTGGCCAAGGGTGGTACTCATTGTACTGTTGTCGGTTTTCTCAACTGCTTGAGTACATGAATACTCATTCATATGTGGATGTGAGTTAGGAGTTTGTATTCCATCAGGAATACATCTACATTCATTAGAATTTTTCGAGGAGATTGGTTGTTTGCATCATGAATGCAGGTACCTTCATACATGCCTGGGTTAGGGCTTATTATAAGTTTGGCTCTGAATAGAGTTAATGGTATGCTTGCAAGGATGGTAGAAGGAGATAAAATAGGGATATAGAGATAGGTGATAAAATCGAAATAAATTAAATTTTGCCTTATGTACAAAGCCGTTAAATATTTGCTGAGATGAAGAAGCCTACCTCCTTTTCTGAGGGAATTGTACGAATCCTTTTATCATACAAGATCTTCTTTCTTTTCTCTTTAGCCCTGGTTGCATGGCTTTCAAATAGTTAACATATAATTGGTTAACCATGTGCATCACTGTAAGGTAACCATCCATACAACTTTCTCTTTAAAAGGCTAACTACACAATAGAAAGCCATGCATATACGGACACCATTCAGAAGAAACTCATCAGCTGGATACTGAATTCATGCTCTTTGCAGAAAATGAAGCCCCTATTAACAAAGAAAAACCTTAGAGAACACCATATACGGGCTTCCTCTGCCACCTGCGCTGCTTGGTATGGCTTTAATACCACTTGATGAATGCATGGGTGGGGGAAAAAGGAAAATAGCAAGATATTGGGGTATAGAGATGAGAGATAAAAATAAGAAAATGGACAGAATTTGGCTTTATGTATGAAACCATGTTATCTTGGCTTAATTGAGGAAGCCTGCTTTCCCATTCAAGAGAAATTTTGGAATCTTGTTGTCATACAAAATCTACCTTCCCTTCTTCTTGCCTTTATATATAGATTTCAAATAGTTACACAACTGGTTAACCAGGTACATCACCACGAAGGTAAGGCAACAACCACCCATACAACCCTCATTTAATGATGTTATCTACTGGATAACTTCACCCATTGAAAAACGCAGTAGGATGCTCTACATATGCTTACATACTTGTAACATAATGACAAAACAAGGTCAGTGTAGCCAACCCCAAGTAGTTGGCACTTGGAATGAAGATAGAGATAGGCTGATTTTATTATTTTATCTTTGGTTTTTTTTTCTTTTTTCTTTGGGGGTGGGGTGGGGGGTGGGTGTGTGTGTCTGGTGGCACATTTTTAAAATTTCTTGGTAGGATGTACCATAAGCTGATCACCTCCTATTACTTTTTCACAGAGACTGGTGCAAATCTTGAAGCTTTTGGCCCTGTATCTGGGAATGTTATAACAAAGTTCCTTGGCAAAATCATTTTGAGTGCTTTGACTTCTCAAAAGGCAGTCCTTGAAATTTCGCTAGCCTGTGTTTTGGAGCAAGATATGTTTGATTGAGGCTTCTGTTATTATCGTTTGATATGTTTAGGAGAGATTATTTAAAGACAAAACTGCTTTATAAATTCTTTTTTTTTATTATTTTGTGTGTTGTGAAAGCACCATATTCTTTGTTCACCATGTTTTCTTTGTATTCTTTTTTTCGAGATAGCTTTACTATGAGGGAAATTACGTGCTTGAGTACAAGGTTATAGCTTAAAATGCCTACCCTTAGGTTGACAGCATACTTTCTATGATTTGGAAGTGATCGAGTTCTTGTGGCTGCCAGCAGATCTAGTTTAAGCCTTAGATTTTCTCAATTACTTGTACGAACTATGCTCATTAGCTCAGCCTGGGATATTCTATTGCACCCATTGAGCTCTTATTAAATGATAGTTTGAACTTGAGGAGATAGTAGTGTATTTTTCAGCTTCGATTGAAAGCATTATACATTGGTCATGATAAAGCTACTGCTGAATTCTCTTCCCCCCCCCCAGCGGCCGCTCCCCCCAGGGCTAAAATTGGCATATTGCTGGTTAACATTAAAATTTGGGGGTATAGTTTGTTTGTAGTACTTAGGAAGCTTGTATCTTCCTCATTTTGGTTAGTGGAAAATTTTCAAATAATGAAACATTTAGTCAGCCTCGCATGATCAATAGTCTTTTAGGTAGGCCTTTCACATCTATAATGCTTTCCTAGCAACCTCTTGTAATTTTAAATGTTGATGTCTTCTGGTGGTATGTCATTATTGACCCTATCTAGCATTACTGGTGGTTCTAGCAATTAGTATGAACAAGTCAGCCAAAAGGTAGGTCACTAGATCTCAGTGGTGCTTACTGTTCATTTATTTTGTTATTGTCTCTCACCTATTCTGCAGTTATTGCTCAGTTTGTTCTGTATTCCCATTTCTCTTTTTGAAATATCAGTCTTCATGCTACACTTGATGGATCAATAAAGAGCCTTGGGTCATTTCTGTTGTTTAAAGGATCTCGCCACCTAGAGATGGGTACTTTTCCTCGTAAAAGATAGCTTACACCAGAAATAGGCTGATCATGTTTTTAGCATTCTGATAATTTGATTTTCTTTTTTAACTTCTGGAGATTGTTTTTTTTTTTGAAGCCTTTGCCATTGCTTCAAGTAATTATGGATCAATAAATGGCTGATAGGCTTAGAGAAACGAACCAGCCATATTTGCTTGAACAAATCTTGGGCCCATTCTCCATTTCCATGCGTTTCTTCTCATATCTGGGTAAGCTTCATCCCCATTGTGTTGTATGAACGAACCCCAACACAACCCCCCAAAAAAAAAAACAAAAAAACTAAAAATGACATTAGTTTGCCTGCCGGGTAGGAAATATGGGAAAGTTTTCTGTGTAGTGCTTTTCTATTTTGGGGTAAGAACTTCCGTCAAGTGCTGAAGTTAGTACCATAGCCTAGTCCTTAAATAGGCTGTTGGATGTTTATATTGAATTCCATGCCCAAACTCAAATTTGGCAATTTACAGTTGAATGTGCTATTATTGTACCAGAAACACGTCCAGTTCTAAGGGCTTTACGACTGAGCGATCTTTGGTGCTGATTTCATATTGATTATGGCCGGCATCAGCACGGGCGATTAGATCCCCATTCTATATGTGAATAATCCCTTTCTCACACGAATATCATCTCCCCATAAAAATGGCATTTGTTGCTTATTATTGTTGTGTTCCGTATTCACTTTATTCAAGAAACCATCACCATTTGAAACAATTAACCTTTACCATCTCTCACGTAATGTCTACTGGATCCACTTGGAGATTTCAGTTTCCTGGTAGGATTGGGGTGAGGAGAGCTGCTCTATTATTATAATGATGGTATAGGGATGGATTATTTATGTCACTTGATGCTCATTCAACAACTTCACTGAAATATGCCACACGCCTTAACAAAAATCTGATCTAGCTCATTAAAGTAGTTCTGGGCCTTCTGGCAGCCGGGACCAATTGTATCTCCGTATCTGTATCGGGCTATCTTCCCTGATATGAGATCCAAGATTCAAAACATAGTTTATCGTCCTATTGGTTTTTCTGATGCCAAACCGGCTCATCCACGTCGATCAATGTTGGTATCGGTCACCCAGAGAAAAAGAGAGAAAGGGAAAGGAAACTAACACAACCACATTCAAACTCTGAAACTGAAAGCGAAAAGTAAAAATCATGTCCAAAGTTGGCTACATGAGACAATAAAACTATTAGATTTCCAATGTTTTCTGTCGAAGATGATGACGACAAAGACGATGAAGATGCAGGAAAGCGACGTTTCAGTCATCCGACAAATTCTCGCTCCGGTTAGGCTTGCAAGAGATGAAATTGGCCTGATACGAATCAAATCCATTATTTATCATTATTAGTAAATACCACACCATATGAACACGCACAATTTCAACACAGTCCAAGACTTCCATCCCAACAGGAGATCGATCATAGATAATTGAGAATTATATGGTGAAGATTAAAATTGTTATATAAACATATGCCCTGTTCCGAAGATCAACCCTTTAAAAAGTAAAATCCGCAGATCGGAGATCATCAGACTATCTCCCCTGCTGCTACATCAGTGATAGGGATCCAGTCATTTCTAGCTGGGTTGCTTCTGAAAACCACCGTCTCTGCTGCCCGTACATGTTCATGTCCACCACTTTGCAACTGTATACCATACCCATCTCCAAAGCTTTCTCCTAGCCTTATAAATCCACTTCCCGTCTGCATCCAACAAGTTACAAAACTGGTAATCAAAGGCGATTTAAGAATTACCCAAAAACAATGGAAGGGCGAGAAGGGGATAATTAAAATCGAACCGTGTGGTGTTCTTTGTCAACCGATATCAATTCCCTGTAGTAGGGTGTTTCCACAAACTCCTCTTGCACCAAGGATGATCCGTCAGACAAAATTGGCTGAGAAAGACAAAAACAGAGCAGTTAGAACATAGAAACCAAAATATAAAACTAACCCTGTAAACAAGAGTGGGAAGAAGAAGGAAGTCACTACGTTAGGTTGTTCCGATTTTAGAGAGAGGAACTTGTGGTACTCAGGAACGTTTTCTCCACCCAAGAAGGACAGAGTAGATGAAGAAGAATCAGGATCGCTGCGGTTGGGCTTGATTGGTCGTTTGGGTGCCATGGAATCAAAATGATCCCTGACCTTACCGGCGATCCTCAACTGCTCATCTGCCTCCAACACATCATCGCTGCGGCTGGGTTTCATCACCACCCACTTTCTTTCTCCTCCTTCAACTCCCATGCTTTGATCGGTAAACGCTAGTGGTGATCTTCCTATGACCTTACCTGGGTTTTTAGATGAAAAGCACTAAGACAACTCTGGCGCAATATATATATAAAATAAGAAAAGAACTGATCCGTGACGTCTTCGGCTTTTTTATCTTTCTCTTTCTGGTAGGCTTGGGCTTTTCTTTTATAATCGGTTAACATTTATGTGGGATTTGGAATGGTAAAACCGACATATTGGGCATTGGAAAGAGGAATGTAACGCACTAACGCCTGAATACCGTGAGCTGTGCCCTTACCAGAAAGGTAAGGAAACCGTGGGCTGTGTATGAAGTTTACTTGAGGTAGTTTTTTCAAAGGTGTAGGCACTACTTGACCAGATAGAACTTTTCCCCAACAAGCTGTTCAACAACTTGTGAAACTTAAATCCATGAAACCCCAAAAATAGCACAAATAGTAAAGCATATATTCACCTCTTAGGTATGTGGATTGGATGTCTTCTGTTGATAACAATCTGCCACTGATCTTCTTCAACTTCTGAACTTGAGCAACAAACTGACATTAAGGTACATAAACTAAACTGGAAATAATAACCAAATAAAGGAGTCCAACGGTTTACATTGCAATGACAGCGAAGGCGGTTCAACTTCAGTGCTGCGCACTAAATGCGCAGCATTCAAGTCTCAGGCCCAGTGGAGGGGGGCTGGCTTGACTTGTCGAAGAAACTCTTTGTATTAGAGTCTAAATCAAGGCAAGAAAAGGAGACATCCAATGGAGACAGTTTAGAAAGGGAAAAAGAAGAGAAGGCAATTACACTACAGTATGAAATTTTCAAGGACATTGAAATACTCAACATAAAAGATCAGATGAAACTAGCTAGATTACATCATATGAGGGGAATGCAACTAGATCTGAGTAAAGTTATGGAGCTTAACTTTCATAAACCATGACAGAGTTAGCTTAAGGAGTAAACATGCACACATCTTTCTACTCTTACCTGAGCAATTCCTTTCCCAACTCTTTGTAATCAGAATTTCCATTTTCAGAAATATAAACAGTAACTCATTGACAAAATCAATCTCCCTACAGAAATCAGGGTTAAATTGATTAAATAAATCATCTTCTCAAATATGAATTTGTCTTTCTGCAGGAAAGAAGTATATATGCAAGGCTCACAGTATGCGAGGTTAGTATTTCCATCGACTCTCCAGACAAAGCTGTTGAGACTCAGATCTGTGAGATGACTAGACTAAATCCATATGGTTTGGTATCCAATATCTCACATATTTCTTGTTTACATAATTCTTCAATTTTTTTCTTCTTCTTTCTTTAATAGTTAATTCTTCTAGTTGTGAAACCCATAAATACATAAACGAATAAGATTGAGTTTAATTGGATTGACCTATATAAGCTCCTCATCACTTCTCCATCTACATTTAGAGACAAGAACAACCAGATTTGAAGCCCTCTTCAGATTTTGCAAGCTGTTGAAGTGTATCAACAACAGAAGCACCAGGCTTGACCATATCAGAACATACAGCAGTAACCAATGATTCCCACACAGAAATATCTGGTAGCTTTCCTCGGCTGACCATCTCTTCCAGCCAGAGCACGGCATCATATCTCTTCCCCACTAGGCAAAGCCCTCTGATAAGTCTATTATAAGTGGCATCACAAGGCCCAAAACCTCTGTCCAACATCCTCTCTAGAACCCTACTCCCTTCATCATACTGACCTTCTTGACACAAACCATCCATTAAAGTACTGTAAGATTCCTTGTTAGGAGAACAACCCACCTGTTTAAACATCTTCTCTAAGTAGCCCATGGCCATCAGTGGCTGCCGTACATCACATAGGCCTTTCATCACAATGTTATACGTAGTGACGGAGGGAACACAATTTCCCTCCACCATTTCCTTTTCAATAACCTTCACAGCTTCCTCAGCTCTTTGAGCATTACACAAGGCTGATATTTTTGCCTCATACATCGAAACTGATGGCAAAAACCCCCTCTCCCGCATTTCATCGAACATTTTGTTGGCGTCGCAGATTTTGCCTTCGGAATAAAGATCCCATGCAATAGCACTATAACCAGCCGAACTAGGAATACCACCTCTGATCAGAGCCTCACTGATTAAACACTTAATCTTTTCTGGATTCTCACCTTCAAGACAGCGGTTCAGGTCGAGACCCTGGAGGCTCCTCTTCGGAGCCTTCAACCCCTTCCTTAAGACTTTGGCAAGTATCTCCAAAGCTTCTTCGACCTGCCCATTGTCACATAAAGCATGTAAGAGTGTTATATAAACGCTTACGTCCTCGCCACAGCCCTTTTGCGAGATTCTCCGGAGCATAGAATACAGCAAGTGAACAGCCTCATTTAGCCTTCCATCTTCACATAAGCCTTTCATTAACAATCGATACGTCTCCCTATCCGGATAGCAAGATTGATTACTCATCTCTTGAAAAATATCAAGGGCTAGATCCGAACGATTTATCCGACAAAGAGCATCAATGAACAAGTTGAAGGAACGGATATAAGTCTTCACCTCCCACCTGTTTGAGTTCTCCAAGTAGATTCGATGTGCCGTCTCGAACTTAGCCTTGTTCAGAAGTACCTCTAAGATGGTTTCAAAGGATTTTGTCCAATTAACGCAATTGAATTGTGGAAGGCTTCTAAACAACGAGATGGCTTGGTCAAGCAAATCCGCTTTGGCGTAGGTTTTGATTGCATTGGCAAGAACAGAATCTTTGCTCTCACAGGAATCCTCTTTCATCTGTTCGAGCAATTCCTTCATCTCAGAGAATCGGCCAGAGCTTCCCAGGATGTCTATCATAGTGGAGTAGACGGGACCATTGTGGCGGTAATTGGAATAACGTGATTTGGCTTCGCTGAAGATACGAAAAGCAGTTAATGGATTCTTCTGTTTTCGGAGAAGTTGAGAAAGATGCGTTGGTGTGAGAAACCCTGGCCATCTCATTTTCCTAAATTCTTCTAGCTACCAGGGAACGTAAGAAGAATCTATCTCAAATCAAAACGACGACGATGGGCACAACTTTCAGATCATTTTATTGGCTTAATGTGGTTTGCCTCGAAAAAAAAAAACGATTTTATGAAATATAGGACCGCCATTGATGGAGGTCTGAAATTCTCGAAGAAATTAACCTTAAAGTGGGAGTAAAATCGTAAAGTCAATATACTTGGATTATTTATTGTATGCAATTAAAGAAACTAGTTCAAAAATAAGTTAATTATTGGAAGAGCCAAAAGACTATTGTCCTACAGTGGATAAAGTTTATTCACTATGTAAATGGCTGGATAAATGGCATGAATTAAAGTTTAGCTGTGAACAAGGAAAAAGGAGCTGCTGGTGGCACTGCACCTTCATTTGTTGTAACTATGGATTGCAAAGAATGAGTTTATTTTTAATAAAAAAGAGTAGCCGGAGGATGTTATTGGAAAGGTTCAAGCTGCAGCAATCGTAATTTGTAGAAGTTCCAAGAGGACAAATGAATCATGAAGGAGCTGGCAGGGTGATTCGGCGGTGCTCGTTTTCTCCATAGATGCAGGATAATGGAGGTTTTATGATTTGCTGTGATCCTTCCCAGGCATCGGGAAAAGTTGATGGTGGTGTGGGTTACGTGATTTTTTACGAGCAATGATCTATCTTGAAGGCCTTCTCAGAACCTGCTATGTTTGAACATGTTCTTACAGGTGAGGCTTTGGCGGTTAAAGCTACTCTTTGATATCTCCAATGTTGTTGTTTACTCTGATTGCGAGGAACTAATTCATCTTCTTTGTAGTCAAACTGCCCTTATGCCTCCATTAGAAATTGCTTATTAAATGAACACGTTCAACATAAGAAGAAGAAAAAATCCATGGTTTTAGATTTTACTGATTCAAAAATGACTAACGGATAGAGAGCTTAGGCTGCTTAGCCTCTTAGCTTCATGAGTCATTTTCAAGTTTAGAATCTCAACTAATTGGTAGATGAAGAATCACAGAAGGGAATGTGCATAAATTGATTGTAGATGAATGGAAGAATCACAAAAAAGTTTGAGGTTTACCATCTATTACATCAAAGAAAATGACCTCAATCCAAGCCACCAAGACATATGAAGCCGAAGAGTGTGAGCAAGTCGTTTTCAGAATAATCGTTTGGAGAAAATTTACATTAGAAAGAAGAAGAAAAAAGATAAATCGAAAAAAGATAAATCCTAAACATGTTTGCAATGTAAAATTGGTTATTTGCATATAACTCCGTTTGGTCAAAATTAATCGCGAATTTCATGCATTTAGGTAGAACCGTAGAAGTTGAGAATTTAACCGAATTAATGGGAAAGACGCACATTTGGACGAATAAATCACATTATTTGCATTCGCCCAATAATTTGCCCACATGGTTGGAAGAGAAGATAAACATGTATTTCTTACCACATGAGGCTGATGCAATTCTTAGCATACCATTAGCTCTATTTCCGTCTCAAAACACTCAAGTATGTATGGGGGTTAGCAATTATGATAGATTTTTCATCAAATCAGCCTATAGATTGATTGAAAAAATCCAAGAAAGAGAAGAAGATAGAACCCCATCCTCCTCAAGAGTGCACAATTGGGAAGAAATGAATTCAACAAACTGGATGGACATTTGGGATTGTAAAACCCTTCCCAAAGTGAAGAACTTCTTATGGAGAGCATGCAATGACAGTTTAGCCATCTCAAAATAGCTAAACAAAAGAGGAATGAAAGTGGACCAACTTTATGGGCCTTGTGGGACCGAAAAAGAAACCATTACTCACACTCTTCTCCATTGTGAATTTGCCAAAGCAGTGTGGTTTGGTAGTCCTTTATCATGGAGAAGTTCTGAAAGAGAAATCTCTACATTAGCCGATTGGATGAAATCTTGGGCAGATTTACAAATACTAGAAAAGAAGGAGGGAGAAAAAGTGGAAAGCCTGATATCTTTCATTTTATGGTCCTAGTGGAAAGCAAAAAACTCTAGGGTAATGGGTGAGTCACTAAAATCACCAATTGAAGTAATGCAAATGGCAACCCAAGCACACTCAGAATTTTGGTCATCAGTCAAGAAGGTAAATCAAAATGCCATGAATGAGAATAGAAATATTGGGGAGGAAAGAGTGGAATGGAAGCACCCAAACCATCCTTTCGTTAAGGTGAATATTGATGCAACTTGGAAACCGAAGACAAAGAAAGGAGGTATGGGGATCATCATTAGAGATTGGAAAGAAAAGCCTCTAGTTGCCGTATCCATCCCCAAACCATTCTCATCAATGATTGAAGGGGAGGCCGAAGCTATGCGAGCAGGGATGTTAGAAGCTATGGCCAATGGATTTGAATTCGTGGAGATAGAATCCGACTCTCAACTGCTAATGAGTTACTTATTTGAGTCAGCCTTACCCCTTATTTTCATACTACTTGTAATTGAAGACATTAAGTTTATAGGTAGTAGATTCCTTGGCTTCAAGCCTATTTATGTTCCTAGAAGATCCAATAATGTTGCGGATTAGCTAGCACAGAAGGCCTACTCGGTTCAGGGCCCGAGTTATTGGCCATGTTCCTCTGATTGGTTATTGAACTTATGCTCAGTTTCCATCCATGCCCCTGTTTCTTAATGAAAGCTTGATTACCAAAAAAAATATTGAAGCCTTTCCAGGTCAAGTTCACAGTGGTTTTCGATGGTTTCAATAATGGATTACCATAAAACCCAACTTTTGTATCCCTTTCCTTGTATTCTTTCTTACCCCGTTCCAGCTTGGATATTAAAGTCTCATCATACTGACGCTAACCTATGGGTTGTAAAGGGTTTTCCAGCTGTTCGAGGAAAAAGATCATCTGTTATGCACATCGTCTACAATGCACAATAGTGCAGTGTCTCAAAATGCCATGTGGAATATTACAATCGAATGGTTAGAATTTGTTTTTCTTTTACACTCTGAGTCATGTACTAGAATAATGGTGGTGAAATATTTTTGGTGTCTCACGTTCATCCGGGCTAGCTAGTGCGCACCTCGATTATATCCTTAGAGGGAGCTTTGTCATCCAAAATAATGGAACCCATGACCTCTCCACTATGAATTTTACCACTCTACCAACCCTGCACTGACAAAGACGAATAGTGGTGAAATATTACAGGGGCTTTGTGAGGATTCTAACAAAATTTAATCTTAGCCATCCAATTTGAATAATTGAGATGTCACCTGCATTGCTCTGTACAGCAAATAAATGTATACAATAGTAAATTTTTATTTCGCACTCGGATTCCGTGGGCCCCGCTTCTCTCCACCTTCGTTTTCACCTTCTTCTCCGGCAAACCGTTCATCAACAGGCCGCCACTTGGCTCATCCTGCAGCTAACGACGGAGTCCTCCATGAACTTTCTCTTGATTCCTACTTTCGTGTATCCTGACCGTTTGATTGGAATCTGAAATTCAAAATGTAATCAGATCGTGCGGTTCATACAATGCACTTCCGTTGACGCCCAGAGAGTCACGTTTTTATAACCAGACAGAGGAGCTCTTCCTTCTACGAAGATCAAACAGAAAAGCGCCTTTCGTTCTCCTGCGAGAAGACAACATGCACAGGTTTATCGACTGTAGCGGCTTTGACTGATACAGCAAAATCGAAACCAGAGGAGCAGCTCCGGAAAATCTCTTTCCCAGAGAGCCTCAGAGTCTCTTGCCACTGCGAATCCAACAAAGAGTCTGGAACAAGGCGCAACAAGAAAACAAATTTCTGAGAAAGTAACAGAGCTGTAACTCTCAGAAGAAAGTCTTTCCCTCATCTCCTTCTTCCCTTGTCATCATCAAAGACTACAAAGCTTCTGACGTGTACACCTAGAGACGCCAGGCTGCACATTGCAGTTGCAGATCGCCACATTTGCTCTCTATTTCAGTGGTCTCCAAGTTCTCATAGTAATCAGTTCCGCGAATCTCTTTAATGGAGTCTGCGAACAAGGCCTACAACGAAGGCCTGCTACCTTCCATTGCCGGCAATGGAAGCTTCATCTTTCCAGTTGAAAACAGTCCCAATATGCTTGGTTTTGGGGAGCCATATGAGCAAGGAGATAAACCGTTTGGTGAATACAAGGTGATCGCAAAGAAATCGGGAATCATTTCCAGTGACTCTTCTTCCGTTTCATCTACCAAATCTAAGGTATGAATGGAAACCAGATGTTTTTTGCTTGACAAAGATTGCTCCTTGAACTGATGGGTGAAATTTTGTCCGTGAAGTCCCAAAATGGAGATGGAGAAGCGAAGATAGAGCAAAAGAAGCGATATGAATTGGGACTGGGTTCTGTTCCTGGTTCGAACTTAGTTTCAAGAACTTCAAGCGAAAACCGGAAAAGGAACAAGAAGGCTAAAACAGATAATCCCACCTCAACTGGGTCTGCAAAGGTCAGAGAAATGGTTGCAGAATCTTAATTAATTAGGTTATTGTGTTAAAAAAAAGTATAAAAACCAGTTCGGTATGTTTATGTTGAAATCTCTCTTCTCTCGATTGATAGGCTAAAAAGGAGAATATTGGAGAACGAATAACAGCATTGCAGCAACTTGTTTCTCCTTTCGGGAAGGTAAGAGATAATGAAAATAAATCTAACTGATTGAGATTTCTTCCTTCTCTTTTTTTTTCGTTTTAATTATCTGGGGTTTTGTACTTTTGGGTGATACAGACAGACACAGCTTCCGTTCTTCATGAAACTGCGGGATACATCAAATTTCTGCATGACCAAGTTCAGGTAATTGGCTAATCCCACTGGTGGTGAGGGTGACCAGAAGTAACGAAGGAAAACAGATTGTTTATATAATAAAAGCTGAGAAATTATTTATGTGTGTTGTGTTTGACAGGTTCTGAGTTCTCCATATATGCAGAAACTGCCATCGTCTCATGTAAATATATTCCCAGTTCTTTAGTTTTTTCACTTTGGAATTGTTAATTGTTATGACCTTATTAAACTTAATTGTTGCCACCATTAATAGAATCCATGTTTTTGTTGCAATTGGTGATGCTTGTCTCTTTCCTTCATGTAAGAAGGGAAATAAGGCTGAAGAAGATGAATCAAAGTATGATCTGAGAAGTAGAGGTTTGTGTTTGGTGCCAGTAGCATGGACTACTATGGTGGCCAACACTAATGGAGCTGATTTCTGGTCGTCTGCCATGGCATCCGACACCAACTCCAAACAGTGAATTCTTTTTCAGACTTCACATACAAAAGGACAGAGATGGAGAAAACAGAACTGCTGGTCTCTCTTATACTCTTTTCCGTGCTTTTCGTGGCTGATTTTATAGAAAATAAAGGTTTATTTTTGTTTTATTGGAAAGGGGAGTTTATACTTTATACACATATTTCACATACATCATTGAAGATTATGTGATTGGAAAAAGCAACCCAAGTGACTAAACTGAATTCTGGATTGTTCGAGATGAGAAATTTGGTTTCTTTTCATTGGGTTTTGTGTCTTCGGAGTTGTGCAGAAAACACAAAGAAATGGTCAATCCAAATGAGCAGAATTCTGGAAAAATGCAACGCCGCATGTGATTGATTGTATTCGCATTCACATCAAATATACTGGGTTGAATTGATTTTGAATTCAAGCATTCTATCTCCAGTGCTGGTTTCCATCTGTGCCTGAAGCCTTTCTGCAATCATTTAGGAGGAAGATGATGATGAGACAGCAACGTTTCCTTGTGTATGATTTGTAAGTTGAGAGCTGAGTCAGCATGTCCTTCTTCGTCGTTTAGTCAGCTTCTCTGCAACTTTGTTCTGTTGTGTGTGTTCGATCAATTCGATGGTCAACAAGTTCGAACTCCAAGTAGTTCGAGTACCGACGTGGTCTTTCTTTGTTTGTTTGGCTTTCTTGGTGCATGAGAGAGTCTTCTTTGTCTTGATATTGGAAGACTTTAAATGCTATTCAAACTTGAAATTACAATTCTGTAAAATCTGTTGAGATCCTTCTGCTTTTGGTCAGTTTTAATTTGGTAAGGTTTTAATCTGAAACAGCTTTTTCTTTAAGCTCCAAAAGATTTTTAAAAAGCTTCATGTTTGTTGTTGAATGTTAATTGTGATGCAGAGCTTTTGCAAAGTTCTTCAAAAGGAATTTCTGATTATTTAATGTGACTTCTCCAATGTTATTAAAAGAAAAAAATCCTTGGAGAACTGGTCCTTGATCTTTCGCCATCATTGAGGCAAGCAAATAAATGCCTCCCATTCCAATTTGTTTGTTTTCCCTCGAAACATTGAGAAGCCAAGCCCTTGCTAATTGTAGTGCATGGTCTCTCTCTCGTGCATTAGGTTCAGAATAATACTACTTTCTTCTTGACTCGAGTCAAGCTTCAACACTTGAGATAGTGGATGTAATTACTGACATTCAGTACTTTATTTGGTTAAATATCTTATATTCAACCTTAGAGAAATTTTGTTTATCATTTATTTGGGTTCAAAATTTCTACCTTCCTTCCCTTCATTTAAAGTATTATTTTTTGGGTAATTGGGTTTTTTTTCTTCTCTTTGCTGTATTGGAAAGCCACTCCAATAATTGATGATGACTAGAATTGTTGATGTATCGAAAATTTGAAAAAATAATTTATTTTATTTTATTTAGTGTGATTTATTAATTGAATGACTAAATAAATTAGAAGTCCAAATATATCTTGGTTTAATCTAAAAATATTTCAATCTTTTTAAATTCTAAAATAGCTCTTTAAGCAAGGAGTCAAGGAATCTTCTACCCAAAACCCTTGCCCCCTCCTCCCCAAAAAAGAAGAAGAAGAAGAAGAGGGATGAGTCCACGGTCTTTACCGTATCCTTCCCTCTCGTGGATGCTCAACTCTTGAGCAAGATTTGTTGATCAACAGGTCTATACCTCTCTGACCAACACGGGTCAAACAAACTAGGTTTGAGCTAAAGACATACTAATTCTTTGTACTAGAGTCTATTTTTCTTGTGCTTACAAATTGGATATTGTCATCCCATAAAAGACCCACACTCAAATCTATTATGTTTAGAAGTTCATTATGTACCCCTGCACACAATAAAGTATTTCAGTAAAAAAATATATATATAATCACATATGCATGGTTGTGTGTTTGTATGTGGTTTTCATCATAATTACTACATTATATAAGAACCTTAGGGTGTAGGTGTAAATCAGTTATCCATTTGTTTATATTGTTCATTACTTTTATCGGGTTTTGTTAGAGTTTCTTTCATTCCATATAAAGTAACAGGTTATTAAAAACAAAAACAAAAAATCATTTATTGGATTGTGTATCCAAGTTTGAGTTTAAAAAGAAAGAGTTATATAGTAGAAGGAAAGAGTTATTAGAAATGAAAGTTTAGTTGACCCACTTTATGATCAGCAATTTTTTTTACCCAAGGATTGAACAAGAAAGTGGTGGTTTTGTCATTTCCATCTTTCAGTAGGATCATAATTTTGAGCACTACTAGGATACTACATAGTAGTGCTCTTCTTCTTCTTCTTTTTCTTTTTTCTTCTTCTTTCTTTCTTTCTTCTTCTTTTTTTTTTTTCTTTCTTCTTTCTTTCTTTCTTCTTTCTCTTTTTTTTTTTTTTTTTTTTTTTTTTTTTTTTTTTTTTTTTTTTTTTGGAAATCTAAGAGTGAAGTGTAAGGAAAGTATCTAGCTTTTAGGAGTTGCACTTGTTGGGTTGGGCATCTTGTATTCTGTGGGTTCATGTAATTATAGTTTTTGTTGTATTTGTAATTGAAACAGGGTTATATTGGGATCAGGGTTTTAGGTTTCTCTATAAATAGTCTCTATGGGATAACCTAGAAGGCAAGGAAACAAATGGTAACACTTTGTGGGTGTGAGAGTGGCATGAGGTTTTCTGAAATAATATAACTTATTTTCTCTCTGGTGGATGTAGGCAGGGTTATGCCGAACCATCCCTTGTGTGCTTTGCTTGTGTTCTTCTTTGTTCGTGGTTGTGCATTCGTTGTCCCTAACAAGACCCACACAGACTATGGATTATTAGTCATCCCCCATCCTTGTTTTTGCAGTAGAGCATAATTTATTTATTCTATTCATTTGAAATCTAGCCCTCCATATTTTTTCGGTTTGCAACATCTATTCCATGAGATGAGGGCTAATTGGTTTGACTTTGAGAGTTTTCCTGGCCAAAATCGTTGGCAATGAGAGTCCAATTTTATGTAGAAGATTTTTGGGAAACAAAAACATTGCATGTGATATAGGGACTATGGTTAGAGGACGGCTTTTATTAGTACATTCTTCCTTCATATAATAAATTTGGAGCTTTCCAAGTAGACAATTTGTTATTCATCTTGGTAAGCAAGAATTGGATATTGTTGGCTTTGTTCCTTCCACGGAATACGTTTGTACCAAGGTAGATTGTATATTTTTTTTTCATTTTTGTCATTTCCATAATTGACTGGAATAACATTTCTATTTCCCTTGGTCCACATTTATAGAGAAAAAAGCTCAAAATTAATTTGTTGGCATGTGATGTTTGAGAAGAGCTCAACAACATTTTATTGCAAACACATCTTTTTTCAGTACGATAAAAAATAAATGTATCATATCTAAAGAATAGATCAGAGATTTTTGGGGTTTCTTTTGCAAATTTAATGCTAGAAACAGATCCAGACTCCTACATTTAAATAGAAGTCTAAAAAGAACCTCCATTTAGTAAGAAAAATGTATAGGCTTAGAGGACACCCTTGCCTTAGTCCTCTAGATCCAGAAAACTACAAATAAGACTTCCATTCAACTTTAATAAGAAAGAGGCAGCAGATATTATGTCATGTACCAACAAAGCCCCATAGCTCAAACAGTTTGGTGATTATGCCCCATCCAACCCTATCGTATGTTTTGGATAAATTTCGAGCTCTAGAGCTTCATAACCAACATTCCCCTTTGTCTTAGTCATAAAGTGAAAAAACTTCTTGAGCCACCATGATTTATCAATAATTTATCTATCAGACATAAAGGCTCATTGACAATGGAAAATTACACTTGAAACAAGTGGTTAGAGACGGTTGGCCAAAATTTTAGCTAGAGTTTTGTAACTAACATTACAAAGGCTAACTAGTCGAAAGTCTAACACTATTTTGGGATGGTCTTTCTCTAGAATGATATAGAGTAATATATGATTGACTCCAAATGGTAGAGAAAGGTTGGTGAAAAAATTGTTCACAAATTCATATAATTCACCATTGATCAGATTTCAAATTTTTCTAATAGAAGAAGGCATTAAAGCCATCAAGACCAAGAACTTTATGCAGGGTCGATCTCATAGAGAAAAGAGCTGCCCTAATTTCATCTAACGAAGGGAAGGGAAAGCAGACATTTCCATTGAAATGCAAATTGGGTTAAGAGGTGGAAAGATACCCTTTACAAAAAGTGGATCTAAGGGTTCCCTAAAGGTGTAGAGGTCTGTCATAAACATGGCATAAACATTGACAATTGCTATGGGGTTATGGATTACAGATCCATTATGTTTTAGGGTTTCAATCTTCCTCTGATGATAATGAATCTTGGATGGTAGGTGATAATATCATATATTTCTATCAGGATCAAAAATATAACTTCACTTGAATTTCTGAAACCAAAAAAATTTGTCTGAGTAAGTTAGAATGTTGGGGCAATAAAACACAAACTCAAAGCAATGTAATATTGTATTAATTGAAACACGAATGTTGGGGCAATAAAACACAAACTCAAAGCAATGTAATATTGTATTAATTGAAACACTAATTGGCTAATTCCATATCTACAAAAGAAACATAATTTTGCAAATCCATGTGATTTTAGGGTTAGAAAGTCTTGGTGGTCGTTTCCTCATATGAACTGGAATCGATCTCAAAAAAAAAAAAGAGTTTTTTTTTTTTTTTTTTTTTTTTAAATCCGATTTGGATTCTTGAAACAAGATGTGAGTCATGTGACCGTAGCGATTTGGGTTGGGTTACTGAAAACCTGGATCCAAGATCCGACTGGATCCGATTTGGGTTCATTTAGACCTAAATCCGAATGGCGGTTCCGCACCGGCGCTGCGTTCGTTATTTTAGTTTGAAAGGGGAAAACCATTTTTATATTTTGGGAAACTGAAAGGACAAAACTTTCACTGGAAGATTTGGGCCTTCAAGGTTCACCGCCAAAAGCAAGTATTCATAAGCCTTCGCAGGCGATTGTTTCACATTTTCGAACGAACAAGATCCGTTGCCAATCTGAAGATGAGCTTTGATTCGTCTCGTTCGGCAAATTCAAATGGGAAATCGAAGCGGAGCTTCAATTCCAACTCCTCCCACAGAACTGATGAAAGTGGTAGCAAGAAGCAAAAGACTAACCAGAAAACCCTTGGCATGGCTTGGGGCGCCAATTCTCTCTCTTCTTCCCGATCCTCATCTCGGAAGTCACCCTTCACTAGTTTCGGAAGGTCTCTTCCATTGTTCCATAGTCTATGCTACATAATTTGTACCCTATTGCCTTCATTTTTTTTTCTTCAGGAAGTTGGGAGCGCCTCTCATATTCGTTTTGGAATGATTTTTTTTGCAGTTATATGGGTGAGAAGAATCGAAAGCTCAGAGACCAATTCGAGACAGAAGCTTCGAGTTCTTCCCTTGGCAACTCAAATTCTGGAAAACCTCTGTTCCATGGGGTTTCAATTTTTGTTGACGGATTCACGGTTCCTTCTAGTCAGGTTTGCTATTTCGTTTCCATTGCACTTCTGTGTATATTTGTGGTGTCTTTTACAACTCTGAGATTGATAAGAGGCGTTCAGGAGCTTAAAGGATACATGTTGAAGTATGGGGGACGCTTTGAAAATTACTTTTCGAGGCATCGTGTGACTCATATCATCTGCAGTAATCTTCCAGACAGTAAAATTAAGAACCTGAGGTTTGTCGTGTGTTATTTACGTCTTCTCCTCCATTGCAGCTTCTTCTAGTTTCTCTCTGATTGTGTAATCGGTGGTTACTTCCATACAGGTCATTCAGTGGCGGACTCCCAGTTGTGAAACCCACGTGGCTGTTGGATTCTATTGCTGCCAATAAGCTTCTGAGCTGTGAGTCTTTAGTTTATCATATTTGAATTTTGGGATTTCTTGCCGGTTCCTTCTTTGTAAACTATTTGGACTTGGGTAATCGTGATTCTACATTTAGAATTGTTATCCCTCATCGTCCTCCTTTGTTGTTAATGGTATGATAAAGTTTTAAGAATGAAGATCCTGGTTATCGTTGTAGATTAAATATGGTTGTTAGAAATAGAATTTCTGGTAGACTGACATGCACCTTTTTTCGTCTGAAATGATTGTGCTCTGCGTCGGGTTTGGGTGCAGCATGTAAGACAGGGGACGATGCAAGCCACCTTATACGATGTAATGGCTTGCGTCTAGGCATATTATTTGCTTGTACACAAAAAAAGGCCAGAATAACTTTCTATTAAACAATTGGCGGGCGGAGTCCTCTTGATGTCCCATTAGTTTCTGTTATTTATTTTTGTGATTTAAACTAAAAAAGGTCAGACTCTTCTGAAGTTTTCCTATTTTCAGGGGTTCCTTACCAACTCGAACAGCTTGCAAATGAAACTCGTAAGCAGCAAAAGTTGTCTGCCTTCTTTCCTAAAAGAAACATCATCTCTACAAATAGTGAAACTCCAACAAACTCTTGTTCAAACATCGAATTGGAGGAAAAACTGTTGACAGGTGGCACATCTAAGAGTGTATTGTTACCTGAAGTGGACGAATCCACAAAAGATACAAGCAAATGCAGCGGAGAATCTGTATTGAAGAATGGAAAACATGTTGAAGTAATGGAAGATAATCCAGCTGCTGCTGAAAATTTTTTCGAGCTGAAAACATCAGAATCAAGTTTGATTAATATGGAAGGTGAAAATAGTATTGGAGAGGGACATATACCCAGTCCTTGCAGGCCATCATCTTCTGGTGGCAATTACTGCTCAGACAAAGGATCACCAAATTCAAGAACTGAGGGACCTTCTAATATGTGCCATTCAACTATCGGGGATCCTAATTTCGTTGAGAATTATTTCAAGGTAGTGTCCCTAGACATGAATGTTTGGGTTTATTTTCATTTTCTGTATGATTTCTGTTGTTTCTTTACAGTATTGAGCACTGAGGCACAGTTTTGATGTTGTCATTCTATTGTTTCATTTTAGGATGCATTGAGCTCTGTGGTACTGTCATAATGTTGTCATTTCATTACCAAGTTGCTTTTATGAAAGTTATATGGCCTCAGTGTGGTATCATACGTAAAACACTTTTTAGTCACACTACATAAAACACTTTATAGTCATACTTCATTATGGTCCATTACCCAGTTGCCAGTGTGATAGGATGTCTTACATTGAGAATTGAACATTCCAGTGTGGATATGATACCCATGTTAATGTACCTTACCACTATATTTTGTTGTATTGTGTAATTGATGTCTGAAGCTCCCATGTTCTTCATGGGATTATGTTGTGTTGAAGTCCATTGTTGGGTGTTCTCAAACAATACATAGAGACAAAACTAAATACATAAAAAATATAATAAAACGGATAAACCATTATTAATTGGAATAGGCTAATGGGAGACAGATAATTGAATTTACTGGAAGTCTTTAAAAGGTTGATATTGCTATCTTTCCCACATTTAAAAGGTTGATATTTCTATCTTTTCCATGTTTTCATTGACTCATTGATGGTCTGTCTCATCTAATCTGTGGTAGCTTAATGGGCAGCTAAAGATTTTCAGATCAAGACACAAATGAGTTGCAGAACTTAGCAGTTACATGGAGAAGAAATACTAGGTATATTTAGATTTTGGTTCAGGAGTCTGGAGAGGATTTTTCTTCAGCATTTGGCTCTCACTGAGTCTTATGACAATGTCTGCAAAATAGAGGATGGATTTACAAACTTGGAAGTGAATTTTGATTTTTATTTGTTGCTGACTTGTTGAAATAAGTCAACTAAAAGGAAGTTGGAATCACATATCCTACTGAACTAATTTCTCAAACAGAATAAAACAAAAACAATTCTCCCTAAATAAATATATTTTCTGAAATTCTACTTAACCATGATTCAAACTGGATCTGGTTCATCTTGGTCAGGAAACCTGGTTGAGTTTGTGTTGGTCCAAGGCCGTTTTCTGCGTCACTATGGTTCTATTTTCTTCTTCTCTGGAGGGTGTTTTAATTGATCCTGCCTGGGAGTAAATCTATTCTGGTTCTATTCTTATATTATTTTTGGGTTTTAATCAATTTGAGTTTGAGAGTCAGTCATTCAAGAGTGCTACAACCTGTTGAGATTTCTTTCAATTGATTTTCACATTGATTTCTTGAATAGTCTACGTCAATATGATTGCTGCCAGAATACATTTCCCAACAGTCGTTTTCTCAAGAAAAGAAGCCAAGGTTTGTCCTAAGATCCATTTCTCTCCTTGGGACCCCATTGTTATCTTTTCTTCTTTGTAGAGGTTTTCTAATTGATCTTTGCTTGAATTTAATCCTATTCTGGTTCTAGTCTGACATTACATTTGGTATTTGTTAATGTTAATAATATGTCTATATCTTTCAAATGCATTTAAGTTACCTCGTCTGTTTGCTGTTCCGGGTGCTAAACGTGCTTTTCTGCTATCTCTTTTCCAGTTTGTATTTGAGCAATTCCAATATAATTTTAGATATCTGGCTTTTGGGTATATATTTGTTGATAATTATTAGTTTGCTTCTTTTTCACTTCTTTATGTTTGTCACACTATCTCTTTGACATTCCACTGATTTTGTGATGACATTTTGTTGGGAATGACTTTATCATTTCTGTTTATTTGTTTTTCCTAGAAATCTCGGCTTCACTTCATAGGTACCTGGAGGAATCGGTACCATAAGCGCTTTCCCTGCTTACCTGGTGGAGACAAATATGGGAAACAATCTGCTATTGCTCCAGCTGCCTGCCATAGAACTTCAATTATCCATCTAGACATGGTAATTGCAGAATTGTGATATTAGTTTAAGATAATGTGGAAGTCTTCTGCTGCTTTAGTAGATATCACTTGAGAATTTGTTCTCATTGTTTTTCCTTGAACACATTGAAGCTTCACACAATGAGTGGAGAATTATCACTCATTTATGATTTACCTATGGCTGAATTTTTACCTACAGTAACTTTTTTGTATGACAATCCTGTGATTTTCCAGGACTGTTTCTTTGTTTCAGTTGTCATCAGGAACCACCCTGAATTACAAGATAAACCTGTAGCTGTTTGTCATTCAGACAGTCCAAGGGGGACAGCTGAAATCTCATCCGCAAATTACCCTGCTCGCGATTTTGGTTGGCTTTATGCTAAGCTACCCTTACATCATTCAACTTAGTGATTTGTGGTGGAGCACTGAGGGTGATCTGTCTAAAGGCGAACTTTGTTTGTGTTGTTTTAGGTGTTAAGGCTGGAATATTCGTGAGGGATGCCAAAGCTCTTTGTCCGCACCTTGTCATTTTACCTTACAATTTTGAAGCATATGAGGAGGCAATCCATATCTTTTAATTTCTTAATTTTACCTTCTGGGTTTTCTGTTCCTTGCGTCCTGCAATTTCTATTTTGGAGCTTAATCTGTTCAATATACTTCAGGTTGCTGATCAGTTCTATGACATTTTGCACAAGCACTGCAATAAAGTACAGGTCTATATATATTAGCTTGTTCTTGTTTATCATTTTCTTCTAGATTTTCCCTTTGTCAGTTGTTCCTTTGTAAATTTGGATGGGTTGTTGAATACAGGCAGTAAGCTGTGACGAAGCATTTTTAGATGTGACAGACATAGATAATGGAGATCCTGAGCATTTAGCTTCAACAATCAGGTTGGAAATTGTTGAGGCAACAGGATGCACTGCAAGTGCTGGAATTGGTGAGAACATGCTAATGGCTCGCCTTGCCACAAGAACTGCCAAACCAAATGGTCAATGTTATATCCCTCTTGATAAGGTATAATTGTAGCATTCTTCTTTTCGTTATGGTTTGAAAATGGTATGAAATTTGAAAATCACAAGCAACTAATGCCAGGAATGAATTTGTAGGCAGTGTCATCAATGACTTTCAAATGTTATTTGGCTTTTTTAATGGTAATGTTCTTGATGATGGACATGAAGATCTATGTGTTGTGTTGATACTCGAGTATATTGGATCATTTTTATTGATGTAATTCTTAATGAATTGTGGGTGAAGCTGCCATCCAATGCTAGCATATTCACTCATGAATCACTAGGAAAAGGGACAATAATTCACGCTTTTGGTTAAGTTCACTGAAGTATCATGTTTCATGTCTACAGATTTTTGTGCTTATGTCTGACGATGATAGAGAGAGTGTCATGGAAATTGCAATATTCATGTCTCTCCCCCCCCCTCTTTTTTTCTTCTAAGGCATCGTGATTCTAGCTGTAATGTAATTTAGGCGGCTAGGTCCCATTAGAGATGATGGTTTAAACAACCCCTCGAATATGGAAGAAAAAGAAAGGACAATAAATAGAAATTATAATTGTCTACATAGAACATCTGGGTGTCTTTAATGGATATGTACAACAAAAGACAAATAAATCATAATTTCATTATTCATCACCCCCCCCCCCCACAAAAAAGAAGAAGAAGAAGAATTTCAAAAAATGGCGTGTGCTGTGCCGTGCAGATAGTGATGTTGTAGAACTGTCTTCGGATTTTTAAGAAAGAAAATTGCATAATAATTCTGGGACTACCAAGTTCTGAGCTGTTCTCTTTTTATTGCCGTTTCTGCCTTCCGATCCTTTTGTATTTGATTAAATTGCCTTCTTTTTGGGTACCCACCAGTATATCTCTAGTTCTCTATCATCTTTGTAACTGTTAATTAGAATTTGAAGTCAGCATTTAGCACTATCTTATGGTCTATAAACTTATTTATTTTCAGGTTGATGAATATTTGCGTGAACTCCCAATCAAGGCACTTCCAGGCATTGGGCACGTATTAGAGGAGAAGTTGAAAAAGAGACACATTCAAACTTGTGATCAGTTGCGTATGATTTCCAAGGTTACATGATTTTAGATTGATATGGTTATTCTTTCTTGTGAGCAAGGTTAACCATTTAATTGGTTTTATCATTGTTCTTTCACCCTCCCCCCAACCCAAAAAAAAGTTCTAAAAGTTTTTATCATTGTTCTTTGCATATGATTTCCAAAGTTATAGATGTCAAGTTGACGTGGTTATTCTTTCTTGTGAGCTAGGGTTAATCATATAACTGGTTCATTATTCTGGTAGTTGGGGAACTGATATAATGTACCTTACTCTGTCATCTTGTTCTAATACTCAATTGCTTCCTATTACAATGGCATATCACCCTCAAACAGTCCTCTTCCGTTTGATTTTATTCTCTGTATTATTCTATAACTTCTGTTGCTGGCGGTGTGTGGCTTGAGCTGTCATATATTATTTTACTGTGATTCCCACCTGCTAGGTCTGGTTATGTTTTTGTTTTGGAGATGGTGACAGCAATTGGTTGACAATGTTTATGCTAAAAGCAAATAGTAATGTCCTTATTAGCAGGATTTGTGTCTCAAATTTGTATGGCAACAATTTGTTTTTCCTTGGGATGTTTGTTTACCATGTAGTCATGAACTCATGATCCGCTTCTTAAGGTTCTGTTACATTTCACGTTAGTTAGGCTTCATATTACAGCATAAGTTGGTACAAAACTGATTTTTTTTTTTGATGATTAAATAATAAATTAAACAACAAACGAAAAGAGTACAAGGGATGACTGGGGGGGGGGCAGCCTTCAAGAAGAAGACTGGAAAGAGGAATTGAGACCCCAGGAGACAACTATGAGCCTGTTCCTTGGGGAATCATAAACCGGGGGTGGGGAATAGAAAGAATTCTAGAAGTAACATCAAAGCGGATGACTTTCCATAACAAATCCAGAGATCAGGATTTGGAAGTCCATCGTATGAGGTTGCGCTCCCATCACAAATTGTGGACAGCGGTACAAAACTGATTTTGTGTGCAACTGATGTGAAGTTCATTAAATTATGTATGCTTGTTTCTTGCTTACTAGATTAATGGCTTATATTGGACATAATTGCTAATCTGTTTCTTTATTACCGGATTTCTAGAGTCCTTCCCGATTCTTGCCTTACATCCAATAATGATGAATTGGCTTCCTTACAGCACAAGCCTGACTTCTCTGGCAATGGGTACAGATATATCTGAAATGTCAATGATTGAAGAATTCTGATATTCTGAAATTCCATTTATGAATTTATTCTCCAGGAATCCCTTCAGAAGGACTTTGGTGCTAAGACTGGGGACATGCTGTGGAATTATAGCAGAGGAATTGATAACCGGATGGTTGGAGTGGTTCAGGTTTGATAAAAGATATTTGAAACTTGTCTTCCCACTGCCATTTGTTTTCTTTTGCAGCTTATGCATCAGAAAATCATTCTATATAATATCATTATCTATCATATCTGTGTAAATTGTGTTAGTCAATTCTTCTGCATTTCCTTCTTGATCCTTGACTTGTTTCACATCATGTTATTAAAAATTTGACTAGCATTTTACCTTTTTTGGTCAATAACTGTAAAAATGTATTTTTGACTAAAAAAAGTTTAGACTTTTCACTACTCAGAAGTGGGATTAGAAGCCGTGTACTCATGCAATGGATTCTCTTCCTTCTTAGGGGGGGAAAAAAATTCATACAATTTACATTTGTAATGATACATCTGTCTGATGATATGTGGATATGGAAAAAACTGCAGAATTACTTTGTCTTTGTTTACAGAAATAGTTCGAAATTTGCACGTAATGTGTGAATGTGGGAAAACAGCTCCTGGAGTTAATCCTGATAAATTATTGAATCAAGGTCATTAATGTAAATTTTCCTTGGTGAACAGTATGCATTCAGAGGGGTTTTTCAAGATGCTGCACAGCTCTGAAATACAATTAATTATCATTTTTACTTGTTATTCTACTCCACTCATTTGTAGTAGTTCTGTAGTTGTACAATTACCTTTTGTATATGTGAATAAAATTTTGTCCTCTCTCTCGCTTACACATAATATATGATGCACAGGATACTAAATCTATAGGTGCTGATGTGAATTGGGGTGTGAGATTCAACGATTTGAAAGATGTGGGTATCATGCTACACGGAAGGATAAATAATCATGTTTTCTTGTGTAATTCTGATAAATTTTGTCTCTGATCACCTAATGTCATCCATTCCAGAGTCAAAATTTTCTGGTAAAACTTTGCAATGAGGTTTCATCACGCTTGCAAGGATGTGGACTACGGGGGCGCACTATAACCCTAAAAGTATGTCTTTTTGCTTTTTTCCTTTTGGAAATGGTCTTCATTCTTGATGTAATAAACTCAGTTTTCTTCAGCCTTTCCCTTTTGATTGGTGTTCATCCATGATGTAACACACTTGGTTTTCTGTCTCTCTTGTTTAATAGTCAGTAGTTATTTGATCTTTAAATGTGGCAAATCTTGTAGGTTATGTCCATAATGAATATTCCTTTTGTCCTTCTGGTCTAGGTAAAGAAGAGAAGAAAGGATGCTGGGGAGCCTACAAAATATATGGGTTGTGGGGACTGTGAAAATCTGAGCCACTCAATGACGGTACTGCTGGGGACACAAAATGATATGATTGCTTTTCATTTCACTTTTCTTGCTGCAAGCTAAAGCTTTGTCCCTGGGGTGATGGATTTATCACAGTATCAAGTTTCTGCAGGTGCCAATTTCTACTGATGATATGGATGTGCTTCAGAGGATAAGCAAACAACTTTTGAGTTCTCTTCATATTGGTAAACATATTTTGTCTAATTATATAAAAATACTTTCAATTTCTTGGGGATTAAAATATCTGTTGCAAGTGTACTTTTGAGAACTCATTACTTTTTGACTCTTATGTTTGTATTCTACAAATGTACTTGCAAGTGTAATTTTGAGAACTCATTGCTTTACTTCTCTATGTTTGTACTTTACAAATGTGCTTCTAACTAGACTTTCTTTTTTGCTGATCATTATGGTCTGAATACTTGATAGTCTGCATGTGGTTAATCAAAGCATTACTTTGAAGTTTTATGCCAAAAATCAACCTTTTCAACCCTTCGGCTGTTTTTGGCGTAGATGTCAAGGAGATCCGTGGTATTGGGCTGCATGTTTCAAAGTTGGAAGGCGCAGACTCCTTTAAACAAGGTTTGCTGGATTGCCTCTCTCGCCCCCTTTCCCCCTGACCCCCCCCTGGCAGAAAAAAAGAAAAAAAACCCCCACTTCAGATGAATTTTGCTGTGGGAAAGGAATGAATTCTAGAGGGTGAAAGTGTATTGAGTATTTATCCTTGGTTGTTATGGAAGTACAGAAGTGGAATTCTTAGGATGGCTAGGTGTTAAGTGTGTGGTAGGATAAAAATTGGATTTCCCTGGTAAGTTGATGCGTGTGATATCTGTCCGATACGCTGAAAGATTTCATGTCTGCTCATAGGCACATAGCCACAGTGGCTGAACACAAACCATAAATCGAACTCAAACTAGGAGTCGAAGTAGTACTGGTATTTCTTAGATTCAAAACTAAACTAGGATCACTTATTAGTCACAATTTCAACCAAATAAAGATTAGATAAGAGACTAACATAACAAATGATTTATGCTGGTGTAGGGGGGATGCAGCCATAAATTGAAGAGGTTCAACTAGGGCGAACAACATTCCAGGATCTTTACTCAAAAAGGGAATTAGACTGATGGGGTTGGTTCTTGATATATGAGATGACAAGTTATTAGAATAGGGTGAAACTTGGAGATAGAAAACCAAGCAACTGAACAGATTTAGGCAGACATAGATCAACTAATAGCTGATTGAACACTAACAAAATATAGAAACATAATTTTAGAAACAGAACCAGGAACTTGTGCGAATCCTAGTTGCAGTAGAATCTGGAGCTTTAATTGGAGTTGTTCAGATTTTTAAACCATTGCAATATTTGGAACTAATAGCAAAGAAAGAACTGCAATCAGAATTCAGGGATCAATCTCAAGGCAAGAGAGTTGGAGAAAGGCCCAACATGTATAGCAACTAGTTCAAGGCTTTTTTCCACAAGATAATCCGGCTTGTGTGTCGGAAATTGGTCGGAGGCTGACCTTTTAGAGATCAAGTGTCCTCACTACATATGACTATATATTTTTTTTAAGTCTGAAGGATCATCATTCTCTCTTAAACTTAACTGAATGTTGATCCTCTTGGAGATGAACAGCATTTGATATATATATTTTTTTTATTTGAAGGGACTGAGAGAAATGCTTTGAAGTCGTGGCTTACGTCTGCCTCCGCGGTTACAGGAGAACATCATAATGCTATCTCTCTGTCCAAAAAGAAGGTTGACGGAGGTAAGTCCTATGATCCTATCAAATGCAATATAGCCTACATACTTCTTGAGCTTCTTCCCTGTCATCCTTTCTTTCTTTTCCCTTTCTTCTTGTGTTGGAATGGTTTCTGAATACTACATGTGGATTTATGTATTATGGGTACTAATGTGTTGACGTACTCAGTTATTGTCTAATAAATTTCAGTTTTACTCCTCTACTTTTTGTCTTCCTAGCAAGTTGTGTGTAATTGAATTGTGTTAGTGAAGTAATATAGGTGTTGTAGAGATTATTTATTTAATACACCATGACCTTCTACCTTCATCTCTCTTCTTTCTCTTTTCTCCTTGTTCTTCAACCTGCTACTACTGCTATTTCCTTTCTTGTTTTCCTACAATTGTTAACTTCCAACTAAAGAAGGGTGTACCCAGTGCACAAGTCTCTTGGGAGGGTCATCACTTCCAGTTGTGCGTATGAAATCAATTTGTTTTATTTTCAGAATGGCATTAGTTCTATGATATGCAATTCAATGCATGTTTTGCAGATAATGGGAAAAGAAGTGTTGATGGAAATCCTCTTCAGCTCATCAATTCAACCGGTTCATATGTGCCTGCAAATCAATCAATAGGATCTTCTGCAAACCACGTTGCTTCACTACCGCCAATATGCCATCTTGATAGAGGGGTTATTGAAAGTCTCCCTCCAGAAATATTTTCAGAAGTAAATGAAATGTATGGCGGGAAGTTGATTGATTTCATGGAGTCAAAGAAACAGAAATGTGGCAGTTTTAGTGGTTCTGTGTGCACCATATCACAAGGGGATGGTAAGACTTTCTTTTATGGCTGTTAAAAATATGAGCATATATTTATCAGAAAGAACCTTAAATATTGATCTGGACTAATTGCAGGAAATAAAGACAAGAGACCTCTTTCTCCAGATGTGGTTCACTCGAGAAGTGTTGCTGCTGAAGGCATTGTAAGTATTCTCATTTATATCCATGTCTTTTTCCATGTATAGTTTTTTCTTATCCATACTATTGCGTTGGTTGTGTGAATGGACCTTTTCTTTAGCATCCTGACAACAGGGGTGACAAGTAATAGTTGACAACCTCGTTAACTTTCTGTACGAGTTACTGTGTTCTTTTAGATACTGGTTTACGTCTACCGACCAAAAGGAAAAATGTAATGAAACAGCTGTATGGTCAGCAGTGCTGCATCAAGTTAAATGTGGGTAATTAAGAATGATTTGCATGTATGGCACATGCGTCATAGTTAAACAACCTCTCAGCGAGGTAGGGTTATGGCTGCAGACAATTTTGCTGTTCCAGTTGCTGTGGTAGTAGCCTGATGCACTAGAACCCTATGCATGTGTGACCAAAAAAAAACAATTTGGTTTGAGGAATGTCTTGGTTTTCTTTGTTGTTAGTTTCAGAAAGGAATTTAATTTACGTATTAAAATTGCTTAGGTTTAATTTCGATGATTTTTTTTAATGATACGAGCTGTAGTGTACCACGCTTCATATTTCAATGGCAACCAGAACTATGTTTGCATCCTGATGCACTTCTTTTCTTGTTTCATTGCATTAGTCTTTGGATCCAGAAGCAGGAGTCCTATCAAAGGATGTCTCAGAAAAAATACCTCTGTCATCTCCTGAAACTGAAAAGGCAAATGAGGTTTGTAATTTATTTATTTACTTATTTTTTTTCATTTTACGCCGTTGCATTTCTGTAGGTACCAATTTACTGTGCACAGTAAAAATGGATTATATCTTCTTTCAGGTGAGGCAGGATACATTCCATGAAATCCAGTCACTTCCTTCTACATCTGGATCCTCAAATTTGAATATGAAGACTGCGGGTGCTGACCAAGTAGATTTGATGCCCACCTCTTTAAGTCAAATTGATATATCAGTTTTGCAACAATTACCTGAAGAAATGAAGATCGACATTCTGGAGTTACTTCCTGCACACAGAATGCCAGAGGGTTCTAGTGATGCTACTGTAGATCCCCTTGGGAAAAACTGTCATGACACGTTGGGAAAGAAGAGCAATGTTAATCAATTTAAGGGATCTGAGTCTGCTTCAGAGAATGGTGTTTGGGCTGGAAATCCTCCAAAATGGGTTGAGAAATTTAAGACCAGCAGTTGCTTGATTTTGAACACTTTCTCTCAGTTATATTACTCATCTGGGATGACTAGACTTTTATCATCAATTCTTCAAAGTGCAGTTTCTGTGCCTTCCCTTTCTCTCAATGTGAGTTGTGATCTTTGGGATGAAGCTATTTGTAACTTCTCTGAGCTTCTGAAGCAGTATGTTGCATTAAAGATTGAATCAGATATTGAGGAGATTTACATTTGCTTTCGTCTTCTCAGAAGGTACACAAACAAGACAGATTTTGTTTCCATTTGTGAAAAGGTTCTTGCTGAGTCAGCAATGCTGATTGTCTTTTGTTGTCTGTTTATACGTTTATTCTTGTTTAGTATCTTTCCTCCAATTTATTCCCATTGACCCCCTATTCTAATTTCAGTTTGAAATTGTTGTTGTTAGCTTCTTCGTTCTTTCCTTTTTTTTTTTTTTTTTTTGGGGGGGGGGGTGGTTGTTGGACAGGCAAGGAAGCTATCTGTATGATAGAAATAAGGATTTTGTCTTAGATTTAGAAGTGCTATGGAGTTAAAAAGAAATTTGTTGTATTATTTTTTATGCTGGGGCTAAAGTGGGAGCCAGATGTGCCTTTAGTCATATGTACCTTCATCCTCTAATAAGTAATATTTTAGTATCACTAGCATAGTTGAGGGGCCCTACTATGAGTCCTTTTTTTTTTTTGGGGGGGGGGGGGGGAAGTAAGTGTAATGTAAGTTTGTAAGTTTATTATATCGATGGTTGTTTTAGAACTAAGTATAAGAGTCATTAAGGGGGGTTTTGGCCATCGATTTTGATGTCATGGGAATGCCTTACAGTATAATTTCGCTTCTTTTTCATTTTTTTTCTTTGGAGTACATAATAAAAATTAGGGGTAAGTAGACGACGACAAGTTTGCGTCATGTCTGTAGAGTGGAGACTGTAGTCTAGTTGGCTATTCATCAATGATGCTACTTCTACCATATTTCTTGCCATCCTTGTCCTACACATTGTTTGTGTGAAACAGCACATGTGAAAGGAGCAATTTCTTGTCCATATGCGGTGGAACTTCCCTTGGGGGAAAACCATTAGCCGAATTACTAGTTATCATCTCTAGATTATGATTACTGTTTTTACCTTTCAAATTATCTGCTGTTTGAGTGCTATAGTTGTCTGATTACATGGTGTACTCTTTGTGGTGATGCATTTTAGTATTGAAAGGTGAAATGTCTTAGTATGTGGTCCATGTAGTGCTAGCCAATAATGAAGGCATCCTAGCGACACTTGCCATCCATTTTATCAGGGCTTTCTTCACTTTTTTGTTATTTATTATACGATGTCATTAAATTTTAATGACAACATTCTATTTTTAATATAGTTCTTACGATTTTTCTTACTTCTTGTAACCTGGTGCAGTAAGAACTTAGGCACTATTCTGTGTAGCCTTGTTATGTTGTCAGCTAGCAATGATTTTAACGACTTATTAATCCATCAGGTTTACAGGGAAGTCAAGATTTTTTCTGCAAGTATATGATACTGTTCTTCCTTTCCTTCAGGTACATATTTTTTTCATCCTTAATTCTTGTTAAATTTGCTTGAATTGATGAGTTCTCATGCCACCTTTCCTTGTGGAAGAATTCCAATGTCTTATTCCAGAGGCCCTCTTTTATATTTATTTGAAGTAAGGAAACAAAAGCTGCATGTTGGACTGAAGACATATAATGTTGTTCACTATATTGATATGGAAAAGATAAGCAGAAATTCTAAGTTTGTCAAATATACTGAATTGTACGGGGAAAACATACTAATCCATGGGATGCCACTGAGGCAGGCTGGTTTGGCCAAGTGTTTTTTTTTTGGGGGGGGGGGGGGGGGGGGGGGGGGGGGGGGGATTGT